>NC_050601.1:25536439-26205939 GCF_013368585.1 Megalops cyprinoides
GTCAAAGGATAGGCACATCATGATGCTATTTAAGTAACTCATAGGACCCTTAGTCCAAGTGCACAGAGGACTAATGTTTTATTAAGTCAGGAGAACAGCATAAAAGCCCGGGACAGCAGAAAACATCAATCCATCTCACCCTCAAAGCAGGCTGCAATCCTCAGCGCTGTGCTGGGACCAATCACACGGCCTGCTTGATACGTGCTTGACTCCTATTGCAGGAAATCGAACTACAGAGCAGGACCCTGGAGGGCGGCACACAGCGGCAACATGTACACAGTGGAAGTGTGTGTAACCCTGAAGTCCCTAAATGGACTTGCCAAATTAGCCACTCTCCCACATCTGTGCTTGCCAAGGGAACTTGACAAACAGCTGCCAAACAACATTTTACCTCTGTTAATCTGAAATTAGTCACTCTGCATGTGTCATTCATTAATGTGATGTTGGGGGGCAGTGTTGCAAATGGAGGGTGCCTCACTGCGGACGGAGTGGTTGGCTCTCTCCAATAACAGCATTAGTTATAACACTTGCATCCAGAGTGCAGCCAACTACACTAAAAAACCTGCAACATGACTTACATAACCCATTTTTATCATTTGTATTTGTTATGAATGTGTGTGTATGTGTGTCTGTGAGTGTTTGTGTTTGTGTGTGTGTGTGTGTGTGTGTGTGTGTGTGTGTGTGTGCGTGTGTGTGTGTGTGTGTGTGTGTGTGTGTGTGCGCACTGTGCACACGATGATTTTTTTTTCTGTTACTTAAAAAATTGCTGGCATATTTTTCTAACAGTGTTTATGTAACAGTTTCTAAAAGATACATACATTTTGGCATAAGGCAAAATGTTCCAGGAATATGCTTTAGTATGCACTCTGCCAAATGTTTCCAAGTAGACAGCCAGCCAAGGTCCCTCAAAGGACAGAGAAAACAGTCTATGTTTTTGTTATATTTATGATAATGATATTCTAAACAAGAAACAGGAGAGCATTGCTGAGAGGTGATTTAATTAATGTAAATAAAATGTAATTTGGTTAGAGGCACTGCACATCAACCAAAAAGTATTGCTTTTGTGTTTTACTATACGTAATTACATTAACTGAAACTGACAAAACTCAACTGGCTACAGGAAACCATGGCTAGAGCTCTAGTCTCTGGATTTTAATTTGAATTCCCAGTGGGTAAACTTACTCAGACTTACTCAGACATGTTTTTTCTCTTTTGTAAATTTTGCATGCAGATGCTGTAAAGAATGGGATATATTTATCCACTGAGGGCAGAGGACATTGCAAAGAAGTAGCACTCAAGTGATATATGCATTTATTATCATGTGCACATGGCATTGGACATCAGAGCAACTGCTAACAATGTTTACAGAGGAAGTATTCCTGCCAACTTGAAACTTTCAACACAGACACATTTTCCCCTTAATTTTTCTGATCACTAAAGCAACCACAAACTGTAATATTAATCAATGTTAAGGAGGAATGCTGAGTGACTCCAGGTCTTGGCCTCTGTATGAAAAGGCAAGTCCATTAGAACGAAGCAGCCACCACAGGTGAGTGAATTCAGAGCCTCTTTTCATTTGAATGTTTCCCTCAGGTTTCTCTGTCTTTATGCAAGTTCCTCCAACCTTGCTCTGCACTGAACATTATGCCACTCTGCCACATCTATTGATTCTTGCAGAGATCTTTTGCTCCTCTTAAACTTGTGCAGAAAGTATTTGTTACACATTACAAAGGCTTTCGATACACCCTCACATGCAACTTTTCAAAGTATCTCTGTGCTGCCCCCTATGGGTGCCATGTAGAATTGCCATATACATGAACAAAATCAAAGAGGACAAGAGGCAGTTCCACTGATCATTGCACATGAATATTACTGCTGCAGCAGAGGCAGAGCTTTGCACCTCAGAAGAAGGCACACATCAGTGAACCTCTAGGTAGAACAGAATACACATGCTAAGCATACTTTATTAAGATGTATATACTGTATTTGATGTTCAATGTTAACTACAGGCTAAGAGCCAGAAGACATTAGTATGTGCAGGAAACCTACTAGCAATTTTGCGGTGCTGTGTGGCAAAGGTTGCAGGTTTTACTCCTTGCTGGGGCATTGCCATTGCAGGTGAAGTGCTTTGAGCGAGGCACTTAACCTGCATTGCCTCAGTAAATTTCCAGCTGCATAAATGGAGGATGTGTAAAAAACGCTGAGCTCTGTGCGTTGCCCTGGAGACAGAGGACAGAGTGTGTCCCTATGGGTTACTTAGTAACAGGTTACTAAGATCAACTGTGTTGTCAGAGGGGCTGCTGTTGAGAAACGCTCTGGTCTCATTGGCAGCCACAGTCAGCACGGTCGGACTATACTATGAGATAGCAAAACCTTGGAAAAGAGCTTTGGTTGGATGTGCCATTTATAAATCTGCTTTGTGAAGGCACTTTAACTGGTGTGTACTTCAGATTTCAGCCTCAAGACAGTTTCAGTCTGCAGACACATTAAACTATAACTGCAAAGGCAATACTGGTACTTTTTGGGGAATGGCCCTGGACTTCTTTAAACTGCAGGCATGCAGGATGGAGCCACTGACATTCAGAAATGAGCATGGAGAGGGCCACAAGCCAGTACCAGCTCACTGAATGATCTGAATCCCTGATGACCACAAACAGCCGGCACAAGAACGTGAGCAACAGGAAAGACCGCGCTCTTCAGGGAGTGGAGGAGGGGAGCCACTGCAACAAAACAACTGATCTGAGAGCAGTTCCCATCATGCAACAGTGTAACAGCTCAAACCCTTGCAATCAAAGAAGCAGGCTGAAGATAGAGATGTCGAGGTGACATTTAGAAGGGGATGCCATCCCAGAAACTGGCTGGGTGGTGGAACTGTGAGGACCTTAATGACAAGCTAGTCGAGGAAAAGGTCATTCTTAAGGAGCCCTGTCATTAGCTGAGCAGTCAAGCCTGGGGTTCGATTACCCCCTGCTTTCAAAATCAACCCCCTGTAACAGATGCAGAGAAGGGGGGTGGAGAGGGGTGAGAATAAAGCCACACGGCTTTGATCTGAAGGTCCACCTCTTCCTCGCCAAGTATTTCTCTTAGGATTTCAAACAAACAGTGGACTTCCTGAGAAGCATGATGTTCTGCGAAACAACACTCTAGTAGAAGCAACATCCATCACATTGCCCAGCAGTTACAAAAAAACTAATTAGCAAGTATTATGGCATAGTGACGTCCTATAACCTATGACCTTATGACCTACATGCTGTGATGCCCCCCTTTCACTCCTACATGAAGTAGGAGTTCATTTTTCCTGTATTGTAACATATTTGTCTAATCTGAATAACAAGACGGTGTAAGTATTGTTCTATTGGAACTGAAACCACACTGCTACGTATTATATCCTGATATTGCTGAAAGGACTGACACTTTATGAACTATGTGAACTATGTGGATGTTATATATAATATACTGTGGAGTATATATAATATACTGTATAACTCATAACATATGTAATATACGCATTCATATTGGTGACACTTCAATTGAAGTACATCACCTTGTCACTGTAGGCCTGTATCAGCTTTGAATAATTGCCATAACCATTGTCAAGGTTTTCTGGGTAACATGAAATATGCGTGTCTACCGTCATAGTGTTATAGTTTAGTGATTAGGGTTACAATGGTTAATAAGCAAGCAATAAACAAACTTATTAAGGAGGTATGAATGCTACATAACACCCACAAATTAAGTGTTACACAAGTGTTACCACCCACCATAGAGAAAAAATGATATTTACATACTTAAGCTTATCACACAGGATTAACAGCGAAATATTAGGCTGCTCCATCCCACAGCTGTAGGGTTTCAGCTATCCTCCTGCAGCTGGACTTGTGTGTACAGTCTTGGTCAAACACAATTGACCCATGCTGGCCTCTATTCTCAAAATAAATTTCTCCATGACTTGGACTTTCCGCCAGAAAGAACAGAGGACGTAAGCCACTGCCAGTGGAGTCTGCCCCAAGCCAGCACCGCAACATTCCACCGAGGCAGAGCCCTGCCCCAGCAACTGCACGGGCAATTATCGGATCAACACCGAGGAGCTTTAATATTCATCAGCTTCACGTGTGCCTTTTTCCAGGGCGACTTAACACGGCTCGCAACTTTTAACACATCACCCCTCTAATCCATTTAATACAGGCAGGTATTTACTGAAGTCGTGCATGTTAAGTACTTTGCTCAGGGGAACAACGGCAATACCCATGCGTTGGATTTGAACCTGCAACCTTCAGGTTACAAACATGGTTCCTTATCAGCTACTACACACTGCTGCCCTGCTGGTGCAGCCTGACGGAGAACTCTTTTTTAGCCCCTCTCCCCATTCTCTCTCTCCCCATTCTCTCTCTCTCTCTCTCTCTCTCTCTCTCAAACACACAGACACACACTCAAGCGTAGGGAGTATATATATTGCAAGGCTCAGGTCTATCTAACTGCAAAGTGTTTTTTTCCTTAACTTTAGGAAGTAGACTGCTGGCCAGCATTCCATTTAATCCTTCCATAGCTCTCTGTTCATTCCAGAGGCTGGTGATCTCATGACACAGTGTCTGAAACACTCGCTCTGACCCCTGACCTTAGCTAATGAGGAAGTGCACGGCTGTCTGTCTACTCAGCTCAGCTGCCCAGGTTTATGCCAGTAAAGCGGGTATCTCTCTCACTCACTCATGAGTCCCATGAACCTGGAATAGCTACAAGCAGCCTTTGTGCAAGGGAATTTAGATGGAGGTCAACAGAAAATTTTGAGCAGCAGTATTAGTTCTGGTGGTCTTTTTGAAGGCCTGTGCCTGTGTGTGTGTGTGTGGTGGTGGTGGGGGTGGGGGTGGTTATCTGGGGGGGGGGGTTCTTACTGTGTGCATTTTTGGAGGCGGAGGCAGATTGTCAGGGTTGGGGGTGAGGATGAGGACTTTACTCGTGTTACATTGCCTGCAGTGTTGGGAACAGAACGGACCCAGAGTGAACTCAACACTACAGAAACCTGTCCCTGTTAAATTAGCTAGCTAGCCATCTCTTGTTTCACCAATAATGCATGTTTTCAGAATGTTACAGTCAGAATAGTTTCAGATGCTACATATACATGGTTAAAAGGAGATTTTCAATAAAATGTGTGTCCATTAGCCTTTAGCGTGCATTTATGGGGTCATTCCGAAACCTGACAGCCAATATTAGGGACATGCATTTCCCTCAAAACAGCAAAATAGTTCAAATAATCATTTTAAAGATATTTAATATTGTGTCCCTGCGGGGCCAACATGATGGCTCAACCAGCACTCTGTATCATAGCCTGCACTACGCAGGCTATGATATGTGTTGAGAACTGCTGAGAGGGAGGGAGACTCTATCCCAGCTTCCAAAAACTACACCAATGCCCCCCACCAGCTGCCACCACTTATGCAAAGCGGCTCACATTGTATTTACAAACCAGTCTGCTGTGTCAACACATTACACGTCCCCGGCCCCCAAAACAGAAGCTTCTCTGGGAGTCGGCCGCCCTTGCAGTGAGTACTCCCTCCCACTCTCACTGATTTGGCCGCTAATTGCACGCTAATTGAACGTGGCTCCCCTTCCGGTGCGAAATCGATCTCTGCATTGACGTGGGGAGGGCCCATTTCATCACGCCACATGCCCCTCTGGGCACAGACATTTCCCTTTGATTTAATTCCACCTCGTTAGGCAAGTAATTCATGCCAATGGGGGGGGGTGGGGGGGGGTGTTGTAGAAATCACCTGGATCATACACTGCACTGAAATGTGGCTGGCTGCATTTGGCAAATTCAAACAAACTCACATTTGCACATCTGTGTTTACTTGCAACTTACATGATCACAGCTTTACAATCGCTAATGAAACGTTTTATTCAATATCTAATGCTATCAAATGATAATATTAACGTATATACAATTGTTCTGCTATTTGTGGTCTGTACTTTAATATTTCATTGCTTTCATTTTTCAGGATAATCATTCTAAAACCTACATTCTGCAGGTGAACCTACATCTCAACTTTGCTCTATTTGTTACACAAGCTGTTCTAAGCTATTGCATTTGCTTATTTTGTATTAAATCATGAATTTGCCAGGAGTCCTGCATGTTACTTAAGGTTAAAGTCACATTTTTAATAAAGAGCAAGCAAGTGTAGGGGTAACAACAGAAAGATCCTGTTTTATCTTTACCATATGTACAGGACACTGCTTCCTCCTCCGCACTGGGTCACCTGGGGCCTCTGGAGACAGGCGACATCAGTAACCACACAGAGGCAGCGCAGCGGCATGCTTAAATAACTGGGCCGACGCACCCTTGAGCGAGGTACTTAACCTGAATAGCTTCAGTAAACATCAAGCTTTATAACTGGCCGATGCTATAAAAAAGAGGCCCTGTATGTTGGCCTGAATAAGGCAGCATGGTTTAGGAGCTGGGCTTGTGCACATAGCCCAGGGGTTTGGGATTTTATTCCCAGGTCAGGCAGTGCCGTCGTACTGTTCAGCATGGTTCTTACGTGAATAGATTCAGTGAATATCCAGTGTTATGAATGGATAATACACTAATAACAGTAGTAGTAGTAACGATAATTAACAATAGTAATAATAATAATAATGATAATAATGCAAGCTATGCAGGTCATTCTGGATAAGGGTGTCCACTAAGAAAATAAATATTTTTTTAATGATATTAATAATACTAACTAGAGTAAATGTAAAAGGCACAACTGTGCATACCATGATTAAAATATACATTGAGTCATTTGGAGGACGACCAGGAGCCCATATCATGGGGATGGGGACGGGGTGGCCTCCTGGTGCACTGTGGGACTTGTAGTGCAAAAAGTAGTTACATTTGGCATACGTGTGAATCAGAGGACAGCATGCTTCTTTCCCTGAACCTCGGTGTGGGTTCTGTGGCTGCCATTGCAGTAAAAATTTGATGAAATACTTAACTGGCAATTACAAAAAAATGTATGAAAAAGGGAATATATAATATATAATATATACCTCCAGCAAAACAGCAGGTTTTGTACATAGTCCCGCCATTTTAGGGTACCATAAGCATTTGGACAATTGGTTTCTTTTCTGAAGCATGCCTGATTGTTTGCATGATTAGCGCATGAGTAAGAGAGCCGTCAGTATTTAGTGTTGTTTTCAGGTTTTGCATTTGCCTTTGGAGTCTGTCACTGGTCACTGACAATGTAGGGACCAAAGAAGAAAAGCTGGATATCACGAGGCTGAAAAATCTGAATAAATTGAGACATAGCCAATACATTAGGTACACCAAAATGATGGATGAAAATACCTTTAGATTAAAGCTGACAGTCTGCACTTTCACCCCACAGTCATTGTAACATTTCAAATCCAAAGAGGTAACAGCAAGAGGTGTCACTCCAAATACTTTTAGCTATAAGGGCTCGAGACAAAATAAAAAAAACACCAAAGGAAAAGGGACTCGTATTTTGAAATAAATGAACCGCAATTATGAAGGAATCAAAACATGTTTCATATTAATGGAAATATTACAGTTTTTTATTACAGTCTGTCAGACATACATGTATATTCCATAAATATCTATGACATGGAATGTTTCTGATGTCTGCTAAATTGGCAAATTACCTACCAGGTGACATAGTAATGAAATAGGACTAGTAATGAAATAGGACAATCTTACCAATCAACCAAACAAGTTTGGAAGCATATATATGAAGCTTGCCAAAAGCACAATCACTACCATTTTTGAACATGGATGAACATCACAACCCTGAACAGCAGCTACATGCTTGAGGAAGAGGAATAAGAAGAGGTGTAAGAATGTGTGGTGGTGGGGTTAGGGGAAGACACAATAGAGGAAGAGGTAGAAGGCAAAGAATAAGAGTCCCTGATGAAATCAGAGCCCCAATTGTGGACCATGTCGTAAACCATGGCCTTACAATGGAAGAGGCTGGTCGGAGAGTACAGCCTAATGTAAACAGGTCCACAGTGTCATCAATTGTGCAAACATTCCGTAGGGAAAACAGGTAAATATGTACTTGTTCTTTACTTTTGTTACAGCATTACATTCACAACAATACAGCAACTATTGTAAAGGTAAATGCAAGTCTGAAAATCACAATGTACCTTAAGATACTCTATGTACTGTATGAGGAACTACACAATGACCTCATGCTAGTGGCAGAACAGCAGTATTCAGCCATCAACAAGAACAAGAAATTTGCAACATGGTCATAGCCAACAATTCCATCAGGCTAAGAGAGATCCAAAGTGCAATCATAAATGACAACAATATCTTTGCAAATATCAATTCTGTCAGCATTTCCACTATAGACAGAGTTTTGAAAAAAAATCAAATGACTATGAAACAACTCTACAAGGT
The DNA here is from genome assembly GCF_013368585.1 of Megalops cyprinoides. Classification (NCBI taxonomy): domain Eukaryota; kingdom Metazoa; phylum Chordata; class Actinopteri; order Elopiformes; family Megalopidae; genus Megalops; species Megalops cyprinoides. The sequence continues at coordinate 25,544,835 of NC_050601.1, forward strand.
ACCATTTGAGAGGAATAGTGACAGAGTGAAGAGCTGCGGTACCAGTATGTCCAGGTAAACCATTGGTGTGCACATGGAGTTTTACCGTACTTCAATGGTGCCTGTATATACTTCTTGAAGTTGTAGGTACCCATAAGAACAGAAAACATTTCTACTTTACTAAACTGTCTGATTCTAGAATAGGCCATGTAAAACTAACTTCATATTTTTTCTGTGTTACTATATAGAGAATAATGGAGCTCGAAGGACATGAAATGACCCACATTCTTGTTTTTGTGGATGAGGCTGGGTTCAATCTGGCCAAAGGCAGGAGACGTGGCCTCAATCTCATTGGACACCGAGCCAAAATTGACACACCAGGCCAAAGTGGGGGCAATATTACAATGTGTGCGAGCACACATATTCCACACATTGGGCCCTATAACACCCAACTTCTCCTGTCCTTCCTAAATACACTTTACAGAGACCTAATACCAGAAAATGAAAGAGGTTTAGTTAGATTAGATTTGCCAAAATATGTAATTCTGTGGGATAATGTCAGCTTCCACCAAACCAACATTGTTAGGGAATGGTTTGCTGCACATGAAAGGATAACAATGGAGTTCCTTCCAACATACTCCCTATTCCTGAATCCAACAGAAGAGTTCTTTTCGGCATGGAGGTGGAAAGTATATGACTACCGTGCACAAGATCAGATGCGTCTGTTAGATGCCATGAATGCTGCTTGTGAGGGCATCACAGGCGATCATTGCAGGGGATGGTTGCGCCACACAAGGAGATTTTTCCCCCGGTGCATCGCAAGGGAAAACATCAGATGTGATGTTGATGAAAATCTCTGGCCAGACCAACAAGAGGGACAGGATGTCCACCAAGAAGATGGGAACTTTTAGTGTTACATATTGTGAGGAGGTACAATAAATTGTTTTTTACAGAACTACCACAGGTTTTTTTCATTGTTGTTGTGGGTTTTTTTTTTTTTTTTTTGCATGGATGTCATTTTGTGGCAAATTTTCTGTTCTATATATGACTTTACATGTAAGAAATATGTTAAAATGGACATTCAAGTGTGAATTTTTTTGTTTACATATAACACATTGCTACAAAAATAAATTTACTGTATACATACAAATTTGCATATCCTTTTTCTGTGTATTACAGTATTGTACAGTACTGACTTTTCCCAGTAAACCTTTACCTAGTGTTGAAATCGGTATATAAAAAGCTCAGTGTGATACCCAATAGCATTCAGCTAGACAAAACTGACTTTTAGTACAGTATAGTACAGTAAGCAGTCAACAAAAAAGTAGAACAAAACTGAAATTTGTATATAAGAAACACTGCCATGGTGAAAAAACATCTAAGCATTTTGACCAGTCACGGCTCACATGATGACAAAAAAACTTTTCATTTTGGTGGCATTGGCCAATTTACTGACACAATAACTAGGTTTTGAAGCATGAATTAAATGTTTTGGGTGAGCTACTACATTTTGCAGACATGCAAAAAAAAAAGTTGTGATGTCCCATAAAACTATGGGGTGCCAAATGTAACAGATAACACTGTAACGCCTTTTGTCCACGAGAAACACAAACGCGTTAGCATTGTGTCCACAAAATATTGAACAGAGCCCGTACTTTCGTGCACAGAAAACAAAACGGATAATTCCTTTTGTGCACTGAATTGACTGTTGTGCTTTTCATTTTGTGGACAAAAGGCGGAATGCACTTCGCACTATGTGGACAAAAGAAACTCATTTTGTAGACAAAAGTAATTCTGTCCACGTAACAGATGTCCTAGGCCAGCATTTATGCTTTTGTGGAACGAAATGCAGAATGCGCTATACTATCATCATTCCGTGCCATCGAATGTTCATTTTGTCCACTTAACTATTTTGCTATATTACTGAAAGTATGATGCGCACGAAAGGGGTTCAGTACAATATATTCCGTGACTCTGCAGTTACAGAAGGCATTCCGTCCACGAAAGCAAAGGCTGCTTGAACTTTTGTATACATCAGTATACAACAGTACACAGTGCTAACGCGTTTGTGTTTTTTGTGGTTTCACACATTACAGGGTTTCGTAATGAATTTATGCATTTTGTAGCACAGAAGGCATTCTGTCTGTGAAAGCAAAACATTGATGTCTATGAAAGTTCCAGCAGCCTTTGCTTTCATGGACAGAATGTCTTCTGTAACTGACGGAAGGCATTCCGTCCACAAAAGCAAAACACTGATGTCTACAAAAGTTCATGAATGATGATAGTATAGCGCATTCTGCATTTCGTGCCACAAAAAGTACTGTGCACGAAAGTACGTGCTCTCTTCAATACTTCGTGGACACAATGCTAACACGTTTGTGTTTTTCGTGGACAAAAGGCGTTACGGTGTTATATGGTTTCGTAATGAATTTATGCATTTCGTAGCACAGAAGGCATTCTGTCCACTAAAAAAGGTCTGTTACATTTGACGCCCCATATAAAACAGTTGTGACAATTGCACTTACAGTTTAGAGAATGTTAAGACTGTTTCAAAAAATGAGCCAGAGCGATTGAGGAAAAACTAATTCCAAATTACCCATTACCCTTAAATTCATTCCGCTCTTCTGGCTTCACGAAAACATTTCGTGGTGGGCACGATCACTTTCTGATGCAACCTGCAGGGAAAAAATGAGGGCAAACGGTAGATGTAATTAAGCCACATAAAAGTATAAGCGTATATTAATATATGATACTTGATGAAGACGGTTACATAACCCTTTAATATCTTTTTAATAACGTTTGCCTTGTCTTTCGGAGTGTGTCAGCACATCTACTCAAAATGATAATCCAGTTCACCCTGGATGAAGAGAGGGTGATGTAATATGTATATATTTGATTCATAAGGGCTTTCTTTTTTTTATTTTACCCCCATGGCACCCATTTTTTTTTCTTTGCATGTCGAGCACCTTTGTTGAGTCGAGTTGTAATTTTTACATCTGCGTTCTGGGTTCACACTCTGAGTTGTCTCACTGTCTGCTCATTGATATGTATATAGGTCTACCTCTGTTCCTCCTTATCACAGGCTAATACGACCGTTGCGGGCAGGAGGATTTCTTGCTGGGATGTTGACGTCTGGATCAAACAGTTCCAGAGTCAGGGTCAGGGTGTTAATGCAGGCCATTACGAGGGTATGGGGGAGTGGGGGGCGGGGGAGCCTCCAGCGAGAGAGGATTAGGCAACACAGCACCGTAAGACTCAGGCAGACTTATTGTTTGAAACATCGTGTTTTTCATGAGAACCAGGGAAGATTACCACAAGAACCTCTCAAATGTCCAATGTACGTTGCCAGATATTGCTTCGCTGGTATTTGAATCTTGACCTTGCATGCAAGAAAGAGAGGATCATAGCAGGAACACTGTTGGATTCCAAACAGTACTGCCACTCCAGAGTCCTGTCTGTTTGAAGAGAGCTTTGTTTTGCTCTCAGATCCCTAACAGGATTTTGAGATTTATTTAGCTTTGTTTTAGTGTCTACTTTTGTTGTTTTGGAAGAACTACATCTAATTTTCCCCCATTTCTGTTGACAAATCTTCAGATGACACTAAACAACATTAGAATATAGCGCGGTAGATGGAATGGTCTCTAAAAACCAAAAATATGTATTAGTTTGGCCAAATGACACTGTGCGTGACTCCTGTCCCGGAAGGGATTGCTGAAATGTAAATAAAAGGAAAAAAGAAAGACAAGGAGGTAAACAGAGGAGTAACGTGCACACAGCGCCTCTGTCTCTGTCATTGATTTATGCATGCAAATACAATAATAGTACATGGTGTCAGAAGTGAAACTATGACTTCGAAGACTCGTGGAAGCTTACAGCTCTAAATGTCGATGAAATCCAATGAATTTTTTTTTTCTGAGCTGGAAGAAGTTTTGGAACGGCAGTGTGGATTTACTGTATGGTGGCTAGCCTGCACGAACGTCTATGAGTACTAGTGTGTGAGTAGCCTACTAGTGAACACAGGTCTCCGTCAGTAGGAGAAGAAATGTGTAATGTGTTCAGACGACACTAGTGAAGATGGACGTAACTTCAGTCTTGTACAACAACATGTGGAAACTATGGCTACTACAGCTGTTCAGATTTCACCACCAGACAAGTTTGATTTCTCCTGAACTAGCAATTGGCCAAAATGGATCAGACGTTTTAAATACTTTAGAATTGCATCTGGTCTCGACAACAAGCCCGAAGCCTATCAAGTTAACATTTTATTGTACACCTTAGGTGACGAAGCCGATGACATACTTAGCATTCTACCTCTTACTGCAGAAGACAAAAGAGAATACAGTAAAGTTAAGGAGGCTTTTGAGAAACATTGTGTTGGTAAACACAATGTTATCTTTGAAAGGGCTAAATTTAAGAGAGAGTGTGGAGTCTTTCATCACTGCAGTTCATACTTTACCGAAGCATTGCTAGTTTGGTGCACTTCATGACAAGGTAACTATTAAGAAGGGGAGGGCAGTGTGACAGAGTGCTGTCACTACGGTTGAGTATACGCTCTGACTGCCATACTAATGAGCCTGGCTCTTTGGCATTTTTCAAGCTGCAGGGTTTGGCACCCCGTAGACCTGGGTTTGAGCCAGGTGGGGTAACTGCTCTCGCCCTTTGCTGCAAATGGTGTCAGCAGTGGGATGGCTTGCCATGAGGCCATCGGAGGCGTGCCCATTGTGTGAGCTATACGAGGGACTACCAGGTCAGGTTGGGACCCCAGAGATGGGTGAAGCACCAGTGAATGGGGCATCCTGAGATGGGAGAAGTATGGTGGGGGAATGCGCGAGGGACACCTTGATGCGTGAAGTGCATGGGCGCGCTTCCCAAAGAGGAGGGCAGTGTGAAAAAGTGCTGTCACTACTTGACAGTGCTCTGACTGCCATACCAACGAGCCTGGCTCTTTGGCACTGCGGTCAAGCTGCAGGTTTGGCACCCGGGTAGACCTGGGTTCGAGGCCGGGTGGGGTGACTGCTCTTGCCCTTCCCTATGCGTGCTGAAAGTCAACGCTGCCATAAAAGGGCCACTTTGCAACAGCCTGCCGCAGTGCATCGGTCATTCACAATGTAACTCAGCAAGAGTCTAGTCAGTCTGATGATGATCTCATGTTTCTTGGAGAACTGAAAACAGAGCCAAACTGAAAAATTAAGACAGCTAGTGAGTGCCTATGAAGCATGCCAAATCAAACAACGACCTCACTGTGAGAAAAGGGCCACATCTTTCTGTTTCTGTCTCTGTCTTTGTTTGCGCACAACCCCACCTCTCACAGGTACTTGTTTACAACTCAGTTGAAACCTGCCCAAACTGGTCCTGCTGCTCCCCTTATCAGCAGGACCCCCGCAGGTAACCCGAGGCACAGGTGCACCCCCAAGGACAGCCCCCAGGTCACCATTTGCCCTCTAACCTCTCCGTATCCTTTGGCCATCAATGAGAACCTCAACAGGGCCAAGGAAAGGGGACAATATAAAGGTGGTGGTGACCTCCCCCACCTCAGTACCGCAACAATACCTGGGAAGTGAAGAACGGGGGAGACCAAGCCCTTGGGGACCAAACATTGTGCTGTTGTTGTGTGCGTCTGTGCCAAAGAAACAACACAGACATACAAACAACACACACAAACCCTCACATCCACCCATTCCAAATCCCCAATAAACAACTGAACCCAGAACCTGACTCCTGTGTCCTGACCGACACCAATCTGTGACAGCAATTTAGCCTGAACCTAGTCACGGGTGAAACTGCCCCCTCAGTTTCACTGATTGTGGACTACTTCTCCCGTTACACAGAGGTGGCATGCATATGATCTACCACATCAGAGACTGTAATTGAAGCACTGAAGCAAGTCTTCACTAGACATGGAGTTCCAGACACTGTAGTGTCAGACAATGCTCCTCAATTTGCTTCTGAGGCTTTTAAGCACTTTGCCACTGCCTTTCAGTTTGAGCATGTGACAAGTAGCCCTCGTTTGCCACAGGCCAATGGTGAAGCTGAGCGGACTGTCAAAAACCTGTGGAGAAAAGGAGGGGATCCAATTGAAGCATTACTGGCGTACCAAGATACTCCATTGGAACATGGATACTCACCTGCTCAGTTGCTGATGGGAAGACAGTTGCGTACAAGTGTTCCGCAGCCACCAGCCACACTTCGTCCTAAGTGGCCAAATCTGAAAAGATTCAGGGATGCAGACATGGCAGGACGTTTGCGTCAAGCAAGGCACTACAATCACCACCATTGCACTCACCCACTGCCAGAAATACCACCAGGACAGAAGGTTTGGCTCACTATGGAACACACAGCAGGCTCAGTCATCAGCGGAGCAGGACCACTCAGATCATACCTTGTGGATACGGACAAGGGGCTGCTTAGGCGCAACAGAATCCATCTGCGCCCATCTGCGCCCATTGAATCAACCTCCTGAGTGTCCACATGACCCTGATACCCCACCTGCAACATCACAAACTCTGACCACCACCAGATCAGGGCGTGTCTCACATCCACCTCAGAAGTTAGATCTCTGAATGGAAGAGACTGAAACAGTTAGTGGTACAGTAGATATTAGTTTACAAGTTCATGAGATAATATTGTAGAAAATGGAGAAAGTTACACATGTCTCCAGTAGCTAAGTGAGAACAAGAGGAGAAAATGTGTTGCAGCAAAGTAGGTGCTGATGTTTTTTATCATCGGGGTTCCTTTGCTTGAGTTTGTTGTGTTGTCTTTCGTATTTTAAATTGTTTTCATTCAGTGAACTGGCACAGGGGAGCTAAAGAAAGTTTATTACATTATAGTTTGAGTGTGTGCCAGCTCACCTGCCCTGTAGCTAAATGAACACCTGGCAAAATGTCGTGATTTGCATCTTGCCATTCTATGTAGATAAAATGCAACAATTCCTTAAATTTGTGAGTTAAAGTTCAGATTTGACTTTGTCGGTCCCACAGCAACGCATAAGGGTGCATCTTCATAAGTTGCTACAATTACCTATAAATTGTGTGCAAGATCAAAGTGTGTGTGGTAAAAGTCAGTCAACACCTAGATCTAATTCTTGATTCTCTAAGAGCGATATGGTGGTGTGCTTCCACAGCTCCTTGCTGTAGAAAGTTACATTTTAGCGGTTCTCAGCAGTGCTTGCCAGATGACACCAATAAATTTGCTGACAAAAGCAAGCAAGAGTGACGTCGTCATTCTGTGGCCAACAAATGACATTCATAATCTTCAGTGTCACGAAACTTGCACAGTCAAGCATCGCCACTAGTGGTGTTCAAAATGATTCTTTTTAGTGATTTGGTTCCTTTTGTTCAGTATAATGTAAAAAAGTAAAATGATTTGAATCTTTGACTCACTGATTCATTCATTTCCATACCTGGTCGGGCGGCATACACGAATCTGTAAATAGTTTTATTGCATTTTAAAAATTACTCTACAGTACATTGTTCCAAGCATCATGTCCATTATTAGCCTGCTTTTACTAGCCGGCAAAACAGTATGTGTGAAACCAAATGTCAATGAAATAAATAATAATTAAATCCTAATATCCATTATGTAAACTGCACCATGCTATTCAAACAATCACGCAGCCGCAAAGTATACCTCGTCTTTAGGAAGGTAATAGAACCCCACATTTTAACACGTAGGCTTATAATAAGTACATGTAATTTGCTAAAACTAAAAAAATGCACTGAGGAAAAAAGAGCCACGCTTATATACAAAGCGAAAAACTTCATTTTACAAGTTTTGAACAAACTGAGCCCAAACTTTTTAATATACTTGTAGTCACCGCTCAAATCATAATGTGACAGTGGAGGCATGTCACTGCCCCCACTACCTGTCACACATACGGTAGTTCATTAAACACACCGAACAAACACATGGGGTCTCCCACAGACAGACACACACACACACACACACACACACACACGACTTAACATAACTGTATAACAAAGTAACATAGCCTACATAACAAAGTTATGAGCATTAAAGGAAGAACATTAATCATAAAGAAAAGCTAACGACAAAAACAAAAAGAATCATGGGAACACACACTTCCTTAGCAGCAGTGGCTAACTATCAACCGCTACAATATATTATGTAGTCTAAGCATCATAATTAAAATAATCCACAAAACCACTGTCGTTTACTGAACTATTCAACAATGATTCAGGTCAGTAGGGGGCGTTTCACGCTGTACTCTTTGGAGTCGTATGGAACCATTGTACTGAGAACATTTCGGGGCATTTCGGTTCTCATCGTCAACATAGTCAGAGAATCTTTTGAGTCTGAATGAACCGTTGTACTAGGAACTTGTCAACAGTACATCAGGTCAGTAGGGGGAGTTAAGAGTCTCTGTAGTCACCGGATCTTTTGAGTCTGAACGAACTGTACAACAGTACATCAGGTCATTCAGTACAGTGGGGGCGTGTCGAGTCTTCCAGAGTCAGTCACCATGGTCAGCATAGTCACTGAGCCGCTGTGCCGAGATGGCCAGTGGGAGGTGCTTCAAGTGTTTTCACATTTCAGCCATTGGCCAGTTGTCGTCATGAACATATTACTGATACAGTTTTGTGATAGGCTGTTTCACGGACAGACCACATAGCTAATCTCCAATGCAGGGAGAGTTATAGCTGCTATGCTAATCAGCGCGCATGTTTGCAAAGAGGAAGGAACGAATCTTTTTGACTAGTGATTCAGTACACTCAGTGCACCCCAAAGGTTTGTTCAAAATGATTTGTTCGTTCACGTACTGCACATCACTAATCGCCACCTATCCGCGTGGAAACGATCAGAGCCTTGTATTCTGCAGATTGAGTTGTTGTGCAGAACATCGGGTTTTCTTTTTCTTATGGGAACTCAAAGGAATGAAACACTCTAAAATCATCAATCTGTCTGTGTTCCCTAATAGCTGATCTTTAGGTGCCATGTCATTTGCATTTATTTTTTGCTGGAGTGCTGTTGTTACCCATGGATTGAACTGTTTTGCGCAGAAAAGGCGTAGTCGCATTTAATCCCTACTGTTGAAACCATGACTGGGAAGAAAAAGGCAACTTTTTCCAAAGATAAAAGAATATGAATATAATGCAACTGTTTTTAAATTAAATATCGTACTGGCTTAAGGGATTTTCGGAGGCTTTGGGTTCTTTTTTTCTTTGTCGTCTGTTATTTCAAATTTGGTACTCGTAGAATGGACGTTATCGCTTGAGAGAGACGAGCTGCAGCCATAACTCAATTCCAGTGGATGTTCGGCTGTGCAGTGTACCTCGGCGCTCCTGTTTTATTTGAGACCAAGACTTAATTTCTTTATTTTTTCCCCTCTCAAAGCTAACTGACATTTTACAAGATACCTGCATATATGTAAGACACCAGTGCTGGCTGTATGCCTGAGATACAGAAAAATAAGAACTGTATCATGTGTTATGTATTGAAATGTATTAAAGGTGTCTCTCAGTTCTTACAAGGCCCAGTTCAATTCATATTAAAAGGGAGACGTTTGCCGTCAGCCACAAACAATAGCATATTCACGTAGGAAAAAACATCTGTCGGATGCTTGCTGGTAATAATATATGATACAAGATGCCCAATCCAGTTAGGTATTACAGTTTTTTACAACTGTTTTCACACTCAGGTCAATATCATCCCCACTTTTTCAAAACTCTTAACACAGTGTGCTTAACAACCATGCATATGAGCACATCAGTTCATCTTTCATGCAAAATGCACTACAACCACCAAAACACTTCATACTTCACCCAAAAGTGACTCGTGCTGCCATAACTATAGCAAATGCTCTCTCCCAGCAAGACTACTGTGTCACTCAAAATACAATGGACTAAAAAACAGAAGCAAAATGCATATATTATCCTCTGTTTTTGCATGGATTTGTGCTGCATTGCAAAAAAGGAAAGAAAAGTAAAGTTTACAGTACATATTGTAATACCAAACAAATAAATATGAAAGGCTGCAATATGCCTCATGACAGCTCTATGCTACAATTTCTAAGGCATACTATAGCACAACAAAAAGTCTGCAGTTGCTTTTCATTTCTAGTACAGTAAGTGAAACAACAACACATGATACCACCACTAGAAGTCTGCTGTATCCCTAATGCTGATCCATGATGTCCTCTGTATTTTGGGTCAAATTTTTATGAATTTCACATTTACTGCAACATTATCCCTTGCCTTGAACCTTTAGAAAAAATCTTTAGCATATCTTATCCACCCCTACAGTCCCCCACACCCAGGGTGTGAAATACGGGGGGTCTGATTGACACCTGAGACCCCCAAAAGCCTCAACAACAAAATTTTGGGGGGGAGGGTCTCTGGAAAAATCTTTAAAAAATTATTTGTCACTTGCAATTGTCACTAAAAATGTCTTTTAACCCTTAAAGCCCAACAGACACAGCCTGTGTTCAAATTCCCATCCCTTCTTCCCGGTTGAATTGCTCACAAAGTATATAGGCAATCATAGCACAACGACTTTCAAAATACTAACAGCCGATGGCATTACAAAAACTGCATTACTTTTCATGTTTCAGTTCTACCTGCATACAATAGACAATACCAATATCCATTGTTTTTAATAATTCAGGTTCCTTTTACTGTAAACCACTCTACATTTTTTGGTTGAATGTCGAATGTGTGCATTTTTGGCAACATACTATCTAAAAGTGAATGAGTCATCTTTACTTTATAGATGTATAATGTACAATAGAAAAAAATAGTAAGTGACAGTATTGCTGCAGTAAAAGCTTTATTAGCAACATGAAATTCCTGCCAGTGATCAACAAAAAATCCAACATACATGGCCGTTGGTTCCAAATGTGTAAAAATAAAATACACAAAAACAGTAAAAAAGGCACAGAAGGGAAAAACACAAAAATGCATAGTCCTGTTCAAATCTATACAATCTTAAGCATTTGTTCTCGTCCACATCACATCTTATATCGTCTCTTGCTATGCACCTTGGATAGAAACGCTTGGCATGCCTTATCCACCCCTGGCAGTCTTCAGCTGAGATGTCTCTGCAGCCGGCATCCATTGCATCCAGGTGGGACATTTGGTCATGTGGCCGATGATCATACACTTTCCACCTCCAGGCAGAAAAAAATTCCACAGTGGGGTTGAGGAAAGGCGAGTGAGGGTGTGAAGGGAAACCATTCTTGGGTGGGCTGCAAACCAGTTTGTAATTGCATGTGAATGGTGGAATGCTACATTTTCCCATGCAATCACAAATGTCCTCATGTTTCCTCTCTGCTCCTCTCTGACCCGGCACATCAACGGTGGCCCTTTTCCCAATGACGTTTCTTCACTGCCGATGTGGTTTTGCCAGGTTAAACCCTGCCTCCTCTACATAAATGATTTCATGAGGGGTCTGATTAGCCTCCAACTCCATGACTCTCTGAAAGAAATCAAGCATAGTATGTGTAATTGCTTTTCAGTACGTTCTACTGTATGTACTGTAACCCATGATTGCATGTAGTAGCATAGTGTAAAACTCATTGTAGAACAAGACATATTGGATAGACACCATACCCGGACGTATTGGTGCCAGAGTTCCTTGACCTGCTCACTGTTCCTTTCAAAAGGAACTGTGTACAACTGTTTCATTCGAACTCTGTGTTTGGTCAGAGTCCGAGCAATGGTAGTCAGGCTGATGCTTTCCACATTGTGAAATACCAGATTGTCCTCTACAATTCTGGTCTGAATTTCTCTCAGTTTTATTGCATTGTCAGCGATGACCAATCCTACAATGGCATGCTCTTGGTCTTCACTGAGAAGCTTTCCTCTTCCCCCAGAGGGAGGAAGATGTTGTATCCTTTAGAGGAACAAAAATACAACATATGTATTAGCATTGGGACTGGTGGCCTACAGTTACTGTGGGACATAGCATCAGTAATGATAGAAGAAGCCCTTGTGAAATGCATTACTTACCTGTTGGTTTGTTGAAAATTCTGGAAAAAGCAAGCCATGGTTGACCATCTGAGATTAGGCTGGACTCTTTCACCAGCCTCTCTCAGTGATATACCATGGGTTATCACATGGTCTATGATGGTGGTTTTTATTTCATCAGTGACAACAGCTCTTACTCTCCTTTGAACACCACCACACATTCTTACTCCTCTCCCCCTACCTTTCCTTCTCCCTTGTCCTGGCCCAACTACTCCTCTGCCTGGTCCAGCTAATCCTATGCCTGGTCCAGATACTCCTCTGCCTGGTCCGGCTACCCCTCTCCCTGGTCCTCTTCCTCTCCCTCGTCCAGACATTATTTGTTCTCTCTCTGCTCCTTTGTGTTGTTCTGTATCCATGTTGAACAAAATCAATCCAAAAAGTCCCCTTTTTAGTGTAGTCTCTATATGTCCATGTAATTGAAAGAACTTCAACACCTGGCTATGTCTCCGATTGAGATTGGAATCAGCTGTGGTTGGTCTATTTTACACAACTTAAATCAGCTATTTCTCAATGTTTCAATGATCTGTTCATTCAAAAATGCCTATCAGCTGTTTCAATATACAGTATCTTTTGAGCTGCTGTTGTTGCAGACGTAGAGGTTTTATACTATATTTAAGGATTTGAACATTTGGTTTTCTTTTCTGGCATACTGTGTACAAGCATTTGTAAATAAGACAAGAAAGATCCATAATTTTGGTATTGGGTAAGCTTGTAAGTAAAGACAATTTAAGCATTTTAGAAAGGTGTTAATTGACTGCATATTCTGTGAAAAACAACATGAATTGTGTTAACGGTATGGTCCACAAGAGACAGATGTTGTGCTAATTGTGTTTAGAGTTTTGAAAATGTGACTACAGATGCAATGATTCAAAAGTTGTGGTGTAAAGACGTGCGCAGGTTTTCATAAAATAAAGCACATTCACACAATCCACACACTACATACAATTATTTATTTACTTCTTTATTTACTCTCCAACAACACTGCCCACACCCCATAACTATTTGAAGCCAAGCAGCTATCATGACACCAAGATCAAACTTTTTGATCTGTTGTTTTGCCTGTCACAAAACTGTAGATACCACTATTGAGTGTGGTAAATTTACTGTAGTTGCATTCTTGGGTCACTTTCTCTCAATAGCCCATGACTTACATATACAGCAGTAATAGTGGAAAAATATCTTCAGCGACAACTACATCTATATTTTGCCTATATACATTCACATTTCAATGCAAATATGACCACGTACAAAAGTGGTAACAAGGCTGCAAACAAAAGAACTGAATAAACTTTCTGCTAAAATAAGAATAATCTGTCTTGTTTCAAGTGTATAGTTTCATTTATCTGTCAAAATGCAGCATATTTCCATCTACAGTGATCTAAATGTTGTTATTTTTTTCTAGGTTTTGAACTGAAAGTTAACTGTGTATCTAAATGTCTGCAAAATTTTCTGTAGTTGTACAGAATGTTGCTGGTGGTGAACATTGACTGAGAGAGGTATTCATGAATTCCGGAAGAAGTGGTGATTGAATTCATTTTGTATCAAAGCAATGCAAAAGTATACACAGTTTAGTTCACATAGTCTACTGATATGGTGAATGTGTTAAGTGTTTTGAAAAAGTGGACATGGTATTGAGACACGTGAAAATGATTGTAAAAACTGTGAGTTAGCAGCACAATAACGAAACAAATGGAAACTAAACTAAGCTCAGTCTAATCGAAAACCAATATAGTGCGATCGAAATACACACATTTGCATGAGGCACCGCAGTCAAGCAGCCTGTTTGTCAAAACAGAATCCCAGTGGATAGAACAACAGTGTGCAGCGACCATGGGGTGACCCTAAGCATTACCAGAAAGGAGACACAAAGCCAGTTAATTTTAGTGTTTTAATGTTTTATAATCAGCACATAACATAACAAAAGGTAGTACAGGTATGGTTGCATTTGCACTAAAGCACGGAATGGATTTTGACAGAATGCCTTCCCGAGGACTGGAGTTTTTTTTTTAGCACAATAGTCCCCTGCCTTTCACTTCACCATCACTCCAGTTCATATTGTATGCAGGTGAACCACATGGAAAACGTAGCTTTCCAAAACATAAAGGACTGGCAGAGTGCACTTAGAGTGCCTGCATATTATATAACATATACTGCCTCCCCCTTCTCTCTCACAGTTTCTCTCTCTCCCCCTCTTTCCTCATTTTGGGTGCAGAAAAGGGAAGAAAAGAACAATATAATTCTTTCTTCCCCTTTTTTTATGTTGGATTGTCCTGCTTTTTCAATTGATAAACTTTAATGGTTATGTGGTTTATTGTTTTAAACAAAGGGCTTAAAAGTCAATGTCTCTGTCCTCCTCACTTTCCTCCCATCCTTCCCCTTCACCTCTCTCTCCTGTCATTTTCCCTGTCTCTACCTCATACATGTCTTTCGTCTTTCTCTTCTCTCACCCACGTCCTCCTGCCTCTCTCCTCCTATCACTTACCTTCTCCCTTGCTTTCTCCCTATCCTTCTTCCTCTCTCCATGCTATCCTCCTTCCTTCCTCCAACATCTCTCTCTCTCTGTTTTCCTCTATCTCTCCTTCTTTCTCTCTTTCCCTCTCTTCCACCCAATCCACTCAATCTCTGTCCTTTCATTCTCTCTTGTGCCACGTGAACCAGACAGTCTGGTCCTGAAGAGAGCGGGGCAGTCTAAAAACAGCTCAGAGTTTGTGACAAGGATCTGGGACACACGGCGCCAAAGTGACACCAAAACCCCTGACCTACATTACAGGGTGATCTGAGAAGTATAAGAAGGAAAAAAAACTCATTTCCAAAATCTCTCACCTCTGTCTGGCCTATTAAAGGCAGAGGGAGGAAAACAAATCAGATCCAAAAAAAGCAGAGCATCTGAAAAGCCATCTGACTGCTGGGACAGGATAAGGAAGAGCACTTCAAAAGCACAGCTGACAGTCCTGATATCCTTCAAAGACGCGCTAAAAACATTGGTTGTTTGTTCCTTGCACAAGAGTAGCTACACAGATTATCATTAATTCCGTTGACACCATTATCCAGAGCCACCTCCAAGGCCACCATCGCAAGATGCATAAAGTGCATATTTAAAGGGATGTGAAAACAAGGCCATGGGTTCAAAATAGTAAGGGAAATATGAGTGATAAAGTAACAGTGCCAAAGTAGGCATACAACCAACCACATTCCAAATCATAAAAATAATCTATGGTCATAAACTTGGACATAGATTTAGGTGGTACGTGAGGGGGACATGTTCCCCTCAATGTTAAGAGAATGTAATTGACTAACTACACTAATGCAACATTTTAAATATTGGGAAGAGCATTGTTCCTCCCCACAGAGTGTAGATGAAGCCTATGCTGCTGACCATAAAGGAGATGTTTCCTACTATTACAGTACAGACAGCCAAACAGAGAATAAGTGTAACTAAGAAAGTAAAATCAGAGCAACAAAAAGAGCTGCTGTATATTAACCTATATCACGCTACCACACCAATGAGCACTGACCACTTACAACAGATTTTGCACAATTTTTGAGGAGCTAAACTGTCAGGAGCCAGGCATTGGACACATCTGAAAAGAAGGGCATTGACTTGGTGGCAGAAAATCAAGAGCATAACTGCCATTAGCTCATTCCACCAATAACAAAAACAGATGGGCTTGGGATATGTGGCTTTGGTGGGTAGGAATTATCAAGTCTCCAGAGTTTACTAAGCAAAAGGCTCATGCTGGTATGTGTAGGGTCTGGGGACAGGCTGTGGTAGGGAGGTGGTGTAGCTTTAAGGGTCTGAGAGGAAAGCTCCAGAGAAATAAGGAGATGCATATGTGGGAGTCGAGCAGGCACATTAAAAATAAGCACAAATGTGGTGACCCAGGTTTGGGCGCCCAGCCAGCAAGGAGTCACAGTTGTCTAGGCAGGAAACTACAAGTGTCTAGACCTGCAGTTGAGGAGCATTTGTATTTTGTCCCATGCCTTGAGAAAGAGACTGCACAATACTGCCAAGATGTTCTCTGTGAGGAAGAGCTTATCATCCAAGGTTCTTGGCAGAGTGGGAGGAGACCAGCATGAGGTTGTCAAAGGTTATAGTGAAGTCTTTAACCCTTTCGCACATGACTTATTTTATGCTATGTAGCGCATGTGTTATGTTACATGGTTTGTTATGTTTTCATTAGCATTATTAAGTTTCTCATAGTTTTCATCACCACATTTGCTAGCGTGCTTTGTTATTGTTTCCTCAAAGCTGATGTTAGCTAGAATTTTTCCAATCTAGCATCCTAATCACACTGGTTTGACCGTAAGCGTGAATGGGCTAATCACACCGGTGTGACCATATGCGGGACAAGGTTAAGAGGGGAATGCTTAGCTGGGAGGTACAGTAGGTATCTACTGAAGAGTGTGAGCTATAAATGATGAGTCAATGAGACATTTCCAGCAAGCATGCTATAGTAGGCAGAATATGGAGTCAGACAGGGAGCGAGAGTGTAGGAGTACCTTGGGCTAAGCTGTGACAGGAGGAGCTATCTCCATGAGCAGAGAAAGAGCTGAGTGATGCAGCTAGAAGGCTGAACTGAGAGGGGCCGAGGACTGAGCCATGGGGGACATCTGTGGAGTCACTGTTGCACTGTGCTGAATGCTGCACAGACGTCCAGAGGGATGAAAGCTGAGGAGAGGGAGAGTGGACACTTCTTGTGCTCTGTGCCTTTCACCTGTGATAATTGGTTACACCTGTGTTCTCTATTATTTAAACCCTCCCCTTTGTTCATGTATTTGCTCAGTCTTGAGTTGCTATGTCTAGTGTGTGTGTGTGTGTGTGTGTGTGTGTGTGTGTGTGTATGCACCTTGCATAATTTCTATTTCCCGAGTCTTCAGTAAAGGTAGCTTTATTTTCTTTGAACCAAGCCTCTTGTGTCTCAAGTCATCTCTGCATTTGGTTTCATCCTGTTCCTTGCCACCCAGAGCTGCCTCTATGAGGCGCCAACAGGGGCTCCAACCTGGCTGGAATCCAGGAGTTTGTTCTGTAAGACCAAACCAGACAACTGTCTTAACACAGCACATTCAAGCATATTGATGAGGGATGAGAGAGACAGGGTCACAGGTGAGTTTTTGTGAGGAGACACGCAGTACGTGTCTCATCTGAAAGCAATAGATAGGTACCCAGAGGAGACAAAAATGTTAAAGAGGGAAGAGATGAAGGAAAGCAGATCAGCAGAGACTGACTGAAAGAGATGAGAGGGGGCTGGATCCAGGTGACAAGTAGTTGGATTGTGTCAGGACATGACATTAGACAGATTTTGTATTGGAGGAATTAAATACATTGCCTTTATTTTATGTAAAGGCACTCTTGCGTCAATTGTCTAAACCTTGAGAAAGTTACAGAGCGGAAGTAGAGAAATCAGTACAAAGTATATTGAATTCAGCCCGTAAGCAGCAATAGTCTTCTCCAAACATTGTGCCTCATGCCCTCCCTGTACAGAGAATATATTAGACTTGCTATAATCAGAAGCCTTTTACATCTAAACACTATTAACTGGTCTGCAGGATCCACTTCTTAGCTATCAACAAAGCAGGGGGCTTGCATTTTGTTTAAAAAATTTGTGCAGATAGCTTGTTCAAATTAATATTTAGATGGTAGGATGTTTTATATTTGTACTGTTTTATTGAGCATCTCAAAATCACTGCTCTGAGGATAACAGGGTTACACTACAAGAGGACCCTGTGAGACCACAGGGGCACGTGTTTTCTCACCAAACTACACACCACCTTAGTTTGACCTTTTGCAAGCAGTCTCAGCGAGAAAGCATGTTTTGAACCACTTACTGGCTCCTAAGAGCCATTGCCCTTGTCATTCCACCACGGTGTTCCAGCATTCAAGCAACCAGGGACAAGCAAACAACATCAGCAGCTTTTGGGTCATAGCCACCCGTATAGGGAAAATTTCCTCTTCTGCCGCCAAACATCCCTGCTCCCAGCACACCTGCCCCCTGTGATGAAACCCCCAGGGTGGATTCAGCCTGTTCTGAGCAGTTTATTGAAATGGAGAGTCAGTCAGGTGACCTTGCTATTTTATTTGTCATGGGGAGGAGGTGTTAGAGGGGGATCCCCTGAGAGGCGCTAATATCCGGTCCCCGCTTCTTTTTCCCATGGCTCAATTCCCCAAAGGAAGGAGGAAATGACAGCGAGCGTGAAATGCGGTCGTTTGAGTAATTGGATGATTTGTTGCCTAATTAATGTCAATAAAATCTGTTTGCACCATGATGTCTCCTGCTCTTTCTGAAAAGGGGACTCCCTGGAGGGGGGGGGGGAGCTGTCAGCTGCACGAAGGCGAGGAGGGGAATGGTGGGAGGGGGGTTGGGGGAGGTTGTTTGAGCTGTCAGCCTGGGGTGAATGTAATGTGAAGGTAAACCCAGAGAGAGCTCCTTACCGCAGTCCCTCTGTAATGACTCCACTGAGTTGTTCCTCACATAAACTCTGCTCAGCATCACCCCCCACCCCAACATTCTCAACAGCAGCCGCATCTCTCAGCAAACAAAACTATCCCTATTGCCAAATCTCTGGGAACAAGACATTGAGCTGAAATGGATTCACTGAGTACACAATGAAAACTCCATCCCTACTACCAAGTGCTCCATCACTGCATCCTGTCCACACCAGAAATCTACCTAACCATTGAAACTCAGACAAAGATCAGAAGTCCACAGCTAAACCAAGAAGAACATCTGTAGTGAAAACTGGCAATTACCAATACAATTGTGACATTTATCAAATGGTCTTATGCAGAACAACATACGACTGGCGACAATTACTGTAAAATAGACCAAAAGAAAAATTATGTTTGAATGTGTCAAAATGTTACACATTTCACAACAGAAATACAATAAGTGTGCGATGAATTGCATGCAGGTCTGAAGTAAAACCATGTGACTAAGCAACATCCGCAGGACTATGAAACAGGTGGATTGTTACAGAAATAAATGCTAAGTTAGAAGACACCACGAAATGAGACATGAATACAACAGAAATAACAGAGCTGACAGAGTTTGGAGGTGATTTTGAAAGAGATGTGTCTTTAGCAGACAATGAAATAGTTGTTTGGAACAGTACATATCTTTCAAATGAATACATTCACAAACACACGCACATGCACTAAATATAGATGCAACACATTTTAGCACCTAAATACTCATTTGTCCACACAAAACTGCATGAGCAACTACTAGTAGTTTAACTAGTAGTGAAGCCACTTCTTAATACACTCAACTTCATTATTCCACTTCTGAACATATACACAGGGACAGAGAGACACCACAAGGAAGAGTGCAGAAGGACAAGCATCCCCATGGGCCAACCAATTATTCCTTCAGCATTTCCCAAAAATGTGCAGTCAGGTAACAAGTTGCGTGGCCCATTCATGGATCCCATTGAAAAAGCTGTACTGGGGTGAGGGTAGATCAAAAGGTGAGAGGTTAAAGTTCAAGGGTACAGGGAAGGAGAAGGATGGTTTGAGGTGAGCTGGATTGGGCCTGTTCTGGTTGGCCTGGGAGACTGCCCAATAGAAACAGACAGAAATGTATTTGTCTCCACACTGAGAGAGTTGGTGCAATCAGCATGTTGGCCAGATGGTCTCACTTACAGGAAGGGTTTAATTGCATACAGTTAAGGGTAGCAGGCGGGTTGAGATGATCAAGGAGCTAGACTATAAGTTTGATTCCCAGTTACAACACTGCCGCTGTGCCCCTGGCCAAGGGGCATGACCTGCTGCATTAAAAAATCCAGATGTTGTACATGGATAGCACACAAAAATGGATAGCATGCAAAAACTGCGTTCCAAGAACCGGACATCCTAGGAGACATTCTTATAATCACTCTGCTGTTAATTACTATTGTCTATCATTCTTAAATGTCTTAAAGTACATTGCATAACTTGTCTTTAACTCTATCTGCCTTGTGCCGGCCAGAAGCAGATGGGCTCCCCCTCTGAGCCGAGTTCTGCTCAAGGTTTCTTCCTGATTGGGAGATTTTCCTTGCCGGTGTTGCCTTAGGCTTGCTCTCAGGGGGTCTCAGTCCTGGGAACAATGTAAAGCTGCCTTGTGACAACTTGTGTTGTAAAAAGCGCTATACAAATAAAAATGAATTGAATTGAAATGAAAAATGTAGGTTTGCATGACACCCTACAAAATGGCAGCCACTAATATGGTTAACGAAATAAGTGACGTCAAACAGTGTGCTAACATCTGCTAATACTGCTAACTAAATAAGCAATGTCAAAGAGTGTGATAACATCTGCTAACACCACTAACTAAATAAGTGATCTCAAACAGTGTGCTAACCCTTCAGGCCCATCACCCTGCTGAGATTCATAGAGCATTACCCAGCATGCCCTTGACACAGCACGTTGGCAGACCTTGCAGTGGTGCATCAGTAACTACCCCCATTAGTGTCTTAGAAAGGTGCAGGGACTTCTCCTCCCCTCAAAAATGGGAGTAAGTTCCCTCACCCCAGGAGAAATCACACACAGAGAGTAACAGCCCCCAGAGGGGGTGTCTGTGGCCCTTTATTTGAGAGCCTGAATCATGATGACTGCTGTAGCCAGGAATGCATGACAATGTTGGCACGCTCAATAATTCATGCCCCCATCATCACTGCTCTGCTCTGTTCATGGGAGAGGAAGAGGAGATGTGGCCAGAGAGGACTCAAAAAACCTCTCCATTACTGCGATGGCAAGAGCTTCCATTCAAGTGTTCAGCAGTGGCAGATGGAAAATGCAGGGTATGAAATTGTTTTTTTTATTATTACTATTTGTTTTCCCAGAATAACGTCATGTATACGGCTTCTTCTTGTCAAAACATAAATGGGCTGTTTTGCATTTTGAAGGGAAAAGTCCTCCTGTCCGAATCACATTCCTAGCAGATGCACAGATAACGTTTGCCTATGATGTCATTTGAAGCCTCAGATCATTTGCAGGCCCAGTGATCTATCTGCTTTCTTGAAATCTCAGAGATGTCACATCAAAGCTTGTAGCTTTGCGTGGCCTGAATCAGTTTCAATGCAGATTTTTGTCCAGGCAATAACACAGTTTTCATGGCCATTCCTTCCTGCTTCCTGCTGGTTCCTGGGTTTCTCTGACAAGACTGAAGAACATTGTACTTTGGTAAGTTTACTCAGTGTAGGCAGCTCTCCAAAGAATCTTGGCATGTCTGCGTTTTAACTCACACCAATACAACAGCATGTTGGGTCAGCACTGATCATGGCAGCACTGAAAGAAGACTCATAGAAAGCAAAGCTTTTTGATTGGTTCATGCAAATCAGTGGTTTGCAGCACACAGTGCCTCCGGCCATTATGCGACTTGTGAGCCCTTACTCACAACATCACAACTTTTCAACTGAACAGTGGCAAATGGCTCAAAAGGCCTCCAACCAGCTCACTTTTCATTTATCTTTCTTTTTCTTTTCCCCCCATTTAAGCAACCCTGTTCTGGAACTGTGAATTGTGTTTTGGGCTTATGTCATTGTGACAATTCCTGCGCTCATGCGTGATTGTCGAAGTGAGATGAATGCAGTCCTCTGACATGCTTGCCTATTTTGTGCACTGCAATTCACAGCGAACTGTAGTAAAGAGGGTGCTCATTGAAGGCTAAACTCTCCTCTTTTGATGTCATCCAGGTGATTTGCAGGTTCCACACCTAGCCATTTCTGTCCCCAGCAGAACAAAGCAAATTTGTTCTTCCACTGTGGATGGTGGCAGAAAAAATTGGACTGGTGACACAATCCGTTTCGAAACCTGTGCTCAAAGTAGGCACCTTGGTGACAGAGCCACCTAAGGGGACCTCCCTTTTCCACTTCTAACCTAGCAAAACAACAGTAGAATGCTCCCTGCTGTCTGGCATCTATTTACTGAGCTGAAAGAGACTCCAGCCTTGTGCACCTCAATAAAGAAAGAACAGAGCACAGGAGATAACCGCGGGGTAATACTCTCCACACTCCTACCACCAAGGTGAAATTTTATCAGTCCCCAAAGAGACGGCCTCAGGCCATTAGATTATGCAGCTGTGTTATATCTGTCTACAGAATGAAAGTCACTTTAAACCCTCACTGTCTCTCTTATTCATGTATGATCTCACAAAAACTTAGCAGCATCCAGTACAGCGCCTTAATAATGGTGCATGGTGCCATAGATACATACCCTACATGCTGCATACAGTACCACACTGTAAAATCAAAAGGGTCATTGTACATAAATGAAAACCCTCCTAAGGTGGAGGGAATCGGTTTCAACTGACGGTTGTGGACAGAGGAACTAAAAAGACACCAGGGCGACCGCAGATTTCTGGCCTTTGCCTCCTCCCCACACTGGAAAAGGGACGCATTTCACGGACTGCAGGCACGTGAACGCTAAACGAGCAGACGTTTTGCGTCATCCCTCGGCTGTGTTAGACATTCACGGTTTCTGTTTTTACCCCCCTAATAGCCTTCATTAAGGTCTCACTCTGTGGGGATTCAGGTGAGTAGGCCCCTGGTCTGTACTTGAAAGGAGGAATCACATGACAGGGTGCCTAATCACATGCCTCACATTTCCTGCAACAGAACAAGGCCTTGACATGCTGACAAAAGCAGAAAATACAACCTTGAGGATCTCTCTATCACCATGGTAACGACTATGCAGGAGGTCACCAACCCGTATTTTAAAGGCTCCCTATAAAAAAAGACACTCAGGGGTAGATAGATGACGAACTTATGTAAAATGTCCAAGCCCTTATGGAATACCTCACTTAAAAGAATATGTCAAACTATACTTGTAAAGAGCCCATATGTGAAATAAAATAAGGGAGAATTCTACTGCTTGATTCGCCGTGTCTTTCCTCACCACGTCTATGATGGTGAAGACAGTGCTCAGGTGTAACACGTGGCAATAAGCAGGTGCTACAGAGCGGTCATTGACAAATCTAGATTCACAGGCAGAACACCCCATCAGGAAAGTGTACAAAACACTTCTGTTTACATCAGCCAATCGGAAACTTTCTAGGCAGACCCCCCCAACCCCCCCGACTCTGTATCAGGCTCAGCGCTCAGCCCTTATCCTTGGAAGAGATTGTGTGTACTCTACACTGGCTTTTACTCCACTCTCTTTTCCTGAGCTCTTGACTGCTCCAATAAACTGTTGAAGTTCCAAATGAAGACTGAGGAGGAAATTTTTTTGATAATCCTTACAAAATGAACAAATCTGTCCCATCCTCAAGTGTTAAAAATTCACTCACTAGCTCCTTTTTGTGTCAGCTGTTCACAACATCCCTCCTCTGCCCATCCTCTCCCCTCCAAGGTGTGACCTCTTCCTCAGACTCCAAAACAAACAACTATATTCCTAGTCCCTCATCAACAGCAATGCCCCTTATCATACTAAAATTAATATCTACTGGTTTGGTATGGCATTTTTATAAAATGATACATTTCAGATTAAGATGTGTGTCTAACATATATATTTCATGGCAGTGTATTTTGAGAAGTAAACATATAAATGAGCACATCTAAAAAATTGGCCATATTGACTAGTTAAGCTAAGATAATTAGTTGGGACAATTATAATCTCTCACGCTGGCTCCCTGGTAATTGAATTTGATCTCCTTGATCTACATGTACGGTATTACACTGATACAGGCACTAATTCCTAGGACCGTGGCATTATTATGGATGTCATTTATCATGTTTAAGGTTATCCAGCCTGAGAAGGCACTGTAACACACACACGTGCACATATACATATACACACGTAACACACAGAGACACACATGCACACACCTACACAAACACACGCACACATGCATGCAAACACACACACACGCATTCACACATACACACAGATACATGCGTGCAAACACACGCAATCACAAACACACATATGCAAACACACACATATATACAAATGCACATGCTAATGAACACAGACAAATGCACACATTTTCATTTTCAGCAGTAACTTTCAACCGCTTTTCAAAAATTACATTCTTACAACTAGAAAAAAGTGAAGCACTGCAGTGGTGCCTCAGGTAAACAAAGCAGACTATGGAAAAATATCAGCAGTAAACAAATAAATCAGATGGAAACTGTAATAAACTCCCACCAAAGACAACATGCTGAAGGCTTTCCAACAGAAAATAGATATATGTGTGTGTATGTGTGTGTGTGTGTGTATTCCTGAAGTGGAGTTCATTTGAAGTTTGGCTATTGTAATTAGACTGTCTGTAAAAACCTGCTTTTAGAATAGGATAGCTGGGGGAAAGGCAATACAGGAATATTGAAATTTTCACTCTGAAATGAAATTACACTTTGAAAAAGCACATCCAGATGCATTGTTGTTGTTGGTAGCATTACCATGTTCAAGGACAGGCACTGGAGAATGAGTATTCATCCGTCTGATCTATGCATTAAAGAGCTTATATTTGCTTGCCTGGAAAAAAAATCATTAATTCATCATTATTTCTGTTATATTGTGTTAAACATGACTGAGTAATATTTCCTTGAAGGCACAGCGAGAGCTGAAATGGATATAATGAACCAACTTATGAAAAATTAGGAAAATTTGTTTTCAACTGTTGATACAGTATCACAAAACAACTAAAATTATCAACACATTGTGCAGCCATTTTACTGCAACCTTGCTTTAAATGTACAGCAAAGCAGTTGACATATTTGAATTAAATCACAGAAAATAAAATTAGTCATAATCATCTCTACGTAAACACCCTCAATCCAAGGGAAAAATGTATAGATACACTATATGGCCAAAAGTATGTGGACACCCCTCCTAATTATTGAGTTCAGGTGT
The DNA here is from genome assembly GCF_013368585.1 of Megalops cyprinoides. Classification (NCBI taxonomy): domain Eukaryota; kingdom Metazoa; phylum Chordata; class Actinopteri; order Elopiformes; family Megalopidae; genus Megalops; species Megalops cyprinoides. The sequence continues at coordinate 25,569,621 of NC_050601.1, forward strand.
TTCAGCCACACTGATTTTTACCAGGTGCATAAAATCAAGCACATAGCCATGCAATCTCCATAGACAAACCTTGAAAGTAGAATGGGGCGTAATGGAGAGCTCAGTGATTTTAAACATGGCACTGTCATAGGATGCCATCTTTACCACAAGTCAGTTCACAAAATATCTGCACTGCACTGGTCAACTGTAAGTGCTATCATTTTCAAGTGGAAGCATCTAGGAGCAACAACAGCTAGCCACGAAGCGGTAGACCACGCAAACTTACAGAGCAGGGCTGCCGAGTGCTGAAGCGCTGATTGCGAGCCAGGCCTTCTCGTCCAATATCAGTGCCTGACCTCAGAAATGCTCTTTTGGCTGAATGGGCACAAATTCCCACAGACACACTCCAAAATCTTGTGGAAAGCCTTCCCAGAAGAGTGGAGGCTGGCTGTTGTAGCTCCAAAAGGGGAGGGGGGGGGGGGGGGCAACTCCATTGGCATTGGCACACATTGCGTCTCAATGGTGTTGAATACCGTCCTTTCTTCCATTCCTACATCCTTGCATTCTCCATGACCTGGAAATTGATAACTGGTCGCTTCTTCAAAAATGATTCCAATTCTGTAGGAGACATCCAAAGAAAGCAAGACATGTCCTCATTTGTGGCCTCTGGTGGAGAATGCATTGATGTATCCACATGGCAAAGAGTTTTTCAAGGCTTTATGATGCATTATATACATTGCATATTGTTGCAATAATATAATCAGTCACTGCAGAAATATATAAGAAAATGTATGCAACATGTGAGCAGACAGAGTACACTGCAACGCACAATGCAAATATGTTAAATTTCTACAACAATTGCATCTTATGGATTTTTCAAATTTCGACTACAATTGCATCTTGTGCATCTGAAAGAAATTGATGTAATGTTTAAATCTACCAGCAAAAGTGGCTTTTTCTGCCAAATGCCATTTTGTGGATGAATCGTTTTGCTAGCAAAATAGCAAAAATAGCAACCATATGTTCCATGTTTAAAAAACTTCCCTGAAGATTGAGAAGTTTCCTAGTAAACCAAAATCAACGTATGAAACATACAAATTTCTATTGAACAAAGACATTGCTTTTTCCCAACCATGTTATTTTCTCCTCAAATCTCTTCCTCATCTTCTCAATTGGTGTCACTAAGGAATCCAGGAATAGACACAAGGGCTCATCCGTAAAGTATTGGGACGCACTTATTGATGGGCTGTTTCTTGAACATTCACCTTCATGCTTTGCATGCATTCTGTGTACAATTTTCAGTCCCAGCAAACTCAACCTGGTATTTCAGATCCCCCCTCTTCACCCATGTTAAGTAAACTAGTTGTGCAATTTATGAAGGACCATAATCAAAGTATTAAGAGCCACTGGGCGTACATCACTACTCTGTAAATACAAGATAGGAAATTTGGGCCTAAGTCCTCAAAGACAACAGACTGGTATTTTGGACTATCATTGACAAATAATGATAATAACAACAATAGGTGTAATGGAAAGTGTTTAAGGGAATAGGGTTGTCAAATGAGAATATCACCTGATCATCTGTTCAGTTATGACATCCTTGTCACATGTAGCCTGTCAACCAAGTAGTAGCGAAACAACTGTTGCTAACGGTAATGTTTTTCACATGCACAGTTCACTGTCATTAGCAGTCCATCTTTTACCTCTGCGCATTACTGGCGAGACCACAGTCTAATTTTGAAGAGAACTCCCCACCCCCCAGACGATTAGTCGACATTCAGTTATCTCTCTTCTCTGAGCAGCAGAGGAGGCTGCTGCTAATTTGGGTTTATCTGAAAGAACCTCCCGCCCTTGAGAACTCATGGAAAGGATCAATCACAGTGTCTGTGTTCTGTAGTGGGGCTCACGCAGGAGCACTTCTCGTTACAGATGACAATACGCGAGGGAGTGAAGGATGATATTATCCGTATTTATTTGTCAGAAGACGCCCTTGACCAGAGGAGCTTATCTATTTCATTTTTTTGTTATATTATGCCATCCATTTGCACAGCTTACATATACATTTATTCATTTGCCAGATACTGTTATCCAGAGTGACTTACAGGAAGCACAATCAATAGGGTTTGGGCAAGTAGCCACACAGATACTGAATCATTGGTGGTATCCTTGAAGTGTAGTGCCATTGTGGGAAACATTGACACAATGGGAGTAAGTACTGTGATAGGGCACATAGCCTTAGACCTACTGTCAATTTCCAGACACCAAACTTGTACCACCACAACACATTTATTACTTGATATGCTGTTGAGGTAAATCATATCAAATACTGTCCATTGCAGTTCTACAGCCCTGTTCCCCTCACTGCTGCTTCACCCTGCAGTGGTGCACTGTGTCACTGTGTGGTAAAAATATATATTTTGGGGGGTTTACAGTTGGCGAAGCACATTTACTGTGAGCGTCACCCGTTTTTTCCTCCGTCACCCAGTCCGCTTTGGTGTTGCCTGCTTTCGAGGCTACCGTCCATGCCTGGCGACACCAGAGAGCATGTCCCACAAGCCGAACTGTCAGCGGAATGCAGCAGCAATTTATCCAAAGAGCAACATGTTCTATTCAGGGGAGAATAGGGCTAAATAATTAAAGCCAAGGTGATGAATATTTGAAAAGGTCCAGTTCGTTCTGGTTTTATAAAGCCATTTTGCTCCTTTAAAGCCGAGCAAAGTCATTTAATACACTCTCCCACCTGTCTGTTCTAATCACCGTGGCCCAGCTCCTCGGCTGCTCTCCTCCAGAGCATTAATAAAGGCTGCGTATGTGCTTAATTACAACTTAATCATCTTTAACTGAGCCGCGTTTCAAAGGTTAAAAGATAATTCTGTTGATAAACCTGGTGAAAATGTTCAGTTTACATGCGAGGCACAGTCATATTTGTGAGCGCTTGTTAATTAAACAGTTCACCCACATGCACATCCACGAGTTACTAATCAATAGCATACTCTAGTTATCCCACGCCTTCCCTGTCATCCTCTGATTAGTGGTTTCCCCACTCATTACCAGTCAATCTTATGCCATTTTAATTGCTGTTTAAGTGGTACATTTATGACATCCATTTACAAAGGGAAGATTAATCTGTCATGCTGTGCTATTTGCTCTACATCTATTAAAAGTAGGGTGACGTGACTGGTCTGTCTGAGTCAAAACTGTTTTTTACCGAGCCTGTGTTCAATAGCCTGGTGACCTCAACAGCCGCACAATGCAAAAACAGCTTGCCGCAGACAGTGCAATTTCCTGCTGGACCGATTTTGAAGCTTAATGGGAGAACGAAGGGAGGTGACAGGAAACGTCATGGGCAAACAGCTTTCCAGCTTTTTTATAACATTTCCTCAAAGCTTACTGGGTAGCAGTGAGGCATGGCACATGGCAGAGCTTGTTACCAGACAGTTGTGGCTACCAGTTCCTGTGAAAAGAAATGCAGTTGTGTTTGTAAGCAAGGTAAAATTATCAGATATATGAATACGTAATGGGTAATAACTAAAAAAAATAATACTAACATAGAAATAAATAAATACAACATATAAATTCTGGCTGAGCACTTTTGCTAAACGAATATAACAATGATAAAGCTGTTTGTTCTGGATTACTCTTTCCTGTTCCCTGCATAGCTGATCCATTTTTATGTAGTCCACTGGTTGAATTCCTCTCAGAGTTATCCAAGTCAGTTAGTTCTGTTCCTCTGCTTCAAGACAGAAGGGGCTTATGATGTAACCTCTGACATTGTAGATCATTCAGGAAGACATTTTGAGGGTCTGATTTTTTTTAGCACATTTAGTGGTTTTTGACCTCACCCCTTGATGGCCTCTTTCTTGTGCGACTCATCATTTGTTCACCATGATCTGTCAGATCTCCTGGCTGTGTAGGTTCTTGTTCTCTCCATCTATGTTCCCATCCCCCTCAGCTCTTCTTTAAAAGTCCAGATTCTCTACAAGGGTTGCTGTCAATTCCAGATATGAATAGGCTTCAAAACACCCATTTGCTCCCGACAGACTTACCTGATTCATGATATTTGCATTGGGACTGGCAGCAGGTGTAAGGATTAATGGACTAACCTGTCCTGGTGTAAGTTTTCATTTCAGAGTTTGGTCCTGCTCTGCCACAGTTACCCTCCATGGAAACCCAAAACTAGATTACAGCCACCAGCAACAGAAGCATGCTTACTCTCCTCACAGGCGCGCGCTCGCACCAATTCGATTCCCGTGACCCTCGGGTCACAAAGTCACGCCTATGTCGTTTCCCATATTGCCCAAGTGTACAATTAGAGGGACGCATTGGATTTGACTAATAGACTATCACTGGGGACACGCGTCAAGGAGAGGGATGCTGTAAAATTTTGGTTTCTAATTGTCTTTGAAGGTCACCAGTAACAGCCACTGGAACTAATGAGTCAAACCAAAGGAGGATCTGAAATCCAGAGTCAGTCAGACGTCTTACTTTGGCCCTCTGCGGTCACTTTTTTTTTTTATTGATATGGCTATCTCTCCCGACGGGCCTTTGAGTGTTGCACTTTCGCGTTTAATTGAGGCAAACAATACCGATGAAACTGTGACTTTTTGATTCCCTCCTCTGTGAAGATATCGGGCCTCTAAATGTCAAGGAATCAAAGCAGATTTGCACCGCTGCGACCAAGTCTTCCAGAGAACAGAGAGGTCTGCCGATAAGCCATTAAATTAACCATGGCAACCGCATCTCTTATGCAAAAGCAAATCCGACAGCGTCTTTAATAATAAACTTTAATGCAGTTCTGCAATGTTTCTATTAAAAAAAAGAAGAAGAAAATAGGAAAACAGATAATGGTTCATTAGCAAACACATTTGTTTTCAGTGTGTCAATGCGTCGCTGTGAGGTATCATGATGAAAGAATTAAAATGCCAAATGATCATTTATATTTATTTGCATGGCAACACAGGCAGTTTTTTCACTGCAGCAGCCTTAAAATATACCATATGAGATGAAAAATTATGTCAATATACATACAAAATATGAAATTCAAAATATGACTGCATTGTCTTAATATATGTGAAAGTGCACACAGCATGTTGTCTACACATTGCATACCCTACTATCATATACGACATTGTGGGGTATGGAATGGATGTCTTTGATAAAATCGTATTCCAAAGGTTTTGGATTGCAAGCTAAAAGAGTTTTCCTGATGAATTGAAACAGCAGCCACAGAAGGGAGAATTGATTTCACAGCAGGGGCATCACACTCCTGGTGGGCTAGTGTGTGTGTGCTGGTCTTTGCCTCAAACCTCCATTGTCAACTTCTTAATTAGGTCCAGCCATTTACCAACATTGGTCTTTTAAATAAAATGGTGCATTACATCTGAGAGGTGTGCATGTCCTACACTCAAGCATGTGTTTTTGAGAGATGCATCAGGCGTAGAAGCACATGGTTAATTGGACCAGTTAACAGGAGTTAACTGGCAGATACTGGAACCGGCGCACATTATGCGCCGCCCCCCTCCAGGAGGGCTTGATTTGGAGCAGGCGACCCGCCAATGCCGGCATGCAGACGCGCGCTGCTGCAGTCCGTCAATCAGAGCGGGGTCCTGTCCACGCGGCTCTCAGCGCTCCCACCGGCCCGCTTCACAGCTCCTCCACACTTTCATCCCCGAGCGCCACCATGCCTGCTCAATTATCGCCTGCCCGCCCACCTGCGGTGGCTGAGGAGCGAGGGGGGCGCTTGCAGCTGAGAGGTCATGGGTTCAACTCCCAGATGGGGCACTGTCATCGTACCCTTTTTCACAATGCCGCAATCATATTGCTTCAGTGAATGCTTTAGGGATGATATCAAAAGGGATATGAAGGGATAACTTCAAAAAGAAAGCTGCCCAGGAGAGTGAATAATAATAATAATATTAATAATCAAAAATAATAAACAATCGTCAAAGGAAGCATTATATAAATCTATCAAGAGCTACTTGGGCATAATGCAACCAGTTGAGCACTCCTGGTGTTTCACTGTCAAATATATACTGTCTCTAGGAAACATGATTACAGTAGAGGAGTGAGGAAAGTGGGAACACGCAGTCCTAAAGTAGCTAACACCATGAACAGTGATTTTGAATAATTGTCCTTGCCTAATTACCTAATTACTCCTCAAACTGCTCACTTTAAGAGTGTAAAAATGAATTGAAGTAGGAAGTTGCGAGGCTTGAATCATGGTGGTCTGTATTGGGCTACTCTGACCAGCAGTGGCTCAGAGGGTAATCACTAGCCGTGTTTGTCAAAACCAGTCCGAACTCTTTTTTTAGCTTTATCCAGGTTTTTCTGTGAAGCAAATAATAATAATAATAATAATAATAATAATAATAATAATAATAATAACAAATAGTATATGTGATATTAATACAAATAGTATAATTTTAATATACCAACAAACCAGTTATAATGTTGTTTAGCCAGTCAGTTGTCAGCTACAATGAACAGTCAGTTACAGGCTGCGTGCCATGTGTGTAGGCAATGCTGTGCTTCCATTTACCTGTGCGTAACTCTCCTCCTGCCTGCTGTCATCGCAGCCACGGTGAACGCGGGGCATGCATTATCACTAAGGGCTCTCCATCACGTCTAAGCAAAACACAAACTAACATCCATATGGTGCAGGTTTGTCGCTTCACATCACCATCTCCGCCACTCAAGCCCTCCCTAACGAGGGTGAAAAAAAACACTGCCTCACCTGCCAGTGACGCCAGTCCACCTTAATAATGCAAGCTAAAACGTTGCACGTCCAAGGTCCTGTTCGTTAGCAAGCCGCTGCCAGCACGCATTAGCGTCGGGGATCAAAAACTGCAGCACTAAATCGGACCCGGAGAGGGGGCCTGCACACGCCAAAAATGAAGATGGAGAGAATTATGCACAAAACGTGCAAGTTAAATGCAAAGAGAAAATCTTGCATATCTAGAGCAAAAATTCATGTACACAGGTAAGGATATCCAGTTTATAAAAGTTTTTTTTTTATAAAGATATCCAGTTTAGTATTGATACAGTCAGCTACAAGTAGCTCTGGGCACTTTTTACAGCAGAGAGGTTTTCATTGTTTGCAAAGCCATGAGAAATTCTCAATGTCACTCTGTTCTGTGCCGGCTCTGGAGGTGAGCTGAGGACTTTTACCTTGCGCTTCCGAGGTTAGATTTTCAATTGCTTTTTTCTGCAGTTGTCTGAAGTTGTCCTATAAATATAGAACATGTTGCTCAAGCTCAAAATCTTTGGTTCTATTTCAATGCTGCAAAGTCTCTAATCAGGCTCCACACATTTTAAGTGTACACCAAAATATTTCTGTTGATCCATAGATTGCACTGGAAACGGTCCAAAAAACATAAATATTGTGTGAAGTCCTTCAAGACCGCACCTCTTCAATATTTTAAGTTGGATCAGAAAACTCAGAGCTTCAGTGCAACAGTTTGGGATGAAGAGTGATGTGAATATGTGCTTGGAACCTTGATGTTGCAAGGTCAAATCCTGGGTTAGGTGCTACTGCTATGCCTCTTAGCAAGGTAACTTACCATCTTCGCAACAGTAAGCACCCTGCCACATAAAGGGGTGAGTTAAAATATGCTATGAAAATAGGTGATGTCAGAATCCTGAAAACAATTAGCGGTAACCTCTAACAGACATAGCTAAATACAAAACGGTCTTAGATTAATCATTTTATCCACTCAGTGACATGACATCCAGATCTTGGTTGGTATGAGGCCAGAGAAGACCAATCAGGTGTAACAAACATGAAAGAGGTCCGCACCTCTGCGAGTGAGATCTGATCCCCGGTTTGTGTTGCCAAACTCGAAGCATCAACATTATTGCCAGTTGATGAGCTAAAGACAATTAGCACCAAGCTCCACAAGCAACAATGCTAGCCAACCAAGTCTCAGGGAGTGACATCACTACTGAAAGCACTTTGATACTCGCTACCCTACTGGCTTTACACAGGACTCACACAAGCTACTAATTTCAGCTCTGGTACACAGGCAACATGTAGTTCAGGCTTAATGAACTGCAGCCACACAAGTATCATAGAGTAGCCTTGATCCCTTATTAATTTGTAGTACTCATACGACGCATCCCGCATACGGATTGTCTCTCAAACTCACCACTATTACTAGGAGCCTTGTTCTCCCTACCTGTCCCCATTATGCTCTGCAAGATGCTGTCAATCGACGCTGTGACGCGAGTATTTTCACTTCACAATTGGGCTAATTTCACTGATTAAAATCACAGATGACAGGGTAATTGAACACCATTAGGGGAAGTGTGGACTGAGCAGATAGCTTGATTGGCACTGCACAGGTGGAAAGTGATAGCAGTTGGGAATGATAAACCCAAGGAAAACCCCAAGACCCAATGAGTGACATTTATTGAAATGTATTTATTTATTAAAACATTTAGGAGGATCCTATTAATAGAATGCGCGCATAAATCTGAATAAATTACCTTTGCAAATGCACTCCTTAGTGCCCTGTAAATGATGTGACACATAACCTGGTTGATTTTGTTGCAGCTGAGACGTGTCTGATGTCCTGAAACTGAAGAATGGCGGCACAGCAGAAATATCCCCTATTACCTTCAGTCCCACATCAGACATGAGATTTGGGCCTCATGTTTTTGTTCTTAAGAATGAGTGACTTTTCTGTATTTAAGCAGCTTTCTTTGTCTGAGTTTGACTGGAAACAAAGGGAAAGTGTGTGACAATGCACCCAAGTAATCCTTGTATGGAATCGTCTCTTGAAGCTAAGGATGAAGGGAACTGTGATTACAAAGAACAGATGGCTCGTTCTCAGTGTTCCGTTTATTGGTTTTCCAATAAAACTCTGTCGCCGCAACCGCAAATTACTCCAGCTCCAGACAGTACTGGCCAAGTCCCCTCGCTTTACCATTCCAGCGGTAAGTTGCTAAACTGTTGCTATGCAAAAGATTAGTGTAGAACCTTCAAGACATTGCTATTCCTCAATCCTGTTATACATGACAAGTAATAAATTGTTATTTTAAAATAAACATTCTGGAATTGTCAGGCAGCCCCTTAGTCATTGCCAAAGTCTGCTACAGCCCTGTTTTTCAAACTAGTCAAAAAAAATTCATGAATACAGTAATCCCACATTACATTACATTACATCATATTACATTATTGTCATTTAGCAGACACTCTTATTCAGAGCAACTTACACAGTGTATCTAGTAAAGCAGCAAGACAAGTTGTACAAATGAGTAGCACAAACATACCAAAGTCACGCATCCAAAGTCATGCACACAGTCACAGTCCCATACCAGCCTCTCCAGCTCTCTCCTCCATCCTTCTGCCACCCAACCTCACCTCATGGCTTTGTATGTCACCTTCTGTCAAACCTCATCTATAAAAACAAAAAAGTCATCACCACACAGATCTCTGGAAATACAGTGTAATAAAGGGGTAACATAGTCATAATAAAGGTGTAATAACAGAGCTGGAAACATTTGTTAGGAGAAATAATGGCACGGGGCACCTCTTGAAAGTTTCAGTGCTTGCATCATGCAGACCAGGGTGCACACTGGACAAAAGGTGCCAGATGAAAACCAAGCAAAGAATAAGCTCATGGGGGACACAGATACTCTTGCCCTTTAAAACCCTCATTGAAGAACAGCTGTTCTCATGCTGTTTTTCAGGGGCAGCCAGTCCTGTGTAGAACGGCATCTTTGTAGTCCTCTCTTTAAAAAAATAACAAAACTTGAAATCAGTCCATGTAAAATTATATACTTGCCCACAAATAATGTGGTATGGAGTGCTGTGCCTTGATGAATCAATATCACTCTCAGTCAGCCTGCACAACAATTTCCGTGTAATCAGGATCATCACCACAAAATCAGGGAGATTACATGAATAATAATCCATATTGACAAATTAAATGCGGGTGAGTCTATATTTTTGTCTGTCTTTTGAGCTGGCTGCCCAAATCCGCCTCTGATCTCAGTTAAACTGCTTGGCTCCAACTCCAAATAGGTCTTATAGAGGGATATGCATAATTGCAATTATTCTCCTTCACTGGAGCTGGAAGTAAGTCAGCCCTGCCTCGTGCCGGAGCACACGTTCCCTAATACACTGATAACTCTGACACTGATATATCCAGGGACACAAATGGAGGGTGCCCACGTCTCCCATTCATGAACGGTGTTTAGTTTGATTAAACTCCCCTAAATTGGGACTGTCAGCGGTGCAAATACTGGAGCCTTTTTAAAGAGATGTCTGTGTTGTAAACAGAGAGAGAGTCCCTAGCTTTTGTCAGAGGGTGTCTTTTGGGAGCACCTTCTAAGGGCCAGCTGTGTGGAACACTATCAAAGTCAAGGACCATTATTTGCTGTCATGGGCTTGGTAGGTTTGCGCCTTGGGTGGGGAAATGCTTCGGGGGCTCCAGTGCTCCATGACTAGGTGGTCTGATGAAGCCCTGACACAGAAATGTGTGTGCACCTTCAGGATTTGAGCACAGAAAAAAACATAGCATGCTGATCACAATACTTAAAGTTTCAACAGTGGGAGAGACAGAAATCCTCTTGTGAAACTTGTGGAGCTGACTGTCTGGTCAATTTATAGAATGTCTCTGGTTTTCACTGTGTAAATAAAATAAAAAGCTGTGGTGTACTGTATTGATGGAAGTTGCTGTCCCTCCATCATTCATTAACCTTGTGCCAAAAAAAGCAATCGTAATTGAACTCATCCCAGCTGCCAATGGGTGCTCTGTGCTTAAGATTCACGACAATGTGAACGTGCTGAAGGGACGTCCACAGGTTCCCGAATCCCGAATCAGTAACATGGCGACGGTTGCGAAGGAGGTGGCTTTACTAAGAACACAATGACAACCATCAGGGTGAACTTGTGCATTCCCACAATCCCACGTTTCACACTGGTGCTTACGCAACCTGCTGGCCGCGCACAGCTTACCTGATGGGCCACGACAGGCCGAATGTATGGCCCATCAATTATTCACCACACCCCAAACGGGCACGGATGAGAAGCATGGAGTCGTCACGTAAACAATGGAGACAAAAAAAATCAAAAAGCACCTTCAGGGGGCAGGGGCTGGGGGGAGGAGACCTGTACACTCAACACAAAGAGCATTTAGTGAAGAGCGCTCTCCCTTGTCCACCGCTGGACTTCAGCACCTGTCACGCTCACTTTCAGTGGAGCTGGTGCGAACATAAAAGGAGGAAAATGGGTCGCGGTGTACTTTAAACTTCTACTCAGTGTGAAAGCGGGACAGAGCATTCAGTTCATACAGTAAGAGTGGAACAGAGTTTCAAAAAAAGACAATTGAACAACAAAGGGAAGGCAGATGCCTGGGCCCCAACCCAGTAAATTGTGCCAGCAGATGACGGGAGCTCTCCGGCTAAGAGACTCGGAGAATAAGGGACCCTCACAGGAGCAGTGAGAGTGTGTGGGTGCAGAGGGACAGTGGTTCGCCCGCTGGGAGACCCCTCCAGTCAGACAGCAGGACTGACAGGCGAGCTCTTAAGTGGTTGGAGAATGGCAGGAACATCTCTGCAGGTGGTGTGTGTGGTGACAGAGCCAGAAACAGAGGCAGCAGGTTCACACACACCAACCAAAAAGCTTTGTCCGAGAGGGAACATGCCGGTGAAGCAGTGCATGCGACCTCAGTTACACAGCCTCTCCCAAGCTCCCGAGGTACCGCAGCAGGCGGTGAGGAGTGAATTGAAGAAAAATTGCCGCTTGAAAATCATCCCAAACAAATTTTTTATCATTTGCACCTGTGGAGATTTAAGCATGCAAAACTCATTCCTGCAGTGCTCCCAAAAGTGTGCTGTCAAGTTAAACAGGGCCATGCTTCAGACTCTCAGGTCTTTGATTAAAAAGATAAACAACATGAAAAACGACATGAAAATAAAGTCATGTTATTACACAAAACAACCTGTATACACAGGTAAAGTCATAGGTGATTATAACATATACAAATCTTAAGCATCTCTGCTGTGACAAAATGGGGCATGACCAAGATGCAATTCCAATTGGTACAGTGGGGGAGGGCTATTAACATGTACAGAAACATTTTAAAACCATAAACAAGATATACTGTACCATATATGTATAGATCTTAATCAAGGGCCCTCATTCCAAGGGCCCTCATTCCAACAAAGTATGGCAAAAAAATCTAATAATTGAAAGATTAAACAAATAAACAACACGAAAAGTGTCAAAAATAACTAGCCAGGAGAGGGAAGAATATTAGTAAAATACATCATCTGCACCTGAGGGGTATCATTTCCTCCCTGTGCTCTCCTAGTCCTTCAAGCAAAGCCTGCAACGTGAGGGAACGGAGCCTGAGGCGATGGCACACGGGACGGTGTTTTATCACCCCCACTTCCCTCTCCCATTCCAGCTGTTTACTCACTGCTGAAATGGACTGTGAGAAATGAAACCAGAGGATTTATGCCACTGTATGTCGGCTGTCGGAGCACCTCCGTGCCCTAGAGTGTGCTGGTCGGTAACATAGACAATGAAACGCGAACACTGAGAACATGTGTGTAGTCTTTGTAATCCATACGGTGGGAGGTGAAGAAAAAGCCTCCATGTTCGGGCAGAAGTCAGCCTCTGCGAAGGAACTCCACGCCAGCTCTACGTCATTATCACCACCCGAAAAACCTGTGCGTGTGTCATTTTTGAGAGTTTAACATGTAAAAATGTATTTTTGGCATTTTGCTTCTTTCCTTTTGTGAAATTTAATTTCTCTTGAATTATCATGACCATGTAGGTAATGCAAATTTATGTTACAGGAAAAACAGCTTTTAAAGTAAGAGTGTGTGTGTGTGTGTGTGTGTGTATGTGTGTGTGTGCGTGTGTGTGTGTGTGTGTGTGTGTGTGTGTGTGTGTGTGTGTGTGTGTGTGTCTATGTCTATGTCTGTGTCTATATGTCTATGTGTGTGTGTCTGTGCCTGTGTGTGCATTTTGTATTCAAGAAAAGATTTGCTTTGATGATGGAACCAATCTGCAGTACACAGCATACAGAGGGGACAATTCATGAGTCAATGATATCAGACAAAGGAGAGCAAAACCACTTTAAACTCATGACACGTGAAGCCAATTACTGTAACTCTGCCTCGCATGCACAGCGCGAATGTAAGACAAATTCTGAATCTCTTCAGAGCAAACTGCTCAACAGCCCAGTCCAAGCTGCATAAGAATCCCAGCCCCATCTCTCACAGCAATTTAGTTCCACTGCAACTGAGGGTGCAGAGATTTCACCGCATGAGTTTCCAAGAGCAGATTTTTGGCATCGCAGTTCAGAGCTAATTGGTCCATTAAACTCCCTTTATTTTTTTTTTCAGAATGAAACCCGAAAAGTCAAAAAGTAAAAAAACTGCCTTTTCAGATGATGCATATTTCCTGTCACCTTTCATAAATGACTGGCTAATTTCACCACTGTGTGTTTGGCAGCACTGAGGGAATTGCAATGAAGCAGTCGTTGTACAGTGTGAAAAGTTAAACCACGCATAAAGGCTTGTAAATGAGACTCCGGGCACATTAACACATTGCACGCAGTAAATGCACTGCTTTAACAGTTCTCAACCTACAACAAAACAGCTTGTGCTGGATAAATATTTGATTCATCGTGAACTCTAGTGGAGGTTTTTTAAAACAAATCAGCCTGACAGGTCCTGCTGTGGGATTTTAACGATGGAGACAAGGGTGGAAATGTGCGCTTTTCTGGGTTAAGATTTCAACCTGGACCCTGTTCCAGCTTCATGGTGGTAGGAAGCTGCTTTGATGCATGCGATGCCTGACATTACCCATCTTGGAAGCTCCATGGAAGGGCCCAGAAAACTTCTAAGGGCCTTTTAAAAATGTGTTAAACGTGTCGCGTGGAATGCAACTGTCATGCTCTGGACGCCTTGCCGCGCCTTTCTGAAGGGGACCATGTCTTCTTGTTCACATATTCTGTCTACTCTGGCCCCCCAGTGGTGGAAAGATCTCCCCGCAACTGTCATGATTGCCGAATCACTATCTTCCTCTTGTGCCTATTATGGCACCCAACAGAATGGGGCATGTTATATAATGTCTTCTACTATCAGATTGTGACACTGGTGATATGTTATCATCTCTGCTCTTAGCCTAACCTTTCTGTACACACTTTTGTAAGTTGCTTTGGACTGATTTAGAATGATTAACCCTGCTTGAGTGGAGTTTTATCAGTGGGACCAGCGCTGTGATACAGTGAAGAATAACATCTCATGGAGAGAGTTTTTGACAGTGCTGTGTGGTAACAGATCAGGGCTCTGTTCTTCTGACCTGCTGCAAACACTGGTATGAATGGATCTGAAAATGTGTAAGCAATAAGAATCAGGATGCTTTCAGATTTTAGATGTCATGTTATTGTCCTTCCAAGGTGAAACTTGTCATACAGCTCAATAACACATTTGTCTAAAACTATAGGCACTCAAACAATAACTTTGAGAGAGAACATACTGACACCTGGGATAAAAAGCTAAAAGAAAAACATAAAGGGTGCATGTAATGTAGAAAGGATGTCAATCTCTGAAAATGATGCTGACCTTGCTGACGTTTTGTTCGGGAGTTGTATGGCCAATGGAATGAAGTCTGGCCACCCTAGACCTTTTTTTATACTTAGAAAATGGTGCAAGACACATAAATGTATGTCACGCTTTCAAATGCAAGCATTTTGCCTTAATTATTTAAGAAAAAGGAGGAGGCATGTATAAAAATATCAGGTTGATTCATAAGTTAAGAAGGGAAGAGAAGAGAGGGAGAAGGCAGGATTTATGGATATTACGTCAATGTACTGTACATCCGATTAAGAGTTAAAGGGGATAGACTTATTTCACTCTGGTACTCAAGACAAGAATTGATCCACAATGTGATTTCTTTGCATGATAAAATGCTTAGGGTTTAAATAAACACTGATCAGAGATGGGCCAGTAAGTGAGAGTAAGTTTAGGAATTTTTGACAGATCTGGTCAGCATAATATTTTCCTTGTGCCATTAACCAAAACGAGGAAGAATTGTCTGGTGTCTTACATGAGAGATTTACATGAATAAGGAAGAGATCTAGCCAACCCCTTGAGGACAGGCTCATGATGCAAGTCGGGTGATTGTGTATGCGAGACCATGGGTACAGAAACAAAGGGGGGGGCAGCTGGATGACTTAGTGTAGGGGGTGGAGGTTAGCTGCCTTCAGCAAATTTGGCAAATTTCGCCCTAGGCAAGAGGCAGAAACCGTCATCTCCACAAAATGCTCTGCGCAAATGGTGGAAAATGGTAAACAGAGGAGCAATGAAGACAGGATTAAAAGCGACATGACAGCTCATCTCGAGGGGGGTAGTGAAGGCGCCACTCATTTCAGCTTTAAAGACGAGCCATCTTTCTTCGGCTCTTTCCCGCGCCATTATCACCCTTCTGGGCCATTGTGTTTGAAGACATTTGCATGTCAAAATTACTCCCGAACCTCTACCACTCACAAGCTGCAGATCACCATCAAAAAGGCTGATCGCACTTTACATTTAATAGTTTATATGGCTTCACAAGGCCGTGTATAACACACACACATCTGTGCCTAGACAACGACGGCAAACACCCCCACTTGTTTTGTTGTTGAGCCATGGTCACATGTCTGGGCCATCCCCTAAGTGATGCATTCCCTAGCCAATCAGAAAGGCTGCTGACCTTGGTATTGCAGTGAATTCAACAATGGAGGCGGGACCAGCTGAATGGGACCAAGCACTTGCAACATTTTGTTCTGATTCCAAACAAGAGGTAGATTTATAGCGGGTCATGGTATTGGCCTCACAAGAACAGGAGGATCTTCCTTGCCAATGTGTAAGGTGTGTATGGAGAGACAATTTCCCATACTGAAACATGCCTACATGACTTACACCCTACTGTGACAAGGCCCTCGCATTTTACAAGTTAGCAGCACAGTGGCGTAGATATCTGCCTAGACTCAGGATTTTCCATACACATACATTATATATATATAAAAATATATATACATATATACATATATACAAATATACATATATACATACATATAATGTTTGTACACACACACACATATATGTATGCTAACCAGAAATAGACTGAAATACAGCAAACAGACGATGATGAAAGCAGAAGACACCACAAGCCAGATGGCAGCCTCATGTGGCAATCTGAGCCCCGGCTCTCAGAGATGATGAGTTATCCAACACCTCCGAACCTGTGAAGTCTGGGCCTTAATATAGGATGTGGTTCTCAGGCCCTTGGCTCTCTCTCTCTCAGTGCTCCCACCTCTCGCGGCCAATTCACAGATATGCTATGTGGATCCCGAGCATCTCGCTGCATTCCGTGGGGGACATCCCCTCCAGGCGCCTCTCTGCTAACGCTAAAGGGTCCCTGGATGCCTGTCTTCGCTGCCCCATCTCATAGCCTCGCACCTGTTTACTTTTCATGTGGGGATCCAGAGTTTCTTTTGGATTTGAATAGTGGTGATCTCCAGTTTCTCCAGATCTGCTGCTATGTAAATTACAGTTTTCCTCAGCCGTCAGGGGTTATTGGATAATCTCTTCAAGATGCTTCGTCTTCTGGATCTCCTCTGGGTGGCTCAGCTTGCCGTCTAATTGTCCTGCACCAGGGCTGAATAGCTCCTCCAGTGACCATCTCTGCGTTTTTTTTCTCAGGTTGAGCTGATCTTCTAAAGGAGATAGTTTCCTCAATAACAGACCCAGCCCTGAGATCTCATATGGTTCCAGTAGAGGTGAAATGCCAAGCAGAGAAGTTATAAGGTAACAGAAGCAACAAAGTAATGGAGATGAGCTTCCTGAATGCCTGGTGGCAGCGTGGCAATCTGAGCGTGAGCAGCTGGGTCAAGCACAGTCTCTAAGAGCAGCAATCTGTATTAACGGTTGTCTCCTGTGTGTGTGTGTGTGGGGGGGGGGGTTGCACTTCAACAGCCTGGCCTTGAGGTGACTGATGTCTTTACCCTTCCAAGATCAACCCCAAAGCACTCTAGGAAAATCTTGATTTTAAGGTCAGGGGTTGTTTGGGCTGGCTTTGTGGGCTGTGATTTTTTTTTTTTTTTTTTTTATGAAGAGCATTCTTGTATAATGCTGTATAATGTTCACCCTCACAGTGAAATCCCCCCCCCCCCCCCCCCCCCCCCCCCCCTCCAACCTTCTACATGTTTCAATACTGCCAGCAGGAAAAATAGCCAGGGGCAAAACTGATTTCAGGACTGAGAGGAGACAAAGAAGAGAACCAAAAATACAAGGGTGAGGAGTTAAACATCCAGAGACAGAGCCATGCATTTGTTTGTGTATGTGCCCACGTGTGGGTGTATGTCCACGTGTGTGTGCGCATGCATGTGCGTGTGTATGTGTGTGTGTGTGTGTCTTTTGGTCTCCACCCCCCTGTTATTGTTATGACACCTACAGGAACATGTTGTTTGACTTCTGTCTGGCATGGCCAGAACAGAGACCACCATTGCTCAATTGTAGATTTTTACAATTCACTAATAACAGAGACAAAAAAGAGAATGCCTCACAAATGAGCATTTGAGGGAGAGTGGGAGTGACTGAGTCAGTTGGAGGGGTGTCCTCATGACCCCACCCCTCTGTTGAAGGCTATGGAATTTTTCCTCACCTCTGGTTGTATTACCACCTGGCATTACTGAAACATTTGGTCAATAACCAAACCTGAGGGCACAGCACCTACCTCAGTCCAGTGTGGCCTCATTCCCTGCCTCCCACCACTTCTGGCTACCAGAGAAACCGCGCATGCTGATGTGGTCACCACACATGCTTACTCCTGAAGATTCAACACTAACCTGCAGCAGCAGCAATAACAGTATGTTTCAGTAGACATGCATTGGCATACAATCAAAGTGTGAAGGTTGCATTTAATGTCATGATAACAGGTCTTTATTTTACTTGGACTCCGACAAAGGGATTGCACCTGGCTGTGGCCTGAGGTTGTTCACCCCATCTCCCCCAGTGTGGACTTCATTAACGGGGAAAAGAAAGGGGGGAGATGGGGTGGAGAAGCGATTCCATGAACAACTGACACAGAAAGGAACTGGTACGTATGATTTTAATAGTCATGGACAGGACTGGTTTGTCTAGTTCTGGTTAGTTATATAGGGATTGTCTGTAAATACTACTCTCAAATCATCATTTGGAACTTACATGTCTAATATTAAATGAGATTTGAGCTTGATGGGCGGGGGGGGGGGGGTCTTGACAAGGCCACAAAACTTGTCAGGACAGGTCACTGGACCTCCCTTTCCTCTTTGATCATTCAGGTAGTGTAAAAAATACAAAAAAATAGACAAATAGACAGGCTTCTTGCCACCTACTCCCAGCTCTTTCACATTCATGCTCACAACCCGCCTCAGCACTAGCCTTCTCACTCACTCATCCTTAAAAAAAAGAAAAAAATCCTGGCTTTATTTCCTTCTTTACCTGACAGGTCCAGAATAGACCGTCGCACCTGGAAAGTTCCAGTGGAGAGCTGCTGCTTGTTAATCAAACCAGACACGAGAATGCCACCAACATGAGCAAGGATCTTTCTAGCATAGACACAGCTGTCTCTGACATAATACAAGCATGGCGGAGAAATGCTGCTCTCCACAGTGACAGATATTGCCACTGACGTACGTGCCAGATCAATGAAGCAAAAGGCATCAGCTTCAAACTAAACCTGACACCAAAAGATGCAATCTGGCATGAGTAAATAGGAAGAAGTGTGAGCTTTTCTGTGTAAATGAACGCCTCGTGTGAGCACAACATTTATTCAAATCAGCTACTTGGGTGCGTGTCTGCACTTTGAGTGATGGGTTCTGGCGCGCCGCACCTTGTGCTGAGAAAGCAAATTGTTTCTTGGTCCATCCATCTCTGTGCAAACTGGCTCTGGGGACATCTGCCACGTACTTTAGCCCTGGACTCCCGCTGCGGGTGCGTGTGATGGATTTGGTTCAACAGCTCAACAGGGATCAGCTTTATTGGGAAGAGCTGCTTCCCCCGAGAATCACATCCCTCGTGGAGCACAGGTGAGGTCTGTCCTCTGCCCCCAATAGTGTGTGGATTGCCCTCTCTCTGCCTGTGCGGGCTGGTGCTCCATCAACAGAGCCGCGGGAGTTAAACAGCTCGGCTCTCAGAAACGCACACTTCCCTAGTCGCCTTAAAGCACAGCGCTCTTGGCTCGCTCATATCCTTGGCAATGACACCTTGCTGTGGTAACTGTCAGTTTCCTCTGCAACATGGTAGACAGTAGAATAGCCTAGATAGAAGACAGCCTCTTCTACTCCCCCCCCAACCTTATTCCAGGATCCCTCTAAAATTAGATGTGATTTCTCTGCTCATTAAACCATTCAGTCAGATTTCATCTGATATGGCGCTCTTAATAAAGGAACTTGATGACAGCTGTAGCATGTAGCTTGTGTGCTTCACAGTGATGAAAGCGCAGAGATCACCTTGAGTTACTGGTGCTATGAAAAACACTGAAATGCATTCGTCCCATGCTGCTTAGTGGACAAAAACAATGTGTCGCTGAAATATTCCACAGTGACATTTAGTCAGGCATAATACATGAGATCTTCTTCTGAGGGTACTGACAAACGAATAAGAGGGGCGGTTTGGATACAGCTGGGTTCTTGCATCAGTCCAGGTGTCTGTGGCCTCTAACCACCAAGCAGCTATGCACCACTGTCACCAAATGCTGTCTGACTGTTCTATGATAACACCAGTGACAGTGGGTGGCCTGCAAAAAATATGACAGGAGGCAGAAAACACATTTAAACTGATTCCAGTTCTGGGATGCTTTTTGCTTCTTTTTACCACTTTTAGTAGAAAGAGAAGCTGACAGAGACAGTAACTAACAGAGTCTGCCTTTGACTCAGCAGTAACAGCTAAGGAACCAGCTGGCCCAGAACTGTAATGGGTTTAAAGGCAATTTCAAAAAATGATTCTTTTCTTTTTTGCTCCCAGTTTTGCCCAGTGTGGTAGTGTCGCCTTCCTGCTTGTGGGCTCCCAGACCAGGTGCTTCAGTGCGTTAGTCACGACCAGTCATAAAACAGCGGCCCGCCACTCGAGTGCGGCCAACAAAGAGCCGCTCTGCAATTTTTGTAACCCCGTTGCCATGGCATTTTCAAGGCATTTGGGTTTGAGCTAAAGTAACATCATGGAGAGGGACAGACAGACAAACTGATGAGGGGGGGGAACTGCTTTAGAAAAGAGAGAGAGAGAGAGAGAGGGGGGATATTCTAACGGCCCCTGTCACTCCCCATGTTTTGACAGCGCATCATCAGAAAACCACAGCAAAACTGTGCAGTATCTTTGAGAGCCTTGCTCTGCGCAAAATCTACGTTTTTTTTAGCACTAACAGAGGTGGTGAACAGGCCTAGCAGTCCTGGCGAGCTAAAGATCGCAGCCGACTGACACCGCTGCCGTGACAACATTTACAAACTCCACAGCGGGGTGTAATTAACCCAAGGTAATTTGCTGGGACAGAAACCAGGACAGCGTGTAACAGTCTCGCAAAAAATACAACTAATTTCCAGGAATAATGAAGGAGTTGGGGGAGTGAGCAGGTGATTCAAAAGTGTGTTTGCAGGCGCAGGTGCAGAGCAGGCAGTGAATAAGCACAAACAAACAGACAAATTAGCAAAGCACATGAACACGCGTCTCCACTGCGAGGGTGAGAAGCGGTGTTATTTAAAAATGCTTTCCATAAAGAAATTAAAAATTACAACCCATAAAGCCAACCCAAACAACCAACCTACAAGCAAGAAGAGCAATCGTGAGTAAAATTGAAAAAACACGGTGCAACCAGTCACCCGTTCAGTCCTTAATAAGGTAGAGCAAATCCAAAAAGGAAATGTAAAATAATCCAAATCCAATCCAACAATCCAATCTAACTGAAGTACTCGATTGCATTGCATTACATGCATTTAGCAAACGCTCTTATCCCGAGCAACTTCCAGCGCAATAGAATATAAGTGTATCCATTGAATTTCAAATAGGTACAGTGCCAGGCCAGGCTAACAATACCCCCAGACCAGTGAATGTGAGTTTAACAAATTTCAAGCCCTAGCATATGTTAACTTGTGTAATCTGACAGAAGCCAATTATACTACGGTACAATAGTCCCCAGAACACAGAATCAAAACACATCACAATACAGCACATAAAATAAAATACTAGAGGTTGCAGGGCAGGGAGTGAAGTGGGACCAAGATGCAGTCTGAAGAGATGGATCTTCAGTCTGCATTGGAAGATGGTGAGTGATTCTGCTCTCCTAACCTCCGTGGGGAGTTAATTCCACCGCTGATGGACCAGTACAGACAGGGATCGTGTCTGAGAAGAGTGATCCGATCGGGTTGGGACCGTCAGTTGCCCTGTAGATGCAGAACACAGCTGTCCCATTCACAGTCCTGTATGCCAGCACCAAGGCTTTGAACTTGATGCGAGCGATGACAGGGAGCCAGTGACGTGAGGTGAGGAGATGAGTAACTTGACTACGTTTAGGGAGATTATAGACAAGTCATGCAGCTGCAATCCTCTGATATCCAGTCAGGGGCAGTTCACTTACAAGCTTGAAGCTTCACACTCTCAGCAGACATTAGCAGCCAGCCAGTGTAGATCATTCACCTGGAACCATTGGCCACTCAGATGGACAGCCCCATAATTTGACACATCTGTGGCCCTGTCCCCCCAAGCGTTGTAGCGGTGAGTGCGCCCAGATGAACGTGGGTGGGTCTGCTGTCAGAGTTACCCAAGCTGCACCTCAAAAGCTCTTACCTAACTGACAAATCACATCAAATTCCATTACAGCTCAGCACATACCAGCATCCACATCAATCTGCACCTCCCCACTTCTACTTGCCTGGACAGAGCGGCTCCTCATTTTGTGTCCTGCTCAACATCAGAGATTAGAGCATATAATCTCCTGGTTCCAGATCTACTTCTTTGCTAGACAGGCTAATACAATGAGACCTAGGAGTATGGCAGCAGAAGTAGAAGTAGATCTGGAACCTCCTGGCTTCAGCCTTCTGCTTTGGCCTCTAACAAGTTCATGTGTGGCCCCTGTAGAGAGTGTGAGGGGGAAAAACACACCAGTTATCACTGGGATTAATGTTAGGGTGAAAAACAGTATTGCAAGGTCATGCGAAAGATGTCAAGTCCAGTGCAGTTACAGTGCAGACAAATTCGACAGCACTCTTGAACAAATTGTGTTCAGGTTATTCCTGTCAACCTAACCAGAGACAAAACAGCCATGAATGTTTGGCAATACAGCCATTCCTTCACCTCCCCCACAAGTCAAAGTGTAAAATTAAATATTTCACATGAAAATGAATACATGGATGGATAATATTAACAGCTGACAGTTCTCACTAACATAAAGGTATCAGTATTAACTGAAAACATCTTTACTGTTGATCTGACACAATGATGAAACACAACAGCTAATAACATGCACATCCTTAAATTGGTGGTAAGTGCAGAACTACATGAAAAAAGAAATAGACTCAACACAGCACTCAAGTGCCTCTGTGTAGTTTTATTTGCACAAAGAGATAACAAGGACAAAGTTTTGATTCCTGAGGATCTTCATCAGGTGCTACACGCAAATAAAACCACTTGGCAGCTCTAGACTAGTGCCGTGATTTGATTCCTGCCTTGATCTGGGACAATTACATGGGCAAATTCAGGCTCCTTTCTCTGGTTCAGGTTGGTCACCACTACATTAGAGCATTTCACTGTCCTGTGCACCTGGACCTTCATTGTACAAAGAGAAATGGCTGTCAAGTCCCACAACTCCTTGATCGAATGCCAGTGTTTCTCATTGACAGTGTCTCACTTTGATTACTGCACTCTGATTGCTCCGCAAAGCATGCTGGGACCTGCACAGAGCAGGTGTCACGTTTTATACAACCGAAGATAAAGGCAGATCCACTGGCATAACACTACGCTAGCAGAGGAGACCCATAACTGACAACAAAGAATGTTCAATGGGGAAGGGCTATATTTTTGTAAGAAACAACAGATGTATTTTTTCTCTCTCTGTATACCTTCATGCAGGTCCAGTTAGTAAACATCTGATGGCACTCTGCTGTGTTATTCTGCAGGTGTGGTTGTACGCCAACTGTCAAGTCCTTAGGTGAATCTTCTGGCCTTCTCAGCCCTGGTGCCTCCTTTGTCTCACTGAGTTTTGAAAGGTCTATGTCATGATCACCCTGGGCTCGCACCAACACCCCATAATCACTAGGGGACCACGTACAGGCTTCAGTGTGCTTTGTGCTGTGGACCTCTGCTTCAGATGGCACAGATCAACTGCAAGTGATTGCCTCTGAGCGACTCCCGCACTTGGGGTGAAAAAAAAAGAATAATTGAATATTTTCTCAGCAGATGCCCTTTTTCCGAGGCGATATCCATTTGCATGCTATCCATTTACACAGCTGGACATTTTACCAAGCAGTTCAAGGTTATGTACCTAGCTAAAAGGCGGAACAGCAGTGCCTCACACAAGATATGCATGGCCATCTCCTGGATACAATGCTGACTCCCTGTACACCAGCACACACTGCTGCCCATTCATAAACTGCCATGGCTTCAGTAAGTCCAGAGGGAAGACCTGGTCTTGCTTAAAAAAAATCAAAAGGCACCATGAGTGAGAAATGAAAGGGATTTAGTTGGACATATAGCATTCATATTAAGAAATTTACCTTGTAAGTTGTAGCACTCCATACATCTGAAAACACATTTTAAAAGGTAGTCTTTCTCAGCAGAATATGACTGACTTTGGGATCCGATTAGCATTATATGAGAAAACGCAGTCATAGATGTGCCCTGACCGACGTGTCCTTGTATGACGTGGTAGTTTGATTGGGCGCTTGATCATATGAACTGGAATAATACTGAGGCACATTAGCGTGCCAGACCTGACGGAGGTCCCCTGTCAGTGAGCGAAGGTGGCGGTTTCTAGAAGCGAAGAAAGAAGTGGGACAGTTTGGTTGGTTTCAATACCCGCCCGTGACGCTGTGGTGCTGAGAGACCTGGCAAGGGCCCAGGAATGGGGCATTCATGTTAACAGTGATGTGAGCCTGACATTGAGACAAGATATTTAATGAAAAGCGCAAGGCCTGTGGCTGAGAGGGGAGGCCATCTTCCTTTATCTCCGTGGCTGGCAACTGCCTCCTACATCCGTCTGAACTTTCTGTTCCGCCATACTGACGGAATACGCAACTGCATCGTAAATTATTTTTCAATCGCTTCCGAGAAAAAATAAAATAATTAAAAGTTCAGGAATTACATTTTAATAGGCAGCGTATGCATTTACTCTAGTGTGCTTCACTGGCAGGTTTGCAGTTAATCCATGAATCATTCATATAAAACAAACATTTTAAGCTTCACTTGAGATATGTACCAGGAGAAAAAGATATTTTTAACGAAGTTTCACCGAGATCAGATCAAGTTCTAGAAGAGTAAATTAAGGATGGTATCTATTTAATAAATCAGAAATGTCAAAAGGTTAATTATGAACTTATCTCATGAATCAGGTTTTAATCAAGTGCATTAGTTATAGACTAGACAACGAATCATCCAACTCAGTTTTTATAATATGGCTTCCCCTTTAAATGCAGTTAGGAACTCAAGTAATTCTTGAAGATATTTGTACACA
This sequence comes from Megalops cyprinoides, assembly GCF_013368585.1. Taxonomy (NCBI): domain Eukaryota; kingdom Metazoa; phylum Chordata; class Actinopteri; order Elopiformes; family Megalopidae; genus Megalops; species Megalops cyprinoides. The sequence goes on from NC_050601.1 coordinate 25,594,300, forward strand.
TTCACAGGCTTTCAAGCCTCACGCCTAAATTTTGTGGAGACGATTCAGGGTGCAGAGGGGCTAACATCATCCAATTTCCACCTTTTCCTTAGCATGCATATTTATGGGCACGAATTCTGAAATCACCTTCTGAAGAGTAATTGCTTCCTTCTCCAAAATAACAGGAAGGTCACCAGGGCAGTTTCATACCATGGGAAAATCTGACATGGTCTTCACTGAACATCTGGTGGACCTTTTAAAATCATCTTGCTTGCATCATGCTTAAACCTAGCAGTTTAAAAATTAAGTAGTCTATGGTTTAACAAACCAGAAAACAGAACTGTCCTAAGCTGTGGGCAAAGAAATTTGTAGTTTTTGTATTTCTTTTTTTAAATAATTGTTTTTAAAATGACATTTCTATCTATTTTGAAGTCACTTATAACATTTGATTTTAACTCTAAAATGTAACGCTTGCCAATAGACCATTGCATCATATGAAAGCAAAGTGCAACCAAACAACCAAAATGGACATTAATTCTCCCTTTCCCATTTTCAGACCAGTAACTCAAGTATGAGTTAGCATTAGCTAAGTAAGTTAGCATTAGAGGATGTGTTTTATGTGTGTGAGTGTGTGTGTGTGTGTAGAAGGGCCAGAAACTGTATATATATATACAGTTTATGGCCCTTCTATGAATACTAAATACTAAGTCAGCTGCCTGCTGCTCACGGAAAGCTCACCGGGCTTAAAACATTGCATACATTATTCCAGTGTATTAAATAATTAAAATGTATTTTTTTAGATATAACCGCAACAAATTATTGAGGTCACTGTATAGGGACATTTATAATGAGCTCCTCTGCAACCACCGCATCTACCACTGTGGTGTTTTCAGCTGCCATTAATTTAACGGAAGTTGAGAAGCTGGAGGTAATCGCAAAGACTTATGGGATACCCTACCTGGCGAAGGATATATCGGATGCTGCCTTCAAATTTAACTGAAATAAGGCACCTTAGAAGGGCGCATTTTATGATGACTTTGGTTTGGGACATGCCTACGAAGGGCAAGTGTGCAAAATTGTTAAAATAGTGAAAATGCTCCCTTCAGATGCTGCCTTCTAAGGCAGCTGACTTCGTATTGGGACACAGCCTATGTGTCTCGTGGTGAAGTGCTTTCTGCCGACACTCTCCTTGCTACAGTCTGTAAATCCACCTCCTTGAGAGAGAACGCTATCAATCAAAGGGCCCCAATCCACTCAGGTGTCACATAAAGCCCCTGTGTTCATGCACTAAAAGCAAACAGGAGTCCTATTGATCTGTAGTGATCTGTGAAACTTTTGCAGAAATCTCAGGAGTGTTATGGAAATCTCTTCCATAACACTCCACAATTCAAGAAACTTTATAATGAGACCAAATCTATAGGAAGCCAAAAGTGGAAAGAAAAGCACACAGAGAAAGTCCATCAAGAGAGCAGGAGTGGCATCATACTCATTCTGCCTCGTGTAGCTGTTCAGACGCCCTGCTGGAATGCTGCATAGATCTGACCTCCCACATGTTTGGAGAATCTCCTCCATGTCCTCCACTGCGGAAACTGGGGTTCACGCTGACGAAATCCTGTCATAACATTCATAATCTTCAATATCAGCCCAGCACAGTCCATGGCTTTTTTCACCCCCAGATATTATTAGCGTGGATGACAGACAATTATACAGTGCAGTGCACGTAGCCAGGAGCAAACATGGCCGAGTTCTGCCCGGTGTCCAATTAAGCTCATTTGCATGCTAACGAGCTGTCTGAAATGAGAGCTGTCACTCTGGAGCCTCGAGCCCCATCTCGGATTTGGGACATTCCCTCCTGCCTCTGAGAGTGAGTGGGCGCGCACCAGTGCAAAACCTGCCAATAAGCCACCCCCTGCACCAGCAGCATTCACGCCTCGGCCGATTAGCCGAGAGCTGGGTCCCGCGGGTGCCCGGGTCGACGGCACGTGCTCATTAAGGCCCAAAGCCACAGGCGATCTGGTCAGAACCACCGGTCCCAGTTCCACTCCCCCTGGATTGGAGGGGGACACAGAGCACAAAGTGTGCAGAGTGTGCCCCCCTGACAAGGTAATAAGTGTGTGACACTCGTTAACAGACAGATGAACATCAAGTACACCTGGTTCTCTCTCTCTCTCTTCCAATCCCCTCCCCTCATTTTCTTTCCCACCTGCTCTCTGCAGCCCCATGTCTGTTTTTCTCTCTCTGACAGAAATAAAATTGTCTTTATTTCCCAAGTCTTTGTTGAAAAACATCTTAATGTTTGAGTTTCCCTGCCACTTCCTTTGAATGGTTCAGAAATGCCGACCAGTCTCCTTCTCTATTATTGAATATCTATTCAACCCAGAGACGAGATGGTGTGCAAATGAGCAACATTTTAAATACAATAACTTATCATCTATCACTAATCAGTAGTTTTAAATGTCACATTCCTTCTGAAATGCTTTCTGGATGTGGATGACTTCAGACTCTGGCCTCATGAAGTTGTAGGTAATTATTCCTTTTATTATAGTCATTACAGGGTGTTCTCAATGTTATCCACTCACGAATACTTCAATGTTAAAATGGCAAAGGAGGTAATTCTAATGTTTGTCGATTTATTATACCGCCCTTCCCTAAGATTCAAGACACTTTTTTTCCTACCCAATGCACAGAATGGAAAAAGAGGCGAGAAAGTCGAATGCGTCATCCATCACTAAATGCGCAATCCATTCTGTCTCTGCGAAACGCCCACGTTTGTGCACCGAAAGCATCGCAGCCATCGGCTTTGAGAAAAGTGTCTAAAAAAGCGGAAGGGGGACCGGCAGAGCAGAGCGCTGTGCGGCTGCGTTTCGGCTCATTTCGCCAGAGTTCGTCAAATTCCACGCGTTCATATTCATCAGAGCAAGTGTGCAAAAAAACTCAAGTTTCCCATTCCCATTCATCACTTCTCACAGCTGGGCTGACTCAGGCCAAAATGCCTCAATCAAGGGTCCACAAGAGTAAGGTAAGAGTAAGCAGATGGATCTCATCAATGGTTTGCTTTTTAGTTGACAGTGGTCTCCCAAACAATATTAGCTGTGCAACATTGCTGTAGGAGAGAGTGGGGCAGTCTGATTCAGTGACAATAGACATGATTTCAGACATGCATTATTTATGAGCCATTTAATGACTGTAAACATCTCATAGGCTTCTGATATTTATCAGTCATTTGTCCCTGAATTCAACATTCATCCTTATTATTGACATGCAAGTATTACTTTTTCAGTACAAACAGAATTATTTTCATCAATTCTGATGATTGCTGAACCCACCAAATGTGGGTTCAGCAATCATCAGTGATGCAAAACAGGAGCACTTGTATTTCATCCTGAGTCAAAGTGTTGATTGAATCCAGAGTTGAATAACCATGGATGTCATAACAGAGTGTTGCCTGAATATAGAGGTGAATGACCTAGCCATTGCAACAGTGTTGACTGATCTAGGATTGAATGACCATAGACATCACAACAAGTGTTGAAGTGTTAAAACCTCCAGACGTGGACGAAGAAAGGCTATTTCCATTGGTCTGCAGTGTTTGTCAGGGGACAGCTGCTGGAGGCGGGCTCTCTGTGGGTGACATATCACGCCTACCTCCTGTCCCACGCAGAATTGCCTTCGATAGAGCAGTGACAGAGGCAGCCGGCACCGCGCTCTGACGCAAAGACAGAGGAGGCTCTGCCAATCTGCCCACGGGCTGAACAGCGTGGCAGAGCATCCCGCAGGGATAGCCACATGCCGCATGACATGGAGCACCGAGAGCGAACAGGAGGGGCGGAAAACACACTCACACACAGACATATACACACATAGAGATACACACACACACACACACACACACGCACACGCGCGTGCATGCTCACACAAACCAACAAGAATGCACACACACACTCACACAGTCTCAGAAATACATGCACACACAGGTGCACACACACATAAACATACACACACACACACACTCACACAAAACACACAAACACACATGCTTAACATGTGCACATGCTTACACATGCGCTTACACACGTGGTTCCACACACAGACTTGCACATATGCTAACACACATGCATACACATACACATACATACATGTCTACATACACTTACAAACATATGCATAAACACGTACACAGATATGCACACGTGCTTACAGAAACATGCATATACATGACAACTACAGTAGTACTGCACAACGCATAATTGCACAAACATATTTCTATTTGTTGTATTTTATACCTCTCTATTTATTTTATTCAATTTATTCTTTTGTTGTCTTGATGTATGCCGGACGGTGCAGTTGTGACACTCAAATTTCCTTCGGGATTAATAAAGTATTTCTTATTCTTATTCTTATTCTTATATACATAAACACACAAACACACTCACAAGCATGAGCACACAGACATGATTACAAATACATTCTCACAGACACATGGTTACACACATTCATGCTCACTCATGAGCACATGCCTACACTCACAAACACATGCACACACACCTACACAGATTAGTGATCCTATGGCACATATCTCAAAGAGAAGGGACTGTTAAAAGGGGCCACATCCCTTTTTCCATCCCTTTGTTTTCCTCAGTCTGTGCACACCTCCCCCCACCTCTCACAGACCTTTTGTTTACAAATTAGTTGAAACTTGCCCAAACCAGTCCTGCTGCTCACCTTATCAGCAGGACCCCCGCAGGTAACCCGAGGCACAGCCACACCCCCAAGGACAGTCCCCAGGTCACCATTTGCCCTCTGACCTGTCCGCATCCATTGGCCACCAATAGGAACACCAACAGAGCCAAGGATTTTGGACAATATAAAAGTTGTAGTGACCTCCCCCACCTTAGTGCTGCACCAATTTCTGTGGGGTGGAGAACTGGGGACACCAAACTCTTGGGGACAGATTGTTGTGTTGTGTGCATCTATGCCAATGTAAGTGTCTTGCCTTCTGTAAAACTGGTTATGATACAATGTCTGTAGAGGAAAGGGGTTGATATGCATCGTTGTTAAATGTATATTATGTGTGCGCTGTAATTATCATCATGTTCGTCTGTTATCTGTACTGAAACAAAGTGTTTGTTTGTGGAAGACCATGTGTTAGCATCGCACATTGTTTTTACAGTAGACTACACTGTTGCAGAGCAAATAGCAGACTAAACAATTATTCTACCATCAGCCCAGCTAGCTAGCATCAGCAATTCGTGGTCACGGACAGAACCACGTCCCATTGGTAGCCCTCTCTAACATGAGCAGTAGTGTAAGGTGGCAGCCCCTTAAGCGTTAGGCAACCTAGCCGCTACTATCTCACAGCTGAATTGCGTGTACCACGGCTGTGAGAGAAGCGCTGCACTGCTTAACCAAGAGTAGAGTGCCAGCTGCGCACAGAGGAAATGCGTGAACGCATAGCAGTACAAAGCCTGTAGGTTTAGTTAAGTCATGTTTGTGTTTGTGTAGAGGGCTTCCATTCCACTGCAATATCCATGCTCTCCGTGATCTTTAATACACATCCATGACTGTTCTCACCTAATTCTTTGTTCCTGCTCATTCCCTTGCTGGAAACCAACACACAAATACTCTGTAAGGTGGGCTCTCTCACACATACACACACACACACACACACACACACTCACACACATTACCAACCACACATACCTGCAATCCCTAAATAAAGCTCTGAACTGGAAACCTGACCTGTGTTCTGACTGACAGACCACTGTGACAGCAACCTTCTCCTGAACCTAGTTCACAGGTTCACTCTCCCACTATCCTCTAAAAAAATCCAATCTGGATCACGGATCATCACTAAATGTAATCCTACTACTTCCACTATGTCCTTACGATCCTTAAAAGTAAATGAACAATTCAATGTAACAACTACACTGTAAAAAAGGATTTAAATAATATAAATCTTAAAATAAATCAGTTGATACAACTTGCAGTTTGTTGACTCAACTCCCTGTGTCAAATAATTTGGACTAGAAAAGATTAGTTAAGAGAACTGAAAAAGATGTTGGTTGAGCTTATTTCTTCAAGATTGTACAAATGTGAATCAGGTTGACTCAACATGAAATACTTAGATTTTTCAACTTCTATTACTATGTTACTTAGGTTTACAGAAGTTGCCAGATATTTCCAAAACTTGCCAGGACAAGCAAAGTAATACCTACAAAGCTACTATAAATCTACATGAGAACTAGCTGAGTCCAACCTAAACATTAACACATGAAAAAATAGCTGAAAAGACACATTTCAATCAGGACTTTTATTACAATGTCAACAACTGTATTTCAACCCACCCACACTGAATAAGTGTTTAGTGTTGCTTTAAAATTAAAAAACTGTGTCGACACATCAAAAAGACCTTATTTTGGGACATGTAGACAAAAAAAAAGCCTTCATGCCCTCTCACACATCCTCGCTCTTGCTGAAGGCTACTCAAAAACTGAAATTACACTATGTCCCACATGTAAAAAGAAGAGCATCTTGTCTTTGGGGGAAAAAAAATCTACTCTCTAGTGACTCTTGTTCAACAGAGTCCACTCTGGGGAGTGAGTGTTCAGGGTTGCTGCAGTAAAATGCAAAAAGACATACATAGAAAAAATGCATCTCTCTAACAGAAACTTGCTCAAATCTCAGTCAGAACATGAAAACATACTCCAAACGCTACTCAAATGTCCTTTCTGTTCATGGTTGCTCTACAACATGAAATATACATTAGTGTCTCACAGACACATTTCCTCCAAATAGAGCAATAGAGATCAGTCAGAACATGAAAACATGAAATAGATCAGTCAGAACATGAAAACGTAAAATGCACTGGTGTAACCCACAGAAGGGCTATACATTTCTTTTCCTCTTACTACATACAGTAGTTCAATGGACAAATGGCAAAAAATGAGAATGCTTCCTTTGGGACGAATGCAGAGACATATTCCTAGGCCATCCCGCTAACTGAGCAATTTATTCTTCAGAGCGTGGACCCCACGAGTCTGACCCCATTCCCATAAACAGGCGCTGAATTACCTCAAAGGTGTATTTCAAGTCCTTTGGATAGTCAAGGTTCAGCATGTACAGCAGTCCCATCAGGTTCACAAAAGCATTGGGCTCATCACCCAGGTGACGTATGACAATCTCTTCCTCGACCATGAGGGCAACATCGTTGTAGGAAGCTGGAAGGGGTTCCTTCACATCTTCAACGACTAAAAGGATTCCAATTACCATTCCCTTGATGACATCCTCTTCAGGATCTGTTGGCTTCATGCAAAAACAAACAAAAAACAACCACAAAGGTGCCTGTGCTTCAGAGATGCTTTATCATATAGTACATACACACAGAGGACGCATGAAACAACAAGTGTAACCCTGCTCTTGTGAACTACTTTTCTTTGGATCATCTTGAATGACATTTCACCACTTACTTCACACATCTTTATGAATGTAGAAGGATTCTCCCTCATGTACCATGGTAGGCCCTGCAATGCTGCTGCCCTCTTCCTTTGGTTTGATGCGTGCCAAAACAGATACGATACATAAATACAGTTGCTATCGGAATTATATAACCCCCTTACTCCACGAGACATTCTGGTGATTTGAACAAAATTGAATGAAAATATACAATCTAAAGACTCAGTAAATAGTGACAGAAAGTGTTCAAATACATATTTAAGTTATTTTGAGAACATTACATTGAGTTTACACGTGAACATAGAATGAATTTGGAGAGGCAGCTCTATTGCCTCAATGTATTTTAATGTAGAGAAATGTATTTGCATCCTTGTTGAGGCTCTCCTGAACAACTGAAGGAGTTTCTGCAGATGGCTGTCCAGACGCTCATAGAGTGAATTGAGGTCCATCAATATCAGCCTGGTGAATTCCTTGGCGATCTATATGAAGAAGTGACATTACATAATTTTAGTGCAGTGGCATTACATCATTTTAGTCCAAGTTAAAAGTGACCTAAATTTTCACATTTCTGGCCAGATGTTATATTTGGTATTGCACAAGCCTATAGATGTGAAGCCATTTAAAATTTTCAATTGAACATATATATATGAAATACAAGAACATAATTACTTTGTCATGCCTGTTGCTACAGCATATCTTTGAAGAATAACATTTTGTGATGGTAAAATTCAAAGCACACAAAGCCAACCAAAACTTACGCACTTTACCTGTCTTTCAGTAAAAAGCGCAGGCCACCTGACTTTCATTTCGGACACAGGGGGCTCCTGTTCTACAATCTCCTGTCTTCTCAATGCGCATGTGGCGCTCATTGCAGCATCAATGAAGGCCAGGTTTGGGGTTGTTTTTGTCATCTCTTGGGCCATCTTTTCACGCTCTTAAAAAATAAAAAATAATAAAATAAAAAAATGTCTCAATACCGTTGTGGGACTGTGACGAAATCTACCAGGATATTACATGGTTATTTCGCTAGTATAGCTGCATTCTACTATCTCTCCTTGTCGAAAATTGTGTTGTTTTGTTTTGCAATTGACATAGTTCAATCATTCATTGCCAAACTGTAGCGCAACATAATTGTGATTGGCCTCCGTGCTAATATATTTTCTTAAGTGTTATACACAAGGTAGGAAGGTGGTATATATAGCTATCATAATTACAAGTAATTTTAGTGATACGGTTAAATGGTTACTGCGCTGCACGGGTTGCACCATCGATATTTACCCAGTGTTGCCAAAGACAATTTTTGCACATGCTTAGGTCATGGCTGGCTACTTTTATTTTGTTTTATAGAAGAAGGAAAGCAGAAGCACTTTAAGTTAAAAGGAAAAACAAACTTTATACAAATTATGTACAAGATGCTGACTTATTTAATAAAGGACATTTTTCAAGTCATCATTTTTCTTCGTTTTTTAATATCGCGATAAATATCGTATCGTGGACTTTTTATGGTGATATTGACATGTGTGACATAAAATGCCAAAGCTGACGTATGTTCTGAAGTTAATTGAACGGGTTATTATGAGTTTTCAAGTCTTTTTTCAAGTTGAAGTTGTTGTAACTCCTCATACTTTGTTGTAATGTGCAATGAGTTCACTCAACGTGATTGCGCTGGTCCATCTGACTAAAACCCCAAATCCCAATTTTTACAGTGTACATACTACTATAGATCTTAGTTTTAGTTATAATAGGGAAACAATTGTACACATAACTAAAGCTTGTGCATTTACAAAGTAAGGTTTGGATTGGGATAAGGTCAGGCTCAATGCGTAATTACATAACCCATAAAATCAAATTCCACAGTAGTAGCTGTGTTACATAGATAGTAATTACAGTGTAATTCCATTGTACATACTGCCTCTGAAAATCATTCACAATAGCGAGGCCAATGCCAGATGGGATGTAAAAAGAGGGGACCCCCTGCAGATGAGGGCAGAAGCTCCCAGATCCTCTCTCACATGCAGGCTCGGTCTGTCTGTCACCTGACGCAGTTCAACCGCGGTGCTGAGGCCTGCTCCTCAGCACCCTGCTCCTCAGAACCTTACTCCTCAGTGCCCTGCTCCTCAGAACCCTACTCCTCAGAGCCCTGCTCCTCAGAACCCTGCTCCTCAGAGCCCCGCTCCTCGGAAACCTACTCCTCAGAGCCCTGCTCGTCAGAGTCCTGCTCCTCAGAGCCCTGCTCCTCAGAGTCCTGCTCCTCAGAGCCCTGCTCCTCAGAATCCTGCTCTTCAGACCCCTGCTCCTCAGCACCCTGATCTTCTCTCACAGGCTCGGACTGTCTGTCATCTGACGTAGTTCAATCGCGGTGCTGAGGTCTGCTCCTCAGCGCCCTGCTCCTCAGAGCTCTGCTCCTCAGTGCCCTGCTCCTCAGAACCGTGCTCCTCAGAGCCCTGCTCGTCAGAGCCCTGCTCCTCAGAACCCTGCTCCTCAGAGCCCTGTTCGTCAGAGCCCTGCTCCTCAGAACCCTTCTCCCCAGAGCCCTGCTCATCAGAGCCCTGCTCCTCAGAGTCCTGCTCCTCAGAGCCTGCCTCCATCAGTCCCCCTCTGCCAGCTGATTGTGGCAGCTCCAGTGCGCTATAAAAAGACCCACTGATTGGGCAGCTGTGTCTTCCTGTCTGAGAGTCTGTCGCCCCGGTAAGGATGCGCTGTGTGACACATTTCAGAGCTCTGCAATGCCCCTCCAACCCACTTTGAGGCATCTTGGTGTAGTCCTCGTTTTCATTTATAGGAGACAGAAAAAAGAGAGTGATGAGGGAAAAGAGCAAAAAGAAGAGAACGACAGATAGGAGGCACTTCAGTATCAGATTAGGCATGGAGTCTGGACTGGCATGCCCAGTCAATGGAAATTGACATGCCTCTTTTTCTACTGTCTAGCTTGGGCAACAGCATAGAAAAGAACAGTACTGCGCAGAGCAACATTACTGAGCAGACTAGAACGGACTAGAAAATAGAGATCTGAGGAGAAGTATCAATTATCAAAAGGAAGATTGAATCATTGATTCACTATTTGATTAATTGGCTGAGTGGGTGAGCAACCATGTGATTGACTTATTGACTGATTGACCAAAAATGCTTTATTAATCCCAGAATGACAAATAAGAGCAGAACAGAGTCAAAAAGGGCGGAACAGAATAGGAATTGACAAAATTGAACAGAATAAAATACGGTATGAATCTTGGAAGGGTAAATTAGATTTCTTGTGAAGCAGTACAGTACATTTTTGTTATTTAGCAGATAGTCTTATCCAGAGTGGCTTACACAAGTTGCAGTTTTACATGTTATCCATTTATACAACTGGATATTTACAGAGATAATTCTGGGTTAAGCGGACAACAGCAGAACAAGGGTACATCAGTAGTAGGGAATTGAACCAGTAAGCTTTTGGTTATGAGCCCTGCTCCTTAACACAACTGCACACTGAAGCATCCTGTGGTTTGCTCTCAGCTGCTGATGCCCCGTGTGGTGGTAGGGTTTGTCTGGAAAAGGCATGAGGAGTAGGAACAGGTTTGACAGCATGGTGTGTCAGTGCTCCCGCCCCCTAGCTATTGTGTTTTGTTTTTCCCTGTCCATGTGCTTTTGTTTTCCTTGTGTTCTAGCCCTGCCCCACTCTCCGCCCTGTCTCCGCCCACCCGATCATCCCCTCCTGCCTGCTTACACACCTGCTTCCCATCTCCTCATCAGCCCAGCCCTATATCTACCCTGCTTGTCTCTGTCTTGTTGCCAGTTCGTTGCAGTGTGCCTTTACTTGTCTCGTTCCCGCCGTGTTTTCTGCCTGATTGCTATTCCCCGAATCGACCCTGCCTGCTCTTCGACCTTGCTCCTGCCTGCTGTCCTGCCTTGTTCACCTGATCTTCCTGACTACCTGGTTTGACCCTGCCTGTCCCCGGCTTTGATTCCTGTCTGTGTTTGGACTGCCTTCCTGGTATTTTGACCCTGCCTGTTTTGGACTGCCTGCGTGTTCTGCGATTTTGTTAATAAACGCCTGGACTCTGGAGTTCTTGTGGTCCGCGCCTGAGTCCTTGCCTGTGCCTTGTCAGTACGAACTGGCCATCATGGACTCAGCGGACCTTCCTCAGCTGAGAGCAGCGTTGGAGTTGCAAGGTACCCTGCTGGGAACCCATCAGAGCCAGTTGGAGGCAATCGGCAGGTCCCTGGAGAGCTTCGCCACCAGCATGGCCAGCATCACGGCTCAGCTGCTGCAGCTGCAGCAGAGCCTCCCAGCGCCACCTGCAGCCGTCTCTCCCCCTGTTCCGCCTGCACCTCCGAGTCTGGAACCCCTACTGCCACCTCCTGAGTCGTATGCCGGTGATCCTGGTACCTGCAGGTTGTTCCTCTCCCAGTGCTCCCTGGTGTTCGAGCTCCAGCCCTCTATGTTCCCCACGGACCGGACGAGGATCGCATACGTGATCACCCTGCTGACGGGCCGTGCCAGGGAGTGGGGCACCGCAGTCTGGGACGCCGGTGCCTCTTTCTGCCACTCCTACGCAGCCTTCACCGAAGAGATGAAGAAGGTGTTCGACCGTTCTAAGCACGGTCGTGAGGCTGCCCGGGAGATGCTGCTGACCCGCCAGGGGGGCCGATCGGTGTCGGATTTCGCTATTGATTTCCGCACCCTCGCCACCTCCAGCCGGTGGAACTTGGAGGCTCAGTATGATGCGTTCCTCAACGGCCTCTCGGAGCCCATCAAGGACAAGCTAGCCACCCGGGAGCTACCTGCCAGCTTCGATGCCTTGGTGGGCCTGGCCATTCGTGTGGACCAGCGCCTGATGCTGCACCGCAGGGAGAGGGGTTCCCGAAGTCCGCCCAGTCCCTCCCGGGAGCAGTCCTCTGTTTGGGCTGCACGGGGTCCTGCATCTCCTCCACCTACCCCTCCAGGACCGATGCAGGTCGACCGGACTCGTCTGTCACCTGCCGAACGTCAGAGGAGGATCAGCACTGGGTCCTGTCTGTACTGTGGGCAGTCAGGGCACTTTGTGGCAATCTGCCCAGCAAAGGCCAGTGCTCACCCAGTAGTGAGGGGATTACGGGTGAGCGGCACCCCCTTACACCAGTCCCCTGAAGTCCATCCTCTGTTCACCGCCACCCTGATCGTTGGGGGTCAGTCTCACACCGTTTCTGTCCTAATAGATTCGGGAGCTGACGGAAACTTCATTGACGCCAACCTGGCGGCCCAGCTGCACCTGCCCCGCATCCCACTGCACTCACCATTGGAGGCCCATGCCCTCACCGGGGCCCCGCTGGTCCGCATCACCCACACCACCCACCCGGTGAGTTTCCTCATTTCCGGCAACCACCGTGAAGAGATAGTGCTGCATCTCCTCAACACCCCTCAAGCCTCTGTGGTCCTGGGTCACCCCTGGCTAGTGCAGCACAATCCACACATCGACTGGGAGGGCAATAAGATCCTGGGCTGGAGCCCCTTCTGCCACTCACACTGCCTTCGCGATGCCTTGGTCCCTACTTCACCAGCCCCCCCTGCACCTGAGGATTTTCCTGACCTCTCGGCAGTACCGCCAGAGTATCTGGACCTTAAGCCGGTGTTCAGCAAGTCCCGTGCCACTTCGCTGCCCCCGCATCGTCCTTATGACTGCGCCATAGAGCTCCTGCCCGGTTCATCACCCCCTAGGGGGCGCCTGTTCTCCCTGTCCCCACCGGAGACTGAGGCTATGAACCGGTACATCCAGGAGTCCCTGGCAGCAGGGATAATCCGCCCGTCCTCCTCGCCCGCAGGGGCTGGCTTTTTCTTTGTTGGAAAGAAGGACGGCTCTCTTCGTCCCTGCATTGATTATCGGGGTCTCAACGCCATAACTATTAAGAACCGCTACCCCCTACCACTCCTGTCGTCTGCCTTCGAGTCACTACAGGGCGCCACCATCTTCACCAAGCTGGATCTCCGCAATGCCTACCACCTGGTCAGAATTCGAGAGGGGGACGAGTGGAAAACAGCTTTCAACACCCCCTCTGGGCATTATGAATATCTGGTCATGCCATTCGGTCTGATGAATTCCCCGGCTGTTTTCCAGTCCCTGGTGAACGACGTTCTCCGGGATATGCTCAATCGGTTTGTGTTTGTTTATTTGGACGATATCTTGATCTTTTCTCGCTCCCGGTCCGAACACGTCCAGCACGTTCGTCGCGTCCTTCAGCGCCTGCTGGAGAACCAGCTATACGTGAAAGCAGAGAAGTGTGAATTCCATCGGGGCACCATCGCCTTCCTGGGTTTTGTCATCTCCGCGGGAAGCATCCAGATGGACAGGCAGAAGGTCCAGGCGGTAGAGGAGTGGCCTCGCCCCACTTCACGTCGGGAGCTGCAACGCTTCCTGGGGTTTGCAAACTTCTACCGCCGCTTCATCCGCAATTATGGCATGGTGGCTGCTCCTCTCACCTCTCTGACTTCTGTTAAGACGGCATTCTCCTGGTCCCCTGAAGCCGAGAAGGCATTCGTCAACCTGAAAACCCGGTTCACCTTAGCGCCTGTCCTGACCCAGCCGGATCCTGCCCAGCAATTCATTGTGGAAGTGGACGCTTCAGACATAGGAGTGGGGGCCATCCTGTCTCAACGCTCGCCGACAGACAACAAACTTCACCCTTGCGCCTTTTTCTCCCACCGCCTCACACCCACCGAACGCAACTATGACATCAGTGATCGGGAATTACTGGCAGTCAAACTGGCGCTGGAGGAATGGAGGCACTGGCTGGAGGGGACGAGCATCCCATTCCTGGTGTGGACCGACCACAAGAATTTAGAGTATCTCAAGTCGGCCAAACGTCTGAACCCCAGGCAAGCCCGCTGGTCCCTGTTCTTTTCCAGGTTTGACTTCACCCTGTCATACCGCCCCGGTTCCAAGAATGGTAAGCCAGATGCCCTTTCACGCCAGTTTTCACCCGCAGAGGTACCCCAGGAGCCCAGCACCATCTTGCCCGCCCGATGTGTGGTCGGGGCTGCTCAGTGGGACATCGAGACCGTCGTCCACACTGCTCTTCGGGCCGAACCGGGCCCTAGCACCTGTCCCCCTAACCGTCTTTATGTTCCCCAGTCTGCTCGCTCTCAGGTCCTGCAGTGGGGGCACTCCTCCAGACTCACCTGCCATCCCGGTGCCCGACGTACTGCGGCGTTCATTAGCCAACGGTTTTGGTGGCCCACCATGAACGATGACGTCCGGACCTTCGTCTCCGCCTGCTCAGTCTGCGCCCGGAACAAGACGTCCACCTTGCCGCCCGCCGGCCTGCTACAACCCCTGCCTGTTCCCAGACGACCCTGGTCCCACATCGCCCTGGATTTTGTCACTGGCTTGCCCTTGTCTGACGGTAACACCGCCATCCTCACTGTCATAGATCGCTTTTCCAAGTCAGTACATCTCATTCCACTGCCCAAGTTACCCTCTGCCAAGGAAACAGCCCAGCTGCTCATTCACCATGTTTTCCGTTTGCATGGACTACCCACTGACGTGGTGTCCGACCGGGGGCCCCAATTCACCTCTCATTTCTGGAGAGCTTTTTGCAGGCTACTGGGTGCCACGGTCAGCCTGTCATCTGGGTTTCACCCCCAGTCTAACGGCCAGACCGAGCGGGCCAACCAGCAGCTAGAAGTGGTACTGCGTTGCCTCACGTCTCAGGAGCCCACGGCATGGAGCCAGCAGCTACCCTGGGTGGAGTACGCCATCAACTCCCTGCCCTCTGCATCCACAGGGCTGTCCCCCTTCCAGTGCTGTGTGGGCTACCAACCTCCCCTATTCCCGGCCCAGGAGGAGGAGGTGGGGGTCCCCTCGGTGACGGCGTTTGTCCAGCGCTGCCGTCGCACCTGGAGACGTGCACGTACCACACTGCTCCGCTCCTCAGCTCGAGTCAAGCGGTTTGCTGACCGCCATCGCTCCAAGGCACCCCGCTATCGCCAAGGTCAGCGAGTGTGGCTCTCCACCCGGGACCTTCCCCTCAAGGTGGACTCCCGCAAGCTGGCTCCCCGCTTCATCGGCCCCTTTCCCATCGCCAAGGTGATCAGCCCCGTGGCGGTCCGGCTGAAGCTCCCACTCTCCCTTCGCCGCATCCACCCTACCTTCCACGTCTCCAGGATCAAACCCGTCATCCGCAGCCCTCTCTGCCCGGCTCCCCGGGCTCCTCCGCCTCCCCGCCTGATTGATGGAGCACAAGCCTACACTGTACGCCGTCTACTGGGGGTTCGGCGTCGGGGGCGCGGTCTCCAGTACCTGGTGGACTGGGAGGGCTACGGACCTGAGGAGAGATGCTGGGTCCCAGCCAGGGACATCCTGGACCCTGGCTTGATCCGGGATTTCCACCGCCGGAACCCGGGCTCGCCTGCTGTGACACCTGGTGGCGTCCGTAGGGGGGGGGGGGGTACTGTCAGTGCTCCCGCCCCCTAGCTATTGTGTTTTGTTTTTCCCTGTCCATGTGCTTTTGTTTTCCTTGTGTTCTAGCCCTGCCCCACTCTCCGCCCTGTCTCCGCCCACCCGATCATCCCCTCCTGCCTGCTTACACACCTGCTTCCCATCTCCTCATCAGCCCAGCCCTATATCTACCCTGCTTGTCTCTGTCTTGTTGCCAGTTCGTTGCAGTGTGCCTTTACTTGTCTCGTTCCCGCCGTGTTTTCTGCCTGATTGCTATTCCCCGAATCGACCCTGCCTGCTCTTCGACCTTGCTCCTGCCTGCTGTCCTGCCTTGTTCACCTGATCTTCCTGACTACCTGGTTTGACCCTGCCTGTCCCCGGCTTTGATTCCTGTCTGTGTTTGGACTGCCTTCCTGGTATTTTGACCCTGCCTGTTTTGGACTGCCTGCGCGTTCTGCGATTTTGTTAATAAACGCCTGGACTCTGGAGTTCTTGTGGTCCGCGCCTGAGTCCTTGCCTGTGCCTTGTCATGGTGTAGTGGTAAGGAGCAGGATTTGTAGCCAGTTGCCAGTTGGATTCCCAGGTGATCAGGCACCGTCACCCAATGCAGTTTAAATTGCATAAATTAATATCTTCAGAAGTCATTCATTTCCACAGAGGCATATTTACTGAAGCAATTCAGGCAAAAAGCCTTGCTCAGTGTTCTAACAGCAACGTTGATATGCACTTCGTGTTTGAAGCACCATGTTTATTTAAACTGGACAACTGTTACAGCATTAAGACAGAGCATATGTTTTTTGTGAACATTAGTGTAGTTGAACAAGCTCTCTCTTTATCTTTAGATTCATGAATCAGAGGTCAGAACTGTGAAATGTGATGTTCAGATTTTTGGTACAGTGTAGCATAGTGTGTGAGGGTTTGTGACAGGCACTGCTGCTGTACCCTTGGGCGAGGTGCCTGACCCAAGTTGCCTCAGTAAATATGCAGCTGTATAAATGGACTTTTAAAAAAGGAAATCGTATAAACGTGATGTAGGTTGCTGTGAGTAAGGGTGTCGACTTGTAAGGTGATGTGAATGTAATGGGATGAGAGATGGTTGAGTGGTCCTGATCCCAATCCTGCTGGCAGTCCGTGGGTTGAAAATAGAGGGATGGTACAGTACTGGGTGCATGGCGTCACTGAAGGAGCCACCATTAATGGGCCACAAGTTTCGTCTTAAGTGGCAGTGATGTCACACAAAAGCCCATTAAGTACAGTGAGGTTGGGTTCTGCCAGCGTTAATCTGAAAATCTTGCTGAACGCCACACGGCAGCCAACCCCCAACTGCCCACCCCCGCCCCCTCTTCCTGCCCTGGCCACGTCAGGGCACCCGATTTGGCAAATTGGGCAGAAAATAGAATCCATTTGGAAAATGATGGTGATGAATGAGAGGGGGGAGGAGGAAATCTGCTATTAAGTAAGTTCAATTAAGGCATCTGTCACTTATGTGACTCAGCCACCAGTTCACAGCTGCAGTCAATTCACTGACAGAGGGAGAGTGAGAGAGAGAGAGATGGGAGGGAGATGGAGAGACGGAGAAAGAGAGAGAGAGGAGTGGAGAGTGAGACAAAGGAGGAAGAGAGGAGGGAGAGGGAGAGAGGGAGAGACAAAAGCAGAGAGACAGAGAGGGTATGAGAAAAAAGAAGGAGTGAGAAGGTAGGAGGAAAAGGGAGAGGAGGAAAGAGAGAGAGGGAAAGAGGAGACACAAGCCTCCCCTGATCTGTCAATCAATGTCAGATAGCACCACCTTCATATGACAATACAATTGTACTATGCAATTTTATTGCATAGAGAATTACAAGACACAAGCCGAGCTTTGTTGTGGAACAGCCTCATTTCAGAGGGTTCAAACACAATAAATACACTCACATATACAGCATGTACTGACTTTGTGCTGTGTGCTGCTATTAAAATTTTACATTTTAAAATTTTGTAAGAAGAAAAAAATTATCCAGTATATTCATTTCTGTTATATCATCTTTTGTTTGCATTTAATGAGGGGTATATCTAAACATCGAGAGTAGTTTAATATGCAATGACTATTGATCAGTTTAGGTAATACTGTGGCCCACAGGCATAATATTATAATACTAAAAACTGTTTTAAAATGTTCTGCCCTATTGGCCAGGGAGTCCCTATGGTATTATAATGCAGGTCAGGTCTGTCTGCATGAGCTCTTCTGAGCACCACATTACATTACTATTTTACCAAATAGTAATAAAATACGGTGCCCTAGATATTTACTGGGGCAAAATTCACAAGTTAAGTACCTGGCTCAAGGTTTCAACACCAGAGCCCTACCAGAGGATCAAATCTGCAACTTTTAGGTGGAAGCTATGGATGAACGTGACTAGAAAACAAGTTCTTGACGCTTTGAAACAGCAACAGTGTGTGCTCCTTTATTCCTTTTTTGGGGAACCATCAAAAATGTTACCTCTGACAGATATTCTACCTCTGTTGACTTCTGAGCAATCCTTCAACTTTGTGGGTCTGAGTGGAATGTTTTGCCACAGTTTGAAATAACCATCCAGTAGATCATCATTGGCTGACACATTTGAGAAGCCTGGAGAAGAGGTTGCATGGAAGATGAGTATGAGTTACAGGAATATCACATGCATGGTATGGTTAGAGTGCCAGCATGTGTGAGAATTATACAGAGGAGTCCAACAACATGCTTATGGAGATGGAGAGCCTTCACCTGTCCTCAAACAACTGAAATGCTTGACAATAATGTGTTTTAGCTGCACTTTAAATAGCGTGTATTTGTAAATGTTTGTATAATTGTTACTGGTGGGTCCTTGTCTTAATAATAACTTAATTACTTAAGTATTCAAATACATTCAAACTTGCCAATCCCTGATCAAATTTCATCATGTTCATTGCAAAGAGTATAACTGTAATTGTCTGTGTAAGTGTGTGTGTGTGTGTGTGTGTGTGTGTGTGTGTGTGTCAGCAGCATTTAAAACACATGTGACTCCTGCTGTGAAGGGGTCTTTTTGAGAGAGAGAGCGAGAGAGAGAGAGAGAGAGAGAGAGAGAGAGAGAGAGAGAGAGAGAGAGAGCAGTTTGTGGTGGTGGGGACTGGCTAGTTCTGTTATGTTTGTTGTCATTTTTGAAATTATTAGGGTTTTTTTCTACTGCAGCTCTTTCTTGTGTTTTAATAATGTGCGGTCACACCATTTTGTCAGCTAAACGGGGAGTGTAAAAAGGTTCCAGAGAGGTGGTTAAGTCAGTGAAGGGAGACACAGATACCAAGAGAAAAAAAGAGGTCAGATTTGGAGAGGTTAAGAGTTGGCTGGCTGACGTAAGCAGTGATCAGAGATTGCCCAGATCAGCAAGAATACAAGAACTGAGTGATCCACGGCATCAAAAGAAGCTGAGACATCAAAGAGGAATTAAGACAGAAGATCATAAGCTGCCCACATGGGAAAGCCCATTGGCCCTTTGTAAAGAGAAGGGAGGGAGAGGGATCCAGCACAGAATACAAAGCACAAAGTAAAAGGAAATCCTTGAATGGTTTTGTGAAAACAGGAAACAAAGAGATGGGACTGTAATACCAGAGGACAGATGGCCCAAGATTTACTTTTGTGAAGATGGTGTACAAAGGTGTCCAGGAGGAGCTTGCATGTGTGTGTGTGTGTGTGTGTGTGCACGCACGTGTGTATCATGCAGTTAAGCACTTTCTTGTCATTTGCACTTTTCATACTTTCTTTCTCCCTTGTTCCTCTTCAAAAGAGATAAATTGATATGAGCTACCAGATTCCTCTTGAGACTGACAGAGAACTCCCAGTTTGGAAAGACGCATGTTCCTTAAATTGAAGGGTAAACTCTCAAACTGCCAGAAATGCTGCCACGCGACTAGTACAAGACACATGTGCCACACCCCTCCAAATCTGAGAGATGAATAATTAAACAAATTAGCATATAGAAGAAAAACAGACTACACAGTTGTATCTCTATCTCCCCTCCCTGTTTTCATCTCCTCTTCATCTCTTGTTTTGCCTTTTGTTTCTTATTGTTATTAATATTTCAGTTCGGGATTGTCATCTGGGTGGTGGGTGGTGATTGGGGATGCCTAAATGTGTATTAACAAAAGGGCTGGAAGACAATAACTTCTAAATGCCTCCATGGCTCTGTTTTGTGCATGACTGCAAATCACCAGAGGCGTCCCATACAGGTTGCGGGCGGCAAAATAAGACATGGGCATATGTCAAGCTGTACAGCATTTTAAAGCAAGTATATGGCTGCACACTCACTGATGTGGTTTTAATGTAATAGGATGCAAGCACTCCATTCATCCATATCATAAAAAAATCATCTCATTGCACATTACAGGGCACAGGAAAGAGAATTATGTCTACTAAATATTATTCCTCCCCCTCACACATACACAGACACACACACACATATACATATATGCACACACACATGCACACACATATACACACATATACACCCATATCTCCTGTCCATCTGCTTGACTGTGTGGCCTGAGGGAGTCCGGCCACAGATCGGGCCTTGGGGTCTCCCAGGGAGCCGCAATGCGCTGACGCTGCAGAGGCTGTGCCAGAGCCAGCCCAGATCACACGGCAGAGCCAGGAGGGAGAACCAGCTGGCTATTCGCTTTTTGTGAGTGAGCACTCCAACACCTACCCCCCCTCCCCCCACCCACCCTTGGGAGGGCAGAGAGACGGAGCACAAGGAACTGAGATCACGGCTACTCTGTGCACACCCACCTGATGTGTAGTCTGTGCCACGTCCTTTCAGATCGCCAGCTGGCTTCTGCTTTCTATGGTGAATACTACATCGAAAAGGTAATAATCCTTCTGCTACATTTAAACAATTATTGAATTTCACACCATTATTTATATACCCTATTTCAGGTGTGTTGTTGACATGTAGTTTGTTGATTATGTTTGTTAATGGTTGCCTGGCTAATCGGCTCAGATAGCTCATCTGGCTAAATTGCTAGGTGAGCGTCATGTTACAGAGAACGATTCCACAGCTCTTACGAATGTTTGGCCAATATGGGCCAGCACAAGTCCAAACTGGTTTCAAGACCACTTTCAGAGCCAGTTTAATGACTGGGCAGACTGCAGTCACCTTCCCCCCAAGAACAAAAAAAGATTTCAGTTTACTTCTGTCCTCTTTCTGTTTACTGTGATCAGTGAACATGCTCTTTTCTCCCTTCCATGTTTCTTCACATTTTTAGACCTGACAGAAGCTTGCCCACTCCACCCACAGCTCGCCTCTATGGAGGCCAGCACCAGTAATGCCAGTGGGCTGAGCTGACACGGCTCAATGTGACAAAAAAACTAATGGAAAAACACCAGAGGTTTCTGAACGGCAGTGCCTAGCCTGTAAGTAACGGTATCGAAAATGTATCATAATGAGAGAATTTCAGTAACAAGAACCCCAAAGAACATGAGCCAGAGAACAAACTGAATAATGTCTGTGAAGTGAAATGATTGAATTTACAGGACATTAACAAGACATTAGGAAGACATTGGCATGACTGTTATTGCAGCTCACATAGCCAGAACTTAAAATCAGTACACAGTGTAGTACAGTGTATCTATATATAGGGTGAGGAACTGAACTTATGCATGCATATATATATATATATATATATATATATATATATATATATGTGTGTGTGTGTGTGTGTGTGTAAGCACGATAGGAGTGGAATCAAGCCCACCAGTGACTTCACCTCATGGAGCTAAATATCCATCTGTAAACCTGTAGGTCACAGCAGGAGTTAACATATGACAGGAAAGGAACCCCATGTATTCTGGTGCGCCCTTTTCCCTGCTGCTGCACCAGAAAGTTTCATTTCAGGGTAAAAAAAAAGTTGAACAACTACAAGAAAAGAATGTTGTCTCCCTGCGAGAATACTTGTCTCCCTGCGAGAATGATTCCCTCCTAGCAGAACAGTAGGTTTCCTTCCTGTATGACCAAAGTCTTGCCCTCATTGAAGAATAGAAAGTTACTCTCTTACAAGACCTAAATGTTGCCTTCCTTGAAGAACAGAATTTTGCACTCCTAAAATATTTGCATGTTTCCCCTCCAGCGGTTCAGACTGGTGCCCTCCTGCACAACCAAATCATTGCCCTCCTTGACAAATAGAATGCAATGCACCTACAAAACGAAAATGTTGCCCTCATAGACAATGAGAATGTTTCCCTTCCCATGGAGTGTGCCAGGATTTTGTTTTTGGCCTCCACTTTAGTTTTCATCAAAACTGAACACCACATGAATTCAAACCTACTGCAAAGCTTTCTGAGCTCATTCTGTGTGTGTGTATGACATATATCTATCTATATATCTATATATGTGTATATATATATATATATATATATATATATCTGTGTAAGTTTGTGTATTTCTCAGGGGATAAATAGGTGTTACTGTGCTTGTGTAGGCTTCCATGAACCATTATATATATATATATATATATATATATATATATATATATATATATATATATATATATATATATATATTCACACAGCATGTTCAAAATTCTGCGGGGACAATTTGTGGTGTCTCTTCCAACAACACTTCAACTTTAAAAGGACAGAAGTGGAGACTGGCCAATTTCAAATATTTACAGTGCATTTGAATTCTAATCAGGCAAAACGGCTACATCGCCAAGAGGAATTTCTACATATGGAAATGCCACGCGGCCCACCTTTCCTCCCTCCAGCTGCGTTAAACAGGGACCGACTCCAAGTGTAGTTCTCTGCTGAAGAAGCCGAAGTGACTGCCATTAGAGCGATCATCGAAATGCTTGGAATAACAAGCACAGGATACTGCCGCTTCCGCTCTCCGGGGAGCCGGTTAATCGCCGGAAAAATTTCAAATGAGCTCCGGCCAACCGCCGGCCGAATGTAAACCGCGAAGGTGACTTCTGTAATGCATTTTAATGGGGCCGCCTTTATATGTGCATATTTCTGGGGGAGGTTTGACAGACAGTGGACGTTGTTTGAAGGCAGTCTTACAAAAAAGTCCCTTTGATGACGAATACAGAAAGGGGGGCTTGCGCTTACTTCTCTGTACCAAAAGCGACGGCAAATGCATACTTAAGCATGCTCCAGTTTAGAGAAAACAAACGAACAGACGCTAATTAACCTCATTAGTGACTGAAATTAAAAAAAAATGTGGAAAAAGTTTGCTGGGCTTCAACCTTGTCAGAAGGAACTTGGTTCAGCTGGTTTCGTGGATGAAAAGGAATAACTAATTTTTTTGGAAATTATCAATAAAGCTCAAGTCGCACTTGTGGTTTTCTGGGTGCTTGGCCTTTCTATCAGCACAGGGGGGAGCGTAGCATAAGATGAAAGGGGGAAAACAGCAGTCGCTTGTTCATTCAACACATGCAGCTGGAGACTGGATGAAGACTATATTGTAGCCTGCGCGTCACATTTTACAATTCCGACCTCGCATTCCTGAAGCTAAAGATAAAGAGGATGTGCGTTCAACTACACAAATGTTCACAAAACGTCTGTTCTTTCTCTAGGTGGTGGCAGTTGTCCAGTTTATGAGCACAGTGCTTCAAACACGAAGCGAGTATCTGCGCTGCTGTTGGAACATCGAGCAATGCTTTTGCACAAATTGCTTCAGTAAAATATACCACTGTTGAAATGGATAATATGTGAAGATAAGCCATTTAAACTGCACTGATGACGGTGCCTGCTATGCAAATAGATAAAATAACAGTAATATTGCACTTTATGGTTCCCGACTATCTATCACTGTCTTGTGTTTTTTTTCCAGCAAAATTTCAAATTGTGCACATAAATAACGCGACTGTCTGTTTGATTTATGGCGTTCAGCACACGGACGGGGAGAAAAATGTAGGGCGGCATTTCGAAACCTGATTTTAAAAGGGTTAACGCGGGAGAGCATAAGGCAAGGCACCTGACTTTTGCATAGCAAGCACAATAAAGTCTCCCCCGTGCTTTTGTGCCACAAATCTTGTCATCCTCTGTGACAGGCTATCGGCCTCTGCGCTTGGCACGATCAATCATGTCCACTAATCGAATCTTAATATGACCTTTAAAAATCCCTGACCGCAAGAAAGACGGTGCGAATCCCCTCCTCTACCAACATTTACCCCGTTGATTGTGATCCTTGAAGCATTTCGAGGAAGTCGTCCGAAACCCACTCACAGAGAGCCTTGTTGAAATGATTTCCCAAATGGGCAGGATATGATGTTCCTCTCTGAGTGGATACATGAATGGCTTTGTACGGCTGGCCTGAAGTACGATATTCCTGGTCTTAAAAGTGGTTCTGTTTGGTATTGCGATAGTCTTTTACAGTTGGCCGACCCCTGTTCATCCAAAAATAGGCCAAACATCGTGTACGTTTTGTTGTTGTTTCTAATCAAATTTCCATTGTTCTGATTAAATATCTTTTTTGTATGTTGCCACAAACTGAATGGAGTAATCAAATGCTCATTCATTCATTCGGACAGGAAACTCATGCACAACTGTCATCTTGGCGGATGAAAAAATCAAACTTGACCTTCATACATCATCTGCCACCCATACAGGCCATGCATGTAGTGCTTGCTGGGATATATACTTACTACAGTGATTATGTGGTATTCATCAATAGGCTGGAACACATTAATTTTTTTTCACAGGTTTATGAAAGTGCATAACTCTTTCCCATCAGTTAGATTAATCGCCCCTGTTTCCTTTTACAGGCTCAAACTGGTCATAAATACTCCTGGGGACACAGACATAACAGTTTTTATGAACTGATAAATATGCCATCTAGAGGTTTTGGAAGTTACCTGACTGCATTTAAACTCTTAGAGAAGCTATATTTATCTTTGTCTGAGTGTCCATTTGCTCTAAAATGACATTGCCCCATAAATATGTCCTTTTAGGGAAACACTGTCATCACATTCTCCCACAGTATTCTGTTAAGAGATGATATATAAGATGTGTTCACCTACAGAAGAAAAGACATATAGGTAGAAATAATTCATTGAATATTCATTGTGTGTGTGTGTTCGCGTGCTCTATAAGTATTAGAAAATATGTCAACAATGTAGATATGAATTTCCATACAATCAAAGCGTGATGGTTGTGTTTGATGTGGTTATAGCTGTACTTTATTTGGCTTGAAGTATGATGAAGGGATCATACCTGGCCATGGGCCGAGAATGTTGACTCCCCATGTAGACATCATAAATGAAGAAAAGAAAAGGAGGGAGATTGGGCAGAGGAGGGGCTGGTGAACAGCTAATGCAGAAAGGAAGTGATGAGTGGGATTTTTATAGTCATGGAGAAGGCTTGTCTAGGTTTTGTTAATTTGTTAATTTAACAAAACCTAATTTGTTAATTTGAGTTATTGACGCTGTGAGAGGGGAGTTTCATCGAGTCTGACAACTGAAGCGAGAGCAGTATCACTATAAGTGCCATATCCCACCCATGAAGTCCATATTTGCAAGAGTAAACTAGGACCATCTATAACTGCGTGTATGCAGAGTTGTTTTTGTGCCAATTCATGAATATTGATCAAATCGGGTCTTCAGTCCAGGGCCAGCACACCAGAGAATGAAAGAACGGTCTTTTCTTAGCCCCGGGCTAAGCCAATAACATGATCCAGGCACTGTTTGTGCATTTTCACACATACTGCTCATGTATTTTTAAAGCTGTCCTAAAATTCTGCTCATCTCAGTACAGTTCCAGAAACAGGGCAGCCATGTATGCTATGGATTACATTCTTTCTTCCTTCTGGCTGATAACTTACTGGAATGTTTTCTTTGATTTTTCATCAAAACATATATTAATACATTTCATTGATTCATTTATTTTCCAATAATTGTGGAAAAAACAATCACTTCTGTTGATTATTACAAGAGCACAGCTTCTACAACTGAGCCCCAGCTTCTCTGGCTGTCTCTGTGTGTGTCATGGCAGGGATAAAAAAAAAAAAACATATCAATCTCTAAATACAATCCCAATTGATTCCATTGAGAATGGTGCAAACACGTCAGCCGTCCTCAAATTAGGTATTGATGTAACATGACACCTGTTGACTTATCTGCAGTAAAGGGGAGGGGTATAATCACCATGTGTAAGCAATGGTTGGATGACAAATTACAGCAATTGGTACAGCTGTGTATTATTGCAATTCATTGTGCATTCACGCAAACTCACACACATGCTTCCTCTATCTCACACGCACACACATACGCACACAATCACACTCACATCCACACAAACACACACACACAGTCACACTCACACTCTCATGCACACACACTTACACACAGTCACATTCTCACACACACTCACACTCACACACACACAGATACACACACAGATGTGATCTGACACATTTATAATATCAACAAACCTGACATCTTTGCATTCGGGGCGCATTTCACTGAAACTGAATATTGCATTTTCTTGGGTTCATGTTGAAGTTCTGTTTTTGAATTCTGAGCTTCATAATGTAGACAGGAAACAGATACACTGACGCACCACATCAAGCACTTATCTGCTTGGTCTTTTTTGCTCTATCCAGCCTCTGCTTTCAGCGTATGTTACTTCAGGTTTCAGAAAGCTTTCCATTTTTGTCCCGTTTTTGCTTTTCAGGGAAGGTGATAAAGCCAAACCATTACAGCACATAGAAATGGCAGCAGCTCAGCTGATCGTGTGTTGTGTCCTTGAGATCAGGATGCAGCCAGTGCTGGTCAGTTCGGGTCTGGGAGAGCTGCAGTCCAGCCGGGTTTTCCAGATCTCTTAAAACAAACAGCGCTATCAGAACTGAGCAGGGAGACCAGACTGGTTCAATCTGGATGATCACTCGATCAGGTGGTCCTTGTTTATGTGTGAGCGCTACAGGCTGGTGTTTCAGGAACTGTTCTTTATAGACAGTTCATAAGTAATGAACTCTAAACCAACACTGAAGCTCTGAAATGCTTCTCACCAAAAATGGCAGACAAAAGCACACAGTCACTAAAGATGTCCATCAATAATTTTATAAATCTTTATTTCTTGTATAAATAAGTCATTGCAAGTCATTAAAACCTGGCAATTAAAACCTAGCATCAGCCAATTGCATTCAATAACGGGGGTCCTCAAAGTTTCTGCAGCCTTTGGTTGCAGTTCTCTCCAGTTCACTGCAGCCACAGACTGGAATGAACTACAAAAGTCTGAATTACCTAGCCTCATCTAAGTGCCCCTTTT
The DNA here is from genome assembly GCF_013368585.1 of Megalops cyprinoides. NCBI lineage: Eukaryota > Metazoa > Chordata > Actinopteri > Elopiformes > Megalopidae > Megalops > Megalops cyprinoides. Next base: position 25,621,375 of record NC_050601.1, read on the forward strand.
TAAATGAGAAATCACCAGTATCCTGTTAGACTGTAGCTCTTGTGGATCTTCTTTAGTGTGCATCATGTGTAGCGTGTGCAATGTATCGTGAGTTGGTTGTCTGGTTATTTGTGTATGCCTGTATTTTTAGCCACTCTGTTTAACCACCGTATGACTGCACTGCTATCTTTTTTATGTCTGTCAGAACATCATGCAAATGAAAAGTGGCTCTCAAATGACCTTGCTGGTTAATGAACAGTTCAGTAGATACGAATTTTAATGCAAAAACGAGCATTGCTGATGATTAGGGCATGGGGATATGGGTTGTACCTTGTGTTATCTTACTCTTGCTCAATACCCTTAATACGGCTATAACTGCCATTGCGTTCAATGTGGCAGCAACCAATACAGCTGAAGATGGTGAATACTAACCTGTGCAAAAACAATATCTCCCATCATGCTTTGCAATTTCACCGTAAATACACAAAAGGAATAAGTGAGACACACACATACAATGCACTGCAGGGCAACCTATTCTGGTACCACCACTTGCCTCCAACTAATACTGAAAATGCATTCTCTAGGGAATAAATAAGGCTAGCTGACCTACCTGTAACCTAAGGCTTGATGAATGCCTAAAATGTAAGTAGGAATTTTACATTACCTTACATTACATTGTCATTTAGCAGATGCTCCATTTATGTGTGAAGCTACAGTGTGTTTAATGTTGCAGTGTTTATCGCACTGACCCCAAGGGCCAGTCCGCTCTCACAACACTGTGGTCCACCAGATCAAGCCTGCACTGACACACGTTCAGGTTTTAATTGTTTTTGTTAAAAATAAGAGGCTAACAAAACAAAGTCAAAGCAAAAACACAAAACAAAAAAAAAAAACAATAGCTAACAATATCTAACAATCCAACTGAGATTTGATCTCACCGACAATAAAAAGAGCATTCTCATTGGTCTGGTCTGTGGGCTGAAGTCAAGATTCCGCTGAGGGGTATCAGCGGAGCTTAGCAGTTTACTTCCTTCCTTCCCACTCTGAGGTCGTGTGAGTTTGTGTAAGTCTAACAATCACACTTTCCTGGGGTGAGCAGGGAGAATGTTCAATACCGCAAACAAATACAGAAATGTACCAACACAGAGCCAGGGTGAGCACAGATAACTGAGTCTGTGTTTGGCCTGAACGTGTATAAGGTGTGCCTAGCAAAGCAGACTGACAAACCGAGAAAGAGTGGATGTCGTCCATAAACGTATGTCTCTGTGAGGACTGGTGTCACCAATGCTAAACTTGCTCATGGAAATGGACCGCAGTGTCAGAATAATTTTCCTTTGCTCACCTGCAGAGGCAGCTTTTTCCCACCCGTCTGAAGTGTTGTCGATCAGACAGGTTCACTATGACCAAAGCTCACTCCCTGACCCCCATGCCCCCCTCCCCCAATTGCAACAACACACAGAGCAAAAATGCAACGGTCAAAATGGTGTTTTTACAAAAACGCCTTATTATGGTAGAAAAAATGGCTTGATAAAAATTACAGTGGTTACAGCTGAAAAATGTGTCACACAGCGGGATCTGAAAAATGTACTCCAATGGACCAATAGGATCACAGTTTTTGACCACGGTTATTTAACCCTTGATTAGCTTTAGAGGAAGTTTGTTGCAATTACATCTACGAGTAGAGTAGTGAAGACCTTAACAGGCAAGCTTGGATCATTCCTGCAAAAACTTTTTAAAACTGAATAACATAACATAATATGTGTCCAAGTGGAGTATGAATTAATTCCATTTTCACATTCAGTGAGCTCTCCATTCAAGCCCTTAATGTGCTCCATGGCAGTGAAAAGGAAACAAGGCTATATAAATTACCATAATGGGTGGATCTGTCATGTGTTCTTAGTCAATGCTGGTACCAGCCAATCAAAAAACTGCACACCCTACTTCAAAATACAATGATTGGTTGATTTTAGTTAGTTGAGAGGCTTCACCCATTTTGGGGTGGATGAAGCCTCATTTTCCCATCACTGCCATACAGGTTTCATATGCACACAAATCAAGTGCATCATGGGAAGGGCTCAAGAGGCAGGAGCTGTCAGTGAGTAAGTGACTGAAAGTTGTCCTTCGTAATCAACAAAGGACCTCCAGCTTTGGTGCATTAAATCAGAGAGCTAATTAGAGATGTGGGGCTCTTAACGGCTCTTCATTCCATTTATTCATTTGTGTTGAAACTTTCAAGTAAGGCCCTTAAAATTCAGAACTGCTTTTGAGCACAAAGTAACCTAATTAATTCTTGCTGAGAGAGCTAATCAGTCTGTTATACGGACTCTCATCTGATTTTCTTAGGCATATGTGGTGTTTTTTCCCCTGTAACTTTTAGTCCATTTTACGTCCCCCAACCGTTTTAAGTCCCCCATACCAGCTCTATCGGCCACTATCAGAAAGTGATTTGAGAAAACTACAATACCTATTTTCATTTTAATCAGCTAATCACAGCAAGTTTACAGCACTTTTGGCTTCACTTTCCAAAGTTACATCCATTCGGCATATTTCATATTCATATTTTTTGTTTGAAAGCATTGTGTTTCCTATTAAAAAAGGGAATGAAATCTGTCATTGAACTGTCGTTTTGACAGTGATTATGCCAGTTATCAAAGGCAAAAAATGAGAAAGCACACAGGTGATTCAAGTCCACTCAATGCATTTCCACCAAACTATATCTGAACGCACAGGAAGGAGAGGGCAGTCATTGGCATGACACTAATGAACGCAAGTAAAAGCCACTCTCACGTAGGAGTGTGGTGTGTGTCTGTGTATGTGTGTCTGTGTGCGTTTGTCCGCATGTGTGCGCGTATGTGTGTATATCTGTCTGTGCGTGAGTGTGTGTGTGCGTGGGTGTGCATGCATGCGTGCGTGCGTGCGTGCATGTGTGTGATTGTGTGTGCATGTGTGTGAGTGCATGTATGTGTGTGTGTGTGTGTGTGGGGGGGGGGGGGGGGGGGTAGTTATTTTTTCTGCCCTGCATTGTTCAGCAGGAGAGGTCTAATGATGTGAAGAGGTTTACAAATGTAATGGCAGTATGCATGTATGCAGCTGAGTGTGCCAGAATACAAATATATTCACTATGCAGATTGAATAGAAGCCTTCTCTTCTTAGTCTGTGTTATTTGCATTATTTGAATTTTGCCATGCTTGCTTTACTATAATTGTGGAATATTCATGTCTATGTGAACAATACTGTCTGTTGGTGTAATGTAATACCGATGGAAATCAAGATACACTATATGGACAAAAGTATTTGGCCACACCTGTTTTCAGGGTTTGGGCCAGGCCCCTTATCTCCAGTGAAGGGCAATCTTAATGCTTCAGCATACCAAGACATTTTGGACAATGCTATGCTTCCAACTTTATGGCAACAGTTTGGGGAAGGCCCTTTTCTATTCCAACATGACTGTGCCCCGGTGCACAAAGCAAGGACTCTAAAGACATGGTTTGATGAGTTCGGTGTGGAAGAACTTGACTGGCCTGCACAGAGCCCTGACCTCAACCCCATCGAGCACCTTTGGGATGAACTGGAACGGAGAGTTCGAGCCAGGCCTTCTCGTCCAACATCAGTGCCTGACCTCATAAATGCTACAGAATGAATGGGCACAAATTCCCACAGAAACACTCCAAAATCTTGTGGAAAGCCTTCCAAGAAGAGTGGAAGCTGTTATAGCTGCAAAAACTCCATATTAAAGTATATGTATTTGAATACAATGTCATTACAGTCCCTGTTGGTGTAATGGTCAGGCATCCAAATACTTTATATATCTATATAGTGTATTTGAGGTGTTTTTATTTATTTATTTTATGTATTTGATATTAGCATGTTATATTTATTTTATTTATATATTTTTTTAATTTTTTTATTTAGTTATTCCAAAAGGATGGTGGCTACTTCAAACCCCTCTACACACTGGATGTTTCAAAATCAATGTTTCAGGCAGCCGTGAATCCAACATCACACCAGTATCCTCACATGCAACCGTGTGCTGGCAACCTCAACTCAACATCCCCAACTCCCCAAGCACAGCGAATCCGGCGTTTCTCGCACCAGCAGTTAGTCAGTTTGCTTGTACAAAATTCCTTTGGTGATGCAGACAGCATCCCTCATATGTGCTCCTATGAATATGCAAATTCATCTTCTATGTTTTATTACTACATCGTGCCACATACAATGCAATACTTGAGCAATCAAGCACAGAATGTGGCACAGAAACAAGCACATGTATGAACAACTTAATGAGTGATACAACATTAATGGCACGGGACTCTGAGATGTCAACGAGAGTTTATGTACACTTTACAGCAGTGAATTGCTGTGAAAATGTAGACGCCTCCAAGACTGTTAACTCTTTCTTGTGCTAAATGAAACAGTGAATCAATGACTCAGAGGAAACTTGTGGGATTTACACGCTGTGCTGTTGAAAGTCAACTTAGACTTCCATGAGCTAATTAGCATAGTAGTTTGGTGAGATTCTGCTAAATAATGCATCACAATCCATAGAGCAGAGGGTACATATGGATAAATTCATTGTATTTATACTTAACCTTTATTAACCTGCTAGGTCGGCTGAGCAGCAGAGGCTGTCATTGATAATAATGATCTACAGTTGTGTGTTTGCTAACTAGTGGAGTTAAAAGGGATTTTATCCTGGATAATGTGGTTCATCTGTTTGTTTGTTTGTTTTCTACCGGGAGTCGTGGTGTTACTTTAGCTTCCTCTGAGCTACATTCCTGCAATGATTACAAAGATCAAATAAACTGACTGCTCAGTGGCTCAGTCACTAAGACACTCGTCTTGAGGTGCGATCCCAGTAATCAATGAACAGGAGCCCACAGCAGTGGAGCAAACAGGCTTCAATCTGTTGGGGAGAGGGGCAAGTAGGTAAGACAGGAGATTCCTTGTCTCACTAATCATCTAATCCACTGATTCTCAATCCTGCTCCTAGGGCCCCCCTGCTCTGCACGTTTTCCATCTTTCCCTGCTCTACCTACCTGACTGAACTCATCAGTGGCTCTTTTGATTAGCTGAGCACACCTGAGTTAATCAAGAGCATGTTAATCATTTCAATCAGGTGTGTTTGGAGCAAAGACAGATAGAAGATATGCAGGACAGGAGGGCTCCAGGAGTAGGATTGAGAAACACTGAATTCTAATCCAATCATGATCGGATGATTCATCATCTGATGATGTCACTGGAGTATCTGATCCTCCAATCAGTGCTCACTACACTATGGTGCACGGTGGGAATTGTGGTGCAAAAAATAGCTGCTGGCTGCATGCAATTTATCAGAGGTTTTTGTCTTGCTTCAGTGCTCCTGTGCAACTACAGAGCCCATTATTCCATTGATGAGTACAAAAAAGGTTGCATTAATGGTAACAACAAATAAAAGAAACCTTTAAAAATACTATTAGGCATTTAGCCTTTAGTACTGGATATGTGGGAGTGCTGGATATGAAAAACTAAGGGAATGACAGGACAATAAACAGGACTGGTGTAAGTGCTGCCCTTGCCATGTACGTAAACTTAGATAGATGAAAGATTTGGATAAATTAGATAAATGAAATATCACATAAATATCTAATGACTGAGCACCAGGTCATATTAAGTGCACATTAGTTCATTTTCAGATTCTAAGACGTACAAACAGTAGATGCTTTTATGTCTGCTAATGAGTCAGAATTCGACTGAAAAGCATTGGCAATGCTAATATGCTCACTTGAAGCAAGTCATTTTCAGATTCAGAAAAGAGGAAATATGAAAGAGATGCAAGTACATGGCACAAACACCCAGTGACAGGGACACCATGCCTTGAACAGCTAAAAGTGCCTTTTATCGAAGACAATCACACTGGATGAGTCAATCACATAGCTGTTTTTTTAGTTTTCAAAACACTCTTAAAAGTGCTTCTGGAAATATACATATTACTGAATGCTTGTCACTGTTTGTCCATTACATAAATTGTGTTGAATAAGTTTGAGTAAAAAAGAAAGAGATGCATTTCAGCGCATCAGGGCGTACCGATCTTTTCACTGCTCACAGTTCACAACAGGCAATTTTTTGCAGTTGTGTCTGTGTATGCATTTTCAAAAGTGTTTGTGCATCTTTTCTGAAACACTGCAAAAACTAATTTTAAGGTGAACATCCCACATCCAGCAAACAGCCTGCTGAAATGTTTTGGCGCAATTTTTTTTTTTACTTTTAGCGGAAACAATATTCTGAGAACAACCAAAGGTTACCTGCATTATAATGGGTGTAGCTGGATTTGAGACGAACCCGGGATTTGAGGAAGATGAGGTCATGTGTGCATGTGGGTTCGGGGGGAAGGGAGTCAGGAGTCAGCCATCGTTGCATTTCCACCTGGAGGGAGTGGGGTGGGGGGTGCTCACAATGCAGCTGCTAACTGAGAGAGGAGAACTTCCACAGGAGCTCAAGCAATACCAAGGAATGAATGTGGGATGGCGGGGCTCTTCAGATATAAATAACAGGCAACACAGGGTTGCCTTTTGGCCAGGAGACAGAAAGGAAATGAGAGTGGCAAGAGGTGGCGAAGCTCTCTCCCCTAATTAGATTTCCATAGAGGGAAAGGACCAGTTGTCGACGTCATTGTAATTAGCCGATTATTACCATGCTACTCATTTCTGCTCGCCAGATGCGTGTTCCCATTCTGCAGCCAAGCCCCAGCATATTAATGAAATAATTCTCCGACAATGATGGATGTGTTATTTTTAGCCGCGCAGTTCTTACCTGCGTAACCAAGTCTCGCAGAGTGAGAAAAGGGCACCTTGATTTTTATTTACTTATTTATTTGTTTTCTTTTTCCAAAAAGCAGGAAAGTGTTGGCTGGACATACCCAGCATAAAACAAGCCAAATCCCCGAGTTACACTGTAAAGTGGCATACAGAACATTGAAAAATTTCACAGTTGTTAGTTGTTCTACTATTATATGTAGATTCCCCCTACCCTCAATCCCACCCAAATTAATAATAGTCATGATGATATTAAACACACTTTAACGATTATAATGATGACAACAGGCAGAGCAACGCTAGTGACGTCCTGACAACAGACGGTGATTCTATTACAACAAGCGAATATCAAGCCAGGAGAAGAAGGTTCTGAATTAATTTCATGCAGAAGAAAGCTATGCTAGGGAACACATACATTCAAAGCAGAGGTGATAAGAGACCTTACTTGTCAGACCTGAAGCATTTTTGACAGCCAGTTTTGTGCTTCCAATGCCTTCTCACTTCACTGATATCAGACATGTTTAGTTCAGAATTCCCTACACAGGAGAAGTCTACATGTAAATGTATCGCAAACTTCATGCTCGCACATGTACTCGTGCGTATATCTGGAGATGCTGGTGAAACTATTTTTCACATTAGCATAGTTAACACGTCACACGTCCACCCAAAGGACACTGGAAGGGAGGAAAAACAAAAACATCAAATGATAAACTAAAATGCAGGGATAGTGTTTGGCTGGACAAATCAAGCATTTAAGGAATGAACCCTGTGACAGTCTTCTCTTTTTTGTGTTTGCCGACATCCAACTGAACATTTTTCTGTGAAGTGTAGAGTAGTGGTTCCCCTTGTCCTTTTTAACAATGAGCAGCAGTATGAAGTTACCATTATCCCTTTTTAACATTGAGCAGTAATGTGGAGTAGTGGTTACCCTTATCCCCTTTTTAGGGACAGCAGTGTGGAGTTGTGGTTACCCTTATCCCCTTTTTAATGATGAGCAGCAGTGTGGAGTATTGGGTACCCTTATCCTTTTTTAAGGGGCAGCAGTCGTGGTAGTGGTTACCTGTATTCCTTTTTAATGATGGGCAGTAGTATGGAGTAGTGGTTACCCTGATCCATTTTTAAGGTGCAGCAGTGAGAGGTAGTGCTCATCCTGACACAGAGCAGCAATGGTGCTTATAAATCCAGGACTTGGCTGCGAGTTTGAATAGCAGTGCTTTCCAGTAAACGTCAGAACGCGCAAATGTGTGCATCTGAAATAAACCAATCTGCTAGGCAAAATGACTGATGTAACGTAAATCATTGCCCAGGGCGACAAGCTAGGGGTGGAGGAGGGAGGGGAAACCAGACTCGCGAAGTAAGGAAAAAAATAATACAAAATACATCATGCTGCAGCTCGTCGGGATGTTAATTACAGTTCTTCCGCTCGTGTCAAGCCTCCTTCACGCACGGCAGCGGGCAGGGAATATTAATCTGGCAAAAAAAGATATGAACATATTCTGCCATGGCATGCAAGCCGTTTATCAGCTCTGATGGCAGAATGAGGATTCTGTCAGAGAGGGGCACTGCAGGGGACTGTCCTGTACCTGTTTTCATCAGAAATCACACACCGTCATCTTACTTACACACTGTTCCCACATACCTCCTCTCATTTATACTAAAACCTGTACCCCACCTTTGCTTCAAGAGGCAGAGGCCAAAAGTGTGACACTGGATGAGGGTTACAGAGAGTGACATTTCTGTTGCAAAGACTACATAAGGTGGCCATAAGCTTCACAGCATAACACCTGTCACAGCCAATCATACTCATTGAGGGCATTTTGTGGCTGTGATACTGTCAAGAGGAATGCAGGTGTGTGTGTTGTAACAGTGTCTTCATTATGCCCTCAACAGCTATGAATGGCTATGAGTGGTTATAACAGGTGAGTTTATGACAATGGTTATGACATGCTTATGACAGTATTATAACTGAAGAGAACAGAGTCTTCCTCTAATTCCTGAATCCAAAACATTGCTACCAGTATAGGTAGTGGTGCCTACCAAGCAAATAAACCAGGAACAAGGATGAATTCCCGTCCACAATGAATCACTGCGCAGCAGGGGTGGCCAGTAAGGAGTTCAGGGAGAATCAGCAGACCTGCAAACCTAAGAGGGCCCGAGGCTCAATGGCAGAGCATGAGACCCGACTGGTCTGTACTGATCTTCAGCAAAGCCAGTCCTCCGCCATAAACACAACCCACACAGGCTTGCTCTTAGATATGGCTGATGAATGCGGGGAATTACAAACTTTTTTTTCGAAGAAACGACAAGAAGAAGGGAGCGATGGCTAATCCTGGCGCGTGCGTTTTACACACAGGAAAAACCCGTGTTGGAGTGAATGCAAACCCTATCCTCATCACCATTTACATCAGCCATAAAGTAGGTCCGGGCATGTCGGGCGTGTAGGCATGCCATCGCAGACACTGTGCCAAAGGTCGCTCCGGAACGTTTGGACATCAGTGCCATCAGAGCTCATCGATATTAACAGAGATGCAACGTGACTGGGAGGGAGGATCTTGATGTGATGACACAACTTCTGAGGCAAAAAAGAGACAGACCAAGGCATGGACAAGGCTGACTCTTCAGCGAAGATGAGGGAGGAGACAGTGCAAATGTTCCAGGAGGAGGGCAATCAAACAGTCCCTGCCGGTGGCCAATAAAAAGTGTTCAGATCTGTGCACACATCTTTCTGTTCTCTGTTGATCACGGAGCGGGTCTCCCCCCCCCCCCGGCATGTGCCTCCCACCTCCCATTTGGGTCCCTGCGCCTCTACAGAGCGGCGGGGGGTGGAAACCACTCCACTGATGAAAAATGAAGAAAAACCTTTCATTACTGAATAATACTCCCTTTACAACAGTCCAACCCTAAGGAACACATTGCAAAATTAGACAATACAAACACAATGTGCACACCAGAATTTACCATTTTAGTAGTTACTGCCACTTTCATGAACATAATGTTGAGCAATTATTACTTACAATGCAAATGTAAAGTATATATGCAAAAAATAACACAGGAAAGTGTCAATAACTCATTACTTCCTATGTATGCCAGAGACATGTTTCTCAATGTCCCTTACACACAGCATAATGCATTCTACCAAATATGGGCAAGCATTGTTTTCTCATAAAGTCTGTTTTACAGCAAAAGAGAAGAGAGAGCAAGAGGAGACAAACAGCAAGAGGGAGAAAGATGGGATGGAGAGGGAGAGAGAATGAGAGAGGAAAAGAAGAAGAGAAAGAGTGAGAAACAGGAAGAGTGGCAGAGAGAGAGTGAGGATGAGGCAAAGATGAAAAGTGTTACACGCAGACAGGTAGTGTGTGTAGAGGGGCACTCCTCGGGGTGAGGGAGGCATGCCCCGCCCTGCTCCCCCCTGCAGGCACAGCAGGAAAATTCAGTGTTGCGTTTCTGCTGTGCTGGCATGCTAATCAGCCCTGAGATCAAAAGAATGAGAGGCTCTGTGCTGTAAGCTCCCACAGGACTCCCCCACCCACGTCCCTGCATCCCCCACCCCTCCACACACAGACACATACACGCACACACACATACATACACACACACAGATGCAAACACATACTCATGCACCATCCCCACATGCACACAGACTCACCATACTCACATACACAAGCACACCACCTTTACCCAGGCCCCTTCCTACTACCCATGCACACTGATACCAGAGCCCCCGCTCCCCAAGACTATAACATGACTAACACGTTAACGCCTCCGCCATTCCCCCATTGAGTTTTCATATGATCCATAGCGGCCTCCCACTTCATTCCAGCAAAGGCCATCCTTCACTAAAATGAACCCAATCTGTCTATTTTTACATTATTCAGACACATATACATTTTGCCTGAAGCTAAGAGAGACAGGCCGGGTAAGCTGGCTGTAATGCAGTCTGCAAGAAAAGAAAAGAAAAAAGGCCTTCAAACCCTTTGAAGAAAGGGGTTAAGTGCTGAGGTGGAGCTCAAGCAACAGCAGACAGCGGCCCTCTGATGGGGCGAGACATGAGATGGCTCAGGGAGACACAGGCGGACAGGATGGACGCAGAGAACAGAAGAGGAGCCGAGAAAGCTGGGGCCAGGGCGAGAGAGGCAGACGGAGAGAGAGGGAGAGAGGAAGAGAGAGAGAGAGAGTGCCAGAGACAGAGGGAAAGAGAGGGTATGAGAGAGAGTGAAAAGGAGGGAGGAGAGGGAAATAGAGAAAGAGAGACGGAGATGGAGATAGAAAGGGAAAGAAGAGGAGAGAGATAGAGAGAAGAAGAACGAAAGGGAGAAGTAAAATAAAGATGAAAGAGAAAGGGTAGAGCTAGGGTGAGAAAGAAAGGTGGGGAGGAGGAGAGAGAGAAAGTGCATGAGAGGGAAGGTGGGGGGGAATAGATAGAGAGATGGAGAGAGAGGGATAGAGTAAGGAAAAGAGGAGGAGAGAGATAAAGTGTGAGACAGAAGGGAAGGTAGAAAGGAGAAAAGAGACAGAGAGAGAAAGAAAGGGAGGAGGAAAATATAGAGAGGATGACAGACAGGATGAGTGCAAAGTGGAGGAGCAGCTGAGAAACCTGAGACCATTTGTTAAAATCTCATGTTTCTTCTCTCCTGAAAAGTGATACAAATCAGTCAAAAAGATCAAACATCAAATACATAATACAAGGAATAGGCCCACATATGTTAATATTAGATAAAAACATACCAAAATAGATATCTGAGATCATTTGTTCTGTCAGCTGTTGGGTTTTTAAACAAGCTGTAGGTCTACGTGCTATTGCACACACATTTTAACAACAGACTAATGGACTCAGTGTTTTATATCTCATTGCAGCTTTAATATGATGACATCTACTGTATGTTATATGTATTTATGCTCTTTAGTTATTTATTTATTTATTTATTTTATTTTATGATGTGCTGGTTGTGTTGACTACTGTTTGCAAACCAAATTGCCTCTCAGGGACAATAAAGACTATCCAATCCAATCCAAATACCAAAAAACACTTATTATTCCTGCTGAATATAATGAATATGGTGTCACCGTATATTCTACAATCTGCATGTTAACTTTCAAATACAACAGTGTAAATATTTGGCATGTTCTCCCTTTTATGCAGTGTTGACTCTTTGTAAGTCAAATTCAAGCCTAATCTTTAGATTCCTGAGGGGGTCATGTGAACTTACGCTGATGAGGTGGGAGGCGGAGCAGCATGATTTCACTCGCATTCCTTGTGTGAATCACTCTGCTTTGCTGCTCTTGGCTAGTGAGACATTTCGTTCATTACCCTTGTGACTCTCCTCTTTCAATTGGAGAAAAGTCCTTGCAGTGACATCACCTACGACATGCAAAGTGAACTGCACTGTGAATTAGACTGAATAAGCACTGGTGTCATTACGGAGCCAACAGAAAAACTGATGAACTTAATCGCGTAATCCCAGAGGAAGGGATTCGAACAGCAGTCCAACAGGGTGCGTGTTCACCTTAGGAGTTAAGATGCAGCCTTTCCTATGTTTGATCTGGAAAAGGCAGTCAGACTTCATTACCTGACCTTCCCATAAACATCCCTGTCTAAAAGTTTTAAAAAATCTGGAAACTACACATCAGACAGCACTAGCACTTCTCCAGATTATGCAATTAAACTATTCAATTTTTTTAGTATTGAATCAAAAACCACTGAAATCCACCTGAGAGAGAGAGATAGAGAGATAGAGAGAGACAGAGAGAGACAGACAGACAGAGGAAGAAATCTTTGTATTGGGTCTGGCCAAGCAACAGTCTCTCAGGTAAAGGCTACATCCAAAACAATGAATCAGATTTCTTGGACATTAAATTTTCCCTGGAGAATACCGTTGCAGCGGCGAGAAATAGAAGAGCATGGTATGGAAAAAGCCAAAAGCCTGCAAAACTAAAATGATAACCAGCATAATCCCTTGATATACATGCTTTAGTTGCTAAGATATTCGGACTCTGGGCTTTTTTACTGTTGTGGGGTTTTTTCAATCAATGCAGTGCAGATTCTCTGAACTGATCTAGTCGACTTGGTAAATAGGATGAGACAGATAGTAGACATATAGATCAGTGAATCTGTGCATCATCTGCATAGCATCATGCCAAAGCCAATGGGGAAAAAACAAGCCCAGCACTGTGCTTGGCCAATAGGCTGCTAACAATGTACTGTTTTCTCTCCCAGAAATGTTACAGAGCGGCAGACCTGAGGAATCTTCCCAAAACTCTGCTGATTCTCTGGCAGTTTTCTGCAGCAGTCTGGCATTGTGTTTAAGACTGGAGTCACAAGCAGGTAGGTTTTAGCTTCAAAATGAGAGATAGGAGCTACAACCTTAAACAGACCATGTAGCTTGAATCACATCAATAAACACTCAGTAAACAGCAGTACAAACACATAACATGCAAAGAGGCAGGCAGTGCGAGTAAGGCTGTGGACTAAGCAAACAGTGTAAGATGTTTATATCTGGAAGACAGGAGTCAGCTGGCCTGTGAGCACTGCATTAGCCCATGTAGAACAGTAGTGCATGCAGAACAACTTGAATGTAAGGGGAAGAAACTCACATTGCTTGTTCCCAATTCGTACATGGATGTGTAGAGGAAGAGTGCATCTATTGGCACTCTGGTAGCATATACAAACAGTCCACAGAACCAAATCTTAAGGCACAAAACTCAAATCTCATTACATTCTGTGTGGATGCTGTTGTCAATGGGGTGGAGAGTGCACCGCAAAAGAGGGCGAAGGAGGGGTGGGAGGGTGAGTCTTCTGCAACACCTAATGGAACCTTGGAACCTTCTGGAACCGTGATGCCACTGTATACTGCCAGGCACCAACTTGTATGAACCAATCAGAGGACTCCCCACAACAAAACGGTCAGCAGTAGTGTAGCATAGTGGTTAAGGAGCAGGACTTGTGACCGAAAGGTTGCTGGTTCGATCCCCGCTGGGACACTGCTGCTGTACCCTTGGGCAAGGTACTTAACCCACAGTTGCCTCAGTAAATATCCAGCTGTATAAATGGATAACATTGTAAAGAACTTTAACCTATGTAAGTCGCTTTGGATAAAAGCATCTGCCAAATGAATAAATGTAAAACACTAGTATTGTTCCAAAATAGTCACACAGCACATGCTAGCTCCACACTAAGTATAGAAACTAAGTGGTGCTGGAAGAAAAAATCATATATGTAGAGGCCACAAAGTCAAATATCATATTGTGACAAGACTGTCCAGTACCCCGCAGTACTCTGCAAAATGCTAACAGTGGAGCTATTAAATAAACTCACTTGCAAACGATGCAATTTGGCACATTCTATTACAGATCCCTCATGACAATTGCATGGGATGACCAGAAACGCACCTCTGTCATCCGTGTGGTCCACACTCACACACCTGAGCTAAAAGACGCTGCCAACCCCTGCGAGTTTCGAGCGCTAATAATCGCTTCATTTCAACCAGCTGCCACAGTCCGGTTCATTCCTGCGGTTCCCTGAGCCGCACCTGCGTCCAGCTGGCAGCATGAGCGGCTGGCCGTCCCTAGATGGGAACCACGCAGAGCAGTTAACGCAGGTGTGAGTGTTAACACTGCGCCGAGGCACTAGAAAGGCAAACAATCGCCTCTCAACAAATTGCATGTTTTTCCCTCAATTAACTCCTGTACATACATAAGCAGCCAGAGGACTCACTGTAGCAGGCCTCTGAAGGGTAGTCCAATGAAAGTGTTCTTTCACACTAATAACATGTCAAATACAAGAACTATGTCTTTAATTGTGGCATTAAGATATTGCCATTTTTATGTGTTAATTTTTTGTACATATTATAGCATACATTTTTTAAAAAAAATATACCACAATTTACATGCAAGTCAAGCATGTGAAAATGGCAATAATTCATATACTTCAAACTATACAACATTTATATTTATTACACTTATATCTTTCATATAATTTGAAAGTGGTACTCTTCTGTGCTTTCCTTTCATATGCATGTATTACTTCTTTGTATTTCTCTGTACTCTGTCTTGTATAAATTGTGTATTTGGGGGCTTCGGTGCAAGTTTGTCCACGATTTGGTTAATGGAAATTGCCTTTAGTCTCTCTGTTGAGTGTAGCGTTCTTTTCCAGAATGTATCTGTATGAATTCTCTTTGGGAATCATTTGGTTTTCATGCATTCTTTGAGCAGATATTTCATAGCTCAAAGGTTGGCCTTCACATCAAGGTTTGCGTGTCTTGTATTTATTGGTCATCACACAACACTTACCATTGACATGCTATTGCTTGTCACTTTGCGCTATTGTGCAATTATGTTGTGGGACAAGGACAAGTGTTACACCTGTGAGTGCTAACGTGAACGTCATCTTGATGACAAACTTAAGAGATTCAATCCAATTCATATTCGCATTTTGAATGAACAAACACAGGCTCCATACTCCGTTAGACAAAATAATGAGTTAACAGGCAGTTCCCAGATACAGATTTCATTACAACGAAATAAATTACCGACTGATTGAATGCTCACTTTAAATCAAGAAATTACTGGGCTCCAGTTGGCATTAAGGGGACAGCATCTGGTAAAAAAAGAATAATAACCATGGAACAATGCAAGCCACACCAATTGAATACTGAACACCAGAGATGTGAGATTCTGACATGAAAAGAGCTACAGTCTTACACTGTGTTTGTGGAGGGGGGAGAGTGTGGTCTGATTACTTGGATGTTCGCTGTCGGGGAGCTGCAGAATATTTGAATATCAGATGAATTGAACAGCACATCCCCTGTGTTGGCAGAGTAAAAATGACCAGACAAAGACAGTTCATTTTGTAGGGGTAACTGATGTGCAAGGAATTGCTTGTGTTCTTTTGTCTCCAAGGCCGAGCATAAACAGAAAATAAAATCCACTGCTACTCATCTCCTGGTTTTCCCATCACTCAATAGTTTGGCTATGCATTTTAAATTGGGGTATTTTACCAGACAGACGGACAGGCAGCCCAGACATACAGAAGCCTTACATTACTGCGAAGGAGGGCCAAGAACAAATATGGAATGGAGTACATGGAGGTGGTTCAAAATTCAATATCAGTTTTTCTCCCCTAGTTCACAATATAGTGCAAGCCGTAAAATCTAACAAAGAATGGATCAAACATTAATGAGATAATCTATTATCCGCTGCATGTCTGTCCAATTACCACCAAAATGACTCTGATGTGGCAATGCGAGTGCCGTAGAACTCGACAGAGATATCACTCCTTTGACATTAATTAAGCCTGAAGACCGAAGACTAGACAATGCTGGTTAAATACATGTGCTCAACTTTGTGCCCAAAGAGTCCACTTGAAGGCACTGTGCTGCACACCAAAAAGACAGTCAGGCTCACACAATGAGGGTCTGAGGGTTATTCCATATTCACTCAACCAAATAAGGGGCATTCTTTTAACCTTAAATTGCCTCCACCCTCCCCCTGTTATTAGCCTTAAGGGAAATTTCCAACCTTTTATTGTTACCTCATTCTAAATTTGCTGGCATTTAAAGTAACTGCAATGTACTTTACCCTTAGTAAGAAAATTTTTTTTTTCAAGTTTTTTAAATTGTATACCATTATGAGCTCAGCTGAACAAAAGAAAAATGTTTACAAAATCAAGAAGAAACGTTCGTATGTTTGCTTCTCTAAGTTAAATAAGCAGCACACTGTCTTTAGATTGGACCAAGCTGTGGTTAAACCCACAGACCTGTCTGTTCTTCTCGAAAACACAAACGGTGTTTATTTAATATTGTTAACAGACAGTTAACAGACAGCGCCGGAGGGAAGGCACCCGTCTCTCAGCGCCGAGTGAACTGTGGCGGCATCTGGTCATAAACGGTCCGCCCTCGTCAGCTGCACAAACGCTTCTTTTTTTAGTGCCTCTCCTCTCCTGCGTTGTCAGCGCCGCGGCAATGAGCGCAAGCGTTAGTGACAGCGACCGCGTCACCCTGTCACCGCGCACACCCGCGCGCGTCTCGCTTGGCGAAGCCGATTACCGGGAGTCGCTCTGGCGCAAACTTTCGCTTGTCAGCGCCTCTAGTACATGTAAACACGCGCGGACGGGCGAGTTGCTGACCGGTGCATTGGCCGCAATGAGACAATTATTCACATTCCAGCTGGCGCACCTGCGGCTAAAAATCCCAGACAAGCCCGGTCAACAAAGCACGGAAAGCAATTACCATCCAGACTCAGACTGTTGTCTCCGTACTTTGCATGAATTGGTACTGGAAAAAAAAAAACTTTGGGGTCCAAATCCATAAAAGAACATTATTACATTACATTATATACTACACTACATTGCCTTATACAGCACGGTGCTCTCCGCTATACAAAGTGCACGTCTGGGGTCAAACATGTCAAATCAAAAAGGGATACAGAGGGTATCGCAATTAAGCTGTCACTTTAAGAACTTTTGAGTGATTGTAGTCTGAGCCATTCAGAGTTAAATGTAGAGTGGGTGAAACAGCGAATTAGGTGATAGTAACAGGGAGAAGAAGGGCGGGGCAGAAGAGTGAGGAAAAAGAAGCAAGATAACTGAAAATCAGTAATGGCAACGTGTTGTAAGTGATAAGACAATAGGTGCTTGTTTCCGTCAGTCGAGCAGGACGACGTTCGTGATAAATTAAAGGCACGTATTGTGCTTATGTGTGTATTGTTTTTGCCCTATGTGGAGGAACGGACGCTTCACTCTGGTAGAAGCAGCTTTCCCTTGCTGAGCGGCTAGCTAACGGGAAGCTACGTGAGTTAAAACGGACGTTTTTGTTATGAAAAGAGCCAGAAGACGGCCGTATTTTCTTGCGATTCGTGAACAGCTATTTATAATCTGACTCCGTTTTTCATATAAGGACTGCTTGTATTCAGAGTGCTCGGTTCGCTGCCGTTTAACTGTGCTGGTTGTAAGAGCTAACTTTCCCCGTCTGGCGGATAGACTGTTATCCGTTAGGCTGCTATAAGAAGCTAACTAAGTTAGCTAATCTAACTGCAGTGATCATAACTTATGAGGAACACACGATGTTCACCTGTCGGGACTGCCTTTTGAATTTATTATTTTTACTTATTCTATTTAATTTTGCGAGCCCAGTGGGTTGCCTGGAACATTATTAGGACTGTTTCTTTTGTGTAACAAGCTGGGTGCGAGAAGGCACTGTAGTTTGCACCAGAGGTTTGGGGAATGGAAGCCATCTTGCAGTAGCGCTGTTTTGCCAGGTTATTTGCCCTGCCCTGCCATGCAGCAACGTTCTCCAATGTCTGGTTCCTGACCCGGTGACATCAGACAAGTGACCATTGGACAAGAGGTGAAATAGGAATATATGTATTTTTGAGTTTGTTATGATAAGAGGCACTGCTGACATATTTTATGTTGAGTTTTGACTGTAAACACTTAAATTTATTACAGAATAACTGGGACACAATCAGTGCGATACTGAGCCCTGTGGTGGTATATACACTGATGAGCCAAAACATGATTACCGCTCACAGGTGAACCGAATAACGTTGATCATCTCCAAAGAAGGGTGCATGTCAAGGTCTGGGTAGATTAGATGGTAAGCGAACAATCAGTTCTCATAGTCAGCGTGTTGGATGCAGGAGAAATGGGCAGGAGTAAAGACCTGAGTGACTTTGACAAGGGCCAAATTGTTATGGCCAGACGACTGGGTCAGAGCCTCTCTGAAACAGCAAGGCTTGTGGGGTGCTCCCGGTCAGCAGTGGTGAGTACCTACCGACAGTGGTCCGAGGAGGGACAAACCACAAACCGGAGACAGGGTGTTGGGCGCCCAAGGCTCATCGATGTGCGAGGGCAACGAATGCTATCCCGTCTGGTCCGAACCGACAGAAGGTCTACTGTGGCACAAGTCACAGAAAATTTTAATGATGGTTACGGGAAGAATGTGTCACAACACACAGTGCATCGTACCCTGCTGCGTATGGGGCTGCGTAGCCGCAGACCGGTCAGAGTGCCCATGATGACCCCTGTCCACCGTCAAAAGCGCCTTCAGTGGGCACACGAGCATCAGAACTGGACCTTGGAGCAGTGGAAGAAGGTTGCCTGGTCCGATGGGTCCCGTTTTCTTTTACATCACGTGGATGGCCGTGTATGTGTACGCCGTTTACCTGGGGAACTGATGGAACCAGGATGCACTGCGGGAGGACGACAAGCTGGTGGAGGGAGTGTGATGCTCTGGGCAGTGTTCTGCTGGGAAACCCTGGGTCCGGCCATTCATGTGGACGTCAATTTGACACCTGCCACCTACCTAGACATCGTTGCAGACCAGGTACACCCCTTCATGGCAGTGGTGTTCCCTGATGGCAGTGGCCTCTTTCAGCAGGATAATGCGCCCTGCCACACTTCACACATTGTTCAGAAATGGTTTGAGGAACATGATGAAGTGTTCAAGGTGTTGCCCTGGCCTCCAAATTCTCCAGATCTCAATCCGATTGAGCATCTGTGGGATGTGCTGGACCGACAAGTCCGATCCACAGCGGCTCCACCTCGCAACTTACAGGACTTGAAGGATCTGCTGCTAATGTTTTGGTGCCAGATACCACAGGACACCTTCAGGGGTCTTGTAGAGTCCATGCCTCGGCGGGTCAGCGCTGTTTTGGCAGCACATGGAGGACCAACAGCATATTAGGCAGGTGGTCATAATGTTTTGGCTCATCAGTGTGTATATTATATATGTATGTATATGTATATATGTATATGTATAATTTTTTTTATTATAACTTTGCACTTTATTTTGTACAATAATGTAACATTGTAACAGGCTTGTATTTGAAAATAAAGTTATAAAAAAGAAAAAACTTTAAGAATTTTTTTGTTCAACATTTTCTATGCTCATACAAAGTTGAATAAAATAAATTATGTAAACTTATATAATTTTACATAATGTATTAGATCTTCACTCTCCCAGGAATGCCACATGGTGATTATTATGTTGTTACATAATGGACATACTGTTACACAATATGACAAACTTGTATTTCGTCCTGTATTTTATACCATAATGTAACAAACATGTATTTGAAAAATTGAAAAGGGTTATTAAAAAAAAAAAACTTTTAGGAACATTGTTTTTTTTTTTTAAGAACATTTTTATGCTTCATAAAAACTTCATACATAAAGAAAATTATGTACACTGTTAGGCTGGCCCCCAGTAGCAAGAGAAGACAGCACCACGCATCAGACAGAACAACAGAATCAGCAGCGTTCCAAAACTTGAGACAGTGACAATCGTGTCGGTTGGGTTTGGGGACTTCCCTTGTCCTGCTCTGGGCTTCTCCTTGATCATCAGTCATTGCAGTGGCTCTTCCTCTCTTGTTTTCTGCAGTGACTTGGCCAGCGAAACAAAGTTATAAATTGTCACCTGTTGCTCTTTACACTTACTGAGCAGAAGAGGGTTTGCTCTCAGGATTTTTTTCACCAGTCCATGTATGATATTCTCGTCCGTGTGCTCCTCAAAAGCCTTGATGACCATGTCCTTAAGCTGGTCGTCATAGCAGATCTGTCTCCTTACCCTTTTCCCTGTTCTGTTGTCCTGGGTCCCAGGCACCCTTTTTGGTAGTGGGGGATAAAGCACCTGCAGCCTTTTTGAAAGATCTTCAGGTGAGTCATCAGCCCCTGATGAACTTGTAAAATCCTCTGACTCCGTAGTCACTTCTACTCCTTTGTACATGATGCCTGTCCACTTCCTGTGTCGTACTTCTCTGGGGGCTTCTCTCTCCTCATCTGCATCACTCTCTTCCTGCCCCATTCTGCCCCTCCCTCCTGACCTGGTGACGTCATCAGACAAGTGACCATTGGACAAGAGGTGAAATAGGAATATATGTATTTTTGAGTTGGTTATGATGAGGCACTGCTGACATATTTTACATTGAGTTTTGACTGTAAACACTTAAATTTATTATGGAGTAACTGGGACACAATCAGTGCGATACACACACACACACACAGGACTCAGTATCGCACTGATTGTGCGATATATATATATATATATATATATATATAATATTAAACACTATATGGACAAAAGTATTCAGACGCCTGACCATTACACCAACGGACTGTAATGACATTGGATTCAAATACATACTTGAATATATACTTTAATATAGAGTTGGTCTCCCTTTTGCAGCTATAACAGCTTCCACTCTTCTTGGAAGGCTGTCCACAAGATTTTGGAGTGTTTCTGTGGGAATTTGTGCCCATTCATTCTGTAGAGCATTTATGAGGTCAGGCACTGATGTTGGACGAGAAGGCCTGGCTCGCAATCTCCATTCCAGTTCATCCCAAAGGTGCTCGATGGGGTTGAGGTCAGGGCTCTGTGTGGGCCAGTCAAGTTCTTCAACACCGAACTCATCAAACCATATAGTATAATCTTTATAGTCCTTGCTTTGTGCACTGGGGCACAGTCATGTTGGAATAGAATAGGGCCTTCCCCAAACTGTTGCCACAAAGTTGGAAGCATAGCATTGTCCAAAATGTCTTGGTATGCTGAAGCTCACTGGAGATAAGGGGCCTGGCCCAAACCCTGAAAAACAGGTGTGGCCAAATACTTTTGCCCATTTAGAGTATACAGTGCTGGCCAAAAGTATTGGCACCCCTGCAATTCTGTCAGATAATGCTCAATTTCTCCCAGAAAATGATTGCAATTACAAATGTTTTGGTAGTAATATCTTCATTTATTTTGCTTGCAATAAAAAAACACAAAAGACAATGAAAAAAAAGTCAAATCAAGTATCAATTTACACAAAACTCCAAAAATGGGCCGGACAAAAGTATTGGCACCCTTTGAAAAATCATGTGATGCTTCTCTAATTTGTGTAATTAACAGCACCTGTTACTTACCTGTGACACATAACAGGTGGCAATCACTAAATCACACTTGCAGCCAGTTAAAATGGATTAAAGTTGACTCAACCTCTGTCCTGTGTCCTTGTGTGTACCACATTGAGTATGGAGAAAAGAAAGAAGACCAAAGAACTGTCTGAGGACTTGAGAAGCAAAATTGTGAGGAAGCATGGGCAATCTCAAGGCTACAAGTCCATCTCCAAAGACCTGAATGTTCCTGTGTCTACCGTGCGCAGTGTCATCAATAGGTTTAAAGCCCATGGCACTGTGGCTAACCTCCCTAGATGTGGACGGAAAAGAAAAATTGACGAGAGATTTCAACGAAAGATTGTGCGGATGGTGGATAAAGAACCTCGACTAACATCCAGACAAGTTCAAGCTGTCCTGCAGTCCGAGGGTACAACAGTGTCAACCCGTACTATCCGTCGGTGTCTGAATGAAAAGGGACTCTATGGTAGGATACCCAGGAAGACTCCACTTCTGACCCAGAGACATAAAAAAGCCAGGCTGGAGTTTGCTAAAACTTACCTGAGAAAGCCAAAAACATTTTGGAAGAATGTTCTCTGGTCAGATGAGACAAAAGTAGAGCTTTTTGGGAAAAGGCATCAACATAGAGTTTACAGGAAAAAAAAACGAGGCCTTCAAAGAAAAGAACACGGTCCCCACAGTCAAACATGGCGGAGGTTCCCTGATGTTTTGGGGTTGCTTTGCTGCCTCTGGCACTGGACTGCTTGACCGTGTGCATGGCATTATGAAGTCTGAAGACTACCAACAAATTTTGCAGCGTAATGTAGGGCCCAGTGTGAGAAAGCTGGGTCTCCCTCAGAGGTCATGGGTCTTCCAGCAGGACAATGACCCAAAGCACACTTCAAAAAGCACTAGAAAATGGTTTGAGGGAAAGCACTGGAGACTTCTAAAGTGGCCAGCAATGAGTCCAGACCTGAATCCCATAGAACACTTGTGGAGAGATCTGAAAATGGCAGTTTGGAGAAGGCACCCTTCAAATCTCAGGGAGCTGGAGCAGTTTGCCAAAGAAGAATGGTCTAAAATTCCAGCAGAGCATTGTAAGAAACTCATTGATGGATACCGGAAGCGGTTGTTCGCAGTTATTTTGTCCAAAGGTTGTGCTACCAAGTATTAGGCTGAGGGTGCCAATACTTTTGTCCGGTCCATTTTTGGAGTTTTGTGTAAAATGATAATTGATTTAATTTTTTTTTCATTGTCTTTTGTGTTTTTTCATTGCAAGCAAAATAAATGAAGATATTACTACCAAAACTTTTGTAATTGCAATCATTTTCTGGGAGAAATTGAGCATTATCTGACAGAATTGCAGGGGTGCCAATACTTTTGGCCAGCACTGTATATATAAATACTTTTTTTTATTAAATTGGATTTTGACCAGAGACACTGAATTTATTACTGGAAAACAGGACTTTAATAGTGTATTGCTCTGTTTAAGTTTGAATAAATACTTGTTTTTTTGTGTGCATATGCTATCTGTTACATTCTGCACTGAAGTGCATGGATCATATTTTTGTTTTATATTGAAAGCACTGCACACTGGTACACTGCAAAGGTGGGTTGGTCTTTGAGAAGTGATGTTAATTGAAATAGGATTGATGTTATGAGTGGTACTGAAACACTATGTTATGTGGTAACTGAAAATTACAGGGACAAGCTTTTGTGTATTGTAAGGGCATTGGAAGCTAATATGATTTTTGTTACCTTTCTTGTTTAACATTTTTTTTAATTTCCTATTTTGGTAAATAAATCAACTCATCTGCTTGTTATTCAAGTCTGAGCCGTAGTTCTGGAGTAGGGGCGTCTCACCTGCACTGTAGGAATCTAGTGAGGTGGGGATAACACTAGAGAGGTTCCAGACCATTTTTAGATTTTCTAATTTAAACTCCCCAGGTCATCACTGTGCCTGCTGTTTCTGGGGCTCACTATCATTAGGTTTGCGTTGTAAGCTAAGTAGCATACAACTACACACGTACACCCAACCGCAGCATAGGTTTTACCCCTTATTACAGGAAGAGAGGCTTGAGTTGGGGGACAGAGATCAAGATCCTTTTACTACTACAACCTTCCAGAACTACAGGGTGCTGCACAGAACCCCTACCAAGGCAGGTTAGCTTAGCGCCTGTCACAAAAAGCCAACATGAATGTATCAGTGGAGCCTCAGTATTACATTAAATTACATTAAATGCAGTACCCAAGCATCCTGCATTAAGACTCTTGTGTGCATTCTCACCTTAATGGAATTCCTCCAGAATGGAGCAGGGTTCTCTTTTTCACTAATTCTACGAGAGAAGCACTTACACCAGATTCTGCACCGAGATGGCACACAGTGTGCCTTCAGGATAAATTATGCCTTGGCCGCTAATGAATCATGGGATGTGACTACATAATGAATGTGACCTTGGATTTATAAATGACATCAATACACAGCAAACATTTATTATTTCTAGAGATTTATAAATCTTGGGGAGAAAATGTGGTCTTAGTGTGTGTGTGTGTGTGTATGTGTGTGTAGGGGGACAGGGTTTCATGGATGTACTGTACACAACCACCACACCAATCACAAGGTGCCTAATTGTGAATTATCTAGAGAATTATTTACCATTTTTACCATTCTGTAGATCAGCGTTTCCCAAACCTCTACTGGAGGACCCGTTGTCCTGCATGTTTTAGATCTCTCCCTGCTCCAACACAGCTGAATTAAATGATCAGTTTGTGATTAAGCAGATTCAGGAGTTCATAACGAGTTGATCATTCGAATCAGCTGTGTTGGAGCAGGGAGAGATCTAAAACTTGCAGGACAAGTGGTTCTCCAGGAGAGGTTTGGGGAACGCTGCTCTAGATCTGCTGTACCTTGAGTCAAAAAATCACAAAAAATGGGGAATATTTTTGTTGGCAAAGAGGAGAGATGACGGGTCCTGTTTCGGCATGCACAGACGTTGAGTCACTGAATCAATCCTTGGCACCCCGAGTCAGCCACATTGGTTCTGCTCTCAGACTGGCACATAAACTGGCCACGCTGACAGATGGGACCGCATACAAGGACGAACTGTAACACATGGTTGTCAAGTAAGATATGGCCATCCAAGCTAATTGATGGAAAAATCTGTATGATGTTAACCCAAGCAATCAAAATTTGCATCTAAACAGTGAGTCCTGAGGGAGGTCATTTAAACTAGCATTCTTTCAATCAGTGCTGAACTAGACTCGCCACACCCCATCTTATTAACGTGTCGATGGGGTATTCCACAAGGTCAGCCTGTAAGTGTTGATAGACAACATGCTATGATCCCCAAACTGCATCCCTACTGCTAAAAAGACATCTCAAGACAACCACAGCAGTTTTAATCGTGTGACCAGATTCCGATGCTCCGGTCAACATTTCCCCAAACCCACATGAGTAGCTCACACTGAGCACATCAAAACCAGCACAACCTTTTAACCCCATTCAAGTTCAAAGCTGACAGTCATTTCTGGATCCAAAGTGAAGACCTACTTTCCACTAAACTCTTGTTTTTTCTTTTCAAAGTGAAAGGACATCTTGCAAATGACTCATTCTCCCACAAAATAAGTAAACATGCAAAGAGAAACTGGTCCAGGACCCAGACAACTGTCAAAACTCCTACAGTGCAAGAATAAAAAAAAAACACTTACAAAGAAAAGTCAAAGCAGCATTTTGCATCCTTGTCTGAGCCTTGTGTATGGAGGCTTTTTTGTTGTGACAAATGGCTGCTCTATTTTTCAGATTCAGAACAAAAACGGGACAAAACACTAACCTGCAATTCTGCCTGAATGAGTGATTGTACAAATGGACTGCCATGGACTGTCTGAGAAACAATAAGACTTCTATATACGTACAAACACACACACACACAGAAAGATGAGTCAGCTGCTTCGTCTGGCTTCTAGTCGGTGCAGATAAATTACTTGGTAACTTTTTGGGTACCATATCATGACCCGGAAAACCAATTCAAGAGAAATTTTTCTACACAGCTGGGAATGTAATGTCAATCTCTCTCTCTCTCTCTCTCTCTCTCTCTCTCTCTCTCTCTCTCTCTCTCTCACACACACACACATTTTATATATATATATGTATATGTATGTATAAATACACTGACTGGTGGAAGAGTCCTGAGCTGTAACATTTCAGGACAAAAGCAAAAGCCCTTTCCTTCACTGTTTGTGCAAAGCTGTTTGAACAAAATATGCAAAAGGTACTGATTTCCCAACTGAGGCATAGTGTTTAGCGGCTATTTTGAAAGCAAACTGCTAATTGATCTCGGTCAACTTTGTTAACAGTTTTTGATGATGTTGCAAAGCCGCCTCTCCCCACCACAGAAGAAAGACTGCACCCGTGCAGACATTAATTTGCTGCACTGCCGATAATTAAACGCAAGCTGGCAGATAAACTCCAAAATGACTGGCGACGAATGTTAAAGTAGGTCAAATCAATTATCAGAACGGCCCTGGTGAAAAATTACGGTCTTTGAACTGCCTGGCAAACAAATAGGGATGGCAAAAAGGGGAGGGAGGGAAGGGGGGGTCGGGGTTTTGGAAGAGATTAATAACATAGTTCTACATACTGTTATGGAGAGTTAACATGGGCGTGGGGGGACTAATGACTGCAGAGGAATAATTGGACATTGTATGATTTTTATTTCCCTGTGCTTATGAAACAAATGATTAGCCTCCAGCATGTTCTATCACGGCCGCTCCATTATTAAAATGCGCAAGGTAAATGGATTCACACTCCTGATGATTCAATTAAGATTGTGTTTGCGGTGAACAATGTGTGTGGGGAGAGTCGGGGAAGGAACTCGCACCCCGCGAGAAGTCCTACAGGGGCCAGGACAGCCGCGCAGCCTGTCGCCACCCGTCTTGCTAATCCAGGACAGTTCACTTTATTTATCCACTGCTCTGGAAAAATGTTCATATCATGACATGTCCCAGCTTTTGATATTTGTGTGTGTGTGAAATTATTTCCACCCTTTAAGAGTGACCAACTTTACCCAATGAAAAAAAATTGGGGCAAATGCACAATATATTCAAGCATTTAATTGGTTAATAGTGGGGAAACCTTACCTAGCAACTGATACAAAGGTGAATGGCGCATACTGCTGGTACTGACCTTTAAAATGTTCACTTTGGCACACCCTCCATCCCTACTCAGAATCTAGCTAAATAAACCACTGACTAGCTAAAACATACAGCTAGCTTGCAGTAATAATGTTTATGTGCTTCTGTTGCTAGCAAACTAGTCAAGCCAAATAGCTCCTTTACTTCCACAAGGACTGATATTTTTGCAAAATGTTATGCTATGACTGGATGATTGATTTGTGCATATCTACTTTACATTTACATTTAATTTGTAACTGTGACAGAATACATTAACAACCAATGTACTGCTGTTTACATTTACAAGAACAAATGTCCTCCATGCATACTTTGATCTAGTGACTGTGATGTGACGATGGTAGTGTGTGTACTTGGCTTCCTTTAGTTGTTAGGCTGTATAGTCAGGTTGTAAAAAAAAAACTTGTGGTAGGACTTGAATAGTGTTATCCTGACACTCTCTTGTCTGGGATTGTTGTTAGCCTGGTGTAACACTGTTGCTCATTCAACTTGAATGAAAAAACTTTTGTGCTGGAAGTTGTTCTGGATAAGACTGTCTGCTAAATGAATGTAATGTGATGTAACATAATTTTGTCATTTTGGATTTGTCATCATGTTTTTGCCACTGATCACAGATTCACCTCCTTGCTTGGAGGGGGCAGTCGAGGGGGCAACAAGCCCCCTCAGTTGTCCCCCTACAGAACTAGGACACACTCAATATGGAGGGTGATACACTCCCAAGTGAGGGGAGTTAACAAAGAGGGTGTAGCAGGAGGTTCAGGATGCAGTGTGTGTGCTTCGATGGTGTCTGTATTTTCCCAGGGGTTCACTTTCAAATGGAAAACATCAAATTAAACTCTAGCTCCTGTTAAACAGACATGTTAAACAGACACGGTAAAGGTAAGTTACTACTCATTTTTCAGAGGATGGTCCAAAGTGCCCTTAAATCACATATTAAAAGAGGACAAGTTTAAAGCACAAGCACGGTAATGTATTTAGCATGGTGCATTTGTGCGTAGGGGTGTTGATGGGATCGTTTTCCATCCACGGCTCAGAACTTATTAAGCAGAATGAAGCTGCCTTGCGGTTTTCAGAGGAATAAAGTATTGATGGCCCCATCTGTTCAGAGAGGAGGCGAGGCGCGGTGCATGACAACTAAAACCAGGGGGGGCCCCCGTGTTTGTCGAGATCCCCAAAAGTAAACAATCCCTCCTGTCTGCACCGAATTCTCCTCGGAGTGGTCCTCTGGGACTCCGCTCCCCATCTCTTCAGAAACCGAGCAGAAGAGCACTCCGCTGCCGTGCAAATGGAGGAATGCGGTCGGCCACCGTTACAGAATTTTAAACGGGCTGCCACTCTTCGCATTACATCTGCAAGTGTAATTTAGACATTTCACACTGTCTGGCTTTTTTTGGAAGGAGGGAGAGAGAAATAGAAAGATTGGGAAGGAAGGCAGGACAGAGAAAAAGAAGGGCTGAGAAGCAGAGAGAAACAGCTGTATATTCTGCACCACTAGCTGAGCGTCACATGATATTCTGATCTTATCAGTCTTCCGTTATAAACACATTTACCTGAAATGGCAGGGTGCGGAGATTCCTGCACCAGACAGGCATTCATCAAGACACAAACTTCTGCAAAGTGTGGTGGCGCGCTCCGGGGTCAGAGGTCACTGTGTTGTGCAGAAGCACCCAGATTTAACAGGGTTCAGTGTAACCAAACAAAGTTTTCTCCAAGAATTGTATGGGAAAACATCTGCTGAGGGAACTGATCCAGTGCGGTGAATGCATGAAAAAGTCTGGCCACAGTGTATTCATCTGTTTATACAATCACATGCAGTACGCAGTAACATAAGTAAACCTCTACTACTGTATAAACCTACATTAACTAGTTCTACACAGTGTAACAACATTGATTAATGCTGTATTGCGTTCAGTGACATTGACTAATTCTGAATTCCATTCTGAAGTTACACAGCAGGTCTGTTAGCTAATTCTGTGCTTTCAGAGGCTACATTGCAGCTCCCTTAACTCTGTGCTCTGTGAGGCTACATTGCAGCTCTCTTAACTCTGTGCTCTATGAGGCTACATCGCAGCTCCATTAACTAATTCTGTGCTCTTTGCAGCCGCACTGATCCCTTCAAGCAGGAAGGGACTGTGACCTTTGTGTCATGAGGCTTCTGCTGCCAGTGGAACTGTCACCAGCTGAGGGCAAGGGCACATTTTCATTAAAACTTGTGGTTTCTTTAAGCAGCATGTGAAAAGTTGGTGAACTACTTTCATTCTCATTTAAATAAAGCACGGGAAAAAAGCTTTCACCACATGTAGAGTAAAAGCCCTCTCAAATCCCAGACGCACATTTGAGGCACAACAGGGGCTCGGTACCGGAGGCATTATGCCATGGAACGTTCATAATGATTGCCGCTCCCCAGACTAGCGGTGCTAATTGGCTCTCTCCCCCGGTTGCTTGGCGGGACGCGGAGGGTCCGGGCTCTGTCAGGCTGCAGACAGCTTTACCGGGCGCGACTGGGGGGGAAACACTGCGAGTGACAAAGCTGGCAGCTCGGGGACACAGCACCGCAGCACCACTCGCTCTCCTGCTAACTAGCTGCATGAAGTTTAGTGCCGTTTCAGCGGAAAATCCCGAGGTTGCCAGATGCAGTGTGGAAAATCCCCACACCCAGTCCTTCATATCTCATCAGTGTTACAAAGTCCCCTAGCTTCACCTCCATTATGTAACACAAAATAGTCTTTGGATAGCACAGGTTATGCACATTTTTTACACAATTCACAAATCTTGTTGATGTTTAAAATACTAAATTTCATTTGTTTTCAAGCATCTCAGATTCTCACCAGTTTGCTGTGTTGCTGTGTAGTTTGCCAATGAACATACAACTCAAAGCTAAATTTAAATTTAGGGGTACTTGGTGTAATGGTATGGAGCATGGCTCCTAACCTAAAGGTTGTAATGTTTGATTCCCCAGTGAGCCACTGCTGTGTTATTCTTGTGCATGGTACTTAAGTTCAATTTTAAGCTATGAAAGTCACTCCGGATAAGAGTATCATGTAGGCTGGGCAAATGAAATATAATATTATGTAATGCAACAATGCAGTACCAGATGTATGGCAAGTTACCAGAACTCAATCGGTTCAGTACACTACCCCCCAACCACTGTCATGAGGTGTCTGGATGTGCTTTTACGCAGTGTTCTGAACAAGATACTGTAAAATGCGTAGTCTGCCAATGCCTTCTGTGCAATTACCTTGTTATTCATCACATTTTATTGCAGTATTTACTTTTTACCTATAGTATATGTGCTTTTGATAGAGGCCGGAAAACACTACGCTAACTTTACTTTTAATTCATTTACTTACATATATACCTTTACCTGCATCACATATCTCCTTTTCTGTCCTATTGTCCTATTGTCTGTATCCAAGGCCATATTTCTGAATTTAAGCTTTTATTCCTTTCACAGTTTATCTTCCAGATATACTACATACAACCCACTCTGACTAATGCACTCACAATTAGCCACACGCTCCCTCAGTGTACACCAGTGAAGTGGTGGTGAGTAAGACATTGCCTGAATGCAATCTCTGGAGACTGGATTCCTTTTGTCCCTGGGCAAGGCGTCACTGGTCACAAGGCTGTCTATGGCCAACACTTGGTCCTATTCAACAGTTGCTACCATGACAGCTAAAATGTAAACCATAAGATGCTTCCCTCCATCCAGCCCAAAGAATGCATATGGCGCCAAGCTACCTCCACACTAGATGCCAGAGGGGGTCTGGACACTGGTTGTGGAAGCTGTTGGGAGATGTACTTTTTTTTTTTCCACACAAACAAAAACAAAAGCAATTGAAAACAGATGTGAGAAGAGTTAGCTTCTACCCCACACATTAAGTGGCAGTGCAATGATGGAGCCCCTGCCTCTGCCCTGAAGCATTGTCTCATCAAAAGTCCAAAGTCTTTGATTCAAAATCATCAGTGTGTGTGTGTATTATATGCCAACCTGCCAAATGAATAAATGACTCCACTGACTCCAAAAATGTATTTTAATTCACCTATTGTACTGTATTCTATTTAATTCAATTTATTTATTGTTTTGGTTTAGATTACATAACAACATAATTGTTGGCAGAGTGAACTATGAAGGTGAAGGTAAGATATAACTTTTAATTCTTAGCATTTAACATGTAAAGAACCATTGATACAGACAATATGGTCTGCTCTGTCCATTTACCAGGAGTTTATTGCTGAGTGCAAGACATTCTATAACGAATTCTATTGCAAATCTGCCTTACAGACATAATTTCAATATATTGTAGCTAATTCTCTTTAGAGTTAAAATGGTCATGTCGATGGCCTAAGGTTACCTCGCAGTAAACACTTCATGACATGACAATTATAATGAAGACATTCAGTAAATGAAGAAGCATATCAGATTACACAGTATGCTCCCACACTTGATTCATATAGCCTGCTGAGTAGATAATAAAAGCAATGTTCAGAAATGAAAGGTGACCTTTCTGGGTGTATGTGTCGGGGAATGGAGGGGTACTCCCACTGTACCACCTCTCAGTTTGTCAGAGAGTGGACAGAAGCTGTGATCTGTTAGTTATAGAAGAAGCCCCGGGTTCTTTCCTACTTGGCTTGGCTGGCATAAGGTGGAGTGGAGTCAAAATGGCAAACGTCTTTCTGCTGTATTTAAAATTACACAACAGTGGCCACAACTCAGTTCATTCGCTCTGACATTAGCACACAATTGTTGTTTATTTAGCAGCCAGTTATTGAAACTTGGGTATACCCAAAACTGTAATTCTGGATTTCAGTGCTGGCCATTTCAGAACTCAGACACAGATTTCATAAATTTCATCTTATTTCTGTTTACCAGGTGGGATCAATTGAGAACCAGTTCTCTTTCACAATGACAACTTATTGTCATTGGAGTTATTTTTCAGGAAGGAATTAACCTGGGGAAAATTAGATGGCCACATTGAAAGAGCCTGATTAGGAATTTATACATGGCCTTCTAACCACTTACACACGCACAACATCAGTAAAATATGCCACACCCGTGCACACCTGTAGTCTTGAATACTCTATGGGTCTCTGCCTCTACTGCAAGTCCTTGTAAGCTGTTCTTGCCATTAACTCTGCATGAAAAAAATAGTTTTCATTGCCAGTGTAAAATTGACCTTAAACTAATTTCCACGTTTGTCCTCTTGTTCATCTGACAGAGCTAACCTTAAAATAGGTTCTGCTCTCCATTTTATTATTCCCTTTAAAAATTTAAATCCCCTCTGAATTTCTTTTTTACTGAGAGCAATGAGATTAAGGCCCTGATTTACGAAAACGTTGACAAGAGCTGCAAATTTCCAGGTGCAATTAAAGAAATTGCACATGCAAATTTTCCTTTTCACAGGTGATCTACAAATAGCAATTGTAAGCAATGACAGCTGCGAAAAAAATGGATTTCAATATGGGCAGTTCCTTTGAAAAATCCTTTCCAAGTGTTGTGCAGCAACGTAATTTTGAACAGAGAGGGTTTAGTTATACAAACTGACTCAGAGAATGTGTGCACACAAAATGTGAAGTTTGATCCACAGGACCTTGCAGAAGAGGCTGACCAACATGTCACAGAGCAGCAGTAAAATCCCAATGGAGTTAGAAGGAAAGAGGTATGGAGAAGCGTCTGCAACGAGATGAATGCCGTGCGAAAAAAAAATCAAAAATAGGGAGCAAGGTAAGCACATATGTCATAAATGTCCTATGTATAAATGCTACAGAATGCTACAGGCTGGTTTAAAACCAAGTTGTGCAATTTACAGATCAATGACTGGTTGCTATGCACTCTGCTCAGATGCCTACCTGAAGTCAAGTTATCCCTGCACCCCTCATCATCTCCCACCTTCACCTAATGATTCCTGAATAATTCATTGGCCCGATGTACTTCACCACAGAATTATGAATTATGTTGTTGTATTTGAGACAACTTTGTATTCGCACACAGACTGCATATCTAATCAGTGCTTGCGGTTGCAGTACATAAGCTCTGTATGTCAGGGCATAATGAATGAGGCATGGGCATGGTGCATAGCTCTGAGAACAGTACCTCCCGACCACTGTGGGAACTTGATGTACCCGACCATCCTTCCTAACGTGGCATTCAGAACCAGGGGCAGCGGGTGAGGGCGGAGACTGCAGTGCTCACCCCTATAGGCCCAAAACAAACTTGAGGCCAGGAAACATGTGGAAGGGGAGACTTGGCATTCCGTGAATAGTATGGCTCCTTTGGCTCCTAGGTCACCTCTAATTTATTCAAGCAGATCTAGGATTGTCTGACTATACAGATGATAGATCTGTATTATTTTGTCCTCAGAAGCAGACACAGACAGAAACAGAGACAAGCTAGACAGTTCAGACTAGTGGCACAGGCTGAGCCCTACGACCTGGGTTTAAAACTGACCATCATTTGCCAGCAATGACTGGGGTTCCCCAGCAGCACCGAATCTGGGTGCATCAGATTAGGAGATTTATTGCACACAGTGACACTCTTGCGCATATTAAATGCCAACAAGCCATTAGTAAATCAGGCCTACGTGTCTCCTGTAGTAAACAGCCTAGTTGCCCTTCTCTGTCCTTTTCCCAGAGTTTCTATGTCTTTCTGTGTCTTGCAAGGAACTAGACACAGGAATTGTGTAGTGCAAATGTTTCTTACTTTGAAGCATTCCATTTGCCCTTTTCACTTTTCACAGATCAGTAAGGCCCTTAATCTAAATACAGGCAGTGCATTCAATAAACATTTGCTTTTCTTCAGGTTCTGCACTACATGCCACTGCACCTACCAAGTGGGCAGCAGGGGAAAAATTAGATCATTCAAAGACTGCTGGCAGAAATCTCGCCAACAGAAATGGGGAAACAGGAGTGGGGTTATGGAGAATACTCTGTGAATTAAGTCCAACATTTATGAATGACTATCTCTCAGTCTCTCTCTCTCTCTCTCTCTCTCTCTCTCTCTCTCTCTCTCTCTCTCTCTCTTTCTCTTTCTCCTCTGCCTCCCTTTATTTTTTCTTTTTCCATTGTTCTGTACATCTTCCTCCCTCTGTTACAGCATTTCCCCAAGTCAAAAAATCAGTGTGATTTATTTCAGTGATTTTTAACCTGTAATGAAGGTTCACCTGACAGATCAGGCCCAGCTGTCTTGTTATTAAGTGTGAAGATTTCCTGCCGCTGGGCAGAGAACAGACAGGGACAGGAAAGGAGAGGAAGAGGAGGGTGGTATACAGAACAGTAGAGAGAAGGAAAGAAACAGAGGTGGAGGAGATGGAGAGATGGATGGAGACAATAAAAGCCTTCTTCTAGCTTAATGAGATCTTAATGAGATGGAGCTGCACCTCTGTGTGTTCATCCCTGCAGCCTATATTCCCGATGACCTCAGGTACAACTGAGAGGGGTCAGAAGTGTGCTGGACTCATTGTGGTTGTCTGCTCAGCACTCCAAGGGCCAAACTGTGCCGAAGGCTGCCTTTGTGTTGCCAAAATCGGCATCTGTGAGCCCATTTAAGTTTGACAAAATCGACTTTTAGGTCCATAGCTGTTCCAACACAATTTCATTCTTTGTTATTATTTCATTTCAAAACAAAAATCTGAACTGAGGATATGTTTGCCTTCACTAGCTACTTCAGCTGTGTAGGTCTTTTTGTAAATCCTGCACTCTTATCAAAGAACAATCTCATGATTTATTCCGTTATCACCAACTTGTCGCTCTGCCCTGAGGGATAGCTCATGTCCCTTTGAACATTTTGGGGATCAGAAGAGGTTCCTTCAGAAAAAAGGAGAGATTTCGACATTACAAAGGCCTTTATCAGAGCTAGAGAATATACACAGGCCAGGTGTACCTCAGGCGCATTGGAGTGCAGGATAGGGGGAGAACATAAGCAAAAGGGAAAAGGAGAAGTGATTGCACAAAGGAGGGGCTAGGAGGGGGTCTGAGGGTATCCCAGAATGCCTTTTCTCCACAGGAGTCGTGATCGCAGGGTGCCTGAGAGAGCACAACAGGGCCGGACAGTTGACAGTATAATAAGAGCCAGTCATTAACATCATTGGGGGGGTCACCCAATGGCTCCCTTCCATTATTTGTGCCACTCGGCTTTGAAATTATGATGCGAGCTTTATGCTTCTGAAGATGTCTTTTGATATTCCATGCATGCATTTGATTACAATAAATTATCCAAGCAGCACGTGGTGGCAGTGGGTATCTCTGCGGGCACTCTTTACGAGCAGGTTTCACAGCAGATCCAACAGGATCAGAAAGCCAGTGGTAATGTGCCGGGGAACGCTTGGCCCTGCTCTTCTCCTCCGTCTCAACATTCTCTCTCCCGAAGGAGATGACACCAATGAGGGTGTTCAGCCCTAATGAGGTAGCTGGGGCCGGACCCCACACACCAAGGCTGGGCCCCGATCAGTGTGCTTCCCTGATTTTAACTCATGATTAAACGGGAATGCAGGGATATAGCACTCAGCAAAGCACTTCAGAGCAACTGAAGAAAAGTCACACTTGCATTTTTTTGTTATTCAAAGTAACAGACAAACACTTCAAGAACCCCGGCCTGAGTCTCTAAGCATAGTAAGTATAGGGGAAAAACTCTTCACTGGACACACCCCCTCACCACACCAACCCTGAACCCCAAATCCCAAGACCCCTATACAGTATCCACAGGGCTCCTACAATTACAACAGAACTTCATGAAATTACGTTGATATAGATCCTACTCATTAATGCCCGTTCCATGCCTTGTGACAAAGTGATATGAAGTGGTTCAGTTCCCTGAAGTTCCACTGAAGCTAATTTAAGCAAAGGAACTAAAGTGGATGTGAAACAGCATCCACCTTTTAAAAGCCCCTACATAACCGTTTAATCCTTCAAACCATTCTGTCCCATACTATGGGGTGAGAAGTTATTGCTTTACACTGCGCTTGCAGTGCAGTGTTAAAGAATAACCACCAAGCTAAGTCCACTGAAAGCAGACACAGGATTCTCACTGCTGCGGGTTTATACATCTGGTATTGTGCTTGACTGATGATGCTGAGTGACATCTTTGCAAAAATCTGTACCTACACAGTTTACAAATGTGACTACAACACAGAAACGACAACTGAGAGCAAGATACTGTTCCGTCTTTTTTGTATGATGAATTATTCATGAATGACAGAGAACATTAGGGATAAAAAGAAATGAAACACTGAAAAAGGCTTGAATCTCAAGCCCGCTCACTGAACAACAGTTCCAATTGAACCCAGGAAAACAAGCAAGCTCATAAACAAGATGTGGTACACAAAGCAAAGACAGATGGGGAGGTTATACTGCCATCTGATGGTGGTTTTTGTTACAACAATCTGAAGAGGATTTTCCTTTTTGGATCGATTTCTTCACCAATGCCCCACTTACAATTTTTTCTCAACATTTATTACATAAAAAGACAACAACAACCAGGACAACAGATCAGAACAAAGTCCTTTTAAGAAGGGAAGACAGGAAAGTCAGTTTGCCCAGAAGGAACCAAGATATTTTTGGGGTAAGAGAGAAAAAGCTCAACCCGATTCCTCCCTCTCTCTCTCTCTCTCTCTCTCTGCTGCTCAGGCATTTGCACATCAGACGAAACCAGCGTTCCTTATGTCCATTAGCAAGCACCTCATTACCCCTCCAACAGGAGTGGAAGCACGCAGATTCCCACCATTAAAGCTCTATTCAATAAAAAACACCGGGCTATGGAAAGGCGAGAAGCGATTCAATAAAATATACATCCACTTGAATAATTAAACAAGCGCATTAGCCTATTCAGATGAAAACCTGTAAAAAAGTTCCACTGCGGTGGCCTTTAACACGGCACTGGCTCGAAGGCTGCATCGCCTCTCCTAAGCTGAACTAAGATGAAACCGATACGGAATGAGAGCACCACGGGAGCCCGAATGGCTACCCGTTGTTTTTGCATTAACCTCCAATTGCCTCCGAGGCCCTTTTCTTCAGTTATCCCTGACAAACGTAATTCCTTTGATTTGTGGTCCACTGTGATAAGGATCCAGACTCTCCGTAGTTCCAGGGGGGCCTTGTGACAACAAGCCGCGAGGTTCCTTCCAGTCTCGCATCTTGCAAATTAATTAAAGAAAATTAATTTTCATCCTGGAAACACCATTTACTATTTTCTGTGATGGAAGTCTCTTTTTTTACCCATTCTCCCTTTGATTTATTTAATCAAAGAGGCTGGAATATAGCCAGGCGGGCAGGCAATGTGATGCTAAATTTAAATTTAATTCTACCATTCAGAACTGCAAGCTTTTAATCTAATTGAGCTGCCATAACTTCACAGTACGTAATTTTCTTAAGACACAGAAGCAATCCCACAGACAGGAAACGAATTTAGACGGTTTAACCAAATAGGGGGCAAACAACAACTGCACATCTCGGCCTTAATGTAAATTGGCACTTTTACACTTTTTGCCAAGTCTAAAGGAAAGCCTTTTTGTGCATGAACGTACTGTTTGTGTAGCACAGCTTTCAGTTTACGAAAAATGAAGCTAGAATGTTTGAAAATGAAAAAGCATGTTCAAGACCAATCACTCAACGGCTTCAGTAAACACAGTACTGTTCCCAGCTACATGAATAAAGTAAAGTATTCACCCTCAGCAATAAAGGTCTGTGATCTATCATGTTCCAGAGTGTCTGACATTTTCATTGCTGACCTTGGTAATAAGGCACACAAAGACATTTTAATTGGTACTGATTTTTCTCCCAGCGGTGTGGTAAGTTATAGCAGTTTCCATAGGATCTGTATTTATTATGCACCAGCTAGGGCCCACAGTTTTTCTTGATTTGTTTTCTTGTATGTATTTCAGTCCACCAGACTCATTTTCAAGCCCCTTGTCAAACATTTATCCCACTGCAGCACCTCAATCATCTCGGTTAATCGTTAAATGACAGCAAATTAAGTGCACAATTCAGAAGATTGATAGCAATTTTTACATCCATTTACATTGTTACATGTGGGATTCAGACTTATTCTTTAGCACAGCAGACGAGGCAGCAATAGATTAAAACATTCACCAGGAATGTGTATACAGAATAGTCTGTCTTTGTTTTAAATGGTGGGAAAATATTGACTTTAGTCAATCAGTGCAGTAACATGTTAACCTACACTAACATAAAAACAAGTGAGGAGAGAAAATAGACAAGTTGTTTACAGCAGGAGAAAATGAAATAAATCAAATATCATATATACAGTTTATATAAAGACAGTCCAACGTTTTATGGGTAAATTTAGTTATTGTTAGTTGGTTGAAGGTCTTTTCTTTCGTGGTCAGATGATGTGTGAAAACTTCCCCATACCAATACACCCTTCTCTCAATATCAACAGAATTGGTAATGAATGACAAGCTTTTGTTAGTCTAACCTTGTTAGACTGGGAAATAATTTTGAAGATTTATCCCACGATTCATCCCATCCAAGACATCCTCCTATCGTTTGTATTTGTCCAGTTCAGATTTACACTCATCAAAACTGGAAATAGAGTCTAATGATAGGGTTTCTGCATCTAGATTGCAAGCCTGATGGCCTTGGGAAATTTGTTTTGGTAAAATTTCATCGGGAATTTCATTGGGAATTTGTTGTCCTGCGATCTTTTCAGCAGCCCATTGAATGTTTAAACACATTACCAGTTTATTTATCTCTCTACACAGTGCATCTGCTGGGTCTGTATTTAATATTCATTTGTCAGCTCATCAAATTTGCTGTAGCTTTTGTGCATTCTAATATCATGGCTCATAAACCACTGGATCAGGTCAGTTAGTCTCTTGCTATGCCCTGCAAGGAGAGACAGCCATTTCTCTAAACCTAAAACATCCTTCAAAACTGTCTTGAGCTCTGTCAACACAACTGTGTTGGGTGTAATGCCTATCTCCGTGTTTACAAATCTTGGATAAAAGCGGATGTATTTTGAATGGTAATCCGCCGCAGAATACCAAGAGCCCCATCTTCTTTTATATGGCTCAGCAGGCAGATTTATTGTTCGAGAACAACCTTTCTGTGCAATCATGTGTCTCAGATGTTCTCTATAGAGTATTTTACTGCTTGAAGAATGTTTAAAAACTTTTTGAAAGTGGCAACAAGCTTGTCAAATTTGGGAAATTATTTCCCCATATATTACTCACAAGTGTGGGCACTAAAAGTTAAATGCGATGCATTGGGCAACAAGCCTTGAAGGATGCCATCATAAACTTTTGTCATGCAGCATTTCACAACATTCCACAATGCCATCTGCCACTGAGGACTAATTCACAGAGTTCAGATGCACTGTATCAGCCAGAATAACTCAAATCACCCTTAAGTGATTGACCTTGCAAAATATGATTGCTTTTGCCCATGTGGTTTGAAAAATGATTCCCCTTCACTCACGTCAATCTCAGACTTTTGTTCCGTGTGTCTGTAATTTTATCATTTACATTCTTATTGTTTGTGTGTGGTTTAATCACATACTGCAATTTGTGCAAAACAAATTACATCTATTAATATGCAGGGTAACAGGTGGATATTGTTGCGCTCTTTCTCACAAGTAATTTGTCTTGATGTTCTTGCCTCCATATTTCATCTACTCCTCTCTTCCCTTTAACTGTGTCAATGTATTGTTTTGCACTGAGTAACTCCACCTAATTAGCCATTAAATATATAATTAGTCACACACCTGTACTGATTGCTGACCACAGCGACACCCTAAGGATAATGACAACTATGATGGGGCAATTATGGTTGAAACCCCTGCAGTTCACAGTCAAGAATTGCTTCGGACACTATACCATCAGACACCGATAACAGGAACATCAAACACTCAATGTTAATTATAACCATAATAATAATGGATTACTTTTATAGAGTGTCTCTCAGCTTTTTACAGTTCTCAAAGTGCTTCAGAGTGAAGGGGGATAACCCACCTCAATGTGTACTAATGTGTAGCACCAACCTGGATGATGCACAGTGGACATTTTGCACTACAGCACTCACCACACTCACTACATCAGCTGAGGTAGAGAGGGACGGAATTATTTAGCCCATTAAATTGGGGGATTATTAGATGGATACATTGAATTCCCAATTGAGAACTCAGCCAGTACACTGGGGAAACCTCTTCTCTTTGTGAGAAGTGCCATGGGATCTTTAATGACCACAGTCAGGACCTCAGCTCAACATCTCATCTGATGTGCACTGGGGCATTGGTTTCCTGTTAGGAAAATCAGGAGCTGGTCTTGCTGCCCAAAGCTTCATTCCCAGATGGGCCTCTGCCATTGGTCCCTGTCATCGGCTCCCGTGTGTTTAAACTGGATTGTGTCAGTAACGTATCAAGCTGTAGAACTGGGTAATATGCATGATAAAAGTCATGTAAGTCTCCCTGGACATGAGAACCTGCAAAGCAAATAAATAATTGATTGCAAACTGAAGTCAGAAGGGCCTTCAGTTCTGAAGAGCATGAAGGACAACACAGCTGATCACATCTGTGCTTGCCTAGGTTCACCATTTATAGTGGTGCAGAATCAAAGGCCATGTCCATAGGAATCCATGACCAATGGTAGTCTGACCCATTAATGTAACTCGAAAGTAGACTTTCAATCCATGTACTCTAACACATGTCGAAAAAGAACAGAGAGGTTTCCATCTTTAATGCTTGGTTTGAAAATCATTTAAATCTTCTCACACTTTTCTTTGGCCATGTGTCAGATGAGGGTGGAGTAGAGATTAAAAGGAGAAAGGGGAAGTGAACCACATTTACGTGTATCTGTCCTGAATCCTACACGCCCTCTCCCTCGCACATGCACAGCCAGTTTCTACTTGGTAAAGCGCCATTCGCCACAGAGGGATACGCGCAAGGCGAGGAGGCCGTCAGCACAGAAGGCAAGGGCCAACACTGGCGGTGCAGGGAGGAATAAACACACCGTAATGTGAGTAAATTTGCAAACATCCATTTATTCATGTTTTTTTTCTTCTCCTGTGCAGATGGGTGAAAAATGCTCTCGATCCTCCCGTAACCCGCCAGTGTCAGTGGCAGAGACACAGCTATTTTTTATGCTTGTTCATTTGTAAACCTGCCACCGTAATCTTTTCTCCCCCCCCCCCCTTCCATCGACTCGGATTGATTACGCCGGCGGCCGTGTTTACAAATGGTCAGATTAAATCTCTGCTGAATGAGCTATGCTGCCATGAATCTGTCGCTGGCGGAAATCTCTGGAAGTCCTTGGGAGAGAGAAGGAACGACAGAGAAAGATTGTCTACACAAACAGCAACAATGGGTGGAGACCAAAGGGCTCGGGTGACACGACTTTGGGTAAACAGGATTATAGTGTCCATGTCTGTGTCCTGAAGCATCTCAGGACACACCAACTTGCCAAAGCAACAGACCAGCGGTGCCTTATTCACGTTTCATGCGTAGTGGTGCTCAGATTAGAACAACTACACTACAGAGGTCAAGAAGGTCACTGAGAAATCACTTAGATGTTTCCTAGAGTTGGGACAAGGTGGTGACCTTGGTTCTTTAGCTCAGCAAACCAGTCTGACCCTGCTTATGGTAAGTGTTGTGGTTCAGAGTGTTGTGGCTGGGATGCAGAAGACTGGCTGGAGGGGGCTACCATGGTAGGCTAGAGGAGCAGACTGTAGCACTGCACCCTTCCTAGAGTACTGAAAAGAACACGCTTGGTTCCCTGAATGTTTCAAAAGCTGCCATGACTGCTGGGCTTATGCATGGACACGTATACAAGCCTGGTTCAGACACTGCTCATAAGTATTGATTCAGAACAAGATTAGCCTACCACAATTCTGACTTTAACAATGAAACAGCAAAACTGGTCCTGGATCAGCACTTATGGTCAGCTTCTGCCTGGACCTTCACATCACAGGGATGTGCCACAGGACAGAATGGCGGCCATTTTGTGCCTGTCAGCCTCATATTTTGGACATATGATGTGGCCACCACCATCCAAAGACTCATAACAAGCCTATTTGAACAACAACATTTATTTAATATTGCACATTTTACAGCAGAGGGTGTCACAAAGCACTGTACAGAGCCTTCACAGCACTCCAGGACCTTGCTGCTGTTGCTGATGTAGTGCCATCTGTAAGCAGGCTGTGCTGAAACACCTGTGTATGATATTATCCCTACAACCATCAGAAACAGAAAACTTTATACAGGCAGTAAATGCACTCTGACGTACATTAGCAATGACCCTGGTGTGGTTTATGATACCATGACTTTAAAAGGCTGAAGCATGGATAAACACATTCTGGATTTTTCTTATTATGAATATTTTGAGTACTTGGGTATTTTCTTTACGCAGTGAAAGACAACAGGGAGATATCTCTTTCTTGTTCATTTATGGTTATAACCAATGACCACCTAAGCTAGAATAGAGCCCTAACATCCAGTGAGGCCTGTTTTGAACCAAATGATCCAATATCTTACCTTAGCCTTTTCTTTGAAAATACTCAGAGCCCTAGTGGCACTGCTATCTTGCATCTACCTCCATAGAATCAGACAGAACAGATTTTAACTTTTTCATTGTATCCAATGCAATAACCAGTAGCCATTATCATGTCTGGTACATTTTCAGGGCATATGAATTATGAATTCACAAAGCTCTGATTTTTCTCAGAAGAAAACATGATTTGAGTCTCCTTTTATAAATAGTAAACGGTCTGAGAAATGTACGAGTCATGTCTGGTTCATTTGATGGAATAGCCTTGTTTGGCTACATTTTGTTATTGGCAGGAAAAGCAACCTTGGAACAAGGTGTTTCCAACATCTGACAGGTTCAAGGCTAAAAGTAAACGTGTTTCAGGAGGACAAGCAGTTAGCGAAGGCATCGGTCTGCTAAGCCACAAGTCAGATCATCCATAGAAATTATAATCAGATGTAGTAGACATATAATAATGCTGTTAATTTTATACCAGCCCTTAGGAAAATACATTATCAAGTATGTATAGCATGGCTACATCTGGATGAAGCTGGGTAACTGCAGCTGAAATACTGGAAACAGCTTGTTGAATGCAGTAGAAACACAGGAGGCCAAGATTCATTATTTCTGAACAAAATACACACTGGATATTGCTGAAATACTATATGGAGGACATGTTTTTTTTAATAATTTTTTGGTTTTTTAAAAACTAAATCAAGACTGGGAAAAAAAGTCTTTATACTTTGTATGTATACTTTATAACTAATTTTATGATATGAGACTATAGCAAACTGTAAAATAATCCCACTATCTTCTCAGTTGGATACTGTATGAATCTGACATCGTTAACCAATTGATACCAAAGTGTCTTATGTAAATGTACAGTTAAAGTAAACTTTCACCAGACATAGAGAAATCCTTAATTATTGAATGGATTCAGTTCATTCCCGATTCATCATCCCTACTTGAACTCGACGTCGTTCCTTTGAACAAGTCAAAGGCTTCGTCTTAGCAGGGTGCGCTTTAAAAAAGATAACACATCTGGGGTGTGATGTGTCAGATCAAAGTTTCTGAAGTCCCTAAATGACCTGTGAAAACTTTGATAGGAGAAAAGGGGTTTTAGGGCGAGTGTTCTATGACATGCACACACTTGCTGGGGTCCTGTGCTTCTGTCCTGGCTTTTTTGGGAAGCAACTTAGCCACTTCAGCATCAGGCCTGGAAAATGTCGACAAATTAGCATTTGAGCTTGAGGCGCAAGTGATATGGCTCCACAAATAGAGCTTCGGCAGAGGGAAGAAAAAAATTAAGGAGGACGTTTAAGGGTCTCTTTATAATCCTTTTGTCTCTGAGAGCAGATAAGGAAAGCATAACGGGTACTTTTTTCCCAAAAAAAAATCAGCGCTTTACAATTATCATTTAGAATATATTGTTAATTACAGCCTAAAAGCAGTTCGTAGGCTTCTGAGAAAATGCTCTCAAGAGACATTCCGAATGAACCCCAGGTGAAGTGTTTTAGCTGCTCACATCAAGCACATGCAACCTTATCGACCCTTACAGAGACAGCCTTGCTACAGCC
The DNA here is from genome assembly GCF_013368585.1 of Megalops cyprinoides. Classification (NCBI taxonomy): domain Eukaryota; kingdom Metazoa; phylum Chordata; class Actinopteri; order Elopiformes; family Megalopidae; genus Megalops; species Megalops cyprinoides. The sequence continues at coordinate 25,665,242 of NC_050601.1, forward strand.
AACCAAGCAATTCCCCCACCTTCGTGTACCCCCCCTCCAAGTGCATTTCTAAGAATCACCAAACAGCGGAGTTCACAGTATGTCAAGGACTTCCCCGAAAATGGCCCCGTGGACACGATTGCCAGTTCTCCTGAGACCCGGGAGAGTTCTGGAACGCCATGAAGACCTTTATGGTGGTGTCATGTAAAGATTCTATACTGCTGAACAGGGGTTCTGTTTCCTTACATCATAGGGGCCAGTTACAGCATTAACAGGTGGACACCAATGGCAACACTGGTCTTAATGATATGTCTATAATGAAAAACTCAGACTGCAGGGCTGGAGGTGTGATGCTTTCTTGCAGAAAATCGTGCAATTCTCCAGGAAAAGAGCGGTCCGCAGGCCACAAGCCGAGCTGTTTGCAAGTTGGGTTTGCAGTGTTTTGACGTTCATAACCAGGGGTGTGTGCCCACACAGGAGGCAGGAGGTGAACCAATTTTGCATGTGTGTGACAGGCCCCTTAAACATAATCAAAACATTTCAAAGCAAAAAGAAAAATTTATAAACAACGCAGCACTACATATGCTCAAAACTAATGTCAGTCGTTATTTCATTCGTAAAGGTTTATAAATCATTTCTCGACCATTTACTACTGTAGGTTCATGTACTTATTTATTCATATATGTTATATAATGTATTTCTAAACAGTCAGAAACATGCTGTAGGTAACTGCATTTAACTATTGTAAACATATTGATGATGATAAATATTTACAGTGGCTCTTTTTAAAAAATGTTTTCTTGTTTTTTTCCCCGTTTTGGAACTGCCAGACATGATCAAGCTCACCACCTCACGCTCTCTGTGAGATGGACGTGATCTTCTAATACACTCGCACAAGGCCAGCAGCTACTCTTCACACTATGTGCTCCATAATGCTTCGACAGCAAGGACAAGCGCATTTCCACTTATGTCTTCCCGATGACTTTCAGGCATCCCACAGTTCTGGGATCAGGAGCCTCTTTACGAAAAAAAAAACCCCATCCTACCCTTGCAGAACAAAGGCAATTGTGTTGCAGCTGAGATCACTGTGGACTCCCTGTTATTGCCAGAAGAAGACGTAGCATTTTTTGAACCTGCTCAGCAGACAAAGTCAATATGGTACCCACAAAGATTCAGTCTCTAGCTACATCTGTTCTAATTAATTTGTTCAAAAAAACTCTCAAATTCACAAAACGTCAATGGCTGTTGACTTCTCATTTTAAAAATCTTGCCTCTGATTATCATTTCTAAAGATTAAATGAGGACTCTGACAAATATTGTTCCTACGTTGTGGGAATGTTTCTGGAAAATTGTTCAGACCTAGACCTAATCTCATCAGAAACATTCATCACTGCCACAGCGCACATTATGGGGACATGGCTCACTGTGGTAGCTGTAGAACAGTTCACAGTTCACCTCCTCCAGTTTCCAACAGGCTCATTTACAGATTTTCAGCCGTTCGTGGGACTGTAATGGATCATTAGGCACACGCCTTTAAGCCAAATTACCACAGGTGCAATTGGTTTTTACCAGTCCCGCAAATGGTGATCAGGAGATCAAATGTCATCAATGGAACATAAAAAAGGGTGAGTCACAGTCAGGTTCTTTTCCTTTTTTTTGGCTTCTGCCTGTGTTTCTTTCAGTGTGGTCCAGCTGCAAAACAGTCTTACACAAAGACTGCTGTAAGTGGTTGAGGTACATCAAGGTAAAAAAAAAAAAAAAAAAGTATCCAAAAGACAGATGGTGTGAGGCTTCATCAAAACACAAGCTACAGTGAACAATAATATCACATGAATAATCACATCAACAATAAAATCACAGTATGGATAACCCCTCCATTACAAACCATATACAACTATAGCTATTGTTTTCCCATTAATTAACATAGATACACTAAATCAGTTTTTCGAAAAGAGTGACACTCTGTTATTCAGGGTCTGATTACACTCTTACAAAACAACAAATACAGTGATCTAATGATCTATTTTAAATTAAACTTAAAAGGTTTGGTAAAGTGATTAGATTGGAAACATGTATCAAACTGCCAAACTTAATGGGTTGAAACTACTGCTTGTTTAAGACTATTTCTCACACAATCAGAGTAGTTTTGAACTAATTTTAAGTCTTCAACTTAATGTTCCCAGTTTGTCTAGGTTTCAACACTCCCAGCTAACTAAAATGAAAACTGTGCTACCTGGGTTCTTCTGGCTTGCTGTGCTAATGTCCCTGATGCTTCCTGGTAATTTTTTAATGAGCTCCACTGCCTTTCCTTCCAGTATATCACTGAATATACACTATAACTTCTGCCTTCAAGTACCAGTTTCCAAGAACTTCTTGCACAGTTTGAAAAGTTTCATGAAGACAGACAGGCAAAGATGTTTATCAGGAGCACAGGGACAACCTGACAACAGTGCCGCATAGAAGTTAGTTAGACCAGAATGTTCTGGGTTCAAATCCCAGTGGTAGGCCACTGCTGTTGTGCTCTTGAGGAAGATACTTTGTACTTCGTGCTTCAGTGAATATGCATTTTTAGTCACCCTGGCCAATAGTGACGGATAGATACATACTTCCTTGACTATAATGAAGGTGGGAAAGTTGCACACAGCAGTGGCTCAGAAACTCTCTAAAAGGGTACCTCTGGGCAGATAACACAGGGCTTCAGTGTTCATAATTGGACCTGCTGCATTGCTCCCAATCTATCAACAACCCTGCCGAAACGGGGGAGAAAACATGCTTATACACACACGCCAGGGAGGGAAAGCAAGCGCAGATGGCTATGAGATGACAACTGAGTGTAAATGAAGGCTCCTCTGGTCTGAGTGCAAGGTTTGCCCCAGGAGAGGGGTGCAGAAGTAGGACCTACAGCAAATGCAGGCATGCAGAGGGGCTGGTCAGAACCTAGTCATGGCAGACGAAAAAATGGCAGGAGGGGGAGTTTTGGAAAGTTCCTGAACTTGCGAAGATTGATGACATCCACCCCCCTCCCCAACCCCCACACTGAGCAGGAGAGACCACCCTCGGGCTACATGGATCTTACCCGATTTTAATTAGAGCCGCTGATGAGCGCTCAGCCTAACGAGCCAGGCTCAATCTTCGGGACCCCATTGGGCCCCAACACATTCACCCGACATCAGCCATAAAGGCACGGTGAATTGAGCAGGGGTGTGCAGGGGGCCCCATAGAGAGCACTAACCAACAGCGAACGAGCGCACACAAAGAATAAACAGCTGCTGGTGTAAAACCCCAATGTTCAGCCGGAATTTACCAGCTTGCAGCAGTCCTACGGGCAGTGCCTTGGAACCAGCCCTTCTGTGGCTCTGTAGCTGTTATCTGCTTAACTGGGGAGCCCTTCTTCTGACATGCTGTTGGCATTCTTACTGGCCACACTTCACCAAGGCACAGTCTCACTGCAAAACTGACCAAATTCAGGTGTAGCACCATCCTCCTCAGGATCTGAACCTGCAACCCTGTGCTTAATCCCTGAATTATGTCTTATTCCCTGAATTCTAGGGAGATGAAGCAACAAGGTAAGGTAGGGAACAAACAACCTGTTTTCCTTTTACTGTGCAACGGAGTAAGTCCTGCTTTCATTAATAAAGATACATTGTAAAAACATGTACTTTGTTTACTGTTTTAAAAATGTGACAATATGTAGTTGGACAAAGGTTTTTATTTATGACATCACTGTGACTGAACTGGTGAACTGTTGTTGAACTGCTTTCAGGTAACTTGCTTGCAGTGTAATTCTGCCATGCTTGGAGCCAGACCTGCAAAAGGAGCACCAAAGTTAGCATGCAGGTTCATAGTCAGGGCATCAGGGCATCAATGTTCCGCACAGTTTGTAACTACATGCATAATCACAAATAAAATAAGATGATAAACGTAACTAGATAATTGGTGTTAAATGTACATGATATTATTTCTGAAAATGTGAAGTTAAATGAACTTTGTGAATGTAAAATGAGAGTTACATAACTTACCCCATTGTTTGGATGGTTTGGTGTGGTGTTGGCAGCGTCAGGTGATGTAAAAGATGTGTTCTCTTCCGCAAAACTTTAGTGATCTAGGGGAGCCTACCAAAATTCTAACTAATGTGGGCAAGAATTTTGATGAAATTATGCCTACCTGTAAAGTGTTGGTGTGTTTATTGGTTATATTTTCAGAACAATGGGTGCAAAATTGTTGTTACTATACTAAATAATATAATCAATAACTATAATCGCATGGTATCAGATGCCAATCCCACATAGTGATGCATCCTGGGATATGTCATGTGAAAAATAGCTGTTGACTGCATGCATGAGTGTATTGGAGGATTGCATTCGTCTCAGCCTGCAGCCTGCAGAGGTTATTGGTGACACAAGCCTGATGTACAGATTGGCAATTCCAAAGCAGAGGTACATAAGGGCCATATGACCAAAAAGGGTAAACTTTTTGGTAAAATGTCTTTACTACTTGCCAATGAAAAATCATGTATCCGCAAGCCTCACTTATGATGATCTGCAATTTTTCAGAACACATTCATCAAGTTAACACCTCTACATTGTAGTCTAGGCGGATCAACCTACCTCTCCTCTATTACAATTGCTTAGCAGTCTGCTGCTTTCCTTTCATACAGTATAAATGGTCATTGTGACTGGTTAATAAGGGTTTATAAGTGCTCAGGCTGAAGCTTGGATCCACACAGTGTGTTTTCAGACCATAATCCTCTTTCTTCAGTGTATTGTCCACAGTTGCATGCGGGAGTGCCCACATACGTGCATCCGTGAAAACAGTGAAAACACATTTGAATGTTGTTCTTTACAATTTCTAAGCTCATTCAAAGCTAATTTCTAAATTTCACAGAAGCTCACTGATGTTGGTCACGCCTAAACATGAACAGCACGGTCAAATAGCATGTACTGTAATGTGCCATCATGAAGACACTAGCTGAGTACTGACTTTTTAAGCAATAGTTCCATAACAGACTGATGTTTCCTTTGTGAAAGCTGTATACAGAGATTCAGTCAATAACCACCATGTTCTTTGTCTTAAACTTTGATGCACCTTTTCTATTTGCTTATTGCACACATTTTAAGCAAGTCTCACCACGTGTAGGTAACAATGTCATTGATCGAGGTAACAAGTCAATGAAAACATGCATTACATTTAGATTGAATCTGGGGCCTTACTACAAAGGCTGGGCCCCATATTTATTGTATATGGAACCATGTGGGAACCGGGTTACTTTGACACATCCAGAGAGAGTTCAGAAAATCCATTACCCTTCCTTCAGATGACACATTTTGTACCATGTCACCTGCTTCGGTACCACAATGTTACTACGTTGACAATTCTGACAAATTTTCCCAGCAACCAATAATTGAGTCGTCATTGAAGCCAGCAGGGAAGGCACATGAAAAGGCAAAGTCTTGATTAAAATGACAAAAAATACAGGCATACACCCTGCACATAAGTTGGAGTGGAGCTAACAGGCCTCCTTACTATGTGCAGCTATTACAATCTACCACCATCTTATCTGCCAGACATCATTGCAGCATGCCTGTGCCCTTATCATCATTCAGACACTGCTGCGTTTAAAGAATGAGACAGCAGACTTGCTGACCCATCTGGAGATTGATAACAACTAGCTGTTGAAGGGGAGCATAACCAGAGAGGCGTAGTGCTTAGAGAATGAGGTTGCACAGTTCATCCTCCAGGGCCGTTGTCTCCTCGAGGAAGCTGTCATTTCTTATGTAAACATCCAGGTACATAAATAGAGGATATGTGAAGTTTGATCTCTTGATGAGGGTTTCTGCCAAACAAATACATATTGTTAAAAAAAGAGAGAAGAAGCAAAATATCCAGGGAGAAAACATACAGATATAGTGACTAGCAGTTGCTACCTGATCAGTAGGGCCGATCTCACAGGTTATGACAAGGTATGGTTTTTTTCAACTTTTTTGCCCCAATCTCAATTAAAGAATGAAGTACCATCACAAAATTTCCAGCAATGCCTCTGAAACGTTTTACCATAGCCCATCTCCGCACAGAAATATGGACCCAAAGCTTTCAATCCGACAGCAACATCTGCTGGTGATATGCAGAATCTGCATTAATTCTCAGCTTTCAACTGTGTGACAAACTTAATGTAATTTGGTATACCCCTCACTACTTCCATTAAATACATTTAATGGGACACCACTCCGAGCAGCTACTCTCAACACTACCACCACTCTAAGTGAAAAAAATTAACCTGTGTCTGGAGCTCCGCTGCTACTTAAAATAAGCAAAAATAGATCGATCTGATTGGGGGACAGACATCGTTGTGCCACATGCAACACATCACTTCCAGCAAGCCTCATAGTATCCCTGCAGCACCGTTCTGAATTCACTGAAAAGAGAGTCTCCAAGAGTGACTGGGCAGCATGAGAACATCAAGTGTTACTATTGTATGTAGTGTAACAGGTCCCTCTCCCTCTTTTTGACATGGCAGGGGGGAGGGGTTTATCTGACCAAGCGGTATGCAAAGCCCCTCAGTAGAAAAGTCTACGCTCACATATGTTGCTGACCCCTAAAGGTCAACCTGGTGAGTTGCATACGTGCAAAACTACACACTTGCCAAGGTGGCTTCGCATCCATTTCCAAACTTGACGACTAAATACGTCAGAGCCTCCTTGGGGGGCAGGGGCCTATGTCAGAGCAGAGGAGTACGGCAAGCCACAGGGGAGCAGAAAGACGCGCACGCAAATCTTTTCATTAAACACTCCATACGATCCATACCTCTCCTTACTTATCCTCCTCAAAGGGTTTGCGTTTCTCTCTCCCTGTCTAGATGCATGCAAATGAAGTCGATCAAAAGAAGCGTCACAACTAAAGGTGTCCCACTTTCTCATTCCGTTATCATACAGCCCCAGAGGACCCCGTTGTCGGCATACACACTCCCATTTCTGTCAGCACACGTTCACAATAGGAGAGACATGCAAGCTTCTCTCAGGGGAATTTCTTTCCCTTTCAGGTTATTGAAATGTCCATTTTCAAAACTGGGTTTTACCAATACCAATTTATATGTGTATAAAGAAATATTATTACTGTAATTTGACAGGCAGTCTTATCCGGAGGGACTTGCAGTTTTATCCATTTATACAGCAGGAGATTTGAGTCAATTATTCCCAAAGGTACAACAGCAGGACCCCAGCAGGGAATTGAACTGGCAACATGTCAGTTACAAGCCCTGCTCTTTACGACTATGCCACACTGTTGCCCATACAGAAACAGAAAGAGTCCAGCAAGAGGGTCAGTGAAGCTTCGTAAAGCCAAAAATGGGTACTGTGGGTGACTCACCCCAAATGATCTACACAGGTTTGCTGTGGAGAATCAGAAGAGAGGGGTCACTCAAAAGGGGGGAAGGAGGCATTCTCTGTAATTTTCTGTGTGGCAGCAAAATAAATGCAAACCAGACAAGCATCAAAACCTTCATTTGAAAGCATTGCAGGATCAAGCCATTTTCAAATTAACTTAACTGCTACACAGGCACTGGGAATGTGAGAATACGACAGCTTGCGAATTCCTCAGAAGATACTGGGGCTGTTGCTCTCTCCCCTCCCTTTCACAAATCTACTGTGTGTCCATTTAGACTCAAAATAAGTGAACAGGTACAGCAAGGGTGTCTGATGTAAAATGTATTGTCCCATCTAGTACATAGGTGCGGCAGTGCAGCATAGTGGTTAAGGAGCTGGACTTATGACCAAAAGGTTGCCGCTTCGATTCCCTGCTGGGGCACTGCTGTTATACTCTTGGGCAAGGTATTTAACCCCAAACCCCAAAAAGCCTCAGTAAATATCCAGCTGTATAAATGGATAACATTGTAACTGATGTAAGCCACTCTGGGTAAGAACATCTGCTAAATGCCAGTAATGTAATGTAAGCAAATTAACTCAATAAGAGAGAGAAGTTTTTGCACTGGGAAGAGAAAGTTCTTCACATTAACCTGCTGCTGTGGAATTCTATGAGCAAAGTCTAAGGGCAAAAGGCCATAGACCTGTGGGAAGAACTAAACCAGAAAATAATGCCGGAATGTTCCAAAATGGGCGCCAATGCCCTGAGGCACGTTCAGTCCTCATACAAGTGTCAATGGCCAACAATTTGAACACTTACTATTTTTTTGTCGTTCTTGCGCCCCTGTGGGGTGGTGACTTTCAGGCCACCCAGCTAGTATGACTGACATGCTGCACTAAACTACAGGTAAAAATAAAGCCGCCCTTTAGAAAGCAATGAGCAGTCTTTCCCTCGTGACAGCGTGTTAGCCTGACAGCCAACGACAGATTAGACAGGGTGGCAAAGTTATATAACATCACAACGTGTATAGGAAGCACTGTGAATTCAGACAGCAACTGAGTAATTATGGTCTCCCTTAAACAGCAGTCAGGCTAGAGGACTCAAACATGGGGAGATATTTCTGCCAGGTTCTGTCAGAGACAGCTGACCTGTGTCTAGAGAGGTCGTGTTTGTGGGTGGTTGGTCCCACTGTCTCCGGTAACTTCTGTTATTGCCACGCGTTACAGCAGTCATTAAAATTTGGCCCACCAAACCACATTTCTCTCTCTGCGCTGTCATTGGCCAGCATGTGCTTTTTGCCCTTATGCCTGAGTCATGCAACACCTAATCAGGAAACATCCATAAAGTTTGGATTAGTAAAACTATTTATCTGTCTGAGGTAAGCAGCTGAGTCAGATAAGGGCTAGCAATTAGGGCTGTGCCATTTGTTATGACGTGTTTACATATGTGCCGCAACGTGGGCATCTCACCATCTCAAACATAGAACAAGAACAAGCATGGCGGAAGGCGGAGTTCCAACCCTAGACAAGGAGGAAGAATTAATCCCAAAAAAAGGAGCTTCCTCTGTAATATGGAAGTGGTTCGGATACAAAAGATCAGATGTGAATCAAACACATCAAATTTGTTCCACCACCTAAAGCAAAAACACCGATCAGAATCTGAGGTAAGCCAGAAGTTGCGCGAGGAGAAAGCGGCAACAAGTAACGCTGAGCAAACTCCTTTAATTCAGAAGGGTGTTTTCAGCTCGTTTGTCAGTGGCACTCCCTATGATAAAAAAATAAACGCTGTAACGAACTGACAGAGGCGGTGGCATTTTTCATGAATAAAGTCAGAATTGGCGTTTACATTTCAAACTTGTACTTGATTTGAATCATAATTGTATTTATATACCATTGTGATGTTTTGCAGCACGGTTTAAGACTTGTTAGGTTTGCACTATTTAAACATTATTTGTACTTTGACAGAAAGGTATTTCTACAACATTTCCATTTGTTTTTCCTGGGGTTAGATTATGAATCCTGCGAGTATTGGTGTTTGCATTGTCACTGGAATTTTAATTCGTGAATAAAGTTCATATTCTATTTTTTAGCCTACTTAATTGGTATCATTTAGTGTTTGATGATGGTCAGGATTAAGTTTTACTTTTTTGGATCAAGGTTTGTGTTTGCACGCCTCTCAAGACTGTATGCTGATGTGACTTGTGGCCAAAAAGATAGTGTTGAATGGTACTATTTTCATATCTTCATTTATATCATTACCGCAAAATATACCATGAAATACCGTGATATAGTTTTAAGTCTATATCGCCCACCCCTACTAGCAATGAGTAACTAATAGCCGATGAATATACACACATGATCAATACCAAAACTGACAGTTCAGACCTCACATACAGAGTGGATGCAGAAACTTCCAGTTAGGAAAACCACCTTTTTTACACGTTCCACATGCCCAGGATAAAATTCAGGCCTTAGATTTGTTTACAAAGAAACCACACACAAGTCACTTGATCAAGTTAAAGACTTTATATCTATAGTACAGCTGTAAAAAAAATACAAGACTGCTGGACTGAATTTCCCTCAAAGCCACCATAGATAAATGAAATGCAAAATTACTCACTTTTATGCACAATTATTAACTTCTAGAACTTTGGAGACATTATCCTCACCGAAACCAGACCAAAACTGAAACCATCTTTTTAGGATCTCAAATAATGCAGCTCTAATTCAAAGCACAGCACCATTCCTAAACATTTTTTCTTCTTGTGGATGCCAAAAAATAATGCCAATAACAGACACTCATTTCATAAATAAATTCTTTACAATAGAGATCAAAGTCCCTGAAGTTGAGGAACAATAAGATTTACAACAGTAAGGTTTTTGGGGAAAGTCATTGATCAACAGAAGCAAACATAACACGATACAATGACAGCAACACACAAGTAACAGCATTCTGCTCTCGTTACCTGCTGAACCTACTGTCTGTCAGTATTACTCAAGTGTTGAGTAAGACCAGCCTTCTGAACAGTTCTTAACATCCACATAAACACACAGACTGCCACATTGCCAATAAAAAAGTTAGAGACATGACAGCATAATTAAAAACACAACACCCTGCTGTTGAGGATGTGGTACATTACTGAGTTAATGCTTGGCTGAATAGATGCAGGACATACTCTGTCCACTAAGGGGCATTATTTCTTCAAGGACATGGACTCTTCACTCCAGTCACTGGTCTTTACTGCAGATACTGCAAATATATTCTATATCAGTATTACATCACTCCTCTATACATTCTATATGAATATGCACCTCCCCTACAAACATGAGGAGAGGTTTCTGTTCTATTTATGATACAAGCAGTACAGATTGAAAAGGGAACTAGAGTTGAAGATACTGTCCTTTCCTGTTGTTAGATACTGCACAAAATCACCAGGTGCTAGAGGCCTACCTCTGCATGGGGACTGTACCGCAGCTTTAACAGTTAAGCATGCCCACAGTGACAGAAATGACTTCAGTGAAATCTGCACATGCATGTTACTTTTTCCCTCAGACGAAGTCCTTGCCGCCCCCTCCCATTTATCTTTTGGGAACAAGTGCAGTGCAGCGTGGGAGTGACAGACCTCCAGTTAGGGCAGTCAGAAGAATGCTATGTAGTCTGAGCCCTCATTTAAAGTTGTCCAAAGAGGACAGCATTTTAGGGGTTACAGGGTGCACCCAGACACGGTGACAAACGGAGCATCTCGAAAGCCAAGTGGGAGCGCCGCGGGCCTGTCGCGGCAAACCTTTCACCATTTTTGAGCCTCTGGCCCCTCTCTCTGCTTCCAGACTCTGGCGCGGCAGCCATCTTGGGTTGGTGGCGTTTGTGTCCATGTTGGCGGGTGGCTAGAAGGGGCGCTGGAGGAAGGCGATGGGGGGCGAACCCACGCTGCTCGGGCTACGCAGGTGGGAGTCATAGGAGCCAGGCGTCATGGCCACCGACCCGTCCCCCTGCGGGTTCTCGCCCTGCAGGAAGTCATCCTCCTCTTCCGCAGAGCGCTGCAACAGAGAGGCCAACCCCATCAACGCTAGAGCCACCTGCAACCTACCAATTAGTGCCCAGAAACACCTGCGACCCACAAATTAGTACTAAGAACCATGCACGACAAACCAATCAGCACCCCAAAACCACATAGTCATCTTCAGATGACCAATCAGAACCCAGGGCCAACACAGACCTAAGCAATCAGCATTCAGTGTAAAAGCTGCGTTTACCTGTCTGACCGGCTTCTTGGGGCTGGCCACTTCAGAGTCACTCGGCTCCTCCCACACCTGGTAAAGTGGCTCAATGACCTTCCCTGACCTGTGCAAAGTAGAACAGCCAGAATTAGGCCCACACCTGGTTCCAGAAAGCACTGCATCCACATCAAATACAATCCAACACACATAGCAAACCTGAATCAACTGGATTCACATTACCGATGCAAAGCAAACCAGAAAACAAGCTTGCATGGTTCTATGGGTAAATTGTCTGGCTGGACAGACCAAGCATTTGTACATAAAGCTTGTGAGGGCTACTGACTTCAGCCAAGCTTCAGTACAACTGTTATGGCCCCTGAGAGTAACCAATTTAAGCAAGCACTGCTTTGCTGTTTGACACTTGTACATCATCACAAGTCCATGCAGTCCAGTAGTCATCGAAATGAATCACAAGGCATAACGCTTGTTAAAATTCCTCAATGAAAGCTGTGGGCGAAACCCTACTGGGTTTAGCTGGACCTGGGCCTCAGAGCGGTGCTCATGGTGCCAAACACTTTCCCTGAGATTCATATTCTAATACACCTTATCCAGAGAGCTAAAACAAACATCAAGTCCCATTTGAAAACAAATGTCAAATGAAAGCAGTAAGGAAAAGGACTGATGATTGACTTTTAATAAGCACTCTGGGAATGCACTTCAAATTCAAACTGCTTGGTTTTGCTGGTGCTCTTGGAAGTAGCGAATGTGTTGACTGACTACTTTGGGTGGCCAGATTTGGCAGTCCCAAACAAGTTTAGAATTACAATGCTCCAACTCATTAAATTTACCATTTTCACTGACACTTTACAGAGAAGTCTGATTTACAAGGATTGTGTTTATTGCTCAAACAGTCAAATTCCTATGAAACTGGGACATGTTTATGATACGCAGTGGAGAGATATACTTCATGAGACGCGTCTTTCAAAATATTGTGTCTGGAGAGCTAAACACTTGCAGATTCTCTTGGCAGTGAATACCAGTCATGAGTGACTTTTGGAAGGGGGTGTACTGATGTACTGTCCTGCAAGCAAGTCAATTTGATAGCAATATCTGCACACTTCAGTTTTTTCAAAAGGAACGGTTGTATTGGTTTGCTTGCTGCAATATAATGTTAAAAAAGAAGAATTAACTTTTTTGTAGATTTGACAAGTTTTCAATGACTAAACTTGGCTTTCAACAATGAAAAGGAACAAGCTGCAAGCACGTGATTGGTGGAGTCATACTCCCGCACCACTGTACCTCTTCAGCAGGTAGGGGTCAAAGGGGAAGAAGCTGTCCAGCGGGTTGGTGTTGGTGGGCGTGGCGTCACCGCCCTGGGAGCTCCTCACTGTGGGTAACAGGAGGCGGTTGTTCCGCTCGATGATGGTGTAACAGAACACCAGCTGGTACTTCCTGCAGACATAGAGAGAAGGTGGCTTAGCAGACCAATCAGCTTACAGCCATCATTTCTTAAAATTTCCACATAACTTGTTTGTTGTATCCGTGTGCTTATGAAGCGCTACTTCCACAACGTTGGATTTGACACTCCACTTTTCTGCAGTTAGATTTAAGGTTAAGCACGAGGTTAAAGTTAAAGGTCTAAAACCTGCAACCCTGTGGTTACAAAGCCCAAGCCCCAAACAACTACCTATCACCTATAACTGAAATTCAGACCCAAGTCTTTACAAACCACAGACACAGTTGCCACCTTGGTGCTGCTGATGGAACAGAGCCTGCGATGTCTGTGGGGGTGGGGGGGCTCGCATGGCAAACGTGCAGCATGTAGTATGTCTCAGACGGTGTCTTACCTGGTGATGGCGGCAAACATGTTGGTGACGGCGGGCAGGCAGACCTTCAGCGGGTTGAGCTGGCTCATCACGATGCGTTCCAGGTTCAGGCCCTGCAGGTAGGCAAGGCCTGACAACACAAAGCAGCGCTGACACACAGATCTCTGGGGGGAGCAAGTGACACCAGGGCAGGCCATGCCCTCCCAACCTCTTTCCTGCCCCTACCCATTTCCACCTACACATACATTTACATCATTCCAGGAACTTCCATTTCATCCTGAGCAATTTGAGCACTGCTTACTAAAAAAGAAACATCAGTTCAACTCACAGTAAAAATTTAACCTACGTATGCAGGGTAAAGCTTTCAGGGGAATCGTGTGTTCGGGGAAAATGAACACAGGGAGGCCATTCAGTTAAATGACCCATATGAAATGGAAAGATAAATGCCCCACACATCAATAGGTTTAAACCCCTTTGGGTTTATGCTGTTAAAAGAATCATTCGGCAGTAAAAGCCCTTGAACTGAACTAGTACGGCTATTACTACCAGACAGTGCTCCTAAACACCGCTAGCTTCAGAGAAGCAGAATCACTAATCACAATGGGCCTCCAGACCAGGCCAGACAAGTCGACCTCAAAAAACTGATCCCAGCACCTCTCACCTTGGCGCATGTTCCCTTCCACAATGTCCCGGTGTCTGAAGATGAGGGTGTAAAACACGGCCTGGCAGGCCGCATAGAAGGGGCCATGAAGCGCCACGTCGCAGAAGGCCTTGGAACCCGAGTCCTGGCTGTCGATGTAGAGGTGGAGCCAGGGAACCAGCAGGTCCAGGCAGGCCTTCACAGTACTGAGGAAGGCCCTCGCGTGATTGGTCAGGTCAAGCGAGCGAGTCGGAGGAAGGGAGCAAAGGAGGAATTAGCGAGGATAGCAACAATAGCTAATAACTGAGAATAGTGAATAAGCAAGGACAGTGAATAAGTGAGGAGATTGAGGACAGAGAAGACAACAGGACTCACGCAATGGGCAGGAACTTGGCCCGGGCCAAGAAGCTGCCAATGTAGCCGGCCACAGCCTGCCGCAAGACGGCGGGCTGGGCTGGGCTCTGCAGAATCTTCCACAGGTGCTCCAGGAATGCCTCCGCCAGGCCCTGCGACAGAGCACCGAAAACGCACACGTGTCCTGAATGCTGTCACCATCACCTGTATGCAACCACCTGCGTACAGTACTCAAATACCACTTGTATTGAACCCTTAGCCTATCATCTCTGCCGAATACAAAGTTGTAGAATGCACCACCACCTCAGCTGTACACCACGGTATACACAAGCACATTAACAGAACGGACACTCTCCCACCTCACACAAACAAAACAAGTGAACTCTTCCCCAGCTCACATATATCAGCTCTAATGCTGAACGCTCTCCCTCCTCCGACACACACCCACTGAACACTCATTGCACGCACGTGCACCAGCACCGTCACTGAGCGCTTCCAACACATACACCAGCACCATCACTTGAACCGTCCCACCTCACAGTAACGAGCGCTGAGCGCACTGCCACCACACACGCAGGCGCACGTAAAGATGCCTCACCAGCCGGAAACTGCAGAGGTAGAAGAGGGCGTACTGCACATGGCAGGAGGCATGTGTGGGCAGCACCAGCTTGTCGAACACACCCACCAGGTCTCGGTACAGCTCTTTAGTGCGCTCCAGCTCCAAGCAGCCTGGGGCACCAGGGGTGAAACACAAGCACACTTACAGCACACCCACCGAGAGAGCAAGGCCTCTGTCCACGACAGGGATTTCCAGTTATAATAACTAATTAACATTCACTCCCCTGGCTCACTGTCCCATTCATAAATGTCAGGAACAACAAGAGGTGCTACCTCCTGTAATAAGTAAGTAGAAGTATGCTCATATACAGTTACACGGTAGTGTGTTTTAATTGTTACATTTCAGAAGCATTAGCACACCTGAAATTCAGGTAAGCAATGTATGAAAAAAGAACACATAAATACATGAAATGCAAAACAATACATAAAAGTGAATATATGAAGATGCGCCAGTGCACTCAGACTGTTTTAATAGTGTCCCTCACCATTCACGTAGCATATATCCTTGATATAGGCGAAGAGCACGCCCATGAGCGTGTCCAAACGCTCAGCCACAGGATGTGCCATCACAGCGCCCTCTGCTGTCATGGATGACTTTGTCTGCGGCCCCTCATCTTCGTCCTACAATTGCCAGAGCAAAGAGAAGTCTTACTAATGTGGACATCTCAGACAGACTTATGCTCATCACTCACAAGATGAATCAGTGTAATTTGGGTCCACCTAATTAAAAGACACCCTGTGGGAAAACCCAAGGAAAGTGTTTAAGTGAGCCAAAGTGAAGTCAGCTGGCTTACTGTACTATACTAAGTATAGCACTATACTGTGTTATACTTGGTATGTCACGCTAAACATAATTCCAGGGGTAAGTTTTCAAATGCTTTTGGACTTGACAGAAAATATCAAGCTCCAACTCAAGTGCCATAATTTTTTTTTTCAGAAAACAAGAAAACAACCCTAGGTGTCCCTACTGGGACCAATTACCATGTCAAAGAGACAGTCGTCCTGAGCTCCGTCACCTTCGCACTGCTGGGCGGAGTTTTCCTCCATCTCCTCGATGTCGCTGCGAGGAGCGCTGACCTGCCACATGTCACAAAAAAGGACAAAGTCACAAGACCTTACTCAGAGAATGTTACAGTTTACACATCAATTTATCCTGCCAAATGTTACCTGAAGCAATTCCTCAAGGTTGAGAACCTTGCTCATTTCAAAGAGTGTAACAACCCAACTTTGGAATCGATCTGGCAACCTTTGGGTTACAAGCCCTGCTTAACATCTACTTTTTAATGCTTCGACCACTCAAGCTTCAATTAATCCACTCAACGTACTACGGACAGTGTTATTTTAATAACAAGATTATGTACATGTTAATTACCCTTCTATTACCTTTCTATGTAAACATGCACAGTTTTCCCTGACGTAATGAGAGTATTTTATTGCCCATCCCCTAAAGCAACCCATAACCAATCCTATTCACCATAACTTCAACATGTCCTAAACCTAGCACCAAGCCCCTCACTCCAGCACCTGAGTGAAACGTCATGAACTCTTCAGCCAGGAATATACGACACAATTTCTACAGCTACGTACATAATAAAGGTATTTGGCCCCAAAAAGAGAATTCCTACACAGCAAGTGTATGCTAAAACAAGTGGCTGTATGCTTTTTTAAAAAACTCTACAGATTCTAGACATGTGTGCTGTGTACATTTTTGTAGTCTTTTTTGGCCCCTCATGAGTTAGTCTGCCAAATAGCTGAGCTGATCCAGCGCCCCCTGGTATAGAAAATGTGTGCTTACACTATGCATTCACAAGTGCAAAAAACGGTAAAGTTCGCTATGACAGGATGCCATGAGGAGGAAAAAATCTGGCATGTGTTCTGGCAGCGAGGGAGGTGGGGTGGCTCTGGTACTCACATCCAGCTTGAGCATCCTGCCAATGACCAGCTCCAGCACGTCTCTGCGCAGGGACGGGATGTAGATGGTGATGCGCAGGAGGTTGTGCACGTAGCACTCCTGCCCAGGAAGTACGCGCATGTGTCAGGAGAGAGAGAGAGTTACCACATGCACACTTCCCACCCGAAATCACTCAAAACACCTGCAGTGCTGTGCTTCAGTAATGGAAATGGTAAACCTTCCCATTTACTTATGGATGCAGCAGTTCTGCAACACGGATTAACACTGATTAAGGGTGGCAGTGTAGCGTAGTGGTTAAGGAGCAGGACTCGTAATCGAAAGGTCGCCAGTTCGATCCCCGCTGGGACACTGCTGCTGTACCCTTGGGCAAGGTATTTAACCCACAGTTGCCTCAGTAAATATCCAGCCGTATAAATGGATAACATTGTAAAGAACTGTAACCTATGTAAGTCGCTTTGGACAAAAGCGTCTGCCAAATGAATAAATGTAAATGTAAAACACAGTGTGGGACAAATAATAGAGGTTATCCCACCCACCACCAATGTGTCAAGCATTGCATTGCCAGAATTGGGAATCAATCCCAGGTCTCACAATCCATACCACAATCCATACATTATCACTTCACTAAAATGCCAGGTTGCTTAGTCAGGCCAGAATATAATGCTACCAATCTCTCTGTAGCAATTTTAACCTGCCTTGCGGGCATAACACAACTGAGTAAGATTGGCCATCAAACAACAAATCCCAAGGAACCTCCTTTGAGTGATCCTAAGTCCAAACCAAGGAGTTCCCTTATGACAGCCAATGTTGAAGCTGTGTGAACTATAAATTCAGTCCTCACCAGGGTTCTTGATGATTTTTGCACAAAGGGGAAGCTGTCAATCAGGATGGGCATGAGGAAGCGACTGGTACTGAAACAAAAAGGCCAGATCAGAGGTTCAGATTAAAACATCGCAAAGCGGCAGCCGTACTTTGTTCAGGGTGCTGGGCTTTTTTTTTTTTTTTTTTTTTTTTTTTTTACAAGGATCATTACTCACAATGGGACATATTTGGCAATGACCTGGAGGGCCTGATGACACAAGTCAAAGTTCCTGGGAAGGTCTTCGCAAATGTTAAAAGAAAAAAAAAGAATAACAAAAAACATTTGTTTGGATCTTAATCACAACAAGTATAGGTCAAACGTGCACAAAGATGTCAACATGTCAAGCACACTGATCAAAATCTGAGTTGGCAATCATTCCTGAGTGAAACACATGCACGAGGCACCGACACTTGAGACATCCATCCTCACTTCAGTTAATAAAGTCTAACTTACTCAAACATATATATGTAGAATTCCACGTGTTAAAGACAAGCTTAACTGCCATTCTTCTGCTTATCCTGCCTATATCAATTTAGTTTCTTGCTTGTCAGCTGCCTGCCATACATAAGAAACATTCTTTCACTGTGCCTAGTACAGCAACTTGCAAGCACGTTTTCCTAGGGCCCCCTGCTGGAGGAACAGCAAAACAACCCAGATTTGTAAATCAATATCATGTAATATTGAGCATGTATCCCTGGATGCGGTCTTGTTTTGCTATTCATGGTCTTAAGCAGTACATCCACCAATAAGAAAACTCAAGATGCACATTATTGCACTCTAATAGTTTCAGCTGCAAAGAAACAGTTCTGACAAAAGTTGGTTGATTTCACCTCGACATGCGAGCACCTACTTTCATCATCGTCGTCCGAGTCTGAAATATCCACATCTCCTTCCCGGATCAACACTCTCGCTGTGAATAGAGAAAACAAAGTCGTTAAATACACTCTGCCTTGCCCGGTTAAGTACTGAACAAACAGAAGTTGCATTTAGGAAGCTCTCACCAGGTATAAAATTGGAGACCACCATTTTGAGACATGTCCTGAGGTAGACTGTCTGAGCGGAGACCAGGTTACTCAGGAAAGCCAGGTACTCCTCTACCACTGCCGGGCTTCGTCCTAGCCAGGGTAGTTTCTGCAGTCAAAGGCGAAACAAAAAATGAAAATTTAGCTAAAACCAAAAAATATTCTCATTAAATATATGAGGTATGTTTTGGGGTATGTTCTCAGGGCAGTCCTCACCAGAACAACATAAACCAGCTGCTCGTGGACCTTGGTGAGCTGGGTCACGCAGTTCCGGAACTCCTGCAGCCAGTTAATTATCTGACCATCCTGACATAGAAAACAGCAGCGGAACTTACATCAGCGCTCAGGGTTGTGCAAATTCACACTTCACAAGAGCTAGCTCAAAGGTCAGTTCACACAGATTAACATGAACAAGTTCACGTTCATAGTTCACAATTTTCAATTTTGAACAAGTTCACAATTACAGTTCATTTCTTCCATTTTTAAATGAGCTGCTCCAGGGACTACTTTATGCGTAGGTCTACATGCACAGTGATTTTTACGCGGGATATGGACAGTTGGTTGCGAGCTCTCTTATGAGTTGCACTAATAAAAACGACTCAAGTATGGAATAACGCCGTCCGTGTTTATTTATCAAGCAGTAACTTTAACGCTGCCAAGGATTATGAATCTCCCGCAAACCTGAACGAGCTCAAGTTCACGTTCTTTAGTTGCAAACGGATACAAGTTCACCGTTCACCGAAAAAATGAGCACGTTCAATGAAGTCGCGGTTTTAACTCGTTCATTCACAACACTGTCAGCGCTGACAGACACCATTTCATGTCCCTGTCAGGGCTGCCACTTCTGGCTTTTTCAGACAAATTAACCGCATTGCTATTAACTTCGGAATGATTTGTGGGAATGACAAACCAGGCTATTTCTAATCGCGTCGGTTTACTGCTCTTCAAAAACGTTGCTCAGTTTTATTTGTTTAGACCATGTAACGTCATGATTTCTCCATAGAGTTTCTACATAACGACGTAATAAAAGGCCAATGTTTTGGCTTTTCTGCTGACACATGACGTCATGCTGAGTTCTGATTTTCAGATATGGCTGGCAGCCCTGGTATGCAGTCAAAAACGAAGGTTTTGATATACCTAACTAAATACATTACAAAACAATTAACTTAACTGCAGATATTAAATTTGGGTTTCTCTTACCTTTATGTCTGGATCCGTCAACTGGTGTTTTAGTAGTTCGTAGTCGCTAGTGTCACCCTTGAATACACAGGAAGAAATGTTAAACTACATAGTTAACTTTTCGCCAATTATAACTTGGGGGATACGCTTACACATAACATGCGGGTAAAGATACTACTCGAGACATGATGTTTGATGACATCTCACCCGTTCGAATTTGGCCAACGTGTTCACAACACTGCCCCCAAATCGCACCGTCTTCATTGGGGGGGTGTTGATGAAGTCCCTGTTTTCCACTTCCATGTTTTCCCCGACCTCTGAAAAAAAACAACAAAAAAAAACATAACCTTGAATAAAACAGCGGAAATGCTAGTTCGTTAGTTTCAGCCCGCTCTGACGGATGCTTAATGTTCAACCCTATCAAAACCTAACAACATAACTTGCTAGCCAGCTAAATAGAGTGCTTCTGCTACGAAAAGCACTAGCTGGCAAGATCTCAATTTACGGAAGAAATTACATTCAAATAAAATGAGTCCAATGCCCATATTGTTACGATTTGCAAACTATATTTTCTTACAAAACGAGAACTGCTAGTCGTTAATCCAGGCGTTCACCAGTGCGTTTGAGGGACATGTGTAAGCGTGGTACCTTCTTTTACCGGAAACGATTCCTCTCCCTAACCTCTGACTCGGATGTTGTTAGCAGGCTGGCTAGTTGGTGTTTAGTAATTAGAGGAGTGGTTTCTCCCAGATAGCTGGTGAACGGCTATAATTCCAGTATGAGTACGAAAGCCGCTGGCAGAACTAGGACAGACTCGCTGCTGATCAAAATATACGGGCCCTCATTTACTTGCGACTCATTTATACAGCATACGCACAAGTTGTATTGCAAACTGTATATATGCGCCTGTGTTGCACTTGCAGCGTCTTTTATATTTTTATTAAATGTATTCAAATTCAAGTATATCCAGTTACATCTCCATTACGTAGAAATCACGGTATATCAGAAATTAAATACAAATGAAAAGATAAATGAATACATATTCAGAACAAAATAAGAAATCGAGCGTACAAGTTTAAAAAAAAAAAACGAAAGATACATTGCAATGGCACCATCGTGTCAGTCTCTGTCACAAAATAATTCTGAATAGATTTTAACTACTGACATACATTTTCTTATTCTTAATCAATTTAAGAGACTTGAAATAGCTTTCAAATGCAATCAAAAATAATTTGAAGGAAGGAGTGGAAGTTCGACATTTGAGAATATGGAATTTTCCTTGTAAAATAAAAAAAAAAGAATAATTGTACATAGATTGATATTCTTACATTCAAAGTAAACAATAACATTCTTCTCTTTTATGTCAATCGTATGTTTCGTTTTAGACACTATGTAAGTTTCCAAGTTTTCCCAAAAATCAAAACTATGTGCACAGCCATAAAAAGGTGAGTTACATGTTCAGGTTCAGACTTACAGAAAGTAAATTTATTATCCACATCTGGAAACTTTGAAAAATATATATTTGTTAGGTATACATTATGTAAATTCTGAGATGATTTTCTCTTATTTTGTTTATGATATAAAATCTGAATGGGACAAGCCAGGCTTTGTGCCAGTTAATATCAATAACATAAGAATTCCAGTAAGCTCTCCCTCAAGGTGATATTTTCCTGGTGTTATAGAAACAGTTCCTAATATGCTTATTAGTGCACTTATTACTCAAAATATCAATGCCATTTATATGATCAGTTAATTCAATTCTAGGGACTTCTTGTTGCTTTTGATAACCTTCCATCAGTTCAAGAACGCCACTGGTGATGGAGTGAATAAGTAAACTTCTTACATTTTATAGGAAAAGCTTTCTCTTTAAAGAACATTTCATAGCTACACAGTTGTTGGTTAGAATCAACTAAATCTTTAAAAAAAAAAAAAAGATAATATCACAGTCAACCCACTTTTGCAAATGAAGAGGCTTGTACCTTTTAACAATACATTCATGGTTCCAAATAATAACCTGTGAAGTGAGAAATTATGTAAATAACACAATGTCCAAGCTGTATGTGCTTGTTGATAGAACATGGATTATCTAACTGGTAACCCTGTTACATTATAATTACCTGCCAATAAAAATCAAGACTTCCTACTTCTTTAAATATATTATGTGGAATAAAGTAACATAAAGAATGTGGTGATTTTCACCATTTCACTTTTAAGGTGTCATTCAGGTCTATGAAGTCTAATAGTTCAAGTCCACCCTCAGTTCTTGGTCCAGAAAGGATTTCTTTCTTTAAATGGTTATGCTTATTTTTCCAAACAAAAAGTGTGATTAGTGTGATGCAGAGTCATGCACGTTCAGGGAAAGGGTTGAGTAAATAAATCTTGAAAAACCCTCTGCTTTTGGTGAGAGAATCCTTCCTAAGACTGATAAATGGTTTTAGTTTTATTAAGTTTGGGGGACCCTTGCAGCGTCTCGCTGCAGCGTTCTTCGAGTTTTGACGTCACAGGTTGACTTGGTTGGCCGAAACAATATTGTATCATCCCCAACAGATCAGAGTATAGTAAATTCATCACCTAGTCGCGACTGTAGGTTGAATTGCGTTTTTTAAAGTCAGTTTTGTGCTGTATCACTTAGCTGGGACAAGCTGTCTTTAGCTGTAAATCTCTGTTAGAGAATCCCTTCTCCAAACTAAAATGGAGAACAGTCCACTTTTAGCACTGTGGTGATTATGTAATAAATACGATTTATCCCATGTGTGTTTTTAGGACGGTTGTTTTATTGTTAAGGACACAGTTAACATGTTATTTCATGTGTATGAAATTGTTGACATATGAACAATGTTTTTCGATATTAATAATGTTAGCATGAATAAGTAGCTCGTTTAATTCACACCATGCTAGATATTGCAAACCCCGTTATAACTTGCGAAGCTAATACGTGAGGACTTTAGTCGTTAATGCAGTATTATTTTTGTCCACATTGTGGCGCCATATTCGTCCTAGTTTTTTAAATTTCATTGTATTTTATTTTTCTAAGAAAACTCTCAACATATTTTACACTCATTAAACGGCTGATCATTTGAGGCGTTTCTTGTTATAACTATAAGCGTGTGCTGTTCCACGCTTTACATACATACTATTTAATGTACAGCAGGAATTTCTTGCCAGATATTTCAATAGGCCAAAGTAGACTGGTGTTCTAGGAAAAACTGAAGACCTTTTCCAACATCGTATAAAATAAGCTCATTAATACGAACCTGAGTAGATGACTTCTGAAACTAAAATTAATTCATCTGACCATTTTAGTTAGACGAGATATACGGCTGTTTTTAACCCTTAAAACCACGCGGATTGTTTTGGCATGTGTTTGTTTGCACAGCAATTTTCCTGTTACTTTTGTATAGGCCTACCTATACACATGCGTTCCTGCAGGGCACTTCGGATCACCCGAAGACAACCGTTTCTTTCTCTCGAACTTTTTTTTTTTATATAATTTTCACTCAGTGCTTATTTATGAGCACCTTTTTCCTTCAGGAAAAAAACTGAACCCTGGGTAAATCATTTAGTCTGCGAAGAAAGCTCATACCAAATCGGTATCTCTTACGAGACTAATTTGTTAATGTTTGGTATGTCTAACAAAACATTTTTCTTCATCTTGGGGCTAAATCGTCAGAGGTAAGAAGAAAATGACTGTTGTCCATCATTTTGATGCCTATGTGTGCGCCTGTGCAGGTGAAAATGAGAATAAGCATTAAAACGAGGAACTGCAGTTGTACTTCTTGTCTGCAATTGGTACAAAATGAACCAGCCCAGAAGGTAAACAAAAGTAAACAAATAACGATAAGGCGAACAAATGCTCAAATGCTATTGGTAGGAAAATCCAATACAGCGTCCAAAGGTCGATTTTGTGCAGACTCGTATATCCTTGAGAATATGCGGAAGACTGTACCTACTGGTTTAGATGGGTAGGTCAATTACAAAAAAGCGATCTCGGCGAGCTAACACCTTCGCTTGCGCGTTAAATGACTTCACAGAATTTAAAGACAAATACTTCATTTTATTTTTCTGTGATTTTTTTATGTACAAAAGAGTCAGTGCATTATTTTTCCATACAATTATTCACAGGACAAAACAACAAAAATATAGGTTAGGCTACTTCAAATCCAAATAAAATTAGATCCATTCCACAAAATTGTAGGCAATCAAACTTCATGTGTCAAAAGCGTTAAGCACTTGTAAACAGTATAGGTAAAAAAAGGTTGAAGACGAGCGGGGGCACAGCACACTCAGGTCAGGGGAGTTGACTGACAGGACGCGTGGTGCCAGTGTTGGAAGAGGGCCGCACTTCTCTAGGTTGGCTGTCGAGTTCTACAAAAGAAGACATATCACATTTCACCGTTGTTCATGAACTTCCTCACTGATACAGAAATTTAACAGTTCATTTCATGAGTGAAATCGATCGATGATGCTGAACTTACGTATTAAGTACCGTAGGAACTAAAATATAGCATAACGGCGTCGCTACAAGCTGAAAACAAATTATGATTTACACATTTCCAATTTCTTTATTATTTCTATCACCTACACTTTGGCGATATAGAAACGTATGCAGCTCTTAGTCCACACATTTAATTTTATAAATTTTAAACTTTAGAAATTCTGTTCTAAACAATAAACTTTATACCTACTGTATTTAGCTTCACTGTGGGCAACTTAGGATAACTTCTATAGGTGTTTATAGTTCAGCTAAAATTACGCTATGTTAATATGTAGCCTATTTGTCTACATATTGTGAAGTCTGCTTTTGTGAGGGATTGGCGAGTGCACCCTTAGAATAAAGGCCTGCAATGTTCTGCCACGCACAGTAAATTGGTTAATGATTAACACAGCCAAATATCTTTTTCGACTTCAGTTACAATTACACGTCGTTGCTTCAGAGAAATTTCTCTGAAAATTTCAATTCATGGCTTGCAACGTCGCAGCAAGATATCTAGCCATGGAGCTTTCAAGTGGCTGAAGTGTTATTTTTTAAATATTGTAACAGGTATTTTTTTAAATATTGTTACAGCTCAATGAAAATCTATTAAAATTTAATGGCTAGATTAAAAAAACAACAACAACAAGACATGACACATTACAAATGCATTACAATGATGATCCTTTAGAAACGACAACCTTTGCTGGTCATATAGCTGAGGTTTCCGTAGATGTGGTCGCGATAGGTGCCACCTCGCCGCCAACAGCGGCGGATACGGTGTGCACGCTGTCGCACGGAGCCATAGGAAGTGTCACTGGCGTTGGCTGTGGGGCATCCCTGCCTTGCGTGGGTTGTCTGGGCATGGTCGCGGGCCCCTCGCGGCGACCGCTGACCCCACCGTTTCTTCTGAAGGAGTTTCGTATTCCGTTGGAAAGCCGGCTGGAGAGTCTTCTCACTGCACCCATGATACCCCTGTCCTTTTTCAGCAGTCCCACGTCATCCTCCAGTTCCTCTGGAGGTACCTCGATGTTTCCCGTATACCAGAACACCCACCAGATGAGGCTCAGGAAGATGATGATAGCGCCGGCGTAGATGAGAAAGTCGTAGAAAAACAGGTCTCCGAAAACCCCCACCAGCAGCACCACCAGGCCGAATACATCAAAGGCCACTGCGAGCCAGAAGGCACAGGAACAACGACCGAGCCCCCGCAGTCTCGTTTCCATGTCGACCACAGGTGAGTCTTTTTAAATGAAGTTTTATGTTTCAGTGTCTGTCGGGCGATCACATTCGGGATCAATTTACGAAAACCATAATACTTCGAAAACACAGCAAAGTCTCGTTTTGTCCTCGCAGGTACGCTCAGCTGGGCGTAGAGTCTAACCGCTGTTCAGACTCACCTGTGTTCAGGGAGAACACAGGAGAGAGCCGACGCAGGTGGGTGGGGGTGATGTGTCGTCACCATAGTCCAACCCAGCAGAACACAAAGGTGGAGGAACATAGTACGTACGAAAACTGAACAGAAAACTGTCGTTTACTGCTCGTGAACCTTTGCACGCAACATTAAGATACCAAGGCCACAGAAACCGAATACCCCAAAATATTTAGAAGGAAAAGTTTAATACACTTTGAAAATAAAGCACCTTATAAATAGACCTGCATATGCATCTGTTCATATAATTTGATTAACCGTTTATATTACATTCATATATAAATTTACGAAATAGCAAGTATGTAATATTCTCAAAGGCTTTTATGGGACATACGTAAAATTCAATTCGGTACAAAAACACATTTTATACGTATAAAAGTATGTACACGCACATATACGCACCAGAAAAAAGCTGATAATTGACTAGCAACACTCGCTTAACAATTACCAACAAACCAATTACAGTTACCTATATATATATACACAGTGCCTTGAAAAAGTATTCAGCCTCCAACCCTTTCACACAATAGATTTCTTGGGATTGAGTAATTATTTTTTTATTTATTTGTGAATCACTCAACTCTGCAACAGTGCAATCAAAAAAAATAATAAGTCATTAGAGAATTTTAAAAAAAAGAAAAGAACTGAAATGTCAACAATTAATAAGTATTCATCCCCTTTCTTTAGTGCTTGGCTAAAACACCTCTCGCAGCTATTACAGCCATCAGTCTTTTTGGGTAAGTCTGTATTAATTTTTTCACAACGAGATGGAGCAGTGTTAGCCATGCCTCCTTGCAAAATTGCTCAAGCTGTACCAGGTTAGTTGGGGAGCAATGATTTTGAGGTATTTCCACAGATGTTCTATGGGGTTAAGGTCAGTACTCTGACTGGGTCACTCACTGACATCAATTTTCTTCATTTTACGCCAATTCAGTGCTGCTCTGGTAGTGTGCTTTGGGTCATTGTCCTGCTGAAACAAACTTCCTCCCTAGGTTGCACTTTCTGACAGAGGGGAGTAGGTTTCATCCAGAATCTCCATGTATTGTGCAACATTCATCTTCCCATCAATCTTGACCAGATTGCCAGTCCCTGCTGCTGAAAAGCACCCGCATAACATGGTGCTACCACCAGCATATTTAATTGAGGGATGGTGTTTCCTGGCAGATGTGCAGTGTTATCTTTATGCCACGCATACCGCTTAGTGTTTGAGCCAAAAAGCTCCACTTCAGTCTCATCAGACCACAAGACCTTTTGCCATATCTTTGTAGTATCTTTTGCATTTTGCAAAGTCTTTATGGGTAAGCATGTACTTTTCCCAGCAAGGACTTCTTCCTTGCCACTCTTCCATAAAACACCCTTTTGTGCAATAGCTTGGAGATTGCTGACCTATGCATATCATTTTTAGTTGCAGCCACTAACTTCTGCAGCTCAGCTAGACTGACAGGTGGCCTCACAGTAGCCTTTCTGTGAAGTACCATTCTTGTTCAGCAACTAAGTTTAGGGAGAAAGCCTGCCCTAGACATTGTGGCTGTAGTTGGACTGCACTTATGATGGACTGCACTTAGCTCCAAGGTATGTTCAGTGCCTTTGAAATATTTTTGTATCCTTCCCCAGATTTGTGCTTCTCCATAGTTATATCCCACGCTTGTTTTGAATGCTCCAACCACTACTTTATAGAGAGGGAAGGTGTTTATGCTCATGAAGTAATTCAAAACAGGTGATCCACTAATTTCCTACACAGGTGGAGACCACCAACAAATTGGATGAGTTTATAAGGTAATATCTTGCACCTGAGCAAGGTTAGCCTTATAATTACAAAGGGTATGAATACCTTTTAAATCTTAAAGTTTTTGTTTATTTTTTTTTCTAAATTTTTGAAAGGTTTTGGACTTTTTTATTAATTGATTGATTGATTGATTGATTGATTTGATTGATACTGTGTAGACCAGCTGGAAAAAAAATCTTACTTTAACATATTTTAAATTTGGAATCTGAGACAATAAATTTTGAAAACAGTATTGGAGGCTGAATACTACTACTATATATTTGCACTCCAATTCTCACTGTTTATCCCTCACACTGTGACAGGTGGTCATATATTGGGCATCTAGTGGGGTTGTCGGTCTATGTGACATTTTCTCTGTGTGACTGTTGTCTTGCCTGAGAGTATTCATTACATTGTAGTATATTTCTATATTTTAAATATATGCAAACATTTCCTAGACTACTACATATATATATATATATATATATATATATATATATATATATATATATAACAGAGGTATTTATATATACAGAGGTATTTATATACAGAGGTATTTATTTATGTTTCATATTTTATTGTCCATTCAACAATAGGCATCACACACATAATGTACACACTAAATTTAAAATTAAATTTTTTTTTTAGATAACTGTCTGTTACAAATATTCAAGGTATAACCTCATTTAAGTCTTTAAATCTATATATTTGTTATAAGAAGAGCACAAAATGTGAATATGCTGCAGACCTCCTTGTGTTTATTGGGTCCACAACAAAAATACCTTGTATAACAGGTTATTGTTTCCAAGGTTGCTGTCAAGTCTCTATTGTCTGCTTTCAAGTATTGCAGATCTCATTAAACTCAAGACAAAAAGGAGCACTAGCTCTACCTAGTGGTAGACATGCTGAAAAACGTAAAGAAAGACACCCCATTCTGTTCAAACTGACTTTTGGTTCAAATATTATGTGTTATATTTTGTACTGAGGAAAGAGGAGAAGTGAAATTATCATATTCCATAAGCAACACACTAAAATAAACACTATATGGAACCCGTATGGCACCTACATTGGTTTCAGTCTTTATACACAGCATTAAAAAACATAATATTAACAATTACTGCTTGCTGATACACATCCAGCGTGATTCACCAAGCATGCTTATACACATTATCGTCTCCTACATTGGGATACTTGCTAAGTCAGTGCAGGTGAAGTAACATTGCTGAAGAGCAGATGCAGCATTTGAACCTGCAGCCTCTGTGACAGCCAACTTCTCAACGCACTGCTCTTGACTGTTGCCCCAGGGCTGTAACCGTTCAACAGATGAAGCCTCTTCAGTTTTGACAGTAACATTGGCTTTACAGGTGTACTTTGGCCTGTGTCTTCCTTCTGAGGGCAGCCAGAATGCCATGGCAATCAACTGGAGTTTCAAGTTCAGAGCAGTGCACACACAGCACAACAATTCAACACAGCATAGCATAAGGTGTAATTATAGCCCCGATCCAGCATCGCCTCACCCTCATGGACACACACTTACAGTCCAACAGCAAACATTCAGGCAGAAACAAGTTTTGTACTGCGGAGCGGATTAAATCCGTTCTTTTCATCACATCATGACCAAAACAGAATCACAATTCTAACAGCAGCTCCTTTTATTGTTTTGGTCACTTAGAAAGGGAACATCTTGTAGTGCGAACACTTTTGTAACAGACTAGTGAGTGGGTGAGTTCTGGCACAATTCCTCATAAAAATGAGATCCTGGAAGTTTTTTTTTTCTTCCTGAAGTTGATTTTCAAGCAAGAATGGGAAATTAAGGCAGTCAAAGCAGTCTTAGTGACAGTGGGTAAACCCTCTTTGGACTGTGCTTTGAAGAATGCATGTTCCCTCCTCAGACTGTCAAATGGGACATTCTGTTGGGGCAGGGTGGGTGGGTAAAAAACTTGAAGAGGGTTGAGTTCATAGGAAAAGAAATGTATCCTTTTTCTTTCCCAAAGAGTCTGAACCAATTACACTTATTACTATTATTACTATTATGTTTAAATAGCAATTAACCACATACTTAACTACATTCATTCCAAATGTTGTAATACAATATGATTTGAACTTACCTCCCAAACAGCCATTAAATAAGAACCTTTACAGTACAATGAGTTCAATCATTTGGAACACACAATGGCACCTCAACTGGATACAGCTAGGCCTGTTATGCAAAACAACACACTCAACTTCTAAGTCCTTGGCCATGTAAATGATTACATGATTATTCTGTCAGAGAAAATCAGTGTATTTCAACATAAAAGGTGTATCAGTATACTGAAGGTGGCATTAAACTGTACAGCTGTTTGCTGTGTAGTCTAAAAGGGAGCAGCATAAATCCCTTGGCCTTTTGGTCATGAGTTTGAATCCCAGAGGGGTCGGTGCTGTGGTCTCCAGTAAGGCCATCTCTGCAGCTCCCCCTGCACTGCTGAGGTGGCAGGAACTTAGGTAATTTACCCATTTTATGGATATAGAGCCCCACCCCTTTACCAGTCCCAAAATACACGATACACATGACTAGTATGCTAACTGCGGTAGCCTGCAACAGCATTAGATGCTAGACAGCTATTAGTGGATACCCAAGCATCAATCAACGCCAAGTCAGATTACCGTGAAGTTACTTATATGCAAGCTAGCCAGAAAGCCAAGTTCCTAGTGAGCTTTACAGTAGGCTAGCTAAGGATATAGCAATTCTTCCAGGGGGTCTTACTGCCCCCTAGTGCATTTAGAGGTGTACTCTTCTTAGATGGAAGCATCCATGGAAGGTGGTAACATTGGTACTATGCATGAACCATGAAAGAACACTTGTAACACTGAATGCAAGTATTTGCAGCAACTGTATAGCAGGCTTCACCTCACATGCAGATGAGAGCATGTGGAAATACAGGTCAGGAGAACAGCACGTGTCCTCAGATGTGAACTCACTGTTCCCGTCTGTACAACAGAAAAAAAGCCACAACTTTAAACAATGACAATGAAATCAACAGATGTCTTTATTTCTTTCAACTTAATATTTTATTGTCATTGTAGTTGCTTTGATAACAAGTGAACGCTCGCGCACATCGCGCGGTCGTGTTTGAGTAGAGAAACCAATCTGGGTTTAAGCAAAGGGACACATGTACAACCAAGATATTAACATGATTTTGGTTTCGACTGGGTTAATTTCTCAACTTTTTTTGTCTGTTTGTCTTTTCCTTTAAAATCATATTTGTATTCCAAGCAAAATACTGGTCCACATCCGTGAGAAGTAACTGCTGCCACACACTCTCTCTGAAGGAAGCAAGAAAAAAAAATAAAAGCTGGAAGAGTAATCCGTTATAATCTTACATGTTGACCGAGTTTGGTGGGGGGTGGAGGTGGGGGTTGGGCGAATCTGGTCATGGTTGAAGGCCCAAACAAATGGTATAGCTGAGCTCTCAATATGAGAAAGCTGACATATGTGGACATGTTTCTCTCTTTTTTTATTCGCTTAAAAACGGATTTCTTTTTTCAGAGTGTGTCTTATTTTTAAGCTGGTCTTCGTCAGGCGAAAGGGGAGCACGTAGAAAGGGGGAGCTGTGTACTGTGGGCTTGCGGCAGCTGCCACCTCCCCCACCCCTCCCAACTCCATCTTGACAGGCTGATCCAGGATGTCCCACCGTAGACCTTTCAGTCCCTCTCAGCCACCAGCTTCAACACCTTGCCGATGGCTATGGTCTTGCCTGCGGGAAGCAAATCAGTGTGTTTATGTCCGGGGCCCGAGAACAGGGTGGTGAGGATCTGTGTGCTCCTTTCTTTATTTTAAAGAAAGGAGCAACTGGGGGTGAAACCCAAGCATAAACTATACAACAAGACTTGTCTGTCTGGTAAGGAAAGCGGCAAAACTAGCTTAAGATATCTGTTCAGTCTTCTTGCTTTGCGGTTTGTCCTTGTTTTACACCAACATTCCTTTTTTTAAAATTATCATCACAATTGTCATTAATCTCTGACACCTGGCAATCTCAATTTTGCTTCAGTAAGCAAGCAAGTGGTCGGGCTCTCTTCTTAAAATCTTCATCTAAATTTAAGTGCAAAACTGCTAAGCAGAAGGGTAGAACAGCCCACGCCTGTGACTCAGTTTCCTCATCTTATGCCCGAGTGTCATTAGATGTGGAGGGAGAGGGGACACCTACCTTCATCCCTTAGGGTGAAGCGTCCCATCTGGGGGAAGTCTTTGAAGGTCTCAAGGCAGATGGTTCCTGCAGTCCGTAGGCGGGCAATGCAGACCTGGTCCTGCTTGACGAAGCGAGGCCGCGTCTTGCTCTTCTCGCCTGTCTTTTTGTCTACCAGGCAGATTAAGGCCTAACGGGAGAACAGAAGAGCTCAGCGGGGCTGTTCTGGCAGATCGCTGCCAGAACCTTTCTGTGGAGTAGGGTGATTAAAGGTTATGCTGCTCTTGCTGATAACTATTGAGCACGGGATCAATACTATCAGAGGACCAAACACACTTTTACGATCATCTCAAGTGCTATACATATGTTCATAACTCCTCTAGGTATGCTGCATGTTTGGACATGTGCATCTCAGTGCTGTTTTTCAGCCTGGCTCCTTATGGCTGATGTGTTACCAGCCATCCTGTACTCGTTCCCTTATTCTTACAGCTCTTATATGCACTATATGTATCCTGCCATGACAGCCTCTGCCAACTAAATCATAATAATCACCGAGCTGGACACAAAGGAAACCAAGAGAGAAGAATCATTGAAAAATCAGATAAAGCAAAAAACCAGCAAAGACAGGTAAAGAAGAAGAGAAGAAATGAACAAGAGTGAATACTGATCAGTGGCCCCAGAACGGATCCATGGGGAACACCTTATTAATCATTTTACCATATCACCACTCCGGACCAGAGCATCCTGCATAAACCCTGGCAGACACAGTCCAGCAGGTCTGCTGGCTCTGACTGGATGACTAATGATCCCTGAGCAAGGGGGAGGGGTGTGTTTAATTGGTTGGGCAGTGAATTATTTTTTTTTTTAAGTTGTAATGCCCATGCTGTTCCCCCAGTTTTTCCTCCCTAATTTGGAATGCCCAATTGTATAACATTTGTTTCGCAGCTACAACCCCCACTGTTGATCGCGCAGGGACAAGACTACCACACTCTCCTCTGTGAGAGTGTGCTATCAGACACCACTCCCCAGACCAACCAGCAGGGGCTTACTATTTAGCTAAAAAACAAACCCCACGCCGACCTACCCTGTCATATATCCCCAGTGGATCTAGCCAATTTGTCCACCTGCTATGGGCTCTCGATCCTCATCAGCTAATGACATGGCTGGGATTGAACCCGGGCCATAGCATTTAACCCTGAGCCACTAAGAAACCTCATGAGTGTTTTTAAGCGCTTGGCTGGAAGGCCAGAAAGGAAAGCCTGGGATACTTACTGTGATTTGCACCTCTTCAATGCAGGTGTGGATGTGTAGAACTGCGTTGTAGCCCGGGCAGATGATTGATTTGTGCTCAATGATGACGATCTAAAAATATCAATGCATTTTTTAAAAAACTGAAGTGCACACTTTGATTGGTTCAAATAAGGGAGTCACTGATCAGATGTGTTAGCTTCACTCTTTTTGGGGATTTGTCAGTATTCCAACTCGGGTAACACTTACGACTTCCACTGTTTTTAAATAACATTTGAAGTGATTTTCAAGTACTTGTTACGACAGAAATGTTAAATTCACCTAAACTCTCTGATGAGTAACTCTAAGCTGCTAGGGAGACATACTTTTTGAGGCACTATACTATCAAATCACTTTGTGTAGTTATACACACTTGCAAATGCTCTTGGCAAATATCAGTCATCCCATCAGTATGAGCTTAATAGCAAGAGCAAGACTTGATAGTAAATGAAATAAAGTTAGTGAGCTGAGCAAGAAAGGTGGCTGCACTTGCTCGATGATTAAAAGAAGAATGAACGAACTTTTGTTTTAATGTGAGCAATGTTGACATTGTTGAGCACTTTCCCCTAACTTTCCAGGACAAACATGTTTTCCTGGAAAACATGTGGGAGGCTTGGTTGATGAACCCTAACTTTGCCATTGCTAAGGTAAGAGTTGGGCAGTGTTGGGGTGTCTCCAGTGGGCGCGTACCTGGGCGTCGAAGGTGCGCCCAGAGTGGCAGAGATTCTCGGCATTGCAGAGGATGAAGCCGGGCAGGATCTCCTCCTCCTCAATGCCCTTGAGCCGGAGCTTCAGGTTCTCCCCGGGCGCCGCGTCCTCCGTCTCCACGTCATCCGAGAGCAGGCTCAGCACCTCCACTGTGTGCTGTGGGAATGGGACAGGGACACACTGTCACCCCAGGGCTGGGAGTATGTGTGCGCATACACACACACTCAAAACACACTCACACAGTTTGCATGTCTATAGTGCTCTGAGGATAATGAGCACACTCTGGGACAGAAAGGCCTTACCCTGTTTGGCATCATGACAAGCTGCTGTGCTTTGCTGATAGACCCGGACTCCAGCTTCCCCAGGACCACAGTGCCCATGTCCTGCAGGATTTAAACAGAGGCTTCATAACTGAAACCATGCCAACATGTCATGACTGAAAGCATTGATGTTGTTTTAAAAAGATGTTGTTGTTCGGTCCTCTAGGACAGCGTTTCTCAACCCTCTCCTGGAGTCCCCCCTGCCCTGTATGTTTTAGATCTCTCCCTGCTCCAACACAGCTGATTCATATGATCAACTCGTTATGAACTCCTGAAGCTGCTTAATAACAAACTGATCATTTGAATCAGCTGTGTTCGAGCAGGGAGAGATCTAAAACATGCAGGGCAGGGGGTACTCCAGGAGAGGGTTGAGAAACACTGCTCGAGGACAGACCCATGCAATGCACCCTGCCCACTTCCTGCCTGTGCAGCTCCTCACCTTGTATTTGTCCACGATGGGTAATCTGACCGGGCCGTCGCTCGATCTGTTGAAGTTTGGCAAACTGTCGAGGTGAGGAATGAACGGCAACCCTCTGGAGTGGAAAAAAAGATCAACAACAAATAAAACTGAATGCATCCGCATCAACTGCCATTCATGTGGCTCTGCTGGTGATATTCTGATGCACTGCGTGCTGCTAAATTATTTCAGCCTCTGCAAATGATTCATGTTTGACTGCCAGTCATTCTTACGTAGTTTACATTTTTACACATTACTCAGATCCAGCCAGCAGTGGGCTAAGCGTGACGACAGATCAGCATAGCAAATAAATCATGGAAAAGGAAGTGGAAACCGACCTATAAGCCAGCCAGCCTGGTTACAACTTTAAATAAGAGAGGGGGTTTAACAAGCCAGTCTGGGTCTAACATTACTTTGGAAAAGGGTCAATGAATTAGGCTGGTTCCAGCTCCACAGTGGGAAAGGGGTATAATGAGCCAATGTGGTTCTAATTCTATAGTGGAAAAGGGGTATAATGAGCCAGCCTGGTTCCAGTTCTACAGTGGAAGAGTATAATGAGATGGCTGGGTTGAGCAAATGGGCAGCAGGTTTCACTTACGTATACCAAGAGCACAGCTCTGCAGGCTCCTTCAGGTTGGCTCCAGTCAGTCCAGAGCAGGGCATGAAATGAATGTCCTTTTTGGGGTTAAAGCCGACTTTCTTCAAAAATGGCACTAGTTTCTCCTTACACTCCTCGTACCTGTTTAAAGGAAAAGAGACAAACGTTCTTGGAAAACTGCCCTCGTTTATAAATGACAAAAATCTCTTTCCTAGGACCACCAGAAGTGGATTTAAACTTCTGATTTATCAAAACAATGTTGAAAAAGCAGAGAGAAATCACAGAGACCGAACCCAAACCTAGAATCCTAACCCAACTCCCCAGTTCTTGCTGGTGGTACAGGACACACGAGGCCACTGGCTCTAGATTTAGCATTAGGGACACGCTGTCTTGGTCTACGCTTTTGGCGGTATCCCACCTCTCGAGGCTCCAGTTGACCGTGGGGTCATCCATCTTGTTGACCAGCACAATCAGGTGCTTCACTCCCGCCGTTTTGGCCAGCATGGCATGTTCCCGCGTCTGGCCGCCCTTTTCGAAGCCCGTTTCAAACTCGCCTTTCCTGGCCGAGATCACCTAAGAGGGGCGGAGAATGGGAGAGTTAAAACAATGAGTCACATCTCTGGCAAATAAAAACACCCCTTTTTCTTTTCTCCGAAGTCATTTCTTAATTTTACGGAACCCTTTCCCTTTGCCATGCCTTTGTCAGGGAGCAGTTGTGTGCGTAACTCAGCAGAAGGGCTCAGCTTTCTGAACGCACCCCTCTTTGTGCAGCGACTATGCCATAGCTTTCAATGACAGCTGTCGATGGCTCCCGTGAGGGAAGCTGACAAAAAGCCGCCTTGAATGGACTCACCAGCACTGCCAAGTCAGCTTGCGACGCGCCGCCAATCATGTTGGGGACAAAGCTTTTGTGGCCGGGAGCGTCCAGGATGGTAAAGTGCTTTTTTTCGGTTTCAAAGTAAGC
Organism: Megalops cyprinoides; assembly: GCF_013368585.1. NCBI lineage: Eukaryota > Metazoa > Chordata > Actinopteri > Elopiformes > Megalopidae > Megalops > Megalops cyprinoides. The sequence goes on from NC_050601.1 coordinate 25,701,375, forward strand.
GCGGCCGACTTCCACAGTCTTCCCCTTGTCCCGCTCCTCCTGGTTTGTGTCCAAAGCCCAGGAGAGGTACCTGTGTTAGGGGGGAGGGGATGTACAGAAACACTGGAAAATTATTCCATAGTGCTGATTTACCTCAGAGTAACATACAGAAACCTTCACATTTCTATGCTGCTAGGAAAAATCTATCCAGGGAATGTTACAGGCAGATTATTTTCATATCATTTTCAAAGTACAAAAATCCACACCTATGAATGAATGCTTCTGAATATGTACAAAGGGGTTTATTATTACAGTCAGTGCAAATCAAAATGTTAGCCAACATTAGTTTGAATAGGATGCATTAATAACATGGTCTTCAAACACTGCAAAGTAGGTAGAGCCACCACATGTTTCCTGTGACCTCAATGATCTGGACCAATCACACTGCTTCTGCCAAGAGCAACACGTTTTGAGCATTTTGAGTGGTTTAGACAAGTCTGTGACACAGAAGCCTCTCCCACAATGGGGCTGATGATTCATGGGTGTGGTTTTGGGAGACAGGTGGGGCTCACCAGGTTTCTCTGTTCTTCTCCTTAGCCTCTCTCTCGTATTTCTCCAGCGTTCGCTTCTCCACCATCCCCGTCAAATACCTGCAAGCACATGTGAAAAGAGCTATGTCAAAAGCCAACATCATTATACTGCATCTGAATGAGAAGGATAGTGGGGTACACCAAGATGCATCACTGACACATCTTGCCTTTATATAGTATTTCTGCTGATGTGAGTGTGTTCCACTCCATCTCTGTACACATGAGTGTCTACACTTAGAGCCTGCATGACTGTTTACCCTTTGAGATGCATAAGTTTGAGAAGTCTATTCTGTCCACAGAAATCAAGTGTGTGAGTGAAGCAAGGTGCTCTGTAGATGATTCAGTAGCAAATTCATATTGCTGTCATAATGTGACAAAATTGCATAATTACATGGCTGGGCATATCTCATGACTGATACTGAGAAATTGTAAAGCTTAGCACGTTTAGTGTTAAACTGTCTGCTCAAATGTTTACACACTTGAGTTGTGCTGCACTTGACATTCGAGTTGCACTGCACTTGACATTCAGTGGTAAAGAGCATTAGGAATGTTGAACTCACGCTGCAGTGTTTTACTGTAAAAGGCAGTACTAAAAAGTCAGCACTGGGAGAGCGATACTCACATGATCTGTCCCCCGATTGTTGACTTGCCAGCATCTGAAAGGAGAGAAGAAATAGAAGGATGGAGTCAGTGAGGATAGAAAGGTCATGGCACTCACTCACTCCCTCGCTCAATCACTTAAACTCTCACACACACCCGCACACACCCTCACATCTATTCACTGTCGTATACACTCACACTCGTTCTCACACACACGCACACAACCAGTCACTCGCTCACAACACACACACACGCACGCACGCACAGATACAAATTTGCTCACATACACGCACACACACACACAGAGTTGCTCACACGCACACACTCACTCATTCGTGGGCTCCACATGCAGTAATGACCATCACTGCTGGAATGCATTGCACACATACTGAGGGCTTAATCTCCTAAGAGCAGTTTACACCCTTGGTTTGACTCACACCACTTCTGGGAAAGAGGGGGAGTTCTGGACTGACCCCGGAGGACGGGACTCACCCACGTGCCCTATGAACACCACGTTCACGTGCTCCTTCTTGGGGGCATCTGGCGGGGCGGGGGCAACTTTGGGCGTTGGCACCTCCTCCTCCTCTTCCATGATCTCCTGCTGTGAGTCTTCGGCGGGGCTCCCGTCGCCCCCGGGCCCGCCTCCGGGCTCCGCCTCATCGGGCTCCCCGCCCTTCTGTTCCCACGTCTCCTCTGTGGTCATCTCCGCCTCGCCGTTCTCCACTGGCGCTGTGGGACAGAGCACCTGTCTTACACCACACATAAACTCGCATGCAAACGACCAACCGCACACCCACAACCCAAACTGGAAAGGGCCACAACAGAGGCTCATTAGCACTGCAGCGTTTAAATCTTCTGAAATAGTAGCTGAATGCATAAATTTCAATATTTCAATAAAAAATATTGTCAAAATGTGAGAAAATGGGAGTCTTTGCATGCTGGCTGATGGCCTGGGTATTAACTCTGGAAGTACTGCTCAGTCTTGTGGGTCATCTGTTTCCCCAAATCTCTTGGCTGGCATCTGCATTTTGGCGGGACATAACCTAAGATGGCGTGCCCAGTGAAAGCTGCGCTTACATTTCTGTGAGGTTTTGCATTCCAACTTCAATTTAAACCACATCGCCTGGATGACACCATGTTAACTGGGTAAAATGGGTGTCGTTTTTTTGGGTGCTGAAACCAAAACTGAGAAAAAGGATTCAGTATCACTTGGGCAGAAAATGGAATCCCCTGCAGCTGAAGCGTTATACCGCCCGTGTTCCAGACGGAGATGGCACAGCTTCTCGGGAGCGCGCGCGCTCTTGGGGCACGCGAGACCGCCTCGTCCAGGCTGTGCCCCACAGCAGTTTCAACAGGAAGAGGTGAGAGGAAACAAACTCTGGAACAGGGGGGAGACTCAACAAACTCCAGCAGAGGGAGGGCTTTGGTAATCCATTCAGTTTGTGGTGTGAACTGTGGGCTAGGTCAGATTACGGAAATGGCTTTTGCTGCTCCTCTTTGTGCACATAAGTTGTTAAACAGATCGTCTGCTTCACTGGCGCCCAACCGAAAACCACTGTTGTGGTCATCATTGAGAGACACCTCTGGTTAACCACGTGGGCAGCACATTCTGTGTTTAAACCTCGGCGCTTTCACTGGCCTTAACAGATTTACCAGACACCTCCACACAGCGCAGCTCCCCTTAAACACCTTCATCTGACTTATCAACAAACACAGGAAATCATTAAGAGAAACAGGACAGGGGTTAATCAGACTTTCCACTGAAACTTATGATACAAATATACAAACAAATGGGCAACAGCCAATGTGCCTCCTCTAACTGAAAAGTTCAACTGGGACACTACAGAACATTAGTGGCAATCCTGTCATTTTATATAGATCTGAGGCAACTGACATCAAGGTATTTCTTACAGCACAATTGTTTAAATGTCAGGCAGACGGAGCGTCACTGGTGCTACGCATAGGTGGTGTTTGAAGTGAGCTACCACTCCCCCAACTCAACAAAGCAAAGCCTTCTATGAACCCTGAGAGGAGTGCTTAATTAGTAATTAATTAGTTTGTTCATTCATCCGTCCAGCACCTAAACACACAAGCAAAAAATATCACTGATCACCATGGTATGCCTCACCAGGATAAATGCCTAATAGAGGGTAAAATACTTTTGGCCGGACATACAACTAGAAACAACCTCTCAGGAGTGGAGTGCATTAACCATATCTCAATAATCACTTAAAGTGCGAATCCGAAATTGAGTCTGCGCATATCTTTCTGGTGGGAGAAAGAGGGTGTGTTGGTGTACTGGGATGACACTGACGTGACCGTGTTCAGTTCAGTTCAGTGTTCAACTGTCCTTTAAGATTGCCAAAGAACGTTCTCAAAAGTAACGTCGGCAGACAGAGAGGTCACAGGAAAGATGAGAAGTCACATCAGAGTACGTACCAATGGGTTCTGATACCTCCATGCTGACGACCGTGTCAGTGCCTGTGGGGAGACAGAGAGGGTTAGTGCCACTCTTAGCACTCTCGCATTCAAGAACAAGTAGATCCACAGCTCTCTGGTTTTGTGATGTCACGATGCCGCCACTCTGTAATTTGTGGTCAAAACCTGTGGCGTGGCGGGTGTATTTACAGCATTGTGTTTGACTGGCTAACATGTGGAAATGACCATTTGTTTAAAATGCCTATGAAAAAATAAAAAAATGAAGTGCTGACTGGTAAGACAATGAGTTGCTTTCCTGATCTGACCGGAGTTTGGATGGCAGTGTGTAGAAGGTACTAAAAAAAGATATGATTAAACCATAGCTAGCCAACTTTACCCTCTTTAGCACTATCGGACATAACTAAAATCAACAAACAACCAGAATAACTGTGACCAAAGTATTTTTTTTTCCTAGTATCTTTGTGAAAACTCACTCAGTGAGAGCAACTCTCAAATGAACATCAGTAGTGAACATCAGAACATCTGGGTGCAAAACTGTGCACTGAGGTTAAATAACCCTGTTTACAGTGTATACAAGGTGCTGCAAGGATGCTACTTGTGGCAGTATGTGAGGACAAACACACTCATACATGAGTGGGAAGGGAGATTTTTTAATGGTTACCTTAACTGTACATTAAACTGAGTTGCATCATATCCATTTTGCTTACTGGATGGTGCTGACATGGAACTGAGCAGTGCATCGTGGGATGGCCAACCAGTGACTAAAAGCTCCATATAGCAGCCTTGGGAGATTGGTCTGAATTAATCATTTCTTTGCATTTAGTGGCCATGAATTAACCCCCATCCCAATCAGCCTAAAAGCAAGCCTTACTGGATGCATGGATTTACGGGGTACTTAAACAGTGCTTATTATAATATTATAATGCTAAAGTAGGCTTTACAGAAAGGGAAATGGGAGGTATTTCCTGGAACACCCCATTGGGTGATATTCAAAAGCTCTGCTTCTCTTAGTGGAGGATATGCAACAATGAGGTACACCCTTTCTAACTGCCTGCCTCCCCCTAGCCCACAAACCCATGATGACTTACCATCTACAGGCTACCCCTCTCTAATACACCCTCTAGTGGCCACAGAAGACACCTCCTAAAGCTTCCTGCAGCAGAGGCGGATGTGAAGACATGTGCTCGTTGGCCACCCTGACACAAGCAGCCTGGCCTCTCAGCCAGCTACCCTGCACTTCAAGCTCCTGCCATTCAACTGAATTTATCTCCCCTGCAAAACAAAGCTGATGTTTTCAGCAGGGAACACCACCACATCCTTTCCTGCTGTGTCCCACAGAGCCAAGGAAAAAAAGCAAGGCCGTCTCCAGCCAGAATCTGCGCACGGAAATCGAGAGTGAAAATGGCCTCTAATGACAACGCTGCAGAGAGACTTGCTGTTATGATCCTGTTAAGGACACACTGGGATATTCTGGACGGTGCCAATTTAAAAAAAGTTCCAAAATTATCTTCAGCGTAATTGCAGGAGGGAAAAAAGGCATTCATGTCTGCAGTTTTTGAGCAACCTAAATATTCAGAACACTAAATAAGGACAAGGAAGCTGCTACCACTTCAAAATTTGATTCAAGGATGCAAGATAACACGGTGCTTAATGACTGAGCACTCAGCCCTGGGTGCGACTTCACTACAATGTTAGCTCTCCTCTAGTCTCTCTGGGGAACACTAAAGCACTCAGGAAGAGGAGGACAAGGCGCTGCACAAGGTTACCGGCTTCTGGCGCAAGGTGGCATTCACACACAAGGTCTGTGTTCTCACTCACACTCTCTCTCCCTCTCACACACACACACACACACACACACACACACACACACACACACACGTCTACAGCAAAGGCGATTACTCATGTGTTGAAATGCTTCAGGATGTGTGAACGTCCATCAAAGGAAACAAAATGGAGGAAGATGATTTTTAGAAGCTGGGCTCCTCCCCTTGGGCTCCAGGTGCCCCCTTCTCCATCAACCAGCAACAACGATTCCAGTCACATGTTCAAGTCATCGCAGTATAAACAGAGGAGCATTAATGCTCCTTTTTAATTGTTTTCTTAAATGGCGAATTGCCTGTTTATACTTTGATGGTCAAGATTAGCTTAACTGCACTACGAATATAAAGTACTCATAAACAACTGGAAAAACACCTGAAAAATCCTTCAAACAAAGGACAATCAAATGTCAGCCTCAACACAGGTCTCCTGTAGGGAAACATTTAAACATAAGGAAAGTAAGCCACACATCACACCCAAATCCAGAACTACCCATCAGAATCCAAAGACAGCAGTGAGCAGATCCTGCTTGCCTTCCTGTTCAAAGGTACAATCCTGATCCTATTTCAACACCAGGAAGCAGCACTGCTTTTTTTGACATGCCTTCAACTTTCTCATTACAACTGAACCTCACTGACTGGTTACTGCCAGCTCTTTAGTGGACCATTGCAATGTAAATGTACAAACAACTTCTTAACTATAGTTACAGTCACTTAAAGGATACATTAACCTTGCCAGCTGTACCATCACGAAATAAATCTACCACAACTACTGCTCGTGCAAAATAATTCTTGCTAGATATAGCTTTTTAGCATGAACTAAAATGAGTACGTTTTTTTAAATGGAAAAATAATAATAATGGAACAGAATATCTTCTGAAAACCCACAGTGAAAGTCACAATACATTACATTATATTACATGAACAGAGTAAATTCTTAAACACACATTTTTATAGTCTGCAGTTTTCTCAGCAGCAGGAACAGAACAAGTTTAAAATATTTTTCCACATTCTGTATAATCAGACACTCTGTAAATCTGACACATGTAAACTGACTCTTGATGCAGTGGTTAACTAGCTGTGATCCAGGATGTTCAGTCTGTGTCCATCACTACAGTTGAGTTCTGCTGAAAAACATACTAATGCTAGAACTATATTTGGTTGAATTAATCCATCACACCTGTCTATGTTAATACAGCTAGCTACCATTTTACAACTGTTGTCATATGTGCTCATTTTTACCGTAAACTTTGTAGCGCTAACTAAACTACTTGACTCAACCTGTAAGACCAAAAATCTGAGACATGACTTTGCCAAAGATATTTGACAAGAAACATTACATAAACAGCTTACTATGGTGAATAAACCCACAAGCTACACCAGCTGCACAGCCCCTGTCCTGCTGGCTTAACACGGTATTGAAACGGATTCCTGACAGGACTGTTCAATCCAGTTTTGGCTTGAATCTCTGACAGGCCATGGAAGGATCCCTGACCAGATTGCCCCAACACTGTCCTGCCATCTGCTGGGACCAGCATACGGCATATAAAGAATCAGAATCGCTTTATTCACCAAATGTACAGTGTACACAGGAATTTGACTTGGTAATACAGCGCAGTGAAACAAAAAGATATCAGAAAGAGACAGAAGACATGAGACATAGAAGAGCACATAATAAAATAAAATAGCTGTAAATAAGAATATATATAAAAATTAAATACAAGAATATTTGCAACCAAGAGCCCCTGCTCTAAGTACTGATGTATAACCAAGCAGCAGTCATCTACTTCCAATGGTGTTGTTTTACTGATCCCAGACCAAGCCTGTCTGTTACTGGCTAGTGCTCTCCTTCAGCGAGATTAATATCCATGACTGTTGTCATGGATCAATCTTAAAAAAAAAAAAAAAAACAACTGTTTCAAAGTTTGAGGCAGGAAAATAAAAGGGCCCAGGTAATTAAGGGACTTTCTTCTTGAAACAGCAGAGCATAAATCCAGTAGGACCTCTGCCAGCATTTCCTAAAACGTGTTACACAATCTGTAATATACCCACAATGGGATGCCAAAACACAGGGTCGTGTACAATCTGACACGAATCGGCACGTATTTCCATAATGCTTACAGCGTGCAATGATCTGGTTCCTATTATTTCCTGATAATTGTGATTTTTGCATGGATACGTAGACACCCTTTAACAAGCAGGCAGTCTAAGAAAAAAAAAACGCAAAAATAAATGTGTACTCTACGTGATGCAGTACCTGAGAAATGGCCGATACTCAGAGTACATGTCTGACAACGTTTAACACCTGTGTCCTCCTGACTAAGAAGCAGCACAATCAAAGGAAACACGATGAAGCATGATGCAAGGTTAGCCTTTAGCTATGTTTTTACAATGAACATGGACAGAGATTCTCAAAATGTGTGGCTCTGGGGCGGCATTACCCGCCTTACGATCCAGCTACCGTTAAGGCATTAATGATCCCTCATGGTAGCTTGCTTGCTGCCTACCCAGCACATGGCTAACCTTACACATATGGCACTGATGACCGGCTATCCCGGTAACTAACCATACTCGTGAGCTGGACAGCTAGCTACACAGGTGTCACATATGGAGCTAACTAGATCTAACAATCTTACTAGCTTGCTGGCAGCAGGAATAAACTACTGTTAATTATCTTGGCATAATACAGATGTTAACCTTGTCAACTAATTAGTTATAATCTAGGCTCGTCTGCCAACTACCTATCTTACCAGTTAGATATGTAACATGCCTGTTTAGCTTTAGCAACGAAGCTAACTAGCTATCCATGTAACGTTAGCTAGTTAGAAACGAACCAGATTTGAGGTTTGATGGCAATGTTACATAGCTAGCTACCGTTACTCCATGATAGCTAGCTCCCTACCCGCATGCTGATTACTCTCTAGCTAGTCAGCGCCGGAGCGTTAGCCACATCCAGGATTTCAGACTCGGTTATCGGTACCGATCTTAGCATTTGCAGTTGCTGAGTATCTGAAAGCGTGTGCCGACTGCCGTGGCATGTAGCTAGCCGGCTAACTAGCTAAATCTAAAACGACGGCCGCGAGCTTACCGTCAGAGTCGGGATTTTCCGAAGGCCCTCTCTGAAGGAAGGCCGGAACAAATTCGGCGGCGTTAACGTTGGGGACGAACGGCTTGGCGTTCACATTGAGGGCAGTAAAGGCGGTCTGAAGTTGCACGTCGGCCGGGGCCTCGCCATCGTCCTCCTGTTCCCACGAATCAGGGGCAGTGTCTCTGGGGTCCATCGCTGATCTTTATATTTACTATACTGTGGTGAAGACTACGCAGTTAGCTTAGCTGTGTAACCACCCACTAACGCGTTGTTTTTGTCACCTCTTTAAAATATTTTTTAAAACTTCCCTCTTTATAACGTGTAAATGTTGCCTTTTTTTCTTGTAATAAAATAGCGCCGGTTTCTCACGGCGACACCAGAGAAAGAGAGAGAGATCCGACTCAGCACTCAGCGCGAGCCCTCGTGTGTGCCGATGACTCTCCCCAACCGACGGTGGCGACGTCAAAATTGCATTCTGGGACATGTTGTCTTTTGGAATGTGTATGCCCTTTAGACGTACGTAAATTTATATTAATAAACTACATTTCCATGCGATGGCCCGGCAGAACTGACGTCACCACAGTGGACGGAATGAGATTATTTTTTTAGTCAACGGATTCTCAGCGCATTCGATTGTCATTGGCCTTTATAATTCACGTTTCATATTTGAACCAATGAAAGTCAGCACTCTCAGTAAACGTTTAACTTAAAATTCTCCCACTTAATAAGAAGGGTCCCTGGGAATTGGGGTCTTATGCTTTCAAAAGCCGGGAGGTAGAATGAGGGCGTGTCATCTACTTGATGTCATGAATTGATGCCTTTCTATTTTTTTGGTTTCATTTCATGTGTATAAATGTGTATTTGTTTGCAGGGTCCTGTGTGTTCATGTATACGAACCTTGCAATAGATAAGCTTTTGTTGTAAAGTCTATCTCAGACAGTAGAAAGCATGAGTACGTGTGTGAAAGCTGGTGTGCCATTGGGTAATTGATAAATTACTTAATTGCTTAGCCATGCCCACCAGCTAAGAAAAGTTGGATTGTGAGAAGGAGAAAGGAGAAAGAAAGGATGCAGCTGTGGAGAGTTATTTTTACTCCTTGACTGCATACATGGTAGTCCTCATTTTTAAACTTTTACTGTTGCCTATTCCTGTTTCAACCTGTTTGTTTATAACAAATTTTGCATTTCCCCCCATCTCTTTTCCTACTTTTTTCTACTTTTTATGGAAGAAATGTAAGCCAGTATCTTCACAGTGGCACATGTTTTGGCTTGAGATCCTAGAAACCTGGATGGATCTGGGCTTGCCTTATACTGTGGGTGATTATATGCTAAGGATTATGCTGTACCTGCTTATTTGTAGTTTGCAGACTGCATTGTACCTGCATAGTAAGCCAAGCCACCCCAGCTAAGGGTGACCACCAGGTAAATGACACAATGATAACTCAGATGTTAGCTACTTTGGTGGAATCTTTTTAAATATTACCTTTCTTAAAACTTTTACCCTTCTTGGTGAGAATTTTGACAAATGAGAGGGTAGAATGCATAGACAATTACTGTCATTGCATTGCATTGTGGGTGTAGTAGTTCCATAAGTGAGTTAGGGTAGCATGTGTTTAGTTTGCACACTAAGTAAACTATACTTTGATTGGGAAAATTTAAATTTAGTGATGACACAGGATGAAAGTGGACATGCTTGAGGATACATCTTTAGCACATCTTTGCTTCTCAACCAGCTCATACATCTTCTATGGGTGATCCACACCACTGCATCCAGCATGGCAGAAGCACCATCCTATTCCTGCACCATCACATCACTATCAGCAATCTCTCACCCAGAGAGAATGTCTCATGTACAAAGTTACATTTAAATTAGAAACTAAAGTTAAATTAAACTAGAAAAGGCCCGTTGTATGATGAGGTGGGCCATCTTATACCTTACTTTACCATAATATAATATTACTACCTTATACCTAAGACATCACATTTGAATTGTGTAAATTTTAAGGAAATTGAAATAAGTGATATTCTCAAGAGGCTTCCTAGGACCAGTTGGTTGATATTCAAGGCCCTGGTCTACTTCAGGACAGCCAGTGACCTGCACTGGCAGAGAGTCACATCAGTACACATCAGTATGTGGTGCTTATACCTAAATCAGTTTTTTGTGGTGTCATGGGACTTAGCTGCTGAGGTTCTAGCAAATGTGGCACAGTATGCAGAGTAACGCAATAACGTGAAAGAAAACTACAGACATCAGCACTATCCATTTCCAGAGAATGCACATCCACAACATTCAGTGAGCCAATTAAAGTTCTGATACCTTTTTTCTGTGATAAAATAATTATATTTCGTTAAGACATTGCTGTTATTCACACTGATGTTACATTAGTAGGGTGTTCACTGCAATTAGAATTTTCATTCGTGGAATACGTCTCTCACTGATGGAGGCTTTGTGGAATGTTGCTCGCATGTAGTGCAATTAGCTGCCAACAGAGGGCAGTAAAGGGTAAAGAAAGAATGTGCTGGGCATATGAATCGGCTACAGCATTTGACCTTAGCAACCCTTTGAGAAAAAAAAAATAATTCTGATACCCAAATCCATGAGGTTGTGTTGCCCATTTCAAAGTTGGTACTGTGTTTTGTTAAAAAAATGCTCTAATGTCCTGACTGTTCGATATTAGAGCAATAAATCCACCTCTATTGTGTCACAGTTCAAAAAGGTACTCGGTACTAAATTCTGCCATGATGGTGGTATAGTAAGGAAAGTTCACTTCCTTATTATTTTATTCCGTATTTCCTCATTCATCACTGTGATGGACTGGAGTTCTAGTCAGTTACCTTTAAACCTTTAAATAGCCACACAGAATAGGCTAAAAGCGAATGATAATAAATAGGCTAATAGCAGGTCGCGTTTCACACAACAGTATTGTCAATTCTAACATTTTACTGAAGATGTTACTCTCAGCAATCACGAGATAATACATTTGGTGGCGATATCATCCCTGTTTCACTTGTCCGTAAATAAATTCAGATAACATGGTTACGAACAACTACATCGGCATCATCATCATCAGCAGAAGCAGCAGCAGCACCATCCAGATGAGCTACACGGGATAAGTGCGCTGCAGTTATATTTAGTTTGAGTTTATTTGCGCTTGAAAACAGGAAGGTTAAAATAACACAAGAAAATAAATATAGGCTATGTGAAGATGGGGTAATAGACATAATCTGGTTTGAAGGGAAAACAATGTATGCAATCAGAATGGACTACAGACATACAAATACAGATTGCATAATGCAGTATTGGATATAAATGTCACAAATGTCAAAAAGTTAAACAGGAAAAAAATATATACACAGTTGCTAGTATTTGCTAGAGTAAAGCAAAGAGGAATTTACTCTGGAGTTTCAAATGACTCATGATTTTGCGATCAGCGTTAAACAGCTCTGAAATCAAGCAAGCAATTATTTGCGTGCAATGAAAGTTACGATATTGCTTGTTCTGAGCCGAGCTAGTCTGCGTCAGTCAAGCAAAGAACCCCTTGTCGTGATCAGTGCAGTGTCATATGAAACTCTCAGTGAAAACCTGAGCTGTGACTTGTCTAACAGGTGAAACCGCTGCTCCATTGGTATTGGCTGTTGGGCGACATATGACAAGCGGCTTATCCGGTGTATGTGACCTCTAATTTACACAGGAAAATACTGGCTAGCTTTTTCTGTAACACCGAATTTTCCCTAAGTGCTGTGACAGTTTGCCTCCTGGAAAGATGGTTCATACCCCTGTAGCGGCACAGTGCACGTGATCACCTGCGGTGTCGATTTCTGCGAAGAGCTGACCCTAGATCAGTTAGGGTCGGATTATGTCTGGGTCGGCTGATGGGGCGGGAGGGGAGCGGCTTTCCCTCCGGCCCACCCCAAACAGTTCGTGTGACCACTGATCTCTCGTATTACCTGCATAGACAGTGCTGTCTGCCTGTGTGAGATAGCCTACGCTTGTTGCGTACACAGATCTCTTCTACGCGGTTGCATTGCCAGGATTAGATTTTCTCAGTAGTTCTGGAAATGTTATAGACACAGATGAGTGACAAATTAGTAGGATAAGGTGACAGAGGCTTTTGTGGGCTACACTATCATTTTACGGTTGTGGTCTGGGAAAGAACGCATAATTACTGTCTCACGCACAATACAGTTTCAGGACCTGGTTGCGTGTGTCGTAAGCGACCAGCGCAGCGACATGCAGATTAGCAGTTGACGTGCAGGATTTGTAAAACACCGGTTAAAGCCAGGGTATAGCAGTGTCGGGATGTTCCGGGAGATTGTCAGAATGATCACTTCGCAGTCCGCTTTTGATTTGACGTCTAGAAATCAGCAATGACTTCATCCATTTAGATCTCAACCAAGGCTGACTCTGGCGGAGAACACAAGAGAACCGTAACGTTATTTTAGGCTAATTGAGAATAACGCGCGGGCTATGTGGATTTTGCGTCAAATTTTCGAGAGACAATCTTCGGGATATTGCGCATTTAAGAACTTGGCCTCCTGTACTAGCTATTTCATGGAAAGATGTTAATATTCCAACAAACCTTTACATTAATATATAATTACCTATCTTCCCATTAGTTCCACGTTAACAACCATTAGACAAAATAATGAGAAGGGCTTTTTTAAAACATGCGAGAAGGTATCCCTGGATAACTAATGTGACCTTGTATGGATGCTTGTTCGCTGGCGGGGACTTCACGCACCAATGTCTTGCCCAGAAAGAAGAAATTGACTGGAATCAAACGCGAAACGTGGCTCTGGTAGCATTCAGCTTCCATGGCAACTTTAACTACTTCTGGCTACGGGGCTTGGAGCGGCGTTTTCCCGGAAGATCCGCCGGGATGGTACTTCGCAAACTGTTTCTGGATCAAACGATTGCATCCCCGCTGGCTACGAGTGTCTTCTACACAGGTAATGTCGGTGTACGTTAAATGACAAATTCATTATAGCCTAAAGCGTAATTAATTGCTAGTTAAATTTCTCCGCGGACTGCAGGCTATTGCAATCGTATTGCTTCTGGATCCACCTTTGGCCTCTAGTGGAAATGGCAAGCTTATTGATCGCGAGGCTCCTGCGTGTGTTTTAATCATGCCCGCTGGCAGTTTTCTTAATTGCCTGCATTTTCACCTGTGTACATTATTTGCAACAGAGCTTTGGTGGCAAAACAGGACATTATATCCCAATGGAACAGTGTCATTTAACTGCTGTAGCCTATGCCTCGCAAACATTTTTAAGACCTAAGACATTTTTTAACCTTTTAAATTAGGATATCTCCCTCTTTTCAGGGGTCAGTTTCTTAGAGGGCAAGGAGGACATACTGGAAGACTGGAGGGCGAAATTCCTCAATACATACAAGGTAAGGCTCCGTAGGCCACGGAAGAGGAAAGTCACCTTCTGCGGCTCACCCCTGATTAACCTACTTTATGGCGCTGCTTTTGGACGGCTGGCAGAATGCCAGGGTAATTCATTATTCCGGTGTTGGGCGATTACACGCGGTGGACAATAAAACCCTCCCGTTGCTCTTCTACAGTTGGCACACCCCGTCCACTTTAAAATGATATTAGAAATCTACATCTGTCGTCAAATCTGTAGAAGAGACGGGATTGCATCCATTTTACCCCTGCTCCAAGAGCTTCAGACTGTCGCTAAAATATATTCGGCTGTTTTATGGTTTTTTATGTAACATCAGACGCTTATTTTCAAAATGTGTCTCTTTATTTCAGACTGGACTCATGTACTGGCCGTTTATGCAGGTAAAAGATTTTTTTTTTGACAACGCCAGGCCACATTTCATCCAAGCTCTGCCCCATATTTGTTCATTAAAATACACCCCCACTGCAAAAGTAGCTCTTTTAGCCGTTGGCCATTGAGGAAATTCTTATCAAACAGCTTGCAATGACCACGCTAGTAATCAGTGATTTGTAAACTGGTCAAATTTTCATGTGTGATTCGTGTCATGTGGTGCAATTTGCTCATGACAATGGTTATATTACCCACTGTAGACAATACATGTAATAGCAGTAATATTACTTAAATAAAATAGCAGTAACTTACTTTAGGTAACGAGTTAAGTCCATGTTTTAAGGAACCGCGCAATCAAAACGTTCTGTAAATTGTAACGCTGGTAGCGATGCTGACGAAGCTACTGGAAAAAGCGCTGTATATTTATTTTAGCTGGAAGCCTAAATTCTTTCTTGGGAGACCAACATCAGCACACGCAGTAAATGTTTAGGTTATGCACATGAGGGCAAAGAACTTAAAAACACAGATTGTTGTCCTAAACCTCCGTGCAACATTATTTAGGCTACAAAAATGAAAAAATATCAGCAGTAGCCTGTCCATTTCCAAGCATTCGAGTCAGTTTAGCATGACAGTCGATATAGGCTACGTAAATTGATAAAGCCAAGTAAAGTTATTGAAATTAGCCTTTACAATTGCATTACATGTGCTAAAATGTGATAATGGTGTTCTTGTCAGTGTTTAATGTAGGCCTATAGCATCACGTATCCGTATATAAGAACGTGAATGTAAACTGAAATTCCGTTCTGTCAGATAACACTATGTACATGGCAATATTGACCCTTTGCTGTAAACACTTCCGCACTGTCTGTTTTGTATACACCGCAATCATATTAACCATAATCGAACGTTAACTCTCCTTCTCTCTCCTTTTCCTCTTTTTCCCATCAGTTCCTTAACTTCGTGCTGGTGCCGCAATACCTGCGGACGGCGGTTATGGGCTGCAGCGCCTTCCTGTGGGCCACGTTCCTGTGTTTCTCGCGCCAGAGTGGGGACGGCACGGTCACTGTCGCCCTGGCCTGGATCCGGTCGCCCAGAGCCAAGCTCCCAGCTCCTGAAGCCCGCGAGGAGAAGTGACACGGGGCCGGGGCCAGCGAAAAACGTGCGGGTCGTGCCTTTATTCTTCGAAAGATACCTACAGAGCAGAAGTCTTACATATATTACAGAAGGTGCACCCAGGGGACCAGGTCCTCACGCTTTCCCCCGAAGTTCTGACTAAAAAATTGAACCACTTGTCACGTTTTCCCTATACGTCACACAGGTTGGTTGCTAGATTAACGCTGGTTGCTGCCTGTTTGTTCACAAAATTGGCGAAGGATGAAAAGGTTGCAACTGATTAAATTCCTCTGTCAAAATTAAAGATGGGGCACATTGCTCTTAGATTGAATTCAGGCCTTTCTTAAAATTCGCCTGTCACTAGTCATTCTCCCTCTTAATTATATGACAATATTGTGATAAATAACGCCAGCCATAACCTTAACATAACCAGAATAATGGTCTTCCTAATCTTAGTTATTGGTGTACTTGTGAAAATCAAATAAAACTCTTAGTTGTTTCCTTCATGGAGAGTGCAGAGATGAGCCAAAGCAACATGGAACCAGACGCGTAGTTCAGGGACTTTAAAAACCCCACATGCTCTAATTACTTGAAATGTTTATTCGAACACAATAGGTTGCCATCAACCCAGACACCTTACACATGAACAGAGAGGTATGTCATCGAGTAGCATACCTTAAAATAGGACAGTGTGTTCAGAGAACTTATGTTAAAACAACTCAGAAAATGTACGTGTGCCGTTTTAGCAGACGGCAATTTAGATTATTATGGTGTAACTCTATTAGTTGATGTAGATAATGCGGAACTTGGTGTGCTCGTTGATACCATTACAGACAGCAATGCGAAGATAAGAGTGACATTAAGAGCGCGATTAGCTACCCGTATGGGGTATCCGATTTAGTTATTTCGTGTGCTAATCGTGTCTTTTATTGCGATTGGATTTCCTGCTAGGGACCGCAGCGCTTACACAGCGATTTTTTTTACTGTTGCGATGCTATGTGGAGATGCCAGGGATGGAAAAGGTGCGCTTTACTACAGAATATTTAAAAATACAAAAACATATACTGGACAAAGTCTTTATTACTTTGTTCACACAATTTACTAACCGCCCAGGTCCCTTCTGTCTTCCAGAGAGAAAGGTTTAAAGTCTGAAACACGAACCATGTGATCGCATTATTCTATCTCAGTTCACTTCCAACTTGAACGTTAAATTGTTTCTTAAATATTATCAATATAAATATTTATATGGGAGAATAAAACCGGTCGAATATACTGAAATACAATAATAAACATAGATACACTTTGATACCATCTCATGTGGAGTTTTCATGCATAATGATTACTGACTCGTCTTTCCGAAAAGATGAATATCTTGAAGACGGTATTAATATGCTTTTCATAATTATGGATTTTTTCCTACTGCATTGACTAATTGCAGTTCATTCGACGAACAATTTATTTGATTGATTTGATCATTTTATTTTTTCGTTGAATCTTTAATATTTCGTTGTCTAATTTGATTATGTGATCATCAATTTATTTGACATTTTCATTAAACGAATGTGGGTTATATGATCCAAATGTCAGGTTTACCACCAGCTTGTACTGAATGAAATCAGTTCTTTTTAGATGTTTTATTATCCGTTGTTAAAACTGGCCATAACTGATAGACAGCAGGTCATTTGCACTGTGCTCCTTGTTTAATATTCCTGTCTGTCTGCTTCCATGTGCTCACTTTAGCTCACAGCTTGAAGCCCAGCTATGCATTAAATGAGCCATAAGGCACAGAGTTTTCATTAGAGCCTAGTACTGTAAAAGGAAGGTTCTAGTCTGTGCGCTTGCAGTCCAAACTAGGACCAAGAAATGAAGGATTAGACAGAAGCCTCACACTACCCACAGCCCCCTGCAATTTGTGTATCCAAGCAACCAAGAGCCAAATACTGAGTGAAAAAGAATGGAAGCAGACCAAATATACACAGCGAAACTGACTTAAAGTCTTTCTGACAAATATTTAAGAGAAATTGTCACTTGATACACTGTCCAGTCCTTCATTTCTGAGTCCAAACTAGGAAGTCACAAGGACCATGTTTGTTGTTCTAGTCAGGAGCCAAAAATATAAGAAAATCCTTTAAAATCATCTTCTATGTTTGAGTTCACGGTGCAAAAAAATTCTGAGGACTGCTGGGGACCTATGCAGACTTGACAAAACAAAAACATTTTCCAGTAGCTTAATGTGTATTCTTCAAAATTCACAAGAACACATGACGAAATGGTCTTGTGTTTCCTGACCATCTGGGCTAATCAGTGAAGGGCAACGGGAACTTTGTTATGATTGGTGTGGACATTCCATGTAACACCTCCACTCCAATCACAGACAAGTGTGTGCTGCATGTGAATAATACCTGTGCTACAGTGGTTCTGCAGGGACAACCTCATTGCAAGACTGGGAGGTTATCCATGGCTTTATATCTCAAAATGAAATCATATCTAAAGCGTTTTTCTTTTTCATGTGTTTTTTGTTTCTTTTTTTACAAGTGTTTGTATTGGAGCCATGTGTCTGCCTAATCAATAAGTCCGTTAATAGGGATGTTTTGTTATACTCCATTTGTATGTGTTTGTGTTGGCTCACATTGTCACAGTCATAACTCTGAAGATGCCATTAGCCCTGGGAGATGGCACTGCCGCCACTGTTGTGGAATAGTGTGAGGAGAAATAAAGTCTTTACTAAATTAATTCAACCATTAGTGCTGATTGTTTCTCTAGGTGTATATGATTTGCACATACCAAGGACTGTACTTGAGCCTAAAAAGACGTTGTGTCATTGGTAAATTTATCACGCATTCAGATTAGAAATGCAATACCTTCAGGTTAATGTTACAATTTATGAGGTCAATGTTAAGGATTCATGGTGATATTTATATTGATACTACATTATTTATGAGGAGCAAAGCGCATCATTGCTCAGAGATAAAGGATAGTGAGATGTCAAAGAATATCAGCAGATATCAAAAGGATATGTTAAATACCTATAGCCTGGTAAGCCACACAAAACTTACAGCCAACAAGAGTTTTATCATTCCTTAAGTTTCTTTATTTTCCACACCCAACATTCTGAATTGAATCCATAATGACGTGATTGACACTGTCAGAGCTTTGCATGGGCTTTCCTGATGTTTACATGCAAGGGCTGAATGGTGTGACAATCACATGCTCTTCAACAAAGAAAGCTTGAGCCTGGAAAAAGCTGCACACTGTAGCCACACTCTTCCCTCGTGAAGGTGAACCAATGGATGAAGTGACTTGAACCGCCAATGAGCGCTCAAAAGTATGTTCTCACGTTGAGTTTCAAGTGGCACACAGGAACACACACACACGGGTAAGAAATAATGGGTTTTGTAGGGGCAGGTTCCATGTAAAAGTAAATATGTAAGAACCAGTTTTCTCACACATGTTTAAAGAAGATAGTTACTTTTCATCTCACTTTATCTGGTCTGAAGTCAAATGCCAGGTAGACAGATGCCAAAGAGAAAGCAGGATGCTCCTGGGGTCAGGCTGGATGGTGTGCAGGGGGATATTGGACCCCTGAGTGTCAGGTTAGTGGCCCAAATTCTGTTTTCCCTCCCTCAAAAACACCACTTCTTCTACTGCTCCTCAGAACCTTTTCTCTCACCTGCTGCCAGCCAGCCCAGAATTCCTCATACCCTAACGTCACAGAGTTCTTCAGTGCCCTCTACAGGCTCCTGTTCTCACTGCTCCCGCTGGTCCTTGTTGTATGCAGATTCCCAAAACACCTGTAGGGGGAGACAGAGATTCAGCAGGAGTAGTCATGACTGATCTGGAGGACGTGTACAGGTGTAAACTCTCTGACATGACCCTTCAGTTCCAAAACATAATTGAACATGTCCTTTTCACAAATCGACTGCACAATAAATCCGCAGCGCTATTAAACAATAGTAACACTGTTTGTTTTTTGCATTCTTTTGTTGTCAATATGAGAACATTAATAAATGTAGTCTTTTAGTCAAACTGATATACGTTTGCAGTGTGTGGTTAGCATTTTCTCTTTGATAGCCTATTGTTGGCTCTACGCACCTGCAGTACCACTTAATCTATCGTGCTGACTGAGTGCAACACCACTTCTCTCACCTTTCAGTTTACAGCTAGACAACCTCTCCTTAACTAATCTCTCACCCACTGCCTACAAAGCAAATACAAACGCATCAGTGAGCAATGCAACTCTTTACCTGGTTCACCACTCTGATCGTACCATTTATGGTCGGCTCGACATTGCATTTTTGACTAAAGCACAGAGCACACATATATTTGCGTATCCTGGGAAGTCACTTTCTCTATATTTCATTGGTCATGTGTACAAGAAAAGACATTCAAACGGGAAAGGCTGCCATTAAAATGATTGATATCAACATGAACATGAAACAGTCTGATCCACATTTCCAAAAACAAACGGAACAAGCACCCTTCCTACGCAATACTGCTCAATGTTCTGCTTGAAACGATTCACTATATTTCCTCCTCGGCTTTTCTTCATTTTAAATAGGCTTGGTATTTATTGTGTGCAAAAGGAAAATGTAACCGACATGTTCAGCATTATTTTTGATATCATTACGTTTCTGATTCGTATTTGTACCACCCTCCTTGTCCCCCAAATTAAGTGAATTGTGAAGTGTTGTATGAATGTTATTTTATAAAGGACATTTGAATGAGGCGCGTGAGGTGTGGAAATCCTCTTATATACTTGTGCTGGCAGCCATTTAATCACTGCTTGCAGACATATTTACTTAGTTATATGCGGAGACTTAAATCACGCACAATTTGCTGTTGCATCTTATATATTAATTTATTTTACAGTTTCAACTGTGTATACATTTAATAATTTATTTCACACAATTTGTCAAGAAATGTCTTTATTAACATTATTTCGGTGTTTTCGAATTACATATACATGTGAAAAGGCAATAGTTCAACTCACCGAGGTTTATATACCTTGCCTGAATACATTTTATTCACTCCGCAATTGTCTGAATAGTTCATGTACCATCACTAAAACCTTATTTGCGTTCTTTCAAATGCTGCGCATTCCTTTGTATAATCATAGAAAGTGATATTACTCAAAGCTTTTCACATTTATTACATCCATGCTGAAATGTAATAACACTAAAGCATTATTTTTTGTGGGGAAAAAAAGATATTTTGAACCGAGTTACTCTGTGCAAAAATGTCTCCATCACGATTGCAACTAGACAATTCCCACTATCGCTTTTCAAATTAGCGCGACTGGTTTCCGCGTTGTAAAGCATGTGATTCGCGAAATTGCGTCACTTCTGGGGAGTTTTCTGCACCGCCGCTGATTGCGATGGTCTGGATTATCTGAGGAGCAGTTTTGTAGTTGGAGTATCGTCATCTAGTTCCTCTTTTTTCCAGCTCAAATGGAGGTTTAGCAGTAGTTTAAGACATTTTGTTATTGTTAACGGAGGACATATAATTGTGAGAGGAAGACCGGAACACATTACCATTCCTTATTGCAGGTTTGAAGACTTAATTGTGTGTGTGTTACTTTGAAAGAGATTGGTATCGGCGACAAAGAGCTTACTGGTTGTTAACTAGCTAACGTTAGGTAGCAAGCTGTCTACATTAGCGAGGGTGTGGAGCAAGAACAAAATGCTCTAGCTAGATATAGTTTTTATTAGTCATGCGATTGGCTTTCTGAAACTTTTGTGTTGATTTACCTAATTCCACAGTGTTTTTCAGTGGTTAAGCTACAGAGTTAAGAGTTAGCGCTAGCTAACTTAGTTAACTAAAGCGCATAACTGAAATGCCTATGCTAGCTGCGTTATCTGACCGGTCGATTGAATTAACAATCCCGTTCTTGGTAGCTAGCTAACGTTAGCTATATCAATAAAACTGTCAGCAAGTTAATCTCTAACGGTATCCTTCGTTTTCATGTTATGTTAATCTGTCAACATTTTCTTGATCTTCACAAATATACAATGTAAGAACTTGCTTTCACGACATAAATACATCTGAAATAACGTTGCAAGCTTTTACAATTTTGCTGGTTAACTACATAAGGACTAGCGTTAGTCAGATGAAGTTTGATGGTAACGTTAACCATGACGGCATGACCCTAAACTGGGTTCCCAAGTATCTCAACAATGTCTACAATTGATGTGGGCAATTTTACTCATACGTGATACCAAAGACCTTACAGGGTGGAATCGCAAATCAGTCTGACAGGAACAAGTCGTGAAAGTGTGTGGGAAAAGCATTAATTTAGCGCTTCAAATGTCTGCTTAGAGTGGCGTAATCCTTCGAAGTCTCAAGTGAAACGGAAGCGCTTCGTGATAATGAACGCATCTTGCTTTTTCAAGATGTGAGGGTGCTCAAACGGTTATGAATGAATGCTGGCCACAGTTTGTTTCCCATAATGCAACTGGTGGGTTAAAGCTCTAAAGCTACAGGAGATTTACGCTCTAAAATGTGAGATGTTCCACTGGCTACTGTATGGCCAGACCTCATTCAGATTAATTAGGACAGCTTTCCTGAAACTGGGAAAAAAACGCATTGAGTAATTATCTGGCAAGTACTGAATCATTACAGTGAAGGGAAATTTGGGAGTGGGTTGTGGCCTCTGCATGTCAGTCTTACACGTCTTGCTCCTCTCCCTCAGGTCCTGTAGTCTTCCCCTCAGGCAGGTCTCCACTGTGAGGGAATGGGGGAGCCCAAGTCTCCTAAGTGCTCCTCCATAGAGGAAGAGCTGTCTTACTGGAAGGAGCAGTCTGCCAAACACCAACAGAGGTACGTGGAATTAGTCTCACTGGCAGAGACATATGTACATTAGGGGTGGGCGATATAGACTTAGATATAGATATAAAACTATATCACAATATTTCATGGTATATTTTGCAGTAACGATATAAATGACAAAATGAAAATAGTATCATTCAACACTATCTTTTTGGCCACAAGTTACATCAGCATACAGTCTTGGGAGCCATGCAAACACAAACATTGATCCAAAAAAGTAAAACTTAATCCTAACCATCATCAAATACTAAACTATACCAATTAAGTAGGCTAAAAAATAGAATGTGAACTTTATTCACAAATTAAAATTCCAGTGAAAATGCAAACACCAGTACTGGCAGGATTCATAATCTGACCCCAGGAAAAACAAATGGAAATGTTGTAAAAATACTTTTCTTCTGTAAAAGTACAAATAATGTTTAAATAGTAGGGCTGGGTATTGGCACAGATGCCCCGATTCAATTCGATTTGATTTGTTTCCGATTCACAAGCTAACAATTCAATTCAATCTGATTTGATTCGATTCCGATTCACAAGCTAACAATTCAATTCAATCTGATTTGATTCGATTCCGATTCGATATCGATTCGATTAGAATGAGATATTAAATACTATATAGCAGTTATATTTAGAGAGATGTTTAAAAAGCTCTAAAGGGAACACAAATTTACAAATGCAGAGTCACTGGAAACAAATTGTGAAAACCACTAAAGAAAAGGCCAAAGGCTTGTACAGTCATGTGCCGCTTAACGTTCATTCGGACAACGTCCATTCGCATATGTGTCCGTAGTCCGGTAAAGTTATAATAAAGTTTAAAAATCCCGATCGCAGAATGGGACGTAGGGGACGTAACCGGATGTAGTGAAGGCAGTGCTTCCCGCATGCAACACGTGTATCTCATGTCTCATGGAAATAAAGCAATTGCGCTGCCAGGCGTATAATGGTACAGTACATAGTATACCATAATATTATAATGCATAGTCTTGATAGTCATAATAAACGCCTATGCTAATGTCTTATGTATGTACTATACTGCACTTTCTATCTTTGTTTTAATGTGAACTTCGCATTCTGACAGTTAAAAAGTTTACCGTATAACAGTGTATGCTTCGACTCGTAGGCAGCGGCATCCAATATAGTGCCTATTCCATATAGGTTTGCTAAGTATATACTATGGTGTTTGCACAACGTCCAAATCGCATGTCCTGTTTCACAGAACATATCGTGGACGTTAAGCGACGCATGACTGTACACCAAAATCTTTTTATTTGAGGAACACATGGGTGTAGTTCCTTAAAAACAAAACCAACCTGTATCATTGCCTACTTATTAATGACACGAAGCGGAAATGTGTTTGCATTAGCTAGCTCAGGGAAAGCTGGTTTGGTAGCTGCAATGACTAACAAAACGTAGCTGACTGCCAGTAGCAACTTTGCAATTGTGAACAACGTTTTCTTGCTAGCCTAATATGAACAAGTAGCTAGCTAGCTACCTTGCAAATGAACATGAACAACTACGTTTCTCCTGAATTGTGCTAAATTACACTGCATTTGTGAGCAAGTGTTCAGTTTAGCTAGCTAGCTAGTTGGATAACTAGGTAGTGGTTGTGCATTATAGTAATGTTAAAGCTTAAAAAGCTGTGACTGCAGTGCACATATATATGAATATGTATACCAGGCATCTCCACGATTTCGGACACCCTTCTCCAGGCATCATTTTTTATTTATATCTCTGTACGTATCAAGAGACAAATTGTAGAGTATGGAGAAAACGGACACTGCCACGATAAGCTTCTCCATGTTTGACTGGAACCAAAATGTTGGATCATTTGTTTCAGCAACGTGTGTCACGCTGCCTTCACTCTGTAGACACCGAGTCACATCGCTCAGTATGTATAAAAACAGACCTAGTATTGTATAAAACAGACCTCCAGTTTAGTCTATTTTAGGCCCACCAAGTTGGCTTTGCAACCGGTTTGGGGGCGCTGGTAATTGCCTTTAATATGACAGTTAGGCTATATCAGAGCCCGTCTATTTAATTTTCTGGCTGTTTAACCACTGCGGAAATGAACCTAGAAAACCGGAAAAAATGCATACTAGCATAAAAGATCAATCCATAAATTTTACAGATCAATATCGAATCGGGCTAATTTTAAAAAACGATTAATTGAAAAAACAATATTTTTGCACACCCCTATTAAATAGTACAAAATGAAGAAGTTTATGCAAAACTATGCTGCAAAACATCAGAATGGTATATAAACCTACCGCGACACTCTTTGTATATAGCTGGCAGGGCCGTTTTTGAAAAAGATTTCTTTGATGGCATGTTGTATCTACGCTCCATTTTCTGGATCATTAGCCTGAATCCCTCCTTGTCAACAGTTCGGATTAGCAACATGTCTTTGGCTAAGCAAAATGCCTCCGCCTCTGTCAGTTCGTTCCAGCATTTACTTTTTTTATCATAGGGAGTGCCACTGGCAAAGGTGCTGACAATAACCTTCTGAATTAAAGGAATTTGCTCAACCTTACTTGTTGCCGCTTTCTCCTTGCGCAACTTCTGGCTTTTCTCACATTCTCATCTGTGTTTTTGCTTGAGGTGGTGGAACAAATTTGATGTGGTTCCACCCTTTGTTGATACGGGTTTTTGACACACTTTACAAATCACAAGTTTGATTCACATTTGATCTTTTGTATCCGAACCACTTCCATATTACGGAGGAAGCTCCTTTTTTTGGGATTAATTCTTCCTCCTCGTCTAGGGCTGGAACTCCGCCTTCCACCATGCTTGTTCTCGTTCTACGTTTGAGATGGTGAGATGCCCACGTTGTGGCGTGTATGTAAACATGTCATCAACTATATCATCAATATCGCAATGTGACAAATTCTTATCATGGGAAGTGATGTGGTGTCCAGCTTTCAAGCTCAACCCCATCTCTGGCTTGTTATGTGTTTTGGTAAAACCGGGGGGGTTGTTGTGTGGTGCTTGATCTGGTTGGTGATTGGGCGATTGGGTGTCATGCCCCCTCTCACCTTCAGGGCAGTAGATGCCCAGGAGGAACTGCAGGAGTTCCAGCAGATGAGCCGGGACTACGAGGCGGAGCTGGAGGCAGAGCTCAAGCAGTGTGAGGCGCGGAACCGTGAGCTGCTGACTCAGAACAACCGCCTGCGCATGGAGCTGGAGAGCTACAAGGTACTGTACTGCTCTAATCCCCCCCCCGCCCCATCACTGCACTCAGTACTGTACTGCTCTAATCCCCCCTCCCATCATTACACTCAGTACTGTACTGCTCTAATCCCCCCCGCCCCATCACTGCACTCAGTACTGTACTGCTCTAACCCCCCCCCCCATCACTGCACTCAGTACTGTACTGCTCTAATCCCCCCCGCCCCATCACTGCACTCAGTACTGTACTGCTCTAATCCCCCCCGCCCCATCACTGCACTCAGTACTGTATTGCTCTACCCCTCCCATCAGTGCACTCAGTACTGTACTGCTCTAATCCCCCCCATCATTACGCTCAGGACTGTACTGCTCTACCCCCCTCCCATCATTACTCTCAGTACTGTACTGCTCTACCCCTCCCAGCATTACACTCAGTAATGTGCTGCTCTGCTCCCCTCTCCCATCATTACACTCATTACCTGCAAACTACAATCTGCAGAAATACCTGGAGGTCATGAAATGCCAGTAAATAAACTGCTATGATCTGCAGGAAGTATTTTTTGTCTTAAAAAGTGTTTGATTGGGCACTCAGGGCAACAGTAGGTGGCTCTTGTCGCGTAGCAGTGCCTCTGGGGAACAGTTTGAAAGTAATTTTTGAACTTGAGTTGAAACACCAAAAAGATGCACAAATTAAGTGATTATTATGTCAATTGTGATGAAATGAATGAATGTGATGAAAAGTTCTGATCAGATACTCATTTTAAATAATCGTGTTATAAATGTCCGGTTATTTTCAGAGAATGGTCCCATGTAATATTTAAAACCTTCATGCAGTTGAGAAGGTGACCTTTATTTGAGACTCAGTATGACTGTGCATTCTCATTTCCCCCCGTCTGTGTGTGTTTATGCACTGTGTGTATGTGTGTGTTTGTGTATGTGTGTGCGTGTGTATATATGTATGTTTCCTCCCTCCAGGAGAAGTATGAGGCCCAGCACTCTGAGGCCTTCAGGCAGATCTCCACGCTGGAGGGGGACCTTGCAGAAACCACCGCCATAAAAGACCAACTTCACAAGTACATCCGGGAGCTGGAGCAGGCCAACGATGACCTGGAGAGGGCCAAGAGGTCAGAAAGAGCTGGAGACGGGCTCTGATTGGCTAGATCAGGGCTGCGTGTGGTGTGGTGGTTTCAGCTCCAAAGACCTATGGGTTCGAATCAATGTAGAGGTCTCCACAGTAAACATTTTGTGGAACAGTTGTGTTAATATGAAAATACCTGTAATTAATCATCAAGATTGATTGATTGAGGGTTGTTGATCCCCACAGTAGATGGATTTTTTTCACTTCATGATTAGTGACTGACTGGTCTGAACCAGTGAGTCTTTTCAGTGATTCACATAAGTCAGTAATTGACAGCATATGATAGCTCCATCCATTTTTGTGTTCATGAAACCTCATTCTTTGTCCTAATGGAAGTGATAATTCATTGCGAACTGTGGATGGCAGCTGTAGTAATTATGAAGTGCCTAAATAAGGGTCTCTGTTATTGAAAATAAATCCCGCCCTCTTCTTTCCTCAACACAGGGCCACCATCATGTCACTGGAGGACTTTGAGCAGCGGATGAACCATGTGATCGAGAGGAATGCCTTCTTGGAGAGCGAGCTGGATGAGAAGGAGAGCCTCCTGGAATCGGTGCAGCGGCTGAAGGACGAGGCCCGAGGTCAGAAGGCAGGGAGCGCTCTGTGGCATTATAGGAAATGAAGCCATAGCTTGTAGCTATGAGGCTACTTAAACAAGAGGGTGTCCACTGAGTTTTCCCTCCATTCTCCATGTTTCCATTTGTAGGAGGTTCCAGCTGTTATTCCCTGTTATGAATATTCATAATGCGACACCAAATCAGAGCACATTTAGCTTCACCAGTGGCAGAGACAGAACTGTCCAGTGTATAGAGTGTCTGTGGTTTTCCTCTCTGATTGGTAATGAGTGTTGGACCAGTGGGATGAGCTGGAGAGAGCTGATGGTGGAGAGCAGTTCCTCTCACCTCCTGAAACAGCACAATGAGTAAATGAATAAACAAGCGCCCTGTTCACTAACCTGTTGGCCCTGCCCCCCTCCCATCCTTGCGGCAGACCTGCGACAGGAGCTGGCAGTACAGCAGAAACAGGAGCGCCGGCCATCCCTCGCCCTCACCAAAGATCCTGAGAGGACCGACCCGCCGCCCTCGCCACGGGTCCCCTCCAGCCTCCCCTCCGTCCTGGCCACGCCTTCCGGGCCTCCCCGTAGCCCGGCCAGCTCCTTTACCACGCCCGCAGCCTCCTTCCAGCGAGGTGAGAGCCGACTCATGACCCCAGCATCACCCGTGATGACCTGGTGTTTGTTCATTCATGTGACGGATGCTCTTACCCAGGGTACTTTGCAGAGCCTTTGTGGCATCTTAAATATGATGCTGAGCTGCTAGAATTAGAGCAAAGGCAAGTAAAATGTATTAATAGTAAAGCATCAAGTTCAAAAACAAAGCCAAGATAAGGAGACAGCCAATCAGATGCCTTCATGGGCCAATGAATGTGCTGCAGAGGGTAGCTGTTTGCTTTAAAAACAATCAGTGATTAATTAAAATTATCATTAGCATCTATTCAGTTGAAAGGTCCTACAGTGTTTGAAGATGAATTCCAGGGGAAGGTGTTCAGACGAAGGTGTTCAGATGCTGCTTTTTATACAGAAGTCAGTGCAAGCCAGTTTGCTTAGTGGAAGCGGATGTGATAAAGTGATAAGCACGGCATTGACAGCAGTGTGTTTGTGCATCCAGGTGAAAGCATGACCGCAACTCCCCTTACCACATCCGCCCGGATATCTGCCCTCAATATCGTCGGGGAGCTGCTGAGGAAAGTGGGGGTAAGAGGCTCATTACGCCCCTGTTTCACTATAGAGCTGGAGCCAGTTACTGTCAAGCTGAAGACAGGCACTGTAATGTTTTTGGGTGTGGGGTGCGCCTTGTTGTTTCAGAACCTGGAGTCAAAGCTGGCCTCTTGCCGGGAGTTCGTGTACGAGCAGACGCCAAACCGGGCGAACCCCACCGCTGGTCCTGGGACAGCAGCTGCTATCCCACGAGAGGGTTCAGAGAACCAGCACAGCCCCAACGGCCTGCCCGCATTCGATAAGGGGTGAGGGAGTCTACTGGAGCTGATTTGTGTAAATATGCAATGTCCAGCTGATGCTGAATAATCAAGTCCTAGATTGTCCGCAGGTGCTTTTTAACACTCAGAATCATAGAAAGGAAGCTGAACTGATTCAGCCGAACTGGTGATCAGTCTCAGCATGTTACCTGCTCTTGGTTGGCACTATAGAATTAAAATTGAACTGAAGTGATTTAAATGGAATAGAATGTGAGTAAGCACTGGGCAGGTGTGAAAGCCTGCAGACCCTGCGGCCCCCAGGATCAGGAGTGAATTACTGCACAAGACTAATAATGACTCACATGCCGACATGGAAGCAGAGATCCTCTAGACTAGAGGCACAGTGTGCCTGGCTGTTCTCACCATCTAACTTCTTATATGCTTACGTGTGAGTGATTCATTCATGCTGAGGTTACAGTAATAGGCTGACTCATCAGTGGTTAGCAAGGTCAGTGTTGCTCAAAACCGTTCTGTGTATTGCAGATTAGCGAAGCGGCTAGAATTTGGACCTGCCCCAAAGATTGCCCTGTGAGAGCGTGGTTGCTCTCCTCCCCGCCCTGCTGTCAGCACAACACCCCGTGCCCCTTCTCTGAACTCCGGAACTTCAGGACTCTCCCTCTGGTTACCCCCAAGGGCAGACTGGCCCCACCTTCTCTCTCTGGCCCTGCCTCTGAAGAGCTCTTCAGTTTCCTGAGGTTTCTCTGTTCTTCCTGTTGCAGAGGAGCACTGGATTGGTTAAAGACTGTTCTTAACCCACTGTCCCACCAGCAGGCCCATAGGCTGTACCACTGACAGACTTCCCTCGATTGGATAGAATGTTGTGTTGGGGGGTGAGAGGACCTTGTCAATACTATTTGGCAGTCGGCTCCCGTTGTCTTATAGACTACATTTAGCTGTCCTTCGGTTGTACAGCTGGGTTTAACTTTCACCAGATAGACAAATGTCCGTGCTGTCACAGTGGGACCTAAAATTGTGCCAGAATGTGCTCTCTGTGTTTAGTCATAGCATTATGAGGTCATAGCACTTGAGGTCACAGCATTTCTTTCAATGCTGGAGTCACAAAGAGCTGTTTCATTGGCCGCTGCTTACCGCTTTGCTTGGCATATTGTAGTGGACACAAAAGCACAAATACAAATAGCCAAGAATGTCATACAGTTACATTGGGATATGCGATGAACAGAAATCTGCAAGTTTCTGATTGGTTGTTGTGCTCTCTGTGAGGCCAGAGCCTTGCCTGTGAGCTCCCAATGCGGTGGCAGTGTCATTTTCTTCATACACATTTTGCAATGCTTAAGAAACTGCCATTTGGGTCCATGCTGACACCTAGGGGCCAGTGGCCAGAAAAGCGTCTTGACTGCATCGATGTCACTATGCTGGCACCTTGGCAGAGCTGGTGAGCTTTTGGCCATGGTTCAGTGTGAAACCTTAAGTCATCACAAGACTGTGGATAACTAAGACATTAGTGCACGGGAGAGACAGTTACAAGGAATTTCAAGCTGCTTGCTCCCTTGTAGTGAATTACAGGATTATACTGAGTTAAACTGGGAAACGACTCGTTATTTTTTACAATACGAAAGACGCAGAGAGACTGAACAATAGTAGATTTCCGTGATCACTATGATTCTGACACCTACCCACCACTGATAATGAACATGAATCAGTTTTTTACCGGCAGAATGTAGAGAAGAGGTGTTATAAATAATGCTAATGTGTAGCTCTAAGGAGGGTTAAGAGTCATGGTTAGAATGATTTTTTTTTTTTTTTTGTACCAGCTTTTTGCCTTTACCTTGTAACGCTGCTTTAAGTGTGACTAACGGCTGCTGGTTTCTTTCTCAGGGGCAGACAGGTGTATCGTTAGTGAGCTGGTGTGACCTATTTTTGAGTCTTGGCATAGCTTTCTCCCTCGTATTATAGAGAACTGTTCCTTTGTTCCTTTGAACAGTTCCAAATGGGAGGGAACTGGGGGGTGAAAGTGGTGATGGGAGACAGCTAGGCTTCACAAAGCCCAAAATGGATGCAGCATGAGGTGTTATCACTGATCACGCTAGTCAGCCATTGACAGCACATCACAGCTCCGCCTGTTTTGGGGTTCCTGAGGCTTCACTCTCTCCCACCCCTTGGGACAGTAGACCATTAGGGTGGAAGAGGATGTTTTATCCTGCTGTGTTAAAGACAGTGCGCCCTGTCAGATTCTAATGTTTACAGACGAGACGAACAGAGGTAGAGGGAAATGCAGCACCGCCTCTTTGGCCTTGCAGGAGAACACGTTGGGTGGTAATATTGTGCATGTTTAGGAAACACAGAGGGCTTCTGCTCAGTCTAACTCTGGTGTGGTTTGTCCTTACCTTTCGAGTAATGCTTTCAAGCAAGTGTTACGCTCCTGTCGCATTTTTTTAAAGTAATTTCAGAAACTGTAAAGCCTTCTTGCTTGAACTGGAAGGGAAGATGTATGGCAGTTAGACTGAACTTTGGCCGTATCTGTTTACTTGTTCTCCTGTCTCCGACCAGTAGAGCAGGAAATCGGATGCTGTTGTAACTTCCTAGGATTAGAGGTTATAAAACCTGAACACTTGAGTAGGCCAATCGTTGTTAAAGGCTGTTCTATATCCATTTCAAATTTCAGGAACACTTTATATTAAGTCTGTTTCAAAATCAGTTTTGCATGGAGTTCCTGGTCACTAACATACTGAGAAGACTTCTAAGTTTCTCCTACTTGAACCCACAGCATTTTCTTCAGATCTGTAAATTGGAAAAATGCATAAAATGGATTAGATAATTTTTCCAGTATTTGAAATGGTTTTAGAACATCATTTTGCAATAAGTGATATGCCACTTAAATTTTGGCATGGTGTGGCATTAAGATTTTGAACATACAATGCCAAACCATTTATATTTTTCTCTCTCACAGAAAGGAGTGTAAATTCAGTGTTATTTTGAATGGTGGAAATTTGAATACTTCTGTGAAGAATGCATGTTTTATGTTAAAAATACGAAACAGTAAAGAGTGCATTAAGGCTGACATTCATTCGAAACACTGTTGGCTTTGTCCTTTTTGACTTTGAGTGACAAGTTTGCTGAAGTGTAACATTCCACCCCCGTCCTTGCTCATCATGAGTTTTGTGATGAATGATCTCTCGCCTTTAATTTGGGCACTTAAAGTCAAAGACAAAGCGCCTCTTTGGACTGAATGTGGCCCAAAGGCCTGTTAGATTGTAATGTCTTTCGAAGGCACAAAGAAGTAGGTGGTATTGCTACTGTAATAGTAGATAGGTGTTGCATTAGAGGCTGAGATATGTACTGTAGACTGAAAGGTACAGACCGTTACTCAGGGTCACTGTTAAGCAATGTCTGCACATAAACATACCAATAGAAGTCAAATAGTCTTAGCTGAGTGGGATGTGTATATTTTTGTATGGATTATGGGATTGCAGGAAACAGAATGCTGTCCTTTAGCTTCTAATGGGCTTAATTGTAGCTTCTAATGAGCATCATTACTAAGTGCCTAGTCAAACTATGAGTGTATGTGTCTGCATTACAACCCATTTTTGATGATGAATCTGTAAAGGCAGTTTAGCTTCACTGGTATTTTTGATATCAATATGTGTTTTTTACATTAAAAATACTTAAATGTATTCATTATCAGTGTTGTCATTCTCTGTAAAAACATTACATTTTGAAGATCAGGATCAAGTAAAAAAACAAAACAAAAAATGTCTGATTTTGTGACCACACAGATGTAATTTATTTTGAGTTGGAAGTGGTTTCACAAACACATCAGTGGTATGTACTGTAAAACTTGGGAAAAAGAAGAAAAAAGGCAGTGTTCCCAGAATTCAATGTTCCTGTGTGCAGAACATGGCTTTGTGTTGTCATTACCCTGATAAAAAGAGCTTGGCTAGGAACTCTTTAAAACTGCAAAGGCACTGGTATTGACAAAAAGGCACCAGTAATGGTATTACTCATTATGCCGCCTTTCTGTTCCAATGGCTTTTATGACTTTATGATGGTGCTTACCAGCTTTGCAGCCTGGAATATGGAACTGTAAACCCAGTACTGCATTATGTAATATACTTCATACTTTGAATGATAAACATTGCCATGCTTGCCTGGACATTAAAGAATCTCCTCAGTGCTGGAAAATGAAATGCAATACTGTGCTTAAAAAAGCCAAGGTGTTATGCAAGACCTCTGCAACCATGTAGAATTTAGCTAATGTACGTTTGAGATGTGATCACAACACAGATTCAGACGTATTTGCCCTCACAATCTCAGTTGAAATGCATACCAGGGTGACAAACTCTACAGCATCTTCACAAAGGTCCTGTCTTTACTGTGGTTGAGAGACGTCCAAAAGCGCACCTCAAAGTCAGAGCAAAAGCCTTTAACCTTGCCACGGTGGTGACGTTTTGAAGTGTTCGTTTGCACAGTAGTGGGAATACCGTTACGAAACCCTGTTATCCAGATGCCCAAGTCTCTAACTAGATGCCCAAGATACAATCTTCAAACGAAAATGGCCACCTTATGTTATGATTAGGAAATGAGAACAGGCCGTTTATATTAAAAAGAATTTTATGTGTACTGCTCATGACACCGCTAGTGTTCTGAACATTGGCCAGACAGAGCACTGTCTTCCCCCTGCCATGGCGGGTTTGTAAATGCCGAACTTTATACCAGTGTTGTTTTTTTTTTTTTTGCTTATATCACTGAATATATTTTACAACTCATGGAATTTCTGAATACATTTTTCAATAGATAGTCAATGATAATGCCAATTAGTATTTATATATACTTATGCTTTCTTGGATTTTAATGCATTCCTTCATTACTGGATTGGGGAAGATGCACCACAAGCATGATGATGAAGAGAAGTAGGAAATAAATAGGTATTCAGTGATGTGAAGGAAATCGCTGCAGCACAGAACAACAAATCAATCAAAAACCTGCAGATGAACCAAATGCTTAATGTAGCATATTTGCTCACATTAATCTTTTGCAATTCACACAGGATAAATCAGTCTGCCCTCAGCTAACATTATTATTACCATTGTTATTGGACTATTTTTACTACAATTACTGCTTTACATTAGTATATCTGGACACCGAAACTATTTTTAAAGTTCCATGGAGCCTTTGATTAAAGTGTGATACCCAGGAAAAATGTTTAGTTGCACATAACATCACATGGCCCCTCGCAAGCTTAATAGAGAAATGCTCCACCCAAACACTTTCCCTGGGTTGTGTTTCCACAGAGAAGAGCCCTCAGGTGCCCCTTAAGTACGCTATTTTTAAGGTGTGTTCACTGGTAAGCAGATTGGTTGGGGCATGTCTGATTAATGACGGAAGAGTGTGGGGTGGGGAGGGTGGGGCAGTTTTCTCTATTCAGCTGGCTTGGTTCCGTTGATGTCCCCCTGGGGCTCAGGCTCCTCCTCGGACATGTCGGCGTTGGTGTTGGCGTTTTCGATCACCCTCCGGGGGGACCCTCCCCCGATGCGGCGTGGGGTGCTGTAGGACGGCTCCCCTCCTCTCCTGAAAGCCCAGAGAGGCTGGCGTGAGCCTTGGATGCCACAGACATATCCACCCCCCCCCCCCCCCAAAAAAATGCAAGCTAAAAAAAAAGGCTACGTGATTGGTGCTCAGGTATGGCTTCCTTCTGAGGGCTCTGCGAATATGGTTTACAGTTTGGGTATGTCACACCCATCGACAAGGTCTCTTTAGAGGAGAGTTTTTCGTCTGATATGTAAACTGAACCCTGTGAGTGCCAGAGGATGGACATGGTGCCAACGTGATCAGGGGAAGGTGGCCTTGTTTGCTGCATGTGTCTTACTCTTGTACGCTTTGGTAATGATATGCCCAGCCAAAAAATCAGCCACTAACTCCCTCTGGCTGAAATTATGGGGAAAACATGAATGAAGAGTCCTCACCAGGAGCTGAAGATAATTAGACTTCATTTAGGCTTTGCATCAAAGGTTGACACAGCCCAGTGCTTTACATTCAAATTCTTTGTGGCAAGCTATCCAGTGGTTTATGTTCACATTTTTTACCCCTGACCTGTAACCTCTGAACTCAAGAGAATGGAGTTGATGTTGTTGCTCTTGTAAATTGTTGGGGTGATCTAGATATGGGAGGTTTTATACTGCAGAACTATCAAAGAATACACTACAGAATTACATTTCACAAAATATCCCACACAAAATCTTTTAGTCAACATTATAACCCTGCAACCTAAAACAAACCATTTAATTTAAAGAAAAAAGAAGGGGGCAGCTGCTTCACTCACTCTGGGGAATGCTAATAAGTCCAGGGCTGAGCACAGAGCATTTGAAGAACTGATACTTGTAAACATGTAGGAAATAAATGTGAAATCCAGAATATAAGGTTTACAAGAGAATACATATCAAAATATGTAACATATATTTGAAAAAATAAACTGCTTATTGTCATTTAATGTATGGAATATTGCTATATATTCCACAATATATGCATGTAATTACGTAGAAGTGGCAACAATCACTGTATCACTTCATAATAATCACTTATAATCACTTTATCACTACATATTTGGACATATTACTTTTCTCATAAGGGCAGACTCCCCTGATACGGGTTGCTAAATGCTATAAAAAGCCCCCACTCCAATGGCAGCAGAAGAGAAGACAGTGCAAGTGCAAGTGAAACAGACAAAATTTGTGCAGAATGCAGTGCTAGACATGCGGGTGGTGTGCTTCTCCATGCAGCTGGTGAAAGGAGCCAAGGCATGACAGGTTCTCTGTGGTTTGTCCTTCCGTATTCCGCAGGGATTTCGCCCCAGGGATTGGACAATTTGGCAAACTGGGGTCAAGGCAGCGCCATGACTGCGCACAGTGGTCAGATAGGGGTACTGAAGGGAAAACGGAGCGAACCCAACCGGACAAGTCCCCCATTAAAAATACCTGAGGAAAACAGAGACATAAAATCACATGGTGCAGCACAGGGGGCAGGATTGGGGTTGAGGTTGAGGTTGGGGTTGGGGGGGGGGTGTAGCTATTCTAGACTAAACTGGGTGCTGAACCCTTACGAAAAGGTAATATATGTCTGTATATTTAAGAAATACAAAATCAAAGACATGATAGGTTTTTTGATACATGGTCAAAATATTTTGTATATATTACACGATATCCTCTACAATTTGTCACCAAATGCATATTAGTAAGATTTTTATAATATTATAAAATATATTCCAAAATTAAATACTCTTTTAAAATATATTCTACAATATATTCATAACAAATTAAATACACAAATATTGGAATCAGCTTGCCCATTTTTGTATGATATGTAGTGTGTCTTGATATTCCATTGATTCTGGGATTCAGTGTCAGTGAACGCACAGCATGGGTCCTTTCCAGGCCTCCTACCTGAGTTTGCTCCTGAGGGAGGACACCTCACGGCTCATGACGTCGTTGGCCTCAGTGGCTTCCTCCAGCTCGCGCTGCAGCTTCCTGCGGGCCACTGTCACACGCTGAGACTCCTCCTCCAGCTCCTCCAGCTGCCTCTTCAGCTGCTTCAGGCGCACATAGGCCTTCTCTGCCTGCGTGGCGGCCACAAGGGGGCACTCTTACATCCACAAGCATTCCGGCTCATTCCACCCTTACTCTTCTTATATATTTTTTGCCATACACATACATGATCGTATTATTCATGTATTTGAATGACACTCTTATCCAGAATGTTTGACTAGTAACACAAAATGCATTTTGTGGGTATAAGTGTGTTTCAGGATGTATGTATGTGTATGTGCATGAGTATATATACATGCGTGTGCATATCAGCACGTTTGTGTATGCATGTGTGTGTTAGTGGGTGTAGTATATATATGTGTGTATGTGTGTGAGTGGGTAGGGGCAGTATATATTATATAATGTATATACACACATGTGCGTGTGTGTGTGTGTACCTGGTCTTTGTATTGCAGCGCTTGCTTCCTCTCCTCCTCCACCTGCATGGTCAGATCCTTCAGCTTCTTCTCCTTCTGACGCATCCCCTTAGCAACGGCCTGTTTCTCTCTACAGAGAGTGGCACCACCGAGAGTTACACACACACTCACACAGACACAGGCATGTGTACACACACATTCACTCATAACTAAACCTACACGCAGGCATATATACACACACATACAGTATGTGCTCATAAATATGTCTACTCATAGGCATATGTGCACACACACACACACACACACACACACACACACACTCACACATGCACACAGTACAGATGGCAGAAGTATTGGGAAGAAGTATCCTTTATTTACATGTACTGATTCAATATGTCATTTTGACATCATTCTGACAGGCCCATTTGTAGGCACCTCTCCTCACCTGCCCTCCTGCTCCAGCAGCTCCTCTAGCTGCTGCATCTTGGCCTCCAGGGCGGCGATAGAGGCCTTGAACTTGGACCGGACCTGGCTCTCCATGTCCTGCAGCTTGGCCTTCAGGTCCTTGTTCTGCCTCTCCAGCAGCTGGCGGGAGCTCTCGTTCTTCTGAGACATGGCACGCTCAGCCTGGAGCTCACAGTTCAGCTGTTCTGCCTGGCAGGGGCACAGGGAGAAGCACGCAGTCACACAAGAGAAAAACTGACAAACTGTTTATGTACTCTGAAATGATCTGTGATCTCGTTCATGCCATTTTGCTTTCACCTTTAAACTCAAACCCAGCAGAGTGAAACCGATCTCACAAGGAGACAAAGCTTTGGACCAGTTCACAGATGCTTTCTTGA
The DNA here is from genome assembly GCF_013368585.1 of Megalops cyprinoides. Classification (NCBI taxonomy): domain Eukaryota; kingdom Metazoa; phylum Chordata; class Actinopteri; order Elopiformes; family Megalopidae; genus Megalops; species Megalops cyprinoides. The sequence goes on from NC_050601.1 coordinate 25,738,697, forward strand.
CTTGGATGAGTTGATCTCATGTTCCGACTCTGCTCTCAGCCCATCCAGATAAGGACAGAATAAGTGGATTCAACTCCAAAAGTGAATCAAGTGGCTTAACACTGAGGAAGTAGTATGGGTTCGGCGACTGAAGTGTTCTTTGTCAAGACAGGACAAGGAGCAGGAAAACCCTTGCCATTTTAAAGCTAAGGAAAATGGGATCAAGTTCTGCTTTCTGCGTGGAGTTCCCTGCCTGCCTGCTTCCTCACCTGCTGCATGCTTCTCCTCAGCCTGTCATTCAGGATCTCCATGTTGCCCTGCTCCTCCTCCAGCTCCTCCTCAAGGTGAGTGATTCTGGCCTCCAGACGGCGCCGCTCATCAGAGAACGCTGACCTGCGGACGGGAAGCACGTGTTTTACACCCAGAGAGGTCAGGTGTAGCAGCTCATGTCCCCATAGCAAACTGTTAAACATCCAAAGTAGTGCAAGGACAAATCTGAGAACCTCATAATTAAAGTGATACATGCATGCATGTTTTTATGTGTGTATATGTGTGTCGATGTGTGTGACTGAGTTTTGTGTGTGTAAAAGGGTTTTTAAACCATTATGTTGGCTCCTTGTATACAGATTTGTGCTTAAGAGAATTTGTTTAGACTATCATTTATGGGAAAAGGGTTATTCTTTTATTTCAATGGGCAATGAAGGTTGAAATTACTTAAGGCTGAAGTTAATTCTCTTTCCAGGAAAATTCAATATGTATTCAAAAATGTTTTCAAAATACCAGAGGAAGTGATAAGTTGGACATGTGGAGCACACATCAGGCACATGACCCCATAGAAATTCCTGGTACGTTCAACCAGATGCTTTCCCTGAGGTTTGACATAGAATCGGGAAGGTTTTTCAGTGATGCTCACTTTCCAGAGGAGTTGCTGGCAAGCTCCTCGGACAACTCGTCCCTCTCTGCTTCTGCCTGCTTCTTTGCTCTTTCGGCAGCGGCCAGCTCCTACGCACACGTACATACACATACACAAGCATGCACACACAGGCATGCATGCACATACAGACACGTGCACATGCACACACACACACACAAATACGCAATAGACTTGTGTCAAACAGCTCAAATAATCTCTGTTACAAAACTGCAAAACATCACAACTGTCCCCAGCTTCTCCTACTGCTATCCTACGTAAAGACATTAGAGATGTAAGAGTAAGACTTAAACACTCTCTCTCTGTGACAATTGTACCTCCTGTAGCTGAATGAAGTCAGCCTCCAGGCTCTTGGCCCTCCTTTCGCTCTCCCTGAAGGTGGACAGCACCTCCTCACGGGACACACGGGCATCATCCAGCTCCCTTTGGAGGTCCTTTGCCTGGGCCTGGGAGAAAGGAGGGGGCAGAACCATGAGGAGGCAAAGAGAAGAAAGGGGGTGCACCCCCGAGGAGGTAGAGAGACGAAAAGGAGCAAAACCCTGAGGAGGAAGAGAGAGGAAAGGGAGCAAACCCATGAAGAGGTCGAGGGGGGGGGAGGGGACAGATCCATTAGGAGGCGGAAAGAGGAAAGGGAAAGGACCCGTGAAGAGGTAGAGAAAGGAAAAGGGGCTGGACCCGTGATAAAGCGGAGAGACAGGAGGGAGCCAACCCGTGAGGAAGTGGGGCAGGGAGAGGGGGGAGGACCCACCTGGACCTTGCGCAGTTGCTTGAGGGCCTCGTCCCGTCCCCTGCTGCACATGTCCACCTGGTCCTCCAGGTCCTTCACATCACCCTCCAGCTTTTTCTTGGCGGCAGATGCTGAGGCCCTCTGCTTGCGCTCGTCCTCTAACTCCGTTTCCAGCTCCCGCACCTGAAATGCACAGCAGAACTGTGTCCTCATCGGCCTTTACTCATAACTACATACATATCTGGATGGATAGGTGCAATGCATCTTCAGTGGCAATTGACTTTTCATAAGCGCACTACATCAACTAAAATTTAACTTACTACTAACTTATTCCTTGATGGATTTATTGACTGATTGAATGATTGGCTGGTTAATAGGGGGACAGAATGAGTGACACTGGTTTGATGGATTGCCACTAATTTTCTGAAAGTGACTCCATTACCTGCTTGAGCAGCTGCCTCCTCTTCTCCTCGCTCAGCTCGTCCCTGCCCTGCAGGTCTCTGTCGAACTGGGCCTTCAGGGCCTGCATGTTGACCTCCAGGCGGAGCTTGGCGTCCTCAGCCACCTGCAGCTCATCCTCCAGCTCCTCCAGCTGGGTGCGCATCTCCTCCACCTGTGCCTCCAGCCCCCTCTTGGACTTCTCCAGCTCATGCACCTGCAGCCAGGGAGGAAGAGTCACACATAAGCACAAGAACCAAATAGAGTAGAACAGAGTAGAATGGAGTAATACACCAAATAAAGTACTTTTGCAGGATGCATAAAACATAAGATGATGAAAAATATTAATAACATGCTGCTAGCCTGTGACTCTTCAGGACCAGTATTTGGTATTCCTGATATACAACAATGCTACTGGTATAGTTCCCAGATTGTATGAATGAAGATCACTGTGTTGTGACTATCTGAGTAGCTTTTGCTTAGAGGAACCCTAGCGTGTAAAACCATTTACAAAGGCTTAAGCTCACATTCTTGCCAACATCATCCTTGGAGCTGACCAGGTCCTCCATCTCTGCCCTTAGAGCCTTGTTGGTCCTCTCCAGCTCCTCGCGCAGGTCTTGCGCCTCCTCCAGGGCCCGTGCCAATGACAGTGCCCTGGTCTCCCTCTCCCGCACCTCCACCTCGGCGCGGTCACGCTCATCTGCGTACTTACTGGAGAGACTCTTCTCCTCAGCCAGCATCTGAGCACAGATCCAGAGAGACAGTGGGAGAGGGAAGGAAAAAGAGAGAAGGAGGCAGGAAAAGGGAGAGAGACAGGGTGGGAAAGGAAGAGGGGGGAAGCAAGGAGAACATCGGAAGGGAAAGAGAGTGAAGGATAGAAAGAGTGAGAGCAAGGGAAAGAGGCAGATAGAGAGGTGAGGAGGGGGGATAGAGCAAAGGAGAGAAAAGAAGATAGAGACATAGGGAGGGAAAGAGTGAGAGGAAGGGAGAGAGGGTAAGAGAGAAGAGGGAAGGAATGAGAGGGCGAGAGGGAAAAGAAGAGAAAGGACAAGAGAGAGCAGGAGTCATCAAGCTCATGTGAAATGATATTCACCAAATTTTACTCACCAAACGTCAGGCTCAAGTTCATCCAGAAGTTGAAATAATGCTTTGCATTCTGTCTACAAAGGGTTTTGCATGTGATCGCCCCACAGCGAATTGAGTGAGAGTTTACAGATTTCTTAAAATAAAGTCAGTACATTTGGAGAAGAACTGACCTGGTCAAACTTCTTCTGCTTCTTGTCCAGGTTGGAGACCAGCTGCCTCTGGTTATCCAGGTCCACCAGCAGGTCCTCCAGCTCCTGCTGGAGTCGGTTCTTGCTCTTGTCCAGCTTGTCGTAGGCCGAGGCCTTCTCTTCATACTGAGTGTTGGCTGCCTCCAGGTCCCGCTGCAGACGCCTCTTACTCTCCTCCAACAGCTCCAAGTTGTAGGCCAGCTCATCTGCCTTCTTCTTGGAGTCTAACAACTGGTGGGACAGAAACGCAGCCTTGAGCAGCAAACAGAGGTATACCACTGAACCCTGACTTCTACTCTATATATAACAAGATTTTCTTGTTAAGAAAACTGACTATAAACTCAGTTTTCTTAACAAGAGAATCTCTCAATTCTTCAAAAGTTGAAGCAGATTAAAATGCTTTGTGAGCCACAGCTGCGGTGTGCTTGAGACATTTGAATTGCCTTTTCCATGTGAATTTTTGGGGCCGCAAAGTGATATAAGCTTGAGAGCTTCCCCCAGACCACCTCTGTCCTGCAAACCCCCCCTCCCCCTTCCTGTCAGAGAGCTCACCTGCCCGTTGAGGGAGGACACCTGTCTCTCCACATTCCTCTTGGCCTCCGTCTCCTCCTCCAGCTGCTCCTGCAGGCAATTCCGCTCGTCCTCCATCTGACGGAGGCGGGTGGAGAAGTTCAGCTTCTGCCGGGTCTCCTCAGCCAGCAGCTCCTGAGAAGCACACAGGGAAAAAGACCAGGACAAATGGGCCAATCACTACCAGGATTAAAATGTCTATCATTACCAGGGGTTAAAGCCAGCATCTGGCGAATGTGGTGAATGTCAGCAGTCAGTCAGTCTAACCAGCCCTAAACAATCACTTGTGTTCAATCACTGTCAAACAATTCTTAGACAACCGGAGACTTCGGTCCACTCGGGCTCAACCTTTATTGCATGATATTATGGAGAGAAGTGCAGAGCGCTGTAGCTCTCTAACTCGAGCATAGACAAGGTTGAATATATATTTTGTCCTAGAGTTTAAAAATTTTTAAAAAGACTGGGAGTAAAGTAATTGTGACAGGATACATATGGTGGGAACATTCTCACAAAAGACAATAAACTAGATGCCCAATCTCACAAGATAACAGTGCCCTATACATAAGCTAGAAATATAGCACACAGGGTGTCCTACTTGACAGCAAACTTGATAAACTGTTAAGGGGAATGAGCAGAAGCTACATTAGTCACGTATGCCTAAAACAACAGAAGGCTAGCCTATATCAGATTGAACATAATTAATGGGTCGTGTGCGGTGTACGGATGGGCCGCTCAGAGAGAGCTGCTACCTGGGCGTCGTGCAGCTGGGAGCCGAGGCTGGCCACATCTTTGCTCAGCTTGATGTTCCTGCTTTCGGCTTCGTTTAGGAGGCCTGTCACACTGTCCAACTCCGCCTGTCAGGAAAAGGGGGGTCAGGGTGTGAGGGCTGTGTGCTGTATCGTGTGGTGTAGCGGGAGAGGAAACCAGGGAAGCACTCCTGTGGCTCAGCTTGAGGAAGGTTCTTAGCCTGATTCATTACCCACTGTTTCCATACAACATGGCTTCCCTTCCTTGTGTATCTCTCCAGGTCTGTTTTGCCTGTTCTCTTCTGTCAGTTCTGTGCTACTCCTGTGCTCCCTTCAGCTACTGTCATCTTGTACTTTTTGTATTCCCCTAGTGTATTGATGATGATCATAATGATGATAATGAATAATAATAATCATCATCACCAACATCATCACAATCCTACTGTGTTATTATTATGCACAAGGTCCTGGAAAATGAATAGTTTCAAATTAAATAAATATAAAGTCAAGACAAGGAAAATAAATATCACTGTATGATGATGATGATTTCGGGTCCTCACAGTTACTCTTAATTATTCTTATTCCTATTGTCTGTCCTTACTTTTCTCATAAGCTTCCTCCTGGTGACGAGTCTGAAGGGGGTGGGGCACTCACCGTGGCCTTGGAGAGGCGGTCTCCCAGCTCAGCCCTCTGCCTCTCGCTGTCATTGAAGCGGGACTGCAGGTCAGCCAGCTGGCCCTCCACCTTCTTCCTCTTGTGCTCCACATCTTGCTTAGCGCTGGCCAGAGAGTGCACCTCTGCGCTCAGGTCCGCCGCCTCCTGCTCCAGGGCCTGCTTCACCTTCTCCAGGCTGCCCTTGGCCTGCAGCGCCCCGCGTGGAAGAGACGTCAGACTCATCACCCCCTTCCCCTACCCCACCCACCACCCCCTTCCCCTCAGCTCTGTCCTCCAGGGCTCTGTCCATCCAGAAAAACTACCATAAAGAGCACCTGGGCCTCTCTGAGCACAAAAAGGATCAAAACCCCAGGGAAAGGGAAGTTTTTGGTTGGACACACCAAGCATTATAAATCAGATCTTGGGCCTTGGGCCAAGCCAAGGTATATCCAACCAAATAGGTTCTGCAGGTTTGATTGTCTCATACTCATTAAATTTCTGAAGGAAACTTGAAATTACATTCAGTTCAAGTGTCAATTAAACATACACAGTGCATGATAATTGTAGGATCCTCTGCTGGTTGTCATTTTATCATTTCAAGCTCCTGCTGAGATATGACAGTACAGTGAGAACAGTAGGCTGAACTAGTTAATCATTCAGAGGGCAGCCCAGTACAGCATGCTGTGAAGGAGCTGTCATTGTATGTTGGGACATTTGCATTTCTTTAAATTCATTGTAGCACCTCTGTGTTCACAATTTTGCACTGGTCATTACAGCAGTGTGTAATGGACTGACACTGTGTTCACTCCTGCACACTTCTGCATGTATTGTTGTTAAAGTGACTTTATTAGATGCCCTTTAATGGCCTTGCTTTGTGAGCCACTCTGGGATTGGCAGACTGCAGACGTTCCCTTAGTGACGGGGGCGTACCCGTTTGGACTGCTCCAGCTGCTCGCTGAGCTCCTCCACGACCTGTGCGTGCTTCTGCCGCATCTCCTGCACCTGCGCCTCGTGGCAGCGGCCCTCGTCCTCCAGCGCGCGCTTCAGCAGGGCCACCTCCTGTTCCCGTTTCGCCCTGCGAGGGGGAGGAGGGGAGATGTCCCATCAAACATATACAACGTCTCTCTCTCTCTCTCTCTGAGCCTGCTCCCTTGCTGATTTGAATCATCAGGCTAACCAAATATGCTGTTTACTGTTACTACTTTTTATTGTTACTACTTCATTTTACCCCCTATATCTTACATTTAATTATATTATATTTAAATGTAAGATATATATTATATATATATATCTTACATTTAAATTATATTCATTTACTCTTACACTGTACAGTAAGATCTGGTTAAGAATCGTAAGGGTTGAAATGCATATCAGGTCAGAGGCGCACTTCCCTCGCCACTTCTGCACACTGCCACCAGGGGGAGTTAGAGAGGCAGTGCCAGCGGGTCTAAGCTGAAATTGGATTTCACACTTAAGGATCTAAACAGAACAACCCCACTTGGGACTGGATCTTGCATGCAGCCTCCTGCTGAAACCAGGTGGTTCCAGGCAAGTTCTCACCGGAGCTCCTGTTGGGCAGCCGTGGTGTCCAGTGTGTCCTCCAGCTCAGATTTGAGCGCCTCCAGCTCCTCCCCCAGGTCGCGCCTGGCCTTCTCAGCCTTGCCACGGGCGCTGCGCTCAGCCTCCAGATCGTCCTGCAGCTCAGAGAGCAGCCCCTCCAGCTCACGGACCCTCTTCAGGGCCTGGTTCTTCTGCGCTGTTTCGTCCTCGATCCTGCAAGGCATGGGACTCATATTGTACTTCTGCAGGAAAGTGCTGCCCACAGCTCTGTCCACTGGTTAAATGGCCTTACTGCTGTAGCTGCTAACTTGGTCAGAGTTGGTGAGTCAGCGAGAGGGGAACAATATCTTTTCTATGGACCACTTCCTTCATCTTAGCTGATAACATTTTGCTATAGAATCAAGGTATTACACTCCCTTATACAGACTTCACACTGATAATTCTGTCCTTGCCACCTAGCGTTTATCACCTGACCTCTTTAACAGCAGACCTTAGCTGTCCAAAACAGTGGCTAAAAAGCCTTAAACAAACCAGCACATAATGCAGAAAGCACAGTCTCACTGAGTTGCGCTAAAACGCAGGGAATGTGTTTCGGTCAGATGTGCCAAGCATTTAAAGAGCAACCACGTGAGGTCCACTGGGTCACCACTGGCTTTGTGTGTCCCACCAAACACTTCCCCCAAGGCTCACTGCCAAACACTACTTGACCCCTTTTCACAGAAAACCTGATAAGAATTCTAAGCTCGAAGGGGATTTTCATATTACATGATAATAGTGAGGTAAACTGTAGATGGGTTTCCAGAAAACAGCTCCTGGTGTCCTGAGTTCTCAGCATTCTCAGAATAGGAGCTCTGTTGCTGCACAGTTAGAAAGCAAGAAGCCCTAGAGGTGGCAGCAGTGGTCCTGTGTGGGGTTGGGGTGGGTGGGGTCAGGGAGTGGGTGGAGACATACCTCACAGCAGCAACCTGTAGCTCCTCCTCCTTCTTGGCCAGCTGCGCCTTCAACTCTTCGATCTGGGCCAGCAGGTCAGCCATCTGCTCCTGGAGGTCGGCGGTCTCGGCCTCCAGCTTGCGCTTGGCCTTGTCCAGGTCCTGCCGGCTCTTCTCCTCCTTCTTCAGCCGCACTACACAGACAGGTGCTCCAATCAGACGGGTCCGACTGACTTACTGCATAGCCATTTAAAAAAAGCTGAATAATGACGCAGAGGTCGTGAGTTGGTTTATAACACCCAAGTGCTCAGGCTAAAAGAAGATGTCCAATTAGGCAATCGTCTCTCACTGTAGCAAAGATGTCTCTCTGCAATCTAATCCGTTGCTACAAAATCTTTTAATACCCCCTGCGTACTTGGATTCTGAGTATTCCTAATAACCTAATAATTGTCCTGATTTTTTCAACTAAATGTTACTCTTGAGTTCCCTCTCCATATTAAATCATCTGAATGTTAATTATGCTTCCAGTTTTGACTTGTATAAAATGTCCTTGAACTTCTTTTCCAAATCTTTTTTGAAAGAACATTTTGAATTTTAATTATAGTTTCATACACTGTCAGGCTGCTGCATATAAGGACTTCTTTAAAAGAGGACTCAGTGTCCTTTCACTTTCTTGTATCCATTTACAGTATAGAAACCATGTTGTATTGTAGTGCATTCGCGAGTGACAGAGACATAGTAAGTGACGGGCACAATGTTAGCTGAATGTTAATGAACTTGAGGCTGTAAAGGGAATGGGAAAGCTCTTTACAGACCCTCCAGGTCGGATATCATTGACTCGTGTTTGTTCTTCAGCTTGGTCAGGTTCTTGGATTTCTCCTCTTCCTCAGCCAGGTTGGAGCTTATGTCTGCTATCCGCTCCTCCATTAATTTTCTCTCCTGAGTTTAACAGCAAAATTTAAGACATGGCCTTTGTCATCCACCAACTTATTTTTCCTTCACTGTTCACTCTTCACAACAAGATCTCTCTATAGTCAGGGCTGCTCCCACTTCTCCTTCTATAGTCTGAGTCCCTCCCACTTTTTCCTCTACAGTACGGGCCCCTCCTAGTTCTCAGTTGACAGTAAGAGCCCCTCCCATGTCTCTCTATAGATAGTGACTCTCCCACTTTTATGTGGATAATCAGTTCCCCTCCCACTTTTCCTTCTACAGTTTGGGTCCCTCCCATTTTCCCCCTCTATAGTTAGGGCTCCCCCCATTTCTCTGTATATGGTTGGTCAGAGCTCCTCCCACTTCCCTCTCTATATTCCCTTCCTTATTTCTGTCAACAGTTGGAGCCCCACTACTGGCTTCTAGACTTGCCTTCAGCAGCTTGCTGTTCTGGTCCTCCATCACCAGGATGTCATCCTCCAGTTTCTTGATCTTGCCATCAGCTGCGACCTTCTCCAGCTGGAGCCTCTGACGGGCGTCTTCCTCTTCCACCAGGTGCTCCTCCAGCTCCTGAGTAGGACGAGTTTGCAGTGCCAGTATTTAAATTTCATAATGCAAAGGTGTGTCCCCCTGCCTTTTAGAGATAGATGAATGCATTTGCTTCAGTGTTGGTGGAAATGGCCCACCTGGATCTGCTGCTGCATCTTTTTCTTCTCATCCTGTATGACCTGGCCACGCTCCTCCTCCTCCTCCAGACGCGCCTCCATCTCATGGAGGATCTCCTCCAGCTCCTGTTTCTTGGCCTCCAGGCGCACGCGCATCTCCTCCGCCTCTGCGTACAGCTCTGTCTCTGCCTGCAGCTTCTCCTGGAGCTGGTTCCTCTCCTCCACCAGCTGAGAGAGAGGGAGAGAGACAGCGAGGTAGAGGGTGAGGAAGGGAAGGCATTTAAATTTGACAGTGTAAGAGGGAAGTAAACAGAGGAAGGGAGAGGGAGAGTGGGAGGGAGAGTGAGGAGATTGAGAGTGAGTGAAGGATAGAGTGATTGAGTGGGACAAAGAGAGTGAGAGGGAGATGGAGAGGGACATTGAGGGGGAGAGAGTGAAAGCGAGATGATTAAATATATGACACGCACACACAGAGACACACTAAAGTGTACAGACTGCTGGCACAGCCACCTGGCCGCCTCACCTGTGTGTGCTTCTGGGTGATCTCCTTTAGCTCAGATTCAGACTTCTGTGCCAGTTCTCTGGCTTTCTGGAGCTCCTCCTCCTTCTGGCTCATTTCCTCTTCCTGTCGGGTCACCTGCAGCAGCGGCTTCACCTGAAATTAAATCAAACAGCTAAATGAAAACTACCCTACACAAAAACCGAGATGAAAACATCCCTTAACACTGCTTTATTTATTATATTCACAGACATCCTTCTCATCATCCTTCTTTGATTCAGGCAAATGAGGTAACAGCAAGTCAAACTTTGTAGAGTGTTTGCAGTGACGTGTGTAACTCCCTCATAGGGTTCAATGGACAGGAGAATGCCCCACTGACACATCACTTGCACCCATAGAATCCCTGTGGCCTAGGCATTGTTGTTCCTTGTGGGGAAAAAATCTGACAACTTTGTGAAAATACCCACAAACATCAGTATATAGTTATCACCCACACCCCCCACCACAGCACAGAACTTCACATCCTACATACTCTCTAATAACTGGTGTAATACATCAACAAAGCTTTTTTTCTATGACAGCTAAGGTGTTTGACTCAATGTTCAACAGTTGAGTTTTCAAACCCATGAAAAGCTCATGTGCAGAGCCCGGGGGTCTAATCCATTTCTTATCATTCCATCGCTGTTCCTCACAGAATAAAAAGTACAGTACAGTAATAACCTGTGGAAGGATCTCTCTCACCTTGGTGAAGAGTCTCCACCACTGCCAGTTGCGCAGTTTGAGGTAGGCGGCGCAGTTCCTCTGGATCACTTTCATGGCGGTCAGCTGCTGCTGCCTCTTGGCAAAGGCCCTGTGCAGGCATGCAGGAAGAGAAAGGAATTCTGGGTAACCAAGACCACAGCACTTACCCTACAAGGCAGGGGACAAGTCTAATAGTATAAATAAAATTCTGTGGAAGCCTCTGGTTGGGCATGACATAAGCATCAATAAATTATCTTTTCAAAGGTTGCTGTTTGGCACAGTCAACTAAACACTTTAACTGCGGTTCATTGTTAAATACTTGCAGATTATTCCACTTACTACTCCAATTACTTTAAAATGCTCAATGATAAAATAAGATAAATCATAAGCAGTTTATAAAATTCCACTAAGGTTTGAGCCTTATCTCTGTTGGCACAGCTGATTACTTGCAAAACGAATTACCACATTCAGAGAAATGCTCATATGAAGGTACATTATCGACTTCTCCTGTTTATTGCTTACTACACTGAATGATGACCAGGCCAAATAAATGAAGTTCATTCATAACATTTAATAATTTTGGCCCTTTGTCAGTCAGTAGTGCTGTACAGTGTTCTTTTGTTTTCCATGTGTTCTTTAAATGGCCACTATCTCTGAGCCAGGGGGCTTGGTTTATATGTTAAATTCAATCAGTGAATAGCTGAATCGAGCAGTTAAGTGTTCCAGAGTTTAAAAAAAAAAAAACATAAACTACTGGTTTGCAGCCTTCCCAAACCATGATTGGCCAGGCTGGTCATATACTTTTCTTGCTCCTCTTCCAAGCGCCATGCCACCTTTTAATCTAACCCCTTTTAAGAAGAGGAGGAAATCTCACTTTCTGGCCAGGAAGCCTCGTGCCTGGGACTGAAACGCAATGATGACCACGGTGATCTTGAGGTCACGCTCCTCCTCCAGGTGGGCTAGGACCCCAGTGCGGAAGAAGACCTTGCTTTGGCCGATCCGGTACAGGTTGGGGTCCAAATCCAGATGCTTGATCTATAGTGTGCGGGACAAAGAGAGGATCTGTGGCCTTATGACAACACGACAGGGTCCAGTATAAAATCCAGGGAACACATCATCTAATACAAATATAAGCCATATTGAAAAATATAACATACGCATATAGGCCGTTGCTGAAATATTGTATGAAATAACATGAAAGTGGCAGAAAAGGATGCCTTAACTCATGAATGCAGTATATTTCATCATATGTTCGAGATATACTGCTTGCTGTTTGAATTTTATGTTTTGTGATGTTTTATTTGCTCTGAAAAGTGCAGCTCTTTTGCAGGGATTTCCTTTCATTGCTGTAGCACTGGGAGGAGGAGCAGGGTGGTCCCTGCAGCTCTAAAACTAATTCAGTTGTACAACCTTTTCCTGTGACTGAAGAATGCAGCAAGAGGGTAGAGTGATCAGCCTCACCATCTGGCAGCAGGCCTGCTTGCCATCCATGAAGCCTTTGGGAATGGCACTGGCAGCCAAGATTTCATAGCTGTGTACAAGACAGAGCAGAGAGAATTTAAATCATGCAGGTGACTCCACCAAATACACGGGCATCTCACCACGCACCCTGACAGTGGAGCAGGGCTTTATGAAGTCTGTTAGGGGTGGAGCTCATGCATGATATCAATCACTGATTTGTTAAATCATAAGACTTTGCTCTCCGAAGTGAAATACTGTGATTTTGGGGCTCACCAAACCTCACTGTCCAATATTTTTGTCATACTGGATGTAGGTGTTTGATGCATCAGCTCTCCTGAAGACTCACTTTGCTCTTTGGACCTTACCAATGAGAGAGCACAAGCTGGACAAGGCTAAAGCTGTCCTTTTACTGCAAATTGTGCCAAACCTATTTTTGCCTTTTTTAGGTAACAACTGCATCAATCAGGCTCTCTGCCTCCCCTAGTGGTAACTCCACTGGTAACTCCACTCCATAATGGCACATTACATTACTGTCATCTAGCAGACACTCTTAGTCAGAGTGATTTACATAGGTTACAAGTGTTACCTATATTACACAGGTTACATAGATGACCACATGGCACATGGTCATCAGCTGGGAATGAAGGCTGGTGGGCTGGTGGGCTGGTGGGCCGGGGGGGGCGGGGAGGATGCTCACCGCTGGCGGAACTCCTGGAAGACGATGCGGTTGGGGAAGCCCTGTCGGCAGATTCGGATGCCCTCCAGCACCCCGTTACACCTCAGCTGCTCCAGAACCAGGTTGGCGTCCATCTTCCCAGCCTGGAGGCAGAGTAATTTTTTTGGCTCAGTTCCATGCATTACAAACAGGCACCTTATTTTGGTAGTACTGCAGGAACATTATCGTAATTAAATATGTCAGAATTGTTTGAAACCACATGATGGAAAGAGGTTTGACCCAGAACCAGAATAACACACACACACAAGAATGCAGCATTACCTCAGCAATTATGAATAAAAAGGGTTGCGTGCACCAGTGCAAACCATAAGAACATAAAAGGTCACTCTGTTGGGAACAACCACTTTTAAAGCATAGTGAGGTAATATTACACTCGTACCATTCAGCAGCATCAGCCAAAGAGGTAATAACAGGGGAGGCAGCCAATTACCTTCAATCCAATAATGCTCCTGAACCTGTTTGTTGTGATTAACAAGTTAGCAGCCAGTTTTAATAGAATCACCCTTCGGCAGTTGATTCCTTTCTTGATTAACCATGTCTTATTGTGGTGGCATTTAATTTGTGCACTTCATATGAAACTGTTTTGACCGTAGTAATGACACTGGGTTACATTCAGTTATTGTTATTATCTTAACAAAGAAACCAGATTGTGGCTTTTTAATTTAAAATTGTATCTTTTCCTGTTCAATTTTAAATGATTCCAGGTGAGGTGCACAAAGACAGAGCAACCACATTAGATGCAGTAAAATCAGCTGCTGATGGCTGGATCCTTATTTAAATTGGCATAGTTTGTGAAACAATTTCTGCCACCTCTGGTTGTAGCATGCTGGCTGCCACATATGTATATACACGAGTGTATGCATTCATGCTTGTAAATGTCTGTGTGCGTGTGTGTGTATGTGTGTGTGTTAAACATATATCAGGACTCACTCAGACCACACTGCCAGTTGTGTTAAATGAGAGAATGCACACCCTGCTCTCATTTGTATGTTAAAACACACGCTGTGTAGTTATAGAGAGAGCACATACCCTCTTCTCATGGTTGGGGATGATGCAGCGCACAAAGTTGGGCTGTGTGTTGTGCAGGGTGGTCATCAGCTTGGTCAGGGACTCCTTGTAGAGCTGGCCCACGGTGCGGAACATGCCCTTCTTGGACTTGGAGGCGCTGGGCATGGAGCTGTCCGACATCTTGGCAATCGTGTCCAGGCCCACCACACGGTCCGCTGCAGGGGGTTAGAGAGCCAGTCACAGTCTCTATTACCACTGCCAACCAGAGCTAAACCACAAGGACAAGGGGTTCAACCACACCCTGTCTCTGTATTATCTCTGCTCAACCTACATAATTCCTGTACTTGTCTACACAGCCACTGCTCACATTGTAAATACTTACCTACATGCCTTGATGTATACATTTAAAACTGTATAATAATAATAATAATAATAATAATAAACAGTTTTATAACATATTAAAGTAGTTTACAGTGAAAGGGGGCAGTAACGCAACACAACCACCACCAAAGCCATTTCTAATAGCCTCGTATATGGAAATCGGAACCCCTCTGTGAGTTATTTGCAAGGTAACATTTAGTTTTTACATTGAATGCTGTGGTGTTCAAACAATATTTATCTTGAGGGAATGACTGCATGTCTGTGGGAAATGAAATCCCAAGAGAAAAAGTATTGCGTATTGAGGATTGAGAATTGAAGACTGAGGACTGAGGACTGAGACTGATTCAGAACGAGACTGAATGAGGACAAGGAACAAGTGAAAAAGGTTCTCTCTTCCTCCAAACATAAAGTCTCTCATTCGAGATAAGGACCTTGTTCTTCAAGATTCATTTCCTCTCCGTGTTGCCCTAGGGGCACAGCCTCTTACTGTCTTTCCAGAGCTCCTGTATAAAGTTGCTGGAGGAGTTGTTGAGCAGCTGTGTGACATTATCGTTGAGCGGGTCCATGTTCTTGGTCAGCCAGTTGGAGGCGTTGTAGTCCACCTGCAGCAGAAACCCAATACACTTAAGGGCAATTGGGCTATCGGGGCTGCTTTCTGTAAAATTATCAGTGATTTAGTTGCCTTAGCAAATCATCTCACACACTTTGTCAGGGTTTCAAAGACTGCATCCCGCAACAACCAGCAGGCGTCCTCGTAACAGCCTGATCATGTTGCTTGCTGCTTCCCCTAAATTCCACCAGATGTCCTGTCTTCCTGTTTGTGCTCTGCCTAATCTAGTTAATCGTTTGCACCTGTGTGTAGTTAGTCTCTTTTGTTTGGTGCTCTATATGAACCCTGCCTGTTGGTTGGTTTGCTGCTCAGTCTTGTGCAGTTCTGTTCTGTGTGAAAAGCCTGATGTTTTCAGTTCTCCAGTTAAAATTTCTTTGTTTTTTTACAACCCATCTGTGCTACTGTGTGATCTCTGCTACTGGATACCTCCTGCTCACCCGTTACACACTTTTTTGGTACTCAAAAGCTGAGAGAATTGCGTATGTCTTTTTGTCTTCATGTAATTTGAATGTGTAAAACTCAATACATTAGCCTTGTCTAGGCTCCTTTTATTAGTTCAAGAGCTCTAATGCTTTAAATTTTGATAATGGACAGAAACAGCATATATGGACATGCTATCATTTAAATCTACAGCATAGCTAGGTAATGCAGTGCCATCTTTAGTGTGGTGTGGGCCGGCGCATCCGCACCCTGCCAGCGTAGTGCTGTACAGAGAACTCCGTCTTGCTCTTCAGCTGCTTCGGCTTGGAGAACTTGGGGTGGTTGGCTTGCGTGTTCATCAGCTTTTCCACAAAGGAGACGTCTGTGGCCTTGGGGAACCAGCACTCCTCATCCAGCAGGGCCAGGATGCCTGGGGGGTTGTTCTGCAAAGGGGGAGAACAAGCCTGAGTCAGACACACCGGCATGGGGGTGGGGGCAGAGGTTCTTACCCTGCAAGAATGAGGTAGTTTCACTACTGACACCCAATGGCATCATTGGCCCCGCTATGCTAGTTTATGTATAGGCTGCTCCAGCTGCTCAACTGGATTTTTAGCCTAAAGGTGGCAGGTTGTGTTCTCAGATGGGACCTGCTACTGGGCTCTTAAGCACGGGTCTGAACCGGAGCCACTTCAGAAAATGTGAGCTACATATGGCATGCTGGATAAAGTCCACAAATTAAAAGAATCTGATTCACGGACATTTTTATAATACATACAGAATTGCATTTGTCCATATGGGAGCAAAAGTTAAAGCAAAGGTAGATGTTTGGTACAGAGACAGGGAAGGCAGAGATATTCCTAACAACAGAGAGTTTAGTGATGTGTAAGAGCTTAACGCTGCTTTGGAAGAAAGTGATTAACCAGGTTTACATAGAGATTATCTAAAAACCTCATGCCTGATGCCTTCTTTAAAACTAAGAATAGGAAGTAGACGGGCAGATTGGGAGAAAGGCGGAGACAGGGAGAGGAACTGGGAGAAAGGCGGAGTCAGGGAGATGGATGGACGGACCGGCCTCTCGATGAGCTCGATGCAGGGCTGCAGGTCCAGGCCAAAGTCAATGAAGTTCCACTCGATGCCTTCCCTCTGGTATTCCTCCTGCTCCATGATGAACATGGTGTGGTTGAAGAGCTGCTGCAGCCTCTCGTTGGTGTAGTTGATGCACAGCTGCTCGAAGGAGTTGTCCTGTAGGAGACCGCAGCCGTGAGCTGACATGCCACAAAAACATACCCACCCACTCCTCTCAAGGCTATGGGGACTCCTTCCAGCCATCATAAGGTAATATTGCTATCATTATGGAGTTTATCTGGTTATTACAAAACACACATCTCAAGATTTTGACATTGCCAAATCGTTCTCTAGACATCACAAAATACAGGATTTAAACATTTTAAGCTATTTCCAAGAAAAAAAGATGTCAGCAGGGCAGGCAAAGTGCTTCAGTTCAGTGGGGGCTAGTTTCGGTTCTGTGTGGTGGTAGAACGGGCTCCCACCTCAAAGATCTCAAAGCCGGCGATGTCGAGGATGCCCAGGAAGGAGGCACCCTGGCGTTTGGTCTTGTCCAGTGCCTTATTGACACGGGCCAGGATCCAGCGGAACAGGCGCTCGTACATGGCTTTGGCCAGGGCCTCTATCGCAAAGTCTGCCTACAGGGAGAGAGAGGGAGCATGGTCACTGTTTTTATTCTTTTTTCAGTAGGGAAAGCTTTCACAATCATTTGTGACCTTTCATGTGTCATTCAAGAATAATTTTACATCAAGTAGTCTCATCTTACTTCCTGTCAAATTCAGCAAGGAAGGATGACATCCCAAATATTAAAATAATAAAGATGTTATATGCCTAACTCATTTTGATAAATACCTAACAAATCTGTTCATTTGTCA
Source organism: Megalops cyprinoides (assembly GCF_013368585.1). Taxonomy (NCBI): domain Eukaryota; kingdom Metazoa; phylum Chordata; class Actinopteri; order Elopiformes; family Megalopidae; genus Megalops; species Megalops cyprinoides. The sequence goes on from NC_050601.1 coordinate 25,755,896, forward strand.
CCTCAAAGAGAAAGACAATTTTTACATCACGTAAATTTCAGAGGTGATCATTTTATATGCCTCTTTGAACATTAAAAAAACTTAGTCTCTTACAGTATCAAACACTGTGTGATGTATGCTTGGTGTAGATGGTATAGATTAGTGTGCCTGTCAAAGTACAGTATGTCCAACCAGTTACTTTCCCCAGGTTTGACTTTTAATATAAATTATTACAAGGTACTTCAAAAAACTATTGCAAGATTGTGCTGATAAATAAATGTTCAAAATAAATGATAATAAACATTAATAATTGGATTAACTGCTGATATGCTTTGATGAACTGCTGTATGTATCCCTATGTGTTCTTCGGAAATATGAATGTATAAATAAAAGGTTTTGACTGGTTTGTGCTGTACCTGCTCCTTGGTCTGGGCCTTCTGCACCACCTCACGGCCCACCTTGATGCGCGGGGTCAGAATGGCCCTGGTGAAGTCCGTCACGTTAATGCCCTGTAGGTGGCACACTTTCTGCGCCGCTGCAGGGTCACAATGAGGTCATTGTCAGGACCAAGCACAGAGGAGAGCACAAAAAAAAAAAACGGTATTGCACAAAGGCCTCCACTGCTATCGCTGCAGCAGATCTGACCACTTTCAAACTACTGAGGCGCATAGAGCGAGTCTTTGAATACCAGAAACTCAGGGAAAGCTCCTGGTTGGTCTCGTGTAGTCTGTCTGGTTTGTGTGTACTTGATGTGTCTGACCAAACTTTACCCAAGCTTCTCTTGAGTTTTATCTTTGCCTCTGTTGTTTCTATATAATCCATAGTCTGTACACTGAGCACCCAAAACAAAAGATCAGCTCCAGTATGAGAACATTAAACGTTCACTGTGTAAAGTTTTTCAGAAAAGGATGCTATCAATTAACATGCAACAGCAATGTTTGCATCTTTAACAGAAGGCAGACATCATCCCTCTGTCATTCCTGATGGCCTTGAGTGTTGCATTGTGGGTCGTTGGTAGAATGGGGACATTACCGTGGCTCTGCAGGTTAGTGAGTGCTAAACTGATTTCTTTTCTATTCGGCATGGAAGACATCATTGAATGCAATGGACATTGCTGCTTTTGTTCCCCATACCAGTAAACATCCCTCAGCAAGAGCCCCTTCGTGTGCAGGTTGCATTCTTGTCACCTGTGTTGTCGGGCATGGTGGCCTGCTCCTGGTTCCTCTCCTTCTTAAACTCAATGTTCCCAAGCTGCAGCACTGTGGAGACCACCTTCAGGATCCCTGCAGGTGTGTGGGGAAGATGATAGTGGGTGGAGGGGTGCAAGTAAGTCACAGAGAATCCAGATCTCTCTAATGCTACCTGCTGAAGCCAGAGCCAGAACTGGCCAACAGGGACAAACTCTCAGTAGAAATCCGGCCACAGGGGTAATAGCTCTGTAGGCTCAGCCCTGCACCAGAACACCTTAAATGAAGGCAGGAGCTGAGTGTGGTTCACGGCAGGTATGCTATAGCCGACTGAACCACACGTACAGCTTAAAGCAACATGTTAGGTTTCCTTCATTAAACATTGCAGCCTCGGAAAATCTGGTGAGGGTTAGAATTTGGGGTTAAGGCATAGGCACTTTACATCAATGGACAAGATGGCGTGTACATCCAGCCAGACCCATAAAGCCAGGGGAGCAGGGGAGAGCAGTGAGGAGTTAGTGTAGAAGCAGAGGAGAAGCCCCATTGCCTCCTCAAATAGTCACCCAGTCATCGCCCATAAGCAATGACAAAATGAAAGGGGTTGGACATTTGCCTTGTGTGGTCATGAGAGTTGAAAGCCTACAGAGTTTTCAACTGGGCAGCCACAGCCACAAGATGCTGCCCTACCTAGCCGCTCCTCTTCAGTGAAACCCATGATGTCCATGGCCTCCATCGTCTCCTCGTACATCTCGTCATCCTGCTGACCTGGGATCTGTACATGTCCCGCCACCAGGAAACGGTAGCTGCTGAAATTCTCAAGCAGGAGCTCCTCTGCGAAAAAAAAGTAACAGTTTATTACAGAGAACCATGAGGTTTTCTGTGCAAAAACAAAACCTACAGAAAGCGCTCGGTTGGACACAAAGTTTTGATCTTGATGTCTTTCGAGGAAAAAGTGTTCCACAGGGGGACAGAGGGACTCGAGCAGGGCTTCACCTCTCATCTTGTCCTTGGCCCCAGCCACCATGTAGTAGAAGATGTGGAAGGCCCGCTCAATCTTGGCCTGTCGGATGCAGCGGGACTTCTCCAGCAGGTCTGCGGGGATGAAAGGGTTAAGGACAGAAACTGCAGTGGGGAACCAAGACCTTATGGAGCAGCAATGAGTGTGAAGGTTATCAGAATTCATCTTCTCTGGAGTACATTTTCAACACACTGCATGTTACAAACCACTGCAGATACCTGAAAAATATCACTTACTGACAGTTTCATATGCATGATTCAAGCATATATTGTTAAATAAATGTATTTTATATATTGCAAAAATATATTATATAGTTATATATTTTATAATATGTGCCGCATCTGCATACAATATAATAAAGTAGCAATGATCACATAATCCATTTTTTGCTTATCTTTTCTTGGCTGCTTATGGATGCTAAAGTGGCAAGAGGGGGAGTGGGGGGATGTTAGGCCATATATGATTTTTAGTTGTGACTTTATCCATGTTTTGAGTTACTCCTGACACCTGGATGTACCAGCCTCAACAGCTGTTGTTGTTGTCCAATGAAACACCTTTCCCTGGGTTTGGCTTTCTCCTAGGTGCTTTTTAAATGGCAGTTGACTAGGCTGCTTATGTAACTCCATTTAGGCACACTTTCAGGATACAGGTGTCAATGTTGGCTCCCACGATGTAGCCTGTCACTTCAAAGTTGATACGGATGAATTTTCCCTGTTGGAAGACAGAGTAATTGGATGTCATCGGATAAGAGTCATCGGATGTCACACAGGTAACAAAAACTCAGTGCTGATATCAGACAAACATCAAAAGAATAGACAGATAGATTCAACAAAAGATTTGGATATGGTGAAGATGAAAAATTCATGGAACCCACAACTGACCAAGTAAGAATGCCTTTACTCACAAAGCGGGAGGAGTTGTCGTTCTTGATGGTCTTGGCATTTCCAAAGGCCTCTAGAATGGGATTAGCCTGCAAGAGCTGCTTCTCCAGCTCCCCCTATAGGACCGGAATGGGTTAGGATGATAAAATTATTATCCAGTCAAATATATCAACTTGCGCAGTTCGCAATGACCCAATAAAAAGGGACAAATATACGAAAGTGGAAATCTAAATAAAAAACCAGGTATGCAGAAAAAAATCACACTGACAGATCATAGACAGATTACCAAACAAACAACTGCACTGAAAACTGTTTGGTAAAAACAATGATAATTTGAACACACAGTTTTAAAAAATAAGATTTAAGATCTGTAGCCCCAATGATGAAAAGTTTATGGGAAGGAGGACGTATATGTGACCACTTTGCACACTGATAGACCAAGGAGAGAAGCAAAAAAGACAGAAAAACAGCATTGTACCAGCAAGAGACATAAAACAGAACATGCACACAAACAGACACACATTTACACACATACATGCATGCATGTGCAAACACATGTGCACACATGGCAGTGGGGTGCTCTGTGAATGGACAGGATATCCCTGATTGAGGGGAAGGGGACAAGCATACTCATGCATATGCTCTTGGTTCTGTGGTCTTTTCAATGCCAGGGACAGACTGACAGTGAAAGGGTTAAAATCACTGGATGAATCCTATCTGTAAGATGGAGAGGGTGAAACCACTGCATAAAACTACATTACTGTAGAAGCACAGTGCTGTATCAACGGAAGCGTTACACAAATTAGTTATGTACAGAAACACAGTCAATATTGCATTTTTACTGCAAGATGCATGATTGGCCATCACAACAATTTAATTCACGTGGGTGTGCAAGTTTAATTTATCTGTGTCAAAGGGATACTTGGTGGTTCTATTAAAAAATACAACCCAAGAGCAGCCCAAGTGCTTACTTGGACATGCCAAGACTTTACAGTTTATATCTGCCTTGTCAAATGCATTGACTCTGTATGTGTCAATGGTACACCCAACACAACACCTTCCCTTGTCAGATATATGGTGCTCTACAGATCCTTTCTCATTGACCAGAATCAGGTGATCTTTAAGAACTGGTAATGAATTAGACAGTGAGACACCACAGACAATATAAGTAGTATATTGCAGTGTTGCCTCTTCTTGCATGTGTCAAGGCAGCATTGCATCTTCTTGCATGTGTTATCAGGAGGCCTTTGGCATGCAGTGTTGTCCTCCAGCAGGTGATACACGCGCAAATAATCTCTAAGCATTCTGGAGTTTACTCACATAGGCAAACTGTGCTCCTGACTGCAGGGAGGGAGAAATGGGACAGCAGTTAAACTCAGTAGCTCCCCAGGCATTGGACAGAGCCCCATTCTTTGGAGGAGGGGCCTGGACCCCCTGGTTTTCTATCAGGGGCACTGTAGCTTTCAGCATTATTACAGGTTCCACTGTTCCTCCCAGTTCTGAGATAGTTAGTTATTTACAGAGAGCCAGAGAACCTGCTAGATCACATCCCTCCAAGGTCAACTCTAGGTAGGTGCCTCTCAGAAAAGGAGAATTTATCATAAAGGCACAGAAACCTAAACACTTGTACCAGGGAAGTTACTTTTAAAAATACATCTAATGTACACCACACTTTACGGACGAAACCTCCTTTTCTCAGTGAATATTACTTTGTGGAAATGAATGACTTCTGTGCTACTAAACTGTGGCCCTCCAGGATCAGGGTAGAGTAGCCCTGAAGGCACTGTGGCCCTGCAGGAGCCTGGACGAGTTGCCAAGCTATAGACTACATTTCAAGGATCCTGTCTGGTGCTTCAAAATGTCAGAGGTCAGGACACAGATTTTCAGGGCCTCAACATGACACAAAAAAGCAAAGCAAAGAGCATGAAAGAGGTAGGTACAAATGGCTTAAGTAAACACCTCCACCTGCACACCCCACAAACCCTGGCTGTCCACCACCGTTTATAAATGACTGTGACACGGGTCATGGAAATGTGTCCATACCTTGTTGAGTGATGATGCGGCTGAATCCTGTTATGCAAAAAAATACTTTTGAATCAAGTCTAATGTTTTGGATGCGCCAAGAGAAATGAAATGACAGCAACGAAATCAGGTTTTTTAGATGAACTAATTTCTTGGTCAATCACTTTTATTTTTGTTGTGTTTTGATTGTGGCTCTTGTCGTTCTCCAACACAGGTTGAAGACAGGCCACATGAATGTACGAATCTTTGGCCCATCCTGACATGTTCACTACTATGTTCTTGTTTTGTCTCTTGTAGTAAACAAAGGCATCATGGGATGCTATAAATGTGTAAGTCAATATGAATCAGGTTAAGCAGTTTGCATTAAGTTGATAATGACAATATTGTCACAATATGTGTCTAAGGACCAATCTTGCATCCATGTGGGTGAATATGGGAAAATAACGAACAATGGAGAAGTGTAAAGGATACTGTACGAGTCAGGTATATGTGGGACTGTATTGTAAGAGGTGTGTGGGGGGGCATATTAATGCTCTATATCTGAGGGTACTGTAAGAGGCACATGTGTGGGAACTAATAAAGAAGGGACTCACTGTGCTTGTGTCCTTCTTGCCCTTGTGTGAGGAGGCCACCATGGCCAGGTACTGGATCACCTTCTTGGTGTTCTCTGTCTTTCCAGCACCAGACTCCCCTCTGCACAACAGATGCCCCAATCATTCAGACCACCACACACTACCATATACTACTACGCACTACCGCATGACATCACTCATGATCACAATACCACACACTACTGTACACTACCATACATGATCACAAAACAGCACTCATTACCGCACACCACCATGCTCTAACACTCAACACCACACATTACCTCACAGCACTGCACCCTGTATGCTCTCCAATGATGACCTGTGCTGACACTCTCAGTCACAACTTAACCTGCTGAACAACTTTGCTATTAGCTGATATAAATATACCAAATGTACTAAAATCTATCATATTAAAGTGTCACATTTTGTATTTTAAGCAATTTTGACCTTCTGCACAGTGCATGTGCTGTAATATAGTAATCTTCTATTGGGCACCACAGTCTTATGTATTATACAGTCTTCCATTTTCTGTCTACCGATGCAAAGGCAAAAACAAAAGTCTATCATTATCTAAAATACTTTCTGCATATAACTTCTCAATCAATGAAAAGACTGCAAAATTACATTTAAAAACCTTGACCATATAAGTGAGCCGTGTTTGACGCTTCCATTGCTTGTTTGCCCTGATGACATCTGAAGTCAGGCTGAAAGCTTGTTACTGTGCTGCTGTGATTAACAGACGTCACTGGGTTTCTCCTGTTCTGACACGCTCTCCTCCGGGGAGCAGCACAGAGTCAAATACCCTTTTATAGCCAGGGTAGGCATGGGGACGCACTAAGCGACCACCCTTGAAACAATCGGGTCACTGGACCCAGCCCACCCAAGACCACAAACGTGATCATTCCTGGGGTGACGGTGACGTGAATCTGGCCCTTAAAGGGGCTATGAAGCGCATTTTGTACATTTCATGCTAATTCTGTATTCCACAAACAATAGTTTTGCAGTATGATGGAATCTTTCTGTTCTTTCACAAATATTTTAGACTCTTCTAGCATGATTTAAACAGTGTAATACATCATTTGGTTTTGTGCTGCAAAGCTGGAGATACCTGCGCATCTCTGCCTCATGACATCACTGTATATCGTAATTATCACTGGGCTTAAATTGCAAGGTCACCACTTTGTGATCTGTGCAGCTAATTTCCGGCCGCTCTGGATGCAAGACACACAGTTCTCAGACGTGCCTCAGACACGTGATGACCCGCTCATAAGGTGAAAATGGGGCTGCTTTTTGGATTGGCAATCACAGCTAGCCCACCAAAGATGCAGTGGTGTAAATCTAAGGGTCAATCCCCTGTCAGGGTCACTGCAGTTGGCTGGATGTGTTTGTACTCACGTGCAGAGGATGGACTGGTCCTCCCGATCTGCAGGAAGGAGAACAGAAACAAGAGGGCTCAGTGTGGCTCAGACCCCATGGTTTGCATCGCGTTAAGAGACATGGATTATATCTGGTGTAGAAACATGTGAAGAGGCATGGTTTCGTCAGTACTTCGGCCCCCTAGCTGTTGTTTTTGTGTTCTCCCTGTCTGTCAGTGTCGTCCATGTGCTTTTGTTTACAGTGCCCATGTGTTCCGGCCCTGCCCCGCTCTCCGCCCTGACCCCACCCACCTGATTACCTGATCGCCTCCACCTGCCTGCCTGCCCACCTGCATCCCATCTCCTCGGCAGCCCCAGCCCTTTATATTCCCTGCTTGTCTTTGTCTTGCTGCCAGTTCATCTTGGTTTTTGTCCATTTCATACCTTCCTGATTATCTGCTGCTGCTGCTGCTGCTGCTGCTGCTGCTGCTTCTTTCGGTACTGACTCCTGCCTGACTTCTGACCTCATTCCTGCCTGCTGCCCTGCCTTGATTGCCTGATAGGCCTGTCTACCCAGTTTACCCAGCCTGTTCCTGTTTTTTGATCCCTGCTCTGCCTTCGGACTGCCTGCCTGGTTTTGACCCTGCCTGTTCTGCCATTTCGCTCTTGTCCTACGATTCCAATAAGCCGCTTTGAACCTGAGTACGTGTGGTCTGCGTCCGAGTCCGTGCCTGAGCCCTGACAGGTTGGGACAATATTAAGAGACAAGGTTTGAAGATTCTTTTGTCTGAACTAAGATACATGATTTAGACATTGTAAGAATACATCATCTGAAGATGGATTAGAAAAATGGTTTTAGAGAATATTGAGAGATGGTTTAGACATTGACTAATGTAAGCTCAAATGTGTAAGGGTATATTTTGAAATATACTTAAATTGTGAATTTTGGAGTTGATGTTTTTGTATGTATTTTTTGTTAAGGATGTCACAGAATTGTCCGGCCAAAGTTGTGACAGCAGCATGCAGAGCAGGAGTCTGGGTGATAAGCCCTACCTTGCATCATGTTCCTGTAGGCATTGTCAGCAATGGAGTAGATGTGAGGGGGAACTTCATGACGCTTCTTCCCTTTGTACATCTCAATGATCTTCTCAGAATAGATGGGCAGCATTTTATAGGGGTTCACAACCACACAGAACAGCCCTGAGTATGTCTGAGAGGGGAGAGGGCAGAGACAGAGTGTACTTTTTACGCACACACAATTATACACTATACACTATTACACACACACTATTATATATGTACGCAATTATACACATATATATATATACACTATTATTTAAACACATACAGTGTTACACACATGTTATACACACACCCACACACCCTATTATAAACACACACTATTAGACAGACACACACATAAACACTATATATATATATATATATATATATGCAAACTTTTCAGTAAACACATCAGTAAACATACAGACACAATTATAAATACACACACATATGCACAATCTTACACACGCATACACATACATGCTCAGTCATACATACACTCTTACACCCTCAGAAATATACATATAAACACATACACACACTGGGGGCATTGGTTGCAGAGGGATGTGCGGAGTATACAGAGGGGTACTCACATAGATGAGCCCAGAGAAGTACCTCTCCTTCAGGTTGTGCAGAACAGATGCCTCGTTGAGGCAGGTGAGCTCAGCCATGTCCTCCACCTTGCTGAATTTGGGTGGGTTCATCTTCTGGATGTCGTCCTTGTTGACCGTCAACTTCCTGCTGCCATCAGCTAGCTCCACCACCACCTCATCACCGTGCTCCTCCTTGATGCTGGCTGCCTCGAACCCGTGCCGTTCCGATGGGATCCACACCAGCTTCTTGGCGGTCCAGTCAGCCTGGGACGCAGGGCTGTTGACAAAGGACTTGTCCAGGAAGAGGAACTTCTCGTCCTCACTCAAGTTGTTGGCGGCCATCTTGGACTCTGAACGTGAGCTGCTGGAATTGTGGGGCAGCATTACAGTATTACTGGATGCAACACAAACACATCAAACTATAGTGATCCATCAATATCAGAGGATGAAACACAGACCTTAAGAGTTCATTCCATTACCTCTTCTTCAAAATTCACTTTTCAAAGGTTTTTTTTTTCTTATTTTAAACTATGTATATGCTCATTTAAATCTTGTTGATGGCTACTTTGAGATGGGCATGTAAAACTATAATATATAAAATACAATGTGATAGCCAAAGCTGACTTCACTACCACAAATGAAACTGCAAAAAACACTAGAATAAGAAAATGAGGTTGCAGACCCATACAAAAATGACATATATCATGATATATTGAGATTGAATATATTGAATATATATATATTATAATACATATAATATATCTATATATATATATAGATGAATATATTGTTGAGCCCAAGAACATATTGCAAATATGTTTAAAATATATTAATGCAAAGCAGAAATATATTGGAATACATCACAATGGCAATAATTTATATTACAACAATTTACATTGGAAATTTTCCCCATCACACACTCATGCATACAAATGTGCATATGCATGTCTGCACGTACACATTCATACTCAACCGCAGCAATATCTACAGCGATATCTGGCCTGAAACCAGGGTGTGATAAATGTTGTGGTGTGTTTAAGGGAACCATAATTCCCTAAAATTTCCCCACAGTATTTCCATGCCCCTGTCCATGTGGCGCTGTCCCTGATACCACGTCTAATCACACAGTGCAACGAATATGCTGGCAGTGATAACAGGTGCCCTGCACCGTAGAGACCCGGCCAGCCCATCGTGTTGCTGTCTGTCATGACCATACAAGGCCATTCTCCTTGCCTCAGCCTGCTTTCCATAGACCTACAGAGTGGTTAACTCTACAAAGGAGCCCTAATAGGGAATAGCCAGCCTGTCTCTTGCCAGGACCGCAGTTTATGCCAAAACCGTGGCGTGAAGTACGTGGCTGTGGGTGGGCTAAGGTTGGGACTGCAAGTTGCTCCACACGCCTGACCCCCCCCCCCCCCCCCCATGCATCGAGATATCGCTGTGGCAATTCACTGCAATGCACCAATGAGCAACTGGAACACTGACAGGTGGGTGACATTCCAAGTATAAAAGTTACACAGAGATCTCCTCAGTTTTGCATGGCCAGTTTATTGTTTACTCTGATGGGGCATGAGTGCAAATGATGACACCCTGACCTGTATCAGAAAAGTCATTTCCTCATGGGTTATCTGCCATTAGGAAAGAACAGGATCTGTGTACTCAAAATTATTTTCATGTTATGAAGACTTACATATGCTCCATTGAGTTATGTGTTCAATAGTTCTCATGTGATCAATGTCAACCTGTTTGCGCTCATCACAAAATCTTTCTATTCATTTTGATGATTTCATGGAAGCTCTGCCATTGCCTAGAGGTCTCAGAGGATCCCATCTCATCCCAATTCTGTGGCATGAAGCAGCACCCCACGACGGATGGGACACAAGCCTAACCCCTGCCCGTTACCCACAATCCATCACTTTCAAGGCAGAATGCCATTGGGTACCATTATTAATGTCGTTGGGCTATCTCTGCTAGGGACCAAACCCTCTTCTATCTGAAGTGTTAACCCTTTCTACAACAGGTCATGTGACAACAGGTCCTTACAGGAGGACCTCAATAGCAACTGAATGGTAGACCTTATGCATTGATTTCTCATTACACATTCACCCAGCTCACTGCCCAGCCTTCACCACTGAAAAGTTACACATTTAGACTGGGAGGTGAGAACATTGGCCTCTGGAAGATGCAAAAGAATTCCCTAAACCGATTCCCTGTTTGCCTACACCCTTCATGCAGTGTACAACTATGTCTATAAGGACTCAGTGGGATGCAGCTGTGACTCCTGGTGAGGTACAATTGTTGTACATTTGCCTCAGGTGCTTTGCATGTTAGAAGGCATCCCCATTCGTTCTGTTTTCATTTTGTTCTCAGTTTTTCATTGCAGCTGTGTGCCATAGTGCACACCAGCTCTGTATGTAACCTGAAAGTTGTTGGTTTTATTCTCAGGTCAGAGACTGCTGTGCTGCTGTTGTGCCGAGGGCATGACATTTCACTACAATCATTTCAGCAAGTATACAGCAGTTTAAATGGGTGATATGTAAACTATGTGAGTTGCTCTGGATTCGGGCATCTGCCAAGCAACCGGTATATTGCAAAATAATGGTGGTCTTCATTATTTTTATTTATTATTATTTTTTATTGAAACTGCAGAAATGATCAAATATTCACTCTAAATTACAGGCAAAGGAATGAGCCAAGATACACTCAATAGACTTTTCTCAGTATTGCGCTTATATATGATCTTCAAATGACTTCAAAAATAGGTATAGGCAAATAATTGCACATATGAAAGTGGTAGAAATTGGGTGGTTTGTTTGTGTTGGTTTTTTACATATATTAAATCATATAATATGAAATCATACCTCTTATATTTAAGAATTTGTAGACCACTAGTGACTCATTTTTTCATATAGGCTTACTCCCTGGCTCCTCACAGACAGCTGACACCCATGGGGGTCTTTGGCTTCTCATGGCCCCCTAGAGCCCAATAGGGGATAGGCATGGTTGGTTGAGGGTGTAAAACCAATAGAATTACTAACCTAGGGGCAAACAGATTATCAGCAATACCCCCTACCCTCAGCACCAATCAAACAAAATTATTCATTCATGACACCATGAAGCAAGTTATATGTGGTGTTATTAATATAATGAACATATTTATACATTTATTCATATAGATATTAAATATTATAAATATTATTACATTTTTCTTAGAACAGTCCAATGTGCACTTTTTTCAGCACAAGCTAACTAGAAAAAGCTAAATAGGCTTTAAAGCTGAACTGAATTTTACACACACACAGACATTCACACTCTGTCAGGGTGAGATGTGAATCTGATAACCGAGCTGATCATCAGGGTCTACCATGAAAATATCATAACCTTTGAGTCAGCATTGACCTGATAAAACTTTTTTTTTTAAAAAATGAGCATGAAACAAATTGTCAACAAACAAAACCTCCTTTTCAGGTTTCATTTTTCCCTCTGCCACTCCTACCACCTATGGTACTGAGAGAGTGACCAGTTCCCTCAGACCAAGTTAAGGCAAATTAAGCTCACTGGCCACTTCATTGACAAAATCATCCTTTCCTCCCCTAAAAAGGAAATATGGAAAAGAGAACTCAAATGGTGCTTCTCAGATGAGGGGGTTCAGGCAGATTTAACCTTGTGGTGAGGTGACAGCCGTGACGCAGTGATTTTCCAAAACAAACCCTGCCTCATTCCACTCAACTTTTAAGCAGTACCCCATCTCACTGGGCACATTAAATGAGCTTGTGCTAAATATACAATGATTCACCTTTACTGGATCAATGTTCGTAAGTGATAGAAAATGACAGAAAATTGATTTATGAGTCAATTAATAGAAAATGATGGAATAAATGACACAGAAATGATTTAGAAAAAAACAATTGATAGTATGTGAGTTTTTATGCAAATACTAATACTTGAGATGTGTTAGAATAATTAGAATTACATTTTATAGCTTAATATGGTTGAATAATTATGGACAGACTCCAAGTCAAGTGTTGTGCTCCACTTTACAAAGGCAGAACTCTAACCAGTCTTCGGACCTGCAGCCCTCTAGTTACAAAGCCTGTTTCACAATTCTGAATGAACAAAAATACTTAAAAAATACTTAAATCGAGGTAAACACATACATAATCAAGTAACTAGTTTACTGATTGTTGTTTACTGATTGTTGGTATTAGTCTATGCTGACCCTTGGCCAGGGTATGTTTTACAAAGTATCTTGTTCTTTCAGGATATGAATACAAATCTTCATAAAATACAACGCCAGATTGTCGAAACCACCCAATGAAGAATGGCAGAAAGGTAACGTAGTTTGCTGTGTTGTCATGCGTGCCGTTATGCTTAGACAAGAATAATAATGAATGCCATCGTAAATTGATAGCGTAAAAAATAAATGGCATAAAAATTGTACTAGCGTTCATAAATATCTGGCTTAAAAACATTAGTCTCAATCCCCGCGAACAGTACACTTCTGTTAAACTGCACTCCTTTTTGTCTTTAGAGCGACACATCGTATACTCTGTTGTATGGTGGTTTCATTGCACCAAAGAAGCGCTGCTTTGAAAAGAATAGCTAGGAGACAACAGCCAAAATTTCGGGAATCTAGCTGGCTGACAGCACACAACCAAAGGTTTATGGATTTTATTTTTCCATCCCTTTTCAAGGAGCGATGGTTCTCGCTCCTATCCACCCGCTTGGATGAATGAAACAGCTGACTAACGGTACAGCAGTTTTTACTCCGACGCAATTGAAGTGCTGTGGGTGCACCTGTGCAGCCAACGCCAGGTTATGCTTATATCGCCCCCGTTAAAAGCCATTATTAATAGTTCTGTACATTTTTAAGCCAAGTATTTTTAAAAGTAACCTTGTAAGGTTCGGGAGTCTCAGACGTTATTTGATAGGAAACGGACTACTGTCGTTCGCACATGACAAGAACATATTTACACACAAGACAACTACCGACTGTAAAACAATAGTTAAATAAAAAAATGCATAATGATACTCACAAGATTGAGTTCCTGGTTTATCACGTGAAATAGAGAATTTAAAAAAAGAAAGTCCCGTGTGCCGGCGGGGTACTCCACTGACGAACAGTCCAAATTACCCGGGTGTGATTCCATAACAGGGTATTTAAACCGAGCCGCCCGGCGATGGGGAGGAGCGGTGCGCCTGCGTCCTCCTCTCAGTTGATAGCGCACATCTTGCGTTGCCGGCGGGCGTCCTCAACTGCAAGGACTGAAAGGTCCTACAGGTCTTAAGACCTGTAGCGTACATATTTCAGGTCATTGTCAGACTTTGGATGAAAAACGTCATTTACTAAAGGATTCGGCTATTACCTTTTTACTTTATGCATCGATATTTTGCAGTGTCACACATTTATACAAACGTTATTATCACAAAGAAGTCATTCAAACAGCAATGCACTACTTACAGTGTGTGGAAACAAAAAACTTTCACAAGGTATTTTGTCATTCTGCCACATTTTGCACACAGGCTTGAATGACTTTTAGAATAACATGAAGTTTTTTACGTCGTTGGTATAAAAATACGTTTTGTTATCAGAACGGTGCTTGATTTTTTGTGTAACATGCAATGTAACAAGTTTAATGGAATACGAGGAGGCCCTCTGAATTGTTCAGTCCACATTACAATCCCAAACACTAGTTGTCAGAGTCACACGAACTCTCGATGTTCGCGTGCACAAGATAACGAGTTACAACTAAGCTATGACATGGAAATATGCGTTTGATATGAAAATCACCTACACCGTGGTCACCTACAGAACTCAGCTTGTGAAAGCAGTAAAAGGTGAATGGCTGTATTGTGACAAACTGTGCTTCAGCATTGCCTAGGGTAATTTATCGACATTTTTTTGCATTTCGTTTATCTTATATCGTTAGTGTACTATTTGAATGAGTTATGTGAGAGGATGAAGCTGAAGGTGGAATTCCTTTAGCTCTTGCCATCCTAGCATTTTCCTTAACTCTTTCTACCTACCACTCCTCCAGGGAGCTTACCTTATTTTCATTTAATCTGTACTGCTGTCTTGTTTTGAGCACCAATGTAGATCAGCATCATTGTGACCAGTCTCGTTACATTACCTGCTTGCTTGACAGATGCTCCTTGTCTAGGGTGACTAGTATTGATTAAGTCTGATATACTCTACAAACATTTGACACAGCTAAATTCTGACTAGAACCATTTAAATGAGGTATTTTACCTCTGACAGTTCAGCATGAGAGCACCGTTTCAACCCACAACCCTGCTAATCTGGTCACAATGTCAGTCTTATATTTGGTGATCTGTGCATTAAACTGTTTTCCCAAGTAAATAATTTCACTAAAATTACACCAAATAAGTTCAGCAGATATGACTACTGCGGGAACTCAGTTTTTGTCATCAGTTGTATGCATAGAAGGAAAGTACGGTGTTCTGGGAGCTGTAGGTTAGAGTACTGAAGTTAATTGGGAGGGGTTTTTCGTTTAGTCAGATCAGTCTTCCAGGCTATGTGTCTGTGTGTGTTTATGTGTGCTCGTCTACATGTGTGTGTCAATGCATGCATGGATGTATATGTATATATGTGCATATATACATGTGCGTGCACGTGCTTGTGTGTTTAAGGCATTCTTAGTTTCGTGTGAGCAAGAAAATATAACCATAAAACAGTCACCCTCATACACAAAAGTGTCCTCAAGATTTAAATACACGTTTATTTGCATTGCTGATGGTCCAATTTTAAGGGTTTCATATTCCACAGCCCAATTTGTACAGCTGCAAATAGCTTACTGCAGCCATTTAGATAAAGTATCCTGCATATGCATAACAGTTGTGTTCTGCCTGGGATTAGAACCCATTACATCAAGGTCAGTTTTCAGAACACTAACAACTAGGCAAGGGCATGTTAGGGGCTAAAGATAAGTACAGACCTTACTACATCGATAAAAGAGGGCATTTGACCTTTTCTATGGACGTGCGTAAAAGCATCACGTGAGACAGTCGAACTCCCATATACGGCTTAAATATGAAACCATTACAGTTTATAGCCATTGTGCTCATGGATTAATTTGCTTACACAAAGCCACCCAATTGAAAGGCAGCATTCATCCCGTGATGACCCGCACAGATGGACACCTGTTTTGCATATTTATGCTCTGTGGTGCAAGTTTTGATATGGTATAACTTCGTTTCGGAGAATAACTTAAATGGAATTTGGCACGATCAGTTTAGAAAGTTAAGGCTCACAATGAGTTGCTCAGAACGTGTTAAAATTACCGTGGCCTTGTACCCACCCCGCAAAACAGTGACGTCATTTTGACGTAAAGATGCGGAGCGGATCTATGTTCCGTCAAAAGGGGTATTTTTCAGTTGTTTCCAACAGATGATACATCAAGACTTAAACACACACACACACACACACACACACACACATATATATATATATATATACATTTACATAGCAACCATCTGATTGTTGCTTGATTGGTTTGTTGTTGGTTTATTGTTGATTCCTCCTCTATTTATGTGTTGTCGGCTTAATTGCTTCCATGAAACGTGTGTGATGAGGTCATCTAACTTGTTTTAATGCAAGTATCTGTCGATGTGAAACACAAATAAACGTAGAGTTCTATAAATAAATACTCATTCTTTCGCTCGCTATCTCTCTCTCACACACACACAAACTTGTACACAAATACATTGTATCTCAACCAACACTATTCATTATGAAAAGCGCAATAATTGTTGTAATATTACAATATGTTGTGGAAAGGAGGGTAAGGAGTAACAAACTGCTGCTAACAACTGCACTTTATTCCCACGAGGTGGCAATGTTGCTTTATGAGCTTTCGCTAAAATCGTTTGGGTTCCCAGCGGCAGGATCAGCGTTGCGCAGACTGGGTTACCAATCCACTTCATCCTGTTACATTGACATTTAGTTTTGTGGTGATTTCACAAATATTATTTTATTACATTTGAAATAAATCAGAGGTTTCCTAGTCTATATGTTTTTTTGTGACAGCACCTCCGTGTACTGCAAACAGAAAACAGCTGATTCCGAGACGGCACCAATCTGATTACCATAATTAAATTCGAATGTATTGGCATGAAAGAATGAGATCACCCGATACAAATCATTCATTTTATCAAGTAACGGCCCGGCACCAACGAAAATAATGGCATCTGACATTTTTTTTCAATTGGGGGTAACTGTAACAGGAACCAACAGTTTTGTTTTTTTTGTTTTTTTTTTCATAAATTGAGGCGCAGGCCAGTATCCTTCATTGCTCAATTCTAAGATTTTAATTGGATTTCTTGTTGGAAATTTCCATAAAGCTGCACGTGCACGTCTGACAATCAGAAGCATTCAAGGCACAGTGGTTAAATGAATGGCATTTCACGTGACCCCCCCCCCCCCCCCCCCCCCAAACTGTGGTTCCCCAACATTGATCTTTAGAGAATGTTTGTTGTCTCAATAATGGTTGGCATTATGGACTAGACTGCTTGCATTCAACAAACAGAAGGACTAGTCTCTCAAATTTAGGAAAAGACGCAAGAGGGGGGCTTATAGAAGAGTTTCCTTGGATACAGGAGGGCTTCTTCAATGCTGCAATTGCTGTAGCAGGGCATACCTTTCTGTGTTAGCCTGTGCAACTCTGGCAGCCTGACAAAGTCTTTAAGCAACCTAATACACTAGGGGGGAAAGCCTAACCCAGCAGTTTGCAAAGTCTAATTACAGTAGGCAATGATGATTGAGGCGGGTTGAGGAATGTGCAGTGATCCCCATGCCATCTGCATTCCTGGGATTGAGTTACAGACCTGTCTCTGTGCATGCACAGCATGTCTGAATAAAATATCTCCTGCCTTTTCTTGCTGAACAACAAAGAGGAGGCATAATGCAAGAAAATATATGTACAAAGGTAGTAGTGGAAATATCCAGCTAAGTGTGTCAGATCCAACAGCTTAAGCTGGCCTTATATCTAGTGAAAACTGTGCGCCTGAGATAAGCATGCACAGACCGCAGGGAGGAGCATTGTTCATTACCAGCTTGTCCTTTACGCTGCTTTTGATTGCTTGGTCTCTGTGAGTACATTATCTCAGTTTTGATCCTAAATGACACCAGATGTGTCGGCCTGAGACAGAGCTTGCAAGTGAAGCTATGGTAGGTACAGCGGACAGACACTGAAGTTAAAGCGATTTAAACCCAATCAGATTGCAATGGGACATCTCTCCATGGTGCAGCACAGGCACTCAGACGTAAACATGGAAACACAAGCAAAGGCACTCATGGGTAATTTACGTTGGGGCAGCTTTTTATAGCAATTTGACTCAAAGTGCCCTGGGCCTGTGGATCTAGCCGACACTTGACCTGTGCGAAACACAAGTTGAATCCCACTCAGCTCTGTCGAATGACATTCCCTGTGCTGTGTTCTGAGGGCCATTTTGTGAAGCTGGATTTCCGGAGTTAGCTGCTTACCTTGTAAGTAGGATGAGAAAAGCTGGCTTTTCCATTTCATGAAGCAAGCTCAGGACACAGCTAGGCCTGTTACTTGGCAACAAATTTGAAAAAGTTGACCTACTGGGTATTGGGTTTAGTGGCGGTAAACATGACATTGTGATTAAATCAACACCTTACCCACCAATCAAATGAGATGTTCTCAGTTCTAGAAAACTGACTTAGTTTGTTGCATTTCATGAAGGTACAAAAGCCTTAATTTATCAACCCAGCTTTGCCTTTTAGTCCCCAAGATGTCCTGTTCCCTAACAATGGATGTTTGCTTCCCTCCTGTGGTCTCTTCCCTGGAGGTGTGACATGAAAGACTTGACTCCACCCATCATTTACTCTTCCTGTTGCTAATGGAATGTTAGCCTCCAGTGTCTCTGTAGCATAATGCAGATATGATAAACACAGTTCTGGAAGGCTCTTCTTTGCTGCACCAACATACGGTCAGGTTAGTTAATTACAGTATTTTACAATTTCCTTGACTCAGTTTCAATGTGCAAAATTCTTAATGCAAAACACTATACTCCTAATTTTGGCGTAAAAATCCCATATAGGATGCAAAATAAAAACAACTATATCAAATAATGTAGTACATCATGCAAATATTCATCATCGCATCGGAACACTGTACATCACTGAAATTTAATCATTACTGCATTTTAAAATAAAACAGTCATAATTACAATAACAGCAGAGTATGCAATGGCCATTTCCTCATATTTAAATTATCCAAATAGCAATGAGCAAAAGATTTGTGACCTACATTGTAGTGAGCATTTAAAATTATGTACAAAAAGTATTCCCTGTTATACTCCAGATTTTATTTGTTGAATAATACAAATACATACAATATACAGAGTCAGACTTTTAGATCAAAATTCTGTACATTGTACAAGCCAAAATGAATGAAATGGAGTCCACAACCTTCGCCACGACCACTTTCATGACTGTGTCCTTTGATACCAATTGCACTGGCCTGCTCCCTGTTGTCAGAAACTGCAATACAGGTTTAAAACAGCCTTTTATGTAGTGGTGCAATGATTACCAATTATGTTGCAGTGCTACTCACCTGGGAACTAACGAGACATGATTGCAAATACATGTTGAACTGAATTAATGACCTGCATGTCTAGCAATAAGCATTTGAACATTGTACTAATGTGAGGTGGCTGTGTGCAGAGAATTCAGCATGTGATTTAGGGTTTTGCTCTTTGTATGTAAGCACAGCATTTTGTGTCTTACAGTAAGAATATTGACAGTTTGGCTCTTTGTGTTAAGAGTGTTGCATATCGAAACTTTTCAAAATAGAGTCAAATCAATAGTAAAGTACTACTACTGCAAATATATTCACCCATGCCTTTCTGGAGCTGTTGCAAGGCAGCTGTTGTTTGAATGCTTCATTTTACATTAACTGCAATCAAATCAGCATCCAAGAACACTAAGAAGACTTAAGCAATTTATATAACAGATTTTAGAGAGATTAATTCTCTTCGTTTGAATTCAGAACTTGATTAACTGCTTATTACAGTTTTTCTCAGTTGCTTGAGCACATTGCTCCAAACGGAAATTGCTTTTTCAAAACATTTAACACAGTCCCCACTGAATTGTGTTTGCCCAAATTACACATTTCATTTGCAACATGAACTAAGAAATGGAGAGTAATGGGGTGAGGGAAATTGCATCATCACACGTAGGTCGGATGCAAACCATTCGGTGAGCTGACAGGAGTGAAGGAATGCAACATTGTCCCATAAGATTGCAAAGTGTGACGTTTCAGGCCTCACCAGCCCTCTCCCTTCTGGAGGAACAATGTTATGGTACAACACGCAAAGGAATATAGTTAGACGGTCTGTGTTGTAAGGTTGAATTATGGGAATAGGGGGTAAGAACACCCTCACTGGAGACTGCAGCTCACATGGTTATGATATTCCTCCTTTGCCATGGCATATTTACAGTGGCTCTTTGAACAGTTCCTTCCATGTTTCCTTACTTTTGTCAGGTTGAAGCTTGCTTCAATCACATGTGAAGACATGGGGAGTTGTGGTGCTGGCTTCAAGCACCAATCTTCTCTAAGGTCCTTGACCTCCATTCTTGCAAACACCATCCCAGAGGTGACCTATTTTATGCATGTACAAGCACTGACTGTTGAATAAATGCGCAAAGAGGTTTTGAATATATGGAGAAGAGATTCACCATTATGGTAGCAATCTCTACCAGCTGAGAAAAAATGCCTCAGATTTGTTTAGCATGATTTTCTTAAACAATTTTCTGTGACATTTATGTAGAGTTGTGAGAGTGCTGTTTTGCAAAAAAAAAAAAAAAAAAAGTGCTTAACATTTGCATTTTGTGTGTGAGCAATGAGAAATGACTTCCTGTCTTGCAAAAATTATTGTTGTGCTCATTTGGGTTATGGTGGTGATCATAATCAGTGGACAAAACTTTTGTTCATTGCACCTTAGCAATTGAGAATATTTGAGATATCTTGGCTAATAGAATGACACTTGTTTCTGAACAAGTTTTTGTACCCGTCTCATTATATTTGTTTAAGAAAGCATCCTTAAAAAGATGAAGATAAATATTGTAAAGTTTCAGCAGACTGCGTCCCTACCTCAGTGAAATGGTGTCTTTGTTGGCAACTTTACATACCTAACCTTAAAAAAGTCACCACGACATCCTTTGTAATTAACTCAATGACAATGTAGAGTTAGGTTTATAAAGGTTTTTAAAGTTTCACTGTTGAAGGAAAGAAGTAGGCTATGTAGAAACAATTTGATTTATAGCCTTATAGTTATCAAGACACTCCTCTTAAATTCATAGCCCTGTTTTTAACCTGTAATCTAAAATATGACCACTATGTACTTCTATCAAATATGTAGTACTGGTGTTAAGGCTTGATCCAGCTCCCTTAAATGGATAGAGGGTGGAGTTACTGCCGCAGAGGAAAGCAATGCCATTTAGAAGTATGGTCAGTCAGCAGTTTTTGTTATGGTGCGAAATGCTTGCCTCCCCGTAGAACTGGGCCTGCATACTGTGCATACACAAGTGAGAAGAGCACTAATGGAATAATCAAATAAAAAGAACATGGTTTTAACTAGGCTTAATTCTGATACCGTATTTGTCATCTCTTAAAGACGGGTCTTATCAGTGCCCGTCGTGCTCAGTGGTCCCTTTCACATCGACTTAAATTTCTCCGCTTTGCACATGAGCCTCAGCTCGGCCCCCGCGGATGGGCAGGGCGCGCCAGGCGAACATATAGCAGACAGCACGCTGACGTCATTCACGCGCACATACTCTCGCGCTGCCTTTGCGCCGGTGCTCAGGCTCGAGGTGGCGCAGGGTCTTGGCTTCTCTTATTCAACCGCTGTAAATGAACTGGTTATGAAACTAAAGGAGCGCACAAATAATTACACTTTCTACAGGTCATTTGACTGAAATTGAGAATGGGTATAGACCGGTTCTGCAGTGTCGACGGTTCCGACCCCTTCTGGGTGAGTCTTACATTGTCGCCATACATGATGTCGTTTTGGGTAACCAGCTAGCTGCTGTTATGTTTCGCACCACAAGCTAGCGGGCTAGCTAGCTAAAACATGTTTCTGTGGTCCAGCCAAGCGGCTGGGGCTTGTCCTGGTTTTAAAGGTCAGCCATGTAGCTAAAAGCCGGTAAACAGCGCAGCCACTGATGATTTCAACGGGGCTCCCCCAACTTTGCTTATCTTAACTTGTAGTCATGGTAGCTAATTTAATGTTATTTCCCTTGAGAGGTCAGTGTTTTAGATCGCTAAGATGCTGGCTAGCTGAAGTCATTTTTGTTGAGACTTGTTAGCTAACGGTGGGTAGCAAGCTACGCATGATACTTCGCTGTATCTTTCAATAGCTATATAGCTAGCTAAATGGATTGCCATATTGTTATTAATAGGGCACAGATTAGCTAGGTAGCTCACATGGGGACTAGCTAGCCAGCCAGTCAAGCCCTGGCCAGACTTTATGAAATTTGTGAAATTATACCGTTATTACCTGTGTATTATTTATATATGCAAGTCATCCATTCAATCTACAGCTGTGTTACCTAGATTGCATTAGTGTAAGTTCACAGACTCAGCCACTTCGCCGGTCAACTTCGCTAGCTGCGTAGCGTCGTTAGCTGGAAGGCTGCGTTCCTTGTTAGTGGTGGGTCTGTCAAAGTAACAGGAGCGAACGATCGTAGGTAACTGCGAAACTGTCTAGCCGGCAGCAGTGTATGTGCTACTGCGGCTTATCTGTAGCCAGCGCCGCTGATTAGCTGACCCGTCACAATCAGTTGCATATTTTCCTTTAATGTTGCACCATACGGCTAGCAAACACGTTGCAGGAAGATGCTGTCCCCATATGGCAGCAGCGTTTTCCAAAGCTTTGCCCCTGTTTTAGTTTATTCTCACAGATTTATGGAATTGACGCCAGAAGTCAGCTTGCATTCTTAAATAAAAAAAAAAAAGAATACCTTGACCTTTTTTGTTTTTTCCAAGTATTGTTTTTGACCAGAAATTGTGAATTGATATTTGAAAATAAGATTTTTTTTTTCGGTAGCATACGGGGACAGGCGTGCAAAATTCCCCTGTCATTGTCTTAGCAACAGGCATAGCAACGCCCTTATTGGGGCCAAACATCTGGGCGCCCCGCAGTTAACAGCCCGTTTTTTTTTTTTTTTTTTAATGACAGGCACTAACGATAAAGTTGAAGACTTCTCAGAATTTAGGTATCTATCTTAGCTGGCAGGCTAGCCACCTGTTGATCAAGTAGTTTGTGATCTTGACGTCCCCACCCTTCCCCCCAGTGTAGAAACAAAAGTACTTCTATGAGTCTGCTTTTTTAAAAAGTACAGAACACTCTTCATTCCACAGTGTACAGTGTCCAGAGCAGGGCGAAGGGCATTGAAGCTTGGCTTCTCAAAGAGGTAAAAGGCCCTAGCAGCTTCACTTCAAAGTGAAACGAAACAAGTGGGGCTCAGAAAACAGAGGTGTCCAAAAGGGGGCCGTGCCAGTGCCTTTTTTAAAATGAGCAGGTGCACGAGTCACACGCTGAAAATAAAATACCCTCCCAACACTGTTCATGAGTGCTGTGCTGCCTCCATAGGAAAATGCTTCAATCATTGTGTTATTGTTCAGTACACCGAAATTCATTATTGGAGTGATTCTCTTACCATTCAAAGTGTATTCAGGCTTGTTTCTTTATTGTTTGAAGATTTGGTACCTCATGAGTTAACAGTGGCGTTTATTGTTGTATTGTGTTTCAGCATTTTGGCTTTGTTACTTATCACTTTTTGTCTTTAAATCTGCTTTTTATTTACATGCTTTTTTGTTTTTTCATGGACTTTGTTTCTGTTTTTTAAAACACCATTTTTATTTGATTGCCCCTTTGCCTGTCTCTCTGAAATAGGCTAATATAAAATGTTCTAGATAGATTTGGATGAAACTCCATTCAAACTGGACTTAATTGCTGTGAAATGCCTGCATTTTTCCACTGCTCTTTTTCATGTGAATGGGGAGCAGTGGACAGTGAACAGTGAACACTACCATTTCACCCACAGGAATTTTCAGTTTTCAGATGTAGCTGTGAAAGCAGAAAAATGCTGGTTTTCAGGTTGTTGTGAATTGAGCAGGACAAATGCTGGCATTTGCATGGATAGCACCCCACTGCATGACCACTTGACACATTCTGCTTACGTTCACAGTAAGTCTAAACAGTTCAATAAAAGTTGCCTAAAGGTACATGTTAAGGAATGTCAAGGAGATACTTTAACAACTGTCAATCTCATCAACTATGCTTGTAGCTGTTAATTGTAATGTAGTTGTTCTATTCTGATTAATGTAGAGCAGTGCACTCAAACTCCTGATATCAGCTGTGCCAGGGAAAGCAGGCAGCCCATCATAGACACAATGATGGGTAGTGGTGCAACTTTTAAAACAGAATTTAAATGGACAGGTCCCACTGAAGTGTCCCTAGTTTTTTTATTATTATTCATTGCTCTGGATAAGAGTATCTGCCAAATCAGTTATTATTATTACATGATAGAAAAATGACTTTTTCTTTCTTTCTCTATTCTAAAGATAAAGTTGTGACATTAAGAACATTAGCAGAGTTGTGCAGCCAGGGAACAGGATGCTGGGCCTTGTAATAATTGGGCATTTGATTGCAAGGGTATCAGCAGCAGTCTGTTGGAATTCCTGTCTGTGTGAATGGGGTTTCAGTGAGTAACAGCAGCACCACAATACTGGTGGAATGATTGGCTGTGGGAAAAGGAGGAAGTGACTTCATTTCAGAGCTGCTACTACAATTGTACAGGGTGGTTTAGGGATGTAGCCTCCAGAACTTCAGTGGCATCAGTGCCTATGAAATGAGTGTGACGTCAATAATATAGGTGTGAATCTGTATTAATCACAGGGTCAACTCACATGTACTTCAGGGGAATTGATTTTGTCTTCCTGCTTGTACTGAAACCGAACACACACACACACACACACACACACACACACGCACACACACTCCAAGGGAAAGAACCGGAATCTCAGGCCAAAAAGGGCTTGATATTTGATCTCTTTGTTTGTTTCCCCTCCCGTGTTTTAGGATTGGAACCGGACATGGCACACGTCCAGCCCTGACCTGACCCAGTGCTTCCAGAACACGGTGCTGGTGTGGGTCCCCTGCATCTACCTCTGGGTGTGCGCCCCCTTCTACTGTCTGTACCTCCGCTGCCACGACCGAGGGTACATATGCATGAGCCATCTCAACAAAGCCAAAACCGTGAGTGCCCCCCACACCATCCCCACCCTTCAGTGCTAGAATCCATCTGGACTTTGACCTTGAACAAGACATTGATTTCCCATAAGTCTGTACTGTGTAAAGATGTTTTTTTCTTTCTGCCCTGCTCAGCGAAGCCTTAAAGCTTGGCCCTTGGGTCTGCTCCAGCTCCCGAGAGTTAGGATGTCAAGAAAGGACTTGTAGGAGATGGCTGGACTCCTCTGTGTGTTTCCCTTTGAAGGGCTTGTTTTAATCGATGAGGGATTAAAAGGGTCTCGTCGCATAATTCCAGTCAGTGGAATTATTTTGTGAATGGAGCTTGTGGCTTGAGTAACCCGAAGAGCCTGTGTGCCGTTCTCTCTCCTTCAGGCAGTGGGGTTAGTGCTGTGGATTGTCTGCTGGGCAGATGTCTTCTACTCTTTCCGGGAAAGAAGCCAAGGCATTGCTATAGCACCCGTCTACTTGGTCAGCCCCACAATCCTCGGCATTACAATGGTGAGCCTCCTACGCATTGATGCCCTCACACATACACATGCAAATGCACACACACTCATACATACAAAAACACTAACACAACCACATACGCATACACACACACACACTCATATATATATATATATATATATATATGCATGCTGACACAGCCACAGATGTATAAACACACACACACACACAAAAGATGCCACAGCAACGATACACATGTAACCACAATTATACACATATGCACACAGAGTCATACAGAAGCATTTGTGTAGACACATACACACACACAAATGTGCACAATCCAGAAATCACAGAGCCTAATAGTGGATCACTTTACACTGCAATTACTACTGTAAGGAAATCTGCACTATTCATCACTGATGTGAAGTAATGTTGGGTGGTAAGTCAACTCCCCAAACTCAATTCCATGTATAGACAGAGTAAAGACAGAATAAAGTTCAACTTAATGGAAGAGTGTGTGTGTGTGTGTGTGTCACAGCTGCTGGCCACGTTCCTGGTGCAGTATGAGCGGATGAAGGGGGTGCAATCCTCTGGGGTGATGCTTAACTTCTGGCTGGTGGCCGTGGTGTGCGCCACTGTGACTTTTCGCTCCAAGATCCTGCAGGCACTGGACGAGGTAAGAGCCCCTCACAGTCACACACACACTCGAAAACTTAAGAATGCCACTCGTACCAAGTAGTTTGCGGGTCCTGATCCTGCTGTAGCACCCTTGGTCATAGCACTTAACCTGCATTGCTCCACCTTTCAATGCCCAGATACAGAAGTAGGTCAAAGTTCAAAAAGTCATTGAGCTGTGCACATCACTCAGGTTGGTTTATGTAGATTATTATGTGAGTATAGTGTTACATTATTATATTTCAGGCATCCTCACAGCCCTCCCCTCTCTGTCGCCCCCCGCAGGCCTCCAGCGTGAGCGTGTTCCGCTACACCACCTTTTACATCTACTACTTCCTGCTCCTGGTCTCACTCCTCCTCTCCTGCCTGTCGGACAAGCCCCCCCACTTCTCCCAGGCCGTCAAGGACCCAGTAGGCACAGCCGTCCCCAGAGCTAAAAAAATGCTGCTTTTCCATTGGGTCACAGGTTGCGCAGGCAACAGGGGTTACGAGGATATTAATTTAGGGGCGTGTAACTCAAGGGCGTGGCAGGGGCCTGTTGTCATAGCACCGAGGTGGGTTGACACACTCAGGCGAGGTCTGTTGTTGCATTACATATGCACCATTGCTCACGTGGCCAAGACTGTGGATAAGAGCATTGGCCACAAGAGTATATTGATATGCAAATGCGGTTCTCCAGAAAGCAAATCGGAGGCAACTAACCAACTGACCGCACCTCCTGTCAGAGGCAAAATTCAGATTGTTGGGTGGGGAGTTCCAAAGTGCTTTTTCCTGTACATGACATTTGTAAACCTATGTCAAATATATGTGTAACATCATAAAAGCACCTATTACATTATCAGAAAGGGAACTGACACTCTTGGTCCTGCTACACAAGGAACTACCTCCATGTGGTTGGCAGCTCCAATGAATTCTTGCAAACAGTTGGCTGGCTGTTGTGTGGAAACGGAAGCGAGTGAACTGTCTGCTTGTATCCACAGAACCCGTGTCCTGAATCAGGAGCTTCCTTCCTGTCCAAGATCACCTTCTGGTGGATCACAGGGTAAGACAGGAGTACACAAGGGGGTTGGGTGTGGGAGGAGGCGGGCCTGAGAGTAGTTCGCTTTGTCCAATGAGCTGAATGGGAGGAGTCCTGAGAACCAAGATTAATCAACCATCATGTTTTTGTCTCGTACAACTGTTTTACTTAATTGCATCCATGGCCAAGCCCTCAGTTAGTTGTTCATTGAAAAAGAGCGTGTTAAAATGTGTCAGACAAAATTATGGGCAGTTTGTGATTAGATTGAGTCAGAGGTTTCTAATATATATGCATGGAATACATATATGCAGAGGCGGCCCTGACCAATTTGGTGCCCTAGGCGAGATTTTAGCTGGTGCCCCTTGCATCGCAGCCAATTCCACCACCACCGTTAATTGTAGTTTTAAACCATTCTTTATGGTCAGAACATGACAAACATTTTCCAAACAGCAGAACATTTCAGAAATCTGAGGTAGAACATTCAAAATAATATATAGTGATAAAATCTTTTTTCAGTATCAAAATATGCTTGAGTAAAATTAAGTAAAATCCTTTTTCAGTTGTTTTTCCTCAATAAAATAAATATCTTAGAAAAATTAAGTGCTGCAGTGTGATACAGCACACATGTAAGATGGCTCAGACTGCAAACTGTAAAAGCGTTTTAAAGGATAATGTCAATAAATAAAACAATAAATAGACATAGAAATCTTAATTTTGGTCAGTGACAGGACAATGCAAACAGAATAAACAGACAAAAGAAAAATCTCAACTGTGGTCAGTATCTTCTGTACAAGTTTTAAACAAGCAAAGCCATTACCCTACAAGTTACAGGCAAGAAAGACAAGTCTGTCCACAGTCTCAGGTTTTAAAGCTGTCCTGTGATAGCTGATAAGCTTCTTGAATCCCTCATTTTCAACAGTGCTAATGGGAAGCATGTCTTTTGCAATGCAATATGCAATTGCATTTGTGACGTCTTTATGTATTATGTATATTCTGGAGAATGCTGATATGATTGTTTGCTGCTGGGTAGTCGCACTGGGTACTGGCCCGGTGCTTGTCGAGGGTCCACTAGCAATACTCGTTTGGGACTGTAATTTCCTACTTTCTGCGTGTTCTAACGGGTGATATTGTTTCAAATGATGAAACAGGTTTGTGGTGTTGCCTGTCTTTGACGGCAGGTGTCTTCGGCACAGTCTGATTCATTTCTGTGCATGCTATCTAAGCATGGAAATGAATTATATCGAACATTTGTCGAACATTCGTTATATTTCTATCGAGTAAAATTCAACCGTTTTATCGCCCAGCCCTACTTACAAGGAGATGGAAAAGGAAAAGCATTTTAATTGACTATCACAAGCAGGGCTAACGTTGGCTAACTGGACTAAGATGTCAATAAAAATGTATGCCTAGTTTCTTGAGGCAGACAATGGCTGGTTCGTGCAGCACACTTAAAAGAAAAAGTGTATTTCTCAAAATTATGCTGTAGATTGTTCCCCAAACACCTGAATAGTTTTTCCAACTTTCCCTAATGAATTTAAAGTGGGAGTAACTGATGTTAACTCTAGCTATTTATTAAGTTAGCGAACGTTACCAAGTAACGTAAAGTAAAGTAAGCTAGTAACACTCTGCTCCAACGATAACTACTATGCAATAGATAAACTATTCATTCATCATATTATCTCTGTCTGCTTCCTGTTTTTCCTCCTTTTTTCTTCTTTTTCTTCCCTGGGCACCAGAGGGCGTTGATGTTTTTGACATGATATATATATATATATATATATATATATATATACATATATTTGAATTAGGCTACTGATGTTAATCCTATCACGTTTCATGGTCAGTGTCACTCACTAGTTCAGATAACTCGCCCATCTCCCACAATCAAGTAAGTCTAACTAAGAGCGTCGGGGGGGGGGGGGGCGGCGATGGATTGGATTGGATTGGATAGTTTTATTGTCCCCGAGGGGCAATTTGGTTTGCAAACAGTAGTCAACACAACCAACACACATCATAAAATAAATAAAATATGAATAAATAAAGAGCACAGATACATATAACATACAGTAGATTGTCATCGTATTAAAAATGCAATGAGATATAAAACACCAAGAGTCTGTTAGTCCATTGTTAAAATGTGTGTGCAATAGCAAGCAGACGTACAGCTTGTTTAAAAACCCAACAGCTGATGGAACAAATGATCTCAGATATCTCAGATATGGACGAGTGGGGGGTGATGGGTGATGCTGCGGGCAACCCAGAAAATACACTAGATATGATGTTGTGGGCTTTTTTGGTAATATTTCGAAATAATAGTATTAACATAGTATTAGTAAAAAATAGTAAAAGTTAAAAATTTTTAATTCTTTTTTTTCCCCCTCATTTGGGGCGCCCCATGGATGGACGGTGCCCCTAGCATTTGTCTATACCGCTTATACCGCCTATACCACAGGCCGGCTCTGCATATATGAGTGTGTGTGTCTGTAAGTGTCAGCATCTCTCTCTCTTTCTGTGTGCAGGCTGATGATACAGGGCTATAAGAGACCCCTGGAGGAGAGCGATCTGTGGTCCCTGAACGAGGAGGACCGCTCCCACAGAGTCGTGCCGCAGCTGGTGCGCCGCTGGGACAACGAGTGCAGCAAGGTCAAAAGGTCAGAGGGGTCGAGAGGTCACCACCCGCTCTCTCTGACATCAGCACTGCATTGTCCCCTTCACAATTGCAAACAAGCTCCGGTTCGATCCGCCTCGATCCAGATTCACAGTCCAAGTATGAAAGCATAAAGGGTTCTGCCTCAGCGTTCTGCATTCAGTAGTTCTGACATTTCTGGTCAGCCCTTCTCTAACAAGTCCCAGGGCTTACAGTGAAAGATATGATTACACTCACTAACAACAGATCCAGTCGTTTCTCCATAGGTTTGGATTGACTTGTAACCAGGAGACTGCAGATTAAATTGGTTACTGCCAATATGCTCCTGATTGAGGTGTTTAGCCTGAACGGCCTCAGTGAAATATACAGCTGAGCAAACAGATGGAGTGTAATAATGTGTCTACGTTGGTCATGCTGGATGAGGAAGTCCACTAGGCAAATATAATTAGAAGAAGGAAGGCACAGGATCTAACCAGTTTTACACACATTTCCTGTGCGCCACTATCCTCTGATTCATAATGATGTCATAAACAGATCCGCTAAGAGAGTGACAGCATATGAGTCCACCAGTTGGCAGAGCTGCTGTGCCATGTTGATGACTGACAGCTGAAAGGACCAATCAGAAAGCTTTCACTAGCTTTCAATGGCTCTGCCCTTTTGGGTTTCCCGTCACAATTAGACAGCATGTCACGATGTCGGGTGAGACTCATCCTGTGCTCTTCTGCCTGCCCCAGGCCGTTGGAGACGAGCATCTACTCCCCGAAGAGGTCGGTGAGGGGCGAGAGGAAGAAGGATGCGCCGCCGGCCGAGGAGTCGGAGATCCTGCTGGTCAGGACAGCACAGAAGAGCCGCGAGCCCTCCCTCCTCCTGGCGCTCTGCCTCGCTTTCGGCCCCTACTTCCTGGTCAGCACCCTCTACAAGATCATCCACGACATCCTCATGTTTGTGGGGCCGGAGATCCTCAGGTGGGCCCCCTCGCGCCCCCTCAAACCCCCCCTGCGATTTGCCCCTCTCACTAACCCCCCCCCCCCCCCCCCTTACCTGGTGGTTTAAGCAGACTGCAGTTAAATTGATGTTGTGGCAACATCACGCCTCACTGCCTCCTCCCCCACACGAGGGCCTTGTCAAGCAGCGCTTAAAAAGTACTGTGAAGCCACAGCAGTAACACTAGCAAAAATAAGCAGGCTTCACACTTCACGTGCCTGCTGGCTTGGGAGCAATTTGATGGGGGGCCAGGAGAGACTGTTATGAAGCTCGGCTGAGCAGCATTTATTTCGGGTGTGAGGGAATGCACTTCCTCACCTCAGAATCAGCAGGGAATCACTGGTGCTTTGCCCTGGTGGGCTTTCCTGTACACAGCAACAAACTGAAGTAAGAAATCAATCTGAAGACACACAGTGGGGAAAGCCATGCTGTCTTGGTTTTGTGCCTGCTGCTCACTCTTTGCTCTCGCTCTTACTGTACCTCTCATTTCTGCCTCCTTTTCTCTCTCATCTCTGACCCCCTCTCTTTTTCTCTCTGTCTCTCTTATTCTCATGTCTGACTCCATGTCTTTCTTTCTCTTGTCTCTCTCTCACTCTCATTTCCAACTCCCTGTCTTTTTCTTTCACCTTCCCTGTCTCTTTCTTCCTCCTGTCACTGGGTCCTTGTCTTTCTCTCTAGCTACCTGTATCTCTCTGGTTCCCTGTCTTTCTCCTCCTCCTTCCAGTCTCCGAGTCTCTCTTTGTCTCTCTCCGGTCTCTGGCTCCGTGTCTCGCTTTTCCCATCTCTTTCCACACACAGTCTCTTGCACTTGCTTTTCTCTGTGGCCCTGAAGTGAGCGAAGACAGTGGTTGCACACAGCTGGGTGACTTTTCGTAACCTCATAATGTGTTCTTATTTTCACTAAGCTGCGTGACACTGCTGAGGCACTGCTGGAGAAAACCACCATACACACCCCTGCCTTACCACATTAACGCCTCCTAAACCCTCCTCAAACCATGCTGCCTTAACCCTGCTTCAACGCTGCGTGTTTAAAATTGTCTGCCTTCTCAGAAGTGAAATATAAATTTTTATGTATTTATTGCAGATTGGAAAACTGCACGTACTGTGAAATGTGTTCCACAGTCCAGTACGGGTATAAATGCATACCATACTGTCACACATCACTGATGTGATCTGGCTCAGGCTAGCAGAAGCAGTAATCTCAAGGGAAGCTGGCAGTTATCGGAGCCACAGCACGGTGATTGAGTGTACACGAAAGCAAACGGATCACTCTCACAGGCCTTCCAGGAAAGAAAACAAAAGCAACAAAGGGGTCGTGACAAAGCAGAAAACCTGTTTCGCTTTCAGGGAGTTGAGATTCTGGTCCTGCTGGTGTGCATGTCTTTCTCTGTCTCTCTTACGCCCTCACTAATTTATCGGCAGGGAATGTGATAGGCAGTGCACTTTGACAAGATCGGTTACCTTTTCCCTGTATACGGGAGGGAGGGGTGGAGCCCTGCTTGCCACCCCTTGCAGACATGTTGACATGTATGGATATTTATTTATTCAGAATTTTACATTCATGCACTGATGTATTTATTAAATAAACAATGACGAAGGACTAGAATATAACTGGATAAAGCAGAAATAGGGTCCTCACGCTACTCTTCTACTCTCAAATAGTTTTCTTTGCACATGTGCCTCAATGCACAGTGTTTCAATCCCTGGGGATCTTCATCTGGACAATGAGCATTGACATCTTGCCTGTGTAAATAACTTGCGGTTCACCCAGTGTGATTGACCAAATCATTCAAGGGTTAAATAGGTATTGCATTAGTTAATGTATACAGGTGCATGAGATGTAACAAAAAAATCACAGATGTGCTGTGCAATACATATTTATATGTGAATCCGTGTACAGAAGTATGTATTTAAAGATATGCATGCTTTCCTGTGAAACAGACTGCTGATCCGCTTTGTGAACGACTCCAGCGCCCCCTCCTGGCAGGGCTATTTCTACACGGCGCTGCTGTTTGTGTGCACGTGTGTGCAGACGCTGATCCTGCAGAAGTACTTCCATGTCTGCTTCGTGACGGGCATGAGGCTGCGCACCGCCATCGTGGGCGCCGTCTACAAGAAGGTGAGGGAGCACTTCTTGCTCGGCTCCCCCGGTCAGAGCATCGCCCCCAGCTCTGCCCGTTTCACCTGCTGTGTCACAGTGAAGTGTGGTGTGAGCAGAAACTGCTAATGCTTTTTCACATTTCGCACTGACGTTGCTTGACTTCGTCCCTTCTAAAGAGTTCCGGTCACAGCTTTGAGATAGCTGGTCTCTGAATATTCAGGAGCAGAAGGCCCTAGAAAGCAGTATGGTTCTATACGATTGGCTGTTTATGATTTTGAGCATACTTGTGGTGATACAGTTCTGGTAATGAAGTTATAAGCATCTGCTTTCATTGGAACTCTTCCGCCATTCAGGGACCAGTATCTCAGTGTAAGGTGTAGACTGTCATGTCTTTATTACGGATGCGTTATCTGTGGTGTGATGCTGCAGGCCCTGGTCATCACCAGCGCGGCCCGACGTACCTCCACTGTGGGCGAGATCGTCAACCTGATGTCGGTGGACGCCCAGCGCTTCATGGACCTCATCACCTACATCAATATGATCTGGTCTGCCCCCTTGCAAGTGATCTTAGCACTCTATTTCCTGTGGCAGGTGGGTGTGGCTGGACTCTGCCCTTAAGCGCTGACTGATCCTGGGTCAACCTCACCTCTTTGCTTGTAATGGTTGTGGTTGAGTTGATCTGCCAGATTCCTTCTCATTGTCATGTGGGTGTGGTATCAGTATCAGTGCTGTCAACTTGTCAGATCTGCTGTCAGATCTAGACTGTATATGGTGACCTAGCGATATGTAGACACAAAAGTCACAGTGTTTTATTTTCTTCACTGAGGAGTCAGTAATCTCATGTATATTTCATGTTTATCATAATGGAATGCCAAAAAAATGTAAAAAAAAATCAACTCATACAACAAATGACCTCTTTTGACAAAAAGCAACTTTCAGAGGACAGTCTGGTGACTTTTTGCTCAGTGTTATGAGGATGTGTTATGAGAGAGCATGGGAAGTAACAGTTACTTAATTCGAATCATTTTAAGGTTGTTGTTTTTATTTGAGCATATTCATCCCTCATATCTGGTTTGAGATTTCTGTGTTCTGCACAGTACACCTGAGAGAATGAACCTGCAGGCTGTCCACTGTAATGGTCCTGTTTCTGTGCAGAACCTGGGCCCATCTGTGCTAGCCGGTGTGGCGGTTATGGTCCTGATGGTTCCCTTGAACGCAGTCATCGCCATGAAGACCAAAACCTACCAGGTGGGACCGCTGCCTGTTCTCATTGGTCATTCACATGACTGCCTGCTGCAAGTTTGTTTGCATTCTATCAGAAGCTTTTTGCCTAGTGAAAGGGCTACCCGTACTGCATTCAGTGATGGGATGAGTTCTATTCATGAAGACGTGAAACATACCAAACTTGAAATGTCATCAGATCACTTAGTCATGTGTGTGTCATGTGTGACCACCTCTTTCTGTTCCTCCCTCTTTCCTTCTGTGACGTGTAATATGATTAAGGAAGCAGCTTGCTGTGCTTAGAGGATTTAACTGTTTTGCCTGAGGCTGTGCTTCTGTTCGTGAAAATGTGAAACCTACCAAACTTGAAATCTCACCAGATCACTTAGTCATGTGTGTGTCATGTGTGACCACCTCTTTCTGTTCCTTCCTCTTTCCTTCTGTGGCGTGTAATATGATTAAGGAAGCAGCTTGCTGTGCTTAGAGGATTTAACTCTTTTGCCCGGGGCTGTGCTTCCAGCTGTTTGTATATTACCCCATCACAGAACGCTGTGTCACCTGAATTACCATTGTGATTGCTGGCCATGTTAGCAGTCGTCGTTTCCCCCTCCCGCTCAATCAGGTGGCCCAGATGAAGAGCAAGGACAACCGGATCAAGCTGATGAACGAGGTGCTGAACGGCATCAAGGTGCTGAAACTGTACGCCTGGGAGCTGGCCTTCAAGGACAAGGTGTCAGCCATCCGGGAGAGCGAGCTGCGCGTGCTGAAGAAGAGCGCCTACCTGGGCGCCATGTCCACCTTCACCTGGGTGTGCGCCCCCTTCCTGGTGAGGCACCGCACCGCACAGGACCGCACGCTCCGTACAGCAGACTCATACACACAAGCACAGTAACGCGTAATGCATCCACATCACACACTCACTCCCCATGTCAAACACACACACACACACAATACATCAGGCATGCGCACACACAAACTCCACGCACCACAGATTACACAATATACAACGTGCGGTTTGCACAATGACACTGAAACCACACAGGCGGGTCAATGAGAGTCCTTTAGATACACTGTTGTAACTTGGGTAGCCCTGGGGGAAGTCCGCCAGGCACTCATTATGCACAATTCAGGCTGCAATGTAGTCTGTCTTTATTTTCGGTCTGACACACAATGCTTTTCTTTTTCATTTCAGAGGCCTCCACCAAGCTCACCGCTAATAAGAAACAAACAACTGCAATTTTTGGTGTTCAGAATTAAAGGAAAAACCTGTTTGGGTAAAGGCTTAATTCTGTTCCTGTCCCCTTCCTGCCTGCAGGTGGCGCTCTCCACGTTTGCAGTATATGTGCTGGTTGATGAGAAGAATGTGCTGGACGCTCAGAAGGCCTTTGTGTCCCTGGCCCTTTTCAACATCCTGCGCTTCCCCCTCAACATGCTTCCCATGGTCATCAGCAGTATGGTGCAGGTCAGTGCCCTGCCCATCTTCTGCCTCTCTAAGCCCTGTGACGCCGCCCATCTCCGGTCTCTCTTATCCATGTGACCCCGCCCATCTCTGGTCTCTTTTAGTCATGTGACCTTGTCCATCTCTGGTTTCTCTTAGCCGTGTGACCCTGTCCATCTGTGGTATCTCTTAAAATGTGCTGCCCTGCAAATCTCTCATCTTGTCTAAACAGGGAGCAGCAGGGAAACCAGTAACAGGACAGGCAGTGCTCTGAGGCTGCAGCTACTTATGGGATGGGGAGGCTCCATGAACCCCACAATGGGTGGAGCCATCATGTTCTGTCAGTGGCTGTCTGATTTTAACAAGTCACAGCAATATTCAGTTCAAACGAATGAGTGAGTAACAGCACATGGTAGCACCTTCTGTGGTTCACGATGCCTCACTCTCCCACCAGTATCATCAATGCCTTTTTTGCCTGCGGCTGGTAAAAGCAGGGTATAGCAGTGACCTTGGTGTGGCTGAGCTGCTCACTGTGACTGAGTGAGCGAGTGACTGAGGGGCAGCAGTGTTTCCAGGGACTCCGGGTCATAGGCAAAATGTCTGAATCAGCACAGTTCCACATAGGGCTGGGTGATATAGCCATCGCGATATATCAAATAGCTATTTTTAGTGCAATAACAGCTATAATCTGCGTTAATTTTTTTTGACGCGTTATTTTTCTATAATTAATTAATTAATTAATTAATTTTCTATAATTAATTAATTAATAATAAATTAATGCATTATTTTGACAACCCTAGTGAAAACATATGCTATGTGTTTTTCAAAGCTAATAGGTAAATTAACCAACATATAGGTACAAGTGATATTTTTCTGCCCCGGAAGCATTTCACTGAACTTTGGAGGTGTGCTCCTGCATCAGGTATGACTAACGGGAAAAAAATACAGGAAAAAACTCTAACGCCACATACCAGGGATAGCTGTTATTGTGCTAAAAATAGCTATTCGATATGTCGCGACGGCTACATCGCCCAACCCTAGTTCCACAAATATACCAGCCGTCCAGGAAATGCTTGAAGGATGGGGACCAGCTTTTTTGCGATGTTTAAGGAAAAAGGGGGGCAGGATGCCATGCTTCAGATGCCTACTAGCCTTCCTCCCAACCATACTGTTTGCCTGCAAAGTGTTCTCCCTTACACACACTTCAATTTACATATTTAAGATATGTTTCAGTGTATCTGTGGTAAAATGTAAGCAATGCATGCATACGTACAGACGTACTGTAGGTATTTCAAATATGATATGATAAAAATATAAGAATTTATATATACATATATATATATATATATGTGGCAGATATTTTGGTGGTATTGTTCTGGATGATACATTACACTTGGCACCCCATCACTGTCTTTCTGGAGGTCTTTACCCGGCCTTGGTGGGGCGCCTTCCTGTTCTCGTGATTCGCGCTGGTCTGTGCCTGAACCCTCGCTGCGCTTCCTGTCTCTTTCCCGCAGGCCAGTGTGTCCCTGAAGCGCCTGCGAGTCTTCCTGTCCCACGAGGAGCTGGACGAGGACAGCGTGGAGCGCAAGGCCATCACTGGCTGTGAGACTTTTACCTTTCGCTCCTTCTTCAATACAGTTGTAATACACACATACGCATGGTGTCCTCTGTATTTATTCTTAATCCAGACTAAACAGGGACGTAACATGTATAACAAGGCAACAGTGTATTGGACCTCTGTATTTCTGTCCAGCCTCTGACAGCATCAGGATCACTGACGGCACGTTCAGCTGGTCTAGAAGCGACGCCCCCTCCCTGAAGAGGTGAGAACTTGTTTTGTCACCGTGTCGTGCATAGCGAAAGCGAGACCTCAGGCTTGATGTGCAACGTTCAGATTTTTGGAGGAAGGCATGGTGCGCAGCCATCCTAATGTAGAAGACCCTCGCCATTTGCAGGTTCCTGCAGGTCAGGCAGGGCCCCCCAGTTCCCAGTTTGGCTCTTAGTTTCCAGGCTGCTGAACGCTGTGTCAGTACCTGTTCTCTCACCTTCATTTGAGATATTATACTTGTTAATTGCATTTTTTCATTATTCCACATATGAATAGCTTCTTTCTTGCATTATTACATGCCGTTAAATGCCCCTTTGCACATAAGCATTGTTGGTACAATGCAGTGTTCACGGGTTTCTCTATCCCTGGGGGGCTTATCTGCCTGCGAATGGCAAGAATTTCCTGTATGTAGAACCTGGCCTCATCCTCCTCCCTCTGTATCCCATGAATCCAAACCTCAGCCCTTCCACTCCCCTTCCACCCCCATGTGCCGTGCATGCTGTGATGTCATCCTCAGCCTGTCCCGCCCCTCTCTCTCGGCAGAATCTGCATGAATATTCCAGAGGGAGCGCTGGTGGCGGTGGTGGGGCACGTGGGCTCTGGGAAGTCCTCTCTGCTCTCTGCCCTGCTGGGGGAGATGCACAAACAGGAGGGATCTGTCTATGTCAAGGTATGCCTAGCTGAGCCTGCTTAGGGCCCCATGAACCAGTCTCAACAATCTACCCTGATTGGCTGGTAATGCAAAGGACCCATTGACTGATCACTACACCCTCCCTGATAGGCTGACAAAGCATAGGGATTCATTAACCAACCCTTACAGCCTGTTCTGATATGCCTATAATACTTACAGACCCGTTAACCAACTGCTGTATTCTGCCCTGGTTGTAAACTGTATGCCTGTATGAACATTGAATAAATATTTAATTGTTACAGTTCACTCGAATGCCTTTCTTCTTTATGTAAACACCTCACCCTCATTTCTGAGATTCTTCTGTTCTCTTCACTGTCACTCATTCACTGATCTGGGATCTGCTGTGGATCTGTGCCTGGCTCCGCAGGGCTCTGTTGCCTACGTGCCCCAGCAGGCCTGGATTCAGAACGCCACCCTGCGGGACAACATCTTGTTCGGGCGCGAGAGGAAGGAGAGCTGGTACCAGCGGGTGGTGGAGGCCTGCGCCCTGCTGCCTGACCTGGAGATCCTGCCCGCTGGAGACGCCACTGAGATCGGGGAGAAGGTGAGAGCGGCAGGCGCTACCGCGGCACAGTGGCGCCCGGCCGAGGTCTGGGCTGTCCAGAACCACGATTAATCAACTTATATTCAAAACCACAGCAAATCAGAAGTAGTGATGAGAGAGTGAGGCTTCGTGAACCATGTCAATGATAGTGGTTTTCACTGGCAGGCCACGTGTTTAATTTGGTAATATGAATCAGTGATTCCCATAACTCTGTTGCTCCACCTGTAATGGGGGTTCATAATATTTAAGTTACTTTATGTTAATTCCAACAGCTCATTGACATTTTGTGGTTGCATGAAAGGAGCAAGCTGTGTTATCTCTAAGGGCTTGGGTTGTCTACATTCAGTATTGGAATTGTGTGGCATGTAAAATGTTGTGGAAAGGGAAGCTCAGTCATAAAACCATTATGATAACTATAATCAGCTATAATTCCAAACAGCCTCTCTAAATGACTGGTGTTACTATATAGTGTGGGCTGTAAAGGCTGTCTTAGGAGATAAGGCTGGATATTACTTGCTAAGTTGGTGCCTTGCATCCACAGAATTCAGAATGTTGTTGGTTTCTGTGCCTGGTTGCATTGAGATTGATCGACATACTTA
Source organism: Megalops cyprinoides (assembly GCF_013368585.1). NCBI lineage: Eukaryota > Metazoa > Chordata > Actinopteri > Elopiformes > Megalopidae > Megalops > Megalops cyprinoides. The sequence continues at coordinate 25,795,081 of NC_050601.1, forward strand.
CTAAAAGGATTTGTTTAACCTTGCCAAGCATTTATAAATCTTCCCTGCAGTTATTACAGCGTTTTAAATAATACTGCTTGATAAACTGCCAGTCTGCCAGTAGCACTTCACAGCTCAGATGAACTGATTCCCGAGCCAGGGTTGCTTCGCTCTTTGTTTCTGTGTAACGAGCCGCACAGTCTGATGGAAGCTCGGTTAATTACTGATAAGCACTGTCGTGTTATCGTATTATTACCCCTTATTATCCTGCGCTGTGTCCAAACTATTAAATGTGCCCTCTGAATGGGAGCCGAGTGTCCTCTGCCAGCCGAGCCAGTCCTGTTAGTGATGGTGGCTGTGGGTGTGGTCGCTGGCTGCGAGCAGATGCGGCAGTGTGACCCCCTCATCCCGTCCCTGCCAGGGCGTGAACCTGTCAGGCGGGCAGAAGCAGAGGGTGAGCCTGGCGCGGGCGGTGTACTGCGACAGCGCTGTCTACCTGCTGGACGACCCGCTCTCTGCCGTGGACGCCCACGTCGGGAAGCACATCTTCGAGAAGGTCATCGGCCCCCAAGGAGTGCTGCAGGGCAGGGTGAGGCCCCTTTTCAACTTTCAAACACCGGCACTGGCGACTGGCGTTCAGGGCTTTTCGCAGCAGAATCCCTTACCGCATTGGTGGTAGAGTGAGGTCAGCCTTTCATGTTTCACTGTTTTAGGGGCTTATAACTGGACATAAAACAGCTGGTCTCTGCAGTGAGGAGTTTGGGGTGGCGGGTCTGCCAAGTTGCAGGCTTGCACGGTGTACCCCATACCTGTACAGCAGCAGGATCTAGGCCCATTTTGGGGTTTCCTACAGACATAACCACAATGACTCTGAGGTCTGACTCATAAACATTAACTTCATGGCCATCTAACCTCATTTAAACATATGTAAAACAACAAATGAGAGGCCAAACAATTACAGCGCTTGACCCTGGGGCGCTCCTCTCACAAGAAGCACAATCACTGCCTTGTTTGAACCAGTCAAGAGGCTTTTGTCTCTGTAGTACAGCCAGAGCCCTGTAAATCATTCAGATGAGTGAGTTATTGATACTTCATTTTGTGTGGTGCCTGCGTGTAAAGCTCAGCTGCAGCGCCATTGCTAAGACTGTGTCGTGTGATGTGCACAGACGCGCGTCCTGGTGACCCACGGCCTCAGCTTCCTGCCGCAGGCCGACCTGATCCTGGTGATGGTGGACGGCGAGATCACGGAGGTGGGCTCGTACGCGGAGCTGCTGGGGCGGCAGGGCGCCTTCGCTGAGTTTCTGAGGACCTACGCCAGCGCCGAGCAGGGGGAGGAGCAGTCGGGTAAGGTCCAGGATGCTGCATCCGACATCCGAACCCAGTTCTTCTCCCCGCCCCGAAGATCTGACGCTTAGTTTACGTTTACATCTCCTGACAAGCATGGCATTTAAAGGTGATCTTCAGTTGGACTGCGTACGCTGCCTGTGATAGACCCACAGGCAATGGCTTCCAGACAAAGGGGACATCCTAAATTTCTCCACGTTTCCTGTTTGTGTGGCTGGATATCTGATGAAGCCATCTGTGTTAAGGGTCCGCTCGAGATGACAGTAGTCCTTCGGTTACAAGCCCAGTTCCCTACCCATATTTGCTATACTGTAGCACCACTAGTTGATACACTAGTCTGTCACAGTGGAACTTGGAATGATCAAAAGCACTGAAATGAAGAAACTGCTGTTATCACCGACTCTAGTGAAAGCAGAGCAGGGTTTGGCTTTTTAATTGTGTTTTCAAACAAAATTTTTGTCGTCTTTTTTTTTTTTTTTGATGTCTTCCCTTTCCACCTGTTCATCCCTCTGTCTTTCAGTTTGTCTGCTCACTCTTCTCCTTCTCTTTTGTCCCTCTCTTCTTTCTGTTGCTGTTCAGAACAATGGAGTGTGATGGAGGAGGTGGAGACAGAAGGTTTGAGGGTGTCACGGTTCCCAGGGTTTTTTTTTTTTTTTGTGAAAGGCCCTGGCTTTGAAAACACACCTTGGCTGTTCTCTGAGGAAGAAAAAAGAGCATTATTTTTAGATAACCATACCAACCACTTACCACATCCCACGTTTGTCTTTCTAGGGCTTGGAATCTATTGATTTTACGTAGTGTTTAATTATCCCTTTAAGACCAGTGTGTTGCTGAATGAACCCAAGCGCACAGCAGGTCACTTGGCCTGAAAACACTGGTTTATGAGTGCTTGGCACGTCCAACCAGACGCTGTCCTCAGGTTTAGCGCCCTCACGGGATTAGCCTCGGTGCCTTTTCAGAGTCAGCACATTTTGCATGTTGGGGAATGTTAGCCCATCCCGTTAGCCCTCTTATAAGAAGGTGTCACAGCCTTGGTAGGGTTGGTGACAGCAGTACAGCAGGCCCTGGTGGCAGTAGCATTGTCTCTGAACAGACTTAGGCCCCTGTACATTTTTGTGGATGGGGGGTGGGGTGTCTCTAGCTTTGGCTGTAGCAGCAGTCCCTCCCTCTGCACAAAATCTGCCCCTCACCACTGAGGCGCTGCTGTTTTAGAGCTCGAACCCTGGGCCAGAGACGCCACCACAGAGCGGGGGATTGTCTCACCAGTGGGGTAATTTCAGGAGACCTACAGCTACTGGATGCTTGTGGGTGATTCTTCTAAATGCAGATGCATGCCTCTCTAACTTCCATGGGCCTGGTTTATTTACACATGTGGCAGAGGAGCGATGTAGGAGTATTACTGCCCTCTGGTGGTCAGAGAGGACATGGACTTGTTTATACAGCAAGCGAGTTCGAGGAGACTCTGCTAAGAACTATGGAGGTGTACATTGGTTATTCCTCAGCTAATGTTCCTTAATTAATGCATTTCAGCTTTCCAGCCTTCAGTGGAAAAGCTTCACTAATAGAAGGATCTTGGAAAGAAAAAAAATGGACTTTTTCATGCTTGCTGTTATCAGTACATAACTTGGTTAAGAAAGTAAAGCGCCAATAACATTGAATTATGTTTATAAATATAGGTGTCACTTTACAGCTCTGGATAAAGAGGAAATAATCCAATAAAAATGTAGTAATTGCCTTAACTTCCCCAGAGAGTGTGGATCTTTGCCCAGAAACAAAGAGTTATAACTGAGTGCTATCAGAGCTGTAAAATGCCACCATACTATTAAATATGGTTTGACTATATAAATGAGAAGCCATTTGGAATGGAATACGGTGAGTGGGACTGCATACAATGCTTTGCGGGTGTGTAGTGAAGGTCATGGAGTTACCGGCATGAATAAGTCAGTAGTGTGGTGGGAAAGGATTGACTGAACGCATGTTGTTGTTTTTGGGTGCAGATGTGAACATCCCGAAAAGAGGACAGGAGAACGGAGGCCCCGCAGTACTGATGGGGTGAGTACTGCCCTTAGTAGCGTCTACAATAGCAGCACTGCCATTAATAAGTGAGTTTGACTTTCTTGACTTGCTGACTTTGTCTGACCGTTCCTTTCCCTGAAGAGTTTCCATCTGGTTGCTTCCTCTCCAGGCAGAACAGCCAGAGCTCGGTGGCGGTGACCAGTTCATCCAAGACCCTCTCAAAGAGCGATGGAGGGAAGGCCGACGGCAAGAAAGGCGGGCCCCTGGAGGTTGGCAAGCTGACCGAGGCAGACAAGGCCAACACAGGCAGGGTAAGAGGCAGGCATGCCCCTTTTTTACCATGTGAGTGGTACCGTCACCACCTCTAAAAAACAGGGCAGTCTCTCCTAACCTGTGCCGTCCCTTCAGGTGAAGCTGTCGGTGTTCTGGGAGTACATGAAGGCCATTGGACTCTGCCTGTCCTTCCTCAGCGCCTTCCTCTTCCTCAGCCACCACCTGGCCTCCCTGGGCTCCAACTACTGGCTCAGCCTCTGGACCGACGACCCCGTCATCAACGGCACCCAGCCCTACACGGAGATGAGGCTGGGCGTGTACGGGGCCCTAGGGCTATCCCAAGGTACGGTGGGCGGGGTGAATGGGCAGAGAGGGGGAGGGCAGGCTTGGGCATGGTCGGGAGGGGCTGGCATGCCGGGGGGGGGTAGGTGTGCTCAGTGTGCATCTAACATTAGTTTTTCCTGTTTGCCATTAAAAGACAGAGAAGGCCATTCCTTAAACAGTGCTCAGTCTATTACATCTCGGTTTTATCATCTTTTAATAGGGGATTGGAGCCTTAGATTTGTTTGGGGAGAAGACAGTCAGTTTGTTTGTGTGGAGAGAAGTCACGTGTTTAGTTTGTTTGGGGGAGAAGTAAGTTAGTGTTTGACATAACACTGTCCCTGGAACTTTGTTTGGTTTTTTGTTTTGTTTTATTTAAGCAACCCCTGTATGAACCCTTCATTCTGGAATCTCCAGTTGAACATTATCATCTGTTGCCATGATGACCACAGGTCTCTTGGCATTTGTTTTTAGAAGTTGGAAGTACCAAGTACACATTAAAGCAGTGTTCTTTACTAGGCTGTATGAATTTTGGCTTCATCCAGGCACTTTCCCCTGGACTTAGTTTCCTTGTTTAGCATCATTTCAGTGATAGACAACGTAAAATGAGGAGAAATGAGTTGGTCAGTTCGCAGATGCATGTGCGCTCTCTGAGCTTCTCTCCTCGTCTGACAGGAATCTCAGTGTTCTGCTACTCCATCTCGGTGTCGTTCGGGGGCATCCTGGCCTCCCGGTACCTGCACCAGACCATGCTGTACAACGTGTTGCGCTCACCCATGGCCTTCTTCGAGCGCACGCCCAGCGGCAACCTGGTCAACCGATTCGCCAAGGAGACGGACACCATCGACTCGGTCATCCCCAGCATCATCAAGATGTTCATGGGCTCCATGTTCAACGTGCTGGGCTCCTGCCTGGTCATCCTGCTGGCCACGCCCCTGGTGGCTGTCATCATCCCACCCCTTGGCCTGTTCTACTTCTTTGTGCAGGTAGGCCCCTCACCTCCTCACTGGCAAATCCTTCTTTGGCCCTGCCCTCATTGGTTCTTCTCCAATGTTGCTCATGTCATTGGCTCCACACTTGTTGCCCCCCCCCCCTTTTATCTGCCCTTGTTGGCCTTGCCTGTCCTAGGCCCTCCTGTAGAAGCAAGCCTGCTGGTATTTGTTGCTGGTTGAGGAGATCCACAGATGTGAGGGTTTTGGAAATGCCTCCTGATGGCCGGTGGCCACTTCTTCCAACCCACAGTGCCCTTGTTTCAGAGGCTGAGATTCCCTGAAGACATTTCGATTCTTATCACAGAATAAATATGCGCTCTCTCCATTACTCAACTCCCTGCATGCTGCTGTATATCAGTTTATGCAAGTGCTCAGAAGCAATGAGTTTTTACAATTCAGGAAAACATTACCTGCCATGTGTTTTCAGTCACTCATATAGTAAATTGTTAGAGGTATCATTTGTCTCCTGATTTTGTTTATTGAACAGGGGCAGGGGGCAGCCACTTGAATTAGCTATGAAGCTGATGTGAAGCTAGATTTTTTATTTATTCCCTGGACAGGTAACAGGACAACGGCAAACAAGCATGCCATGGTGCATTAATACAGAACACTTCTCTGGATTAAAAGATAAACAGATATTACACCATTATTATAGAAAATATAAAAAAGGCATGATGGATGATGGAAAAAAGGCAGTAAAGTGGCAGCAGTTAGTTGCTGTTGGTTACTGGTTAGTTCAGCCAGGTGGGCTTTGGGAAGAGCGGAAGCTTGCAGATCTCCAGCGCTGAATGCACCTCTCCCCCCCCCCAGCGCTTCTACGTGGCCTCGTCCCGGCAGCTGAAGCGCCTGGAGTCTGTGAGCCGCTCGCCCGTCTACTCGCACTTCAGCGAGACGCTGCAGGGCACCAGCGTGATCCGGGCCTTCCGCGAACAGGACCGCTTCGTCTGCGAGAGCGAGCACCGTGTCGACCGCAACCAGAAAGCCTACTACCCCAGCATCGTGGCCAACAGGTGGCGGCGGAGAGCACCGGGACGCAGTTAAAGGGGCAGCCGAGGGTGGTTCTGTGAGGGGGGGTAAACCCACTGGGAGAGGGTATGAATAGACATGGCTGGAATCTATGCTGTCAGGGTGTACTGATTAAGAAGCCATGTTAGGTACTAGCTGCATTAATATCTGCATTATCTTAATGCAATGAGGCAACAGCCAGCTAAATTTAATGTAAAATTCATGTAAAATTTTGAGCTATACAAGCCACTCCAGCTAAAGGTGTGTGCTAAACAAATATATGAAAAAAATAATGAAGTCTAGCTAAACACTTTGACAGGGGTCCATTTTCAACTACTTCAATCACATGTAAATGTTAAATAGTACATGCAAGGTAAACTATAGCTGTTTAAGAGAACAGCCATATGTGCCCTTTAAAGAGGGGACATTGTGGCCAGTAGGCCGCAGTAGCGGTAGGTCTGGTGCTGACCGTGACCGCGGCTGTGTGTCTGGCCGTGTCTGCAGGTGGCTGGCGGTGCGGCTGGAGTTTGTGGGGAACTGCATCGTGATGTTCGCCGCCCTGTTCGCGGTCGTTGCCAGAGACAGCCTGAGCCCAGGAATCATGGGGTTGTCCATATCCTACGCCCTGCAGGTGAGACCCCACTCAAAGCTTTGTTTAAAGCCTTTGGTTGCTCTCACTGGTCAGGTCACTGCTGTCCTTAAGCTCATGAGAAAGCCTTGATTTAACAAGCGTAGGATTGTGCTTTGCCAGGAAAAAAAGTGTTCAGGCCGCCATCTCATGCATCTTGCAAAGCAGCTTAGCAAGGGTAATTGACTGGGCCGCGTGCCTCAGTATGTCCAACTGAGTACTTTTCCTGGGGTTTCATTTTGAAATTCTAAGAGATTTCATGATGAAACTTCTATTTCACATCAAATTCAGCTGAACATGTGAGTACCCAAGGTGAGCTACAGAAGTGGAATTTGGGAAAGCTGCCCTGTGTGTTCTTTAATATCCCTCTTTTCCCACCGGTCAGGTCACCGCCTCTCTGAACTGGTTAGTACGGATGTCGTCAGAGCTTGAGACCAACATTGTTGCCGTGGAGCGAGTGAAGGAGTACGGAGACACTGAGAAGGAGGTCAGTGAAGGAAAAGGGTGGAGCTCCACACACACATTAGGAATGTGTCCTAATGCTGAGCAGACATTTCAGACTCAGTTGTGGAAGTGAGAGGAGTGTTTTTTTTGGCTTGGGGTTGCGACTGCAGTGTTGCTCTTGCAGGCGGAATGGCGGCTAGAGCACTCCACCCTCCCCCAGGGCTGGCCCACCACCGGCCACATTGAGATCCGCAACTTCGGCCTGCGCTACCGGGAGGACCTGGAGCTGGCCATCCGCAACATCACCGTTACCATCGAGGGCGGGGAAAAGGTGAGCGGGGTCTCAGTGCCGTTAGCACTTTAGGTGAGGTCATGTGATGAAAGTGAGCAAACTGCACTCCCTATCGGCTGATTCGCTGCTCAGTCAGAGCTCAGGCTGAGCCCTAAAGCCTGAGTCTTTGCAGGTTGAGTCTGGGCTGTGTCATTAGCCATCGTCGCCCAGAAGCTGGCAGCGGTGGAATGTAATTGGCTGCATTCCTGCAGGGGATGAGGGCCAGGGTCTCCTTGATGCACTACTCATCAGCCCCCTCTAGTGGCTGATCAGGTGCCTCTGAGTCACTCCAATGACCTCAGGGAGTGATGCACTTTTCCTCCAATCAGTGCTTTCTTTTGGTGTGCTGTTCGCTTAGCAAGTTACTTTAAGTATTGTTCCTAGTGTGGTTCAGTGAGAAAGTCATTTCCAAGGAAGGAGTTGGACATGCTGTAAGTAAGTGTCTGTAAATCAACCACATAAAGGCTGCATACCTGGCCTATGTGGTCTGTGCTTGGTGTGTTTAACAACAGTTTTGCTAGGGGTTCAGTTTAGACCAAGTTTTTACCAGAAAATTTCCAGCTGATTTCAGGCTGCAGTTAGATGCACATTTTAAAGTAAACATTTTATGTTGAATTGCTAATACACAGTTAAAAGCACAGCACTAGGGGCCCTCTAAAGGCTCAGGGCAGGAGATTACTGATGATAACAGGAAGTTCAGACATTGTCCTCATTGCTGTGCTAGCTGTGGATCTTTCACTGCTTCCCTTCTGCTTCTTAATGAAAGCAAATCAAAGCGCTTGTCTTGAGCAATAGTAGAGACAGAAATTTACATTAGATAGTAGAATATCTGTGGCCTTCTGAGCTGAATATCTGTTCAGTAAGTAGAGTGTCTTTGCTGAAAGAAGTTGTAGACAAATAGGATGCACCCAGTCCCCTCTGACTCTGGACGTGGGTGTGTGCCGCAGGTGGGGATTGTGGGAAGGACGGGGGCGGGGAAGTCGTCCCTGACGCTGGGCCTGTTTCGCATCATCGAGGCCGCCCAGGGCGAGATCTGCATCGACGGCGTCAACGTCGCCGGGTTGGGGCTGCACGAGCTGCGCTCCCGCATCACCATCATCCCTCAGGTACGCCTGTCCTGCAGTGGCTGATCCTGGATCAGTGTCAGGAGCTCGCACTGAATGAGTAGGGGTCTGGATCATGGGCAGGGCAAGCTGACCTCAGAGCAGGATCAAGAGGTCCGAGAGCCACAATCGCAGACCCTGCAGCTCTCAGGGTCTGTGTTAGCCATTACCTTTGTGACACGTAAGCTCTGCAAATCACAGCTCTCAAAGACATCTGCTACGTAAACAATAATGGAACTATTACAGTTATCTCACATTATTCATTAATATTATCTAATAAAGGAGTGGCTGCAGGTGTAATTAGCATTCTGTATTGTTTAAAAGTACTGCAGGAGAAGATATACAGTGTGTGTATGTGTATGTAATAATGAGACTTGATTGTGTGGATGTATCACTGTGAGTAATGTGCTGTGACAGATAGTATAGCATGAGACCCAATAGTGACCCTTCATTCTATCAGTGGGTGTGTAAGAAGGAAGGGGCGTGTCCTGACTGTCTCCGCCCCCCAGGACCCGGTGCTGTTCTCCGGTTCTCTACGCATGAATCTGGACCCCTTCGACGCGTACTCAGACCAGGAAGTGTGGAGCGCCCTGGAACTCGCCCATCTGAAGAACTTTGTGTCGGGCCTGCCAGACAAACTGAACCACGAGTGTTCAGAGGGAGGGGAGAACCTCAGGTACAGCCCAACCCAGGCAGAGCCACGCCCTCTAGCTAAAGCACCACCCCACACTATGGCAAAGTTACTTATTTTCTACTATCTGTACAGTATTTCCAGATGTATTTAAGAAAGTCTGTACAGCATGTTACGTTTTTTCCAAAGGACTCTCCTCTCACTGAATCCCCCATCCCTCCTTCTCTCTCTCCCTCACTTGCCGTCTGTCTTGTCCTGCAGTCTGGGTCAGCGCCAGCTGGTATGTTTGGCCCGTGCTCTGCTCCGGAAGACCAAGATCCTGGTTCTGGACGAGGCCACGGCCGCTGTGGACCTGGAGACGGACAACCTGATCCAGTCCACCATCCGCAGCCAGTTTGAGGACTGCACCGTGCTGACCATCGCCCACCGGCTCAACACCATCATGGACTACACCCGGTACGCCTCCCTCGTCATACTCTGTATGTCTGTACCACGCCTCAGCCTTCATGTACCATGCTGCGGCTTTACACTTCGTGAAATTACATGCAGCAGGTGTGTAGAGTGAAGTAACTGCGGCAGTCAGGGTTCTCAGTGGCTCTTTTTCTCCCCCTGCAGGGTTCTGGTTCTGGACAAAGGGCAGTTGGCGGAATTCGATTCGCCGGCCGACCTCATCGCCAAAAAAGGAATCTTCTACAGGATGGCCAAAGACTCAGGCCTTGTGTGACTCGGATTCAGAGCCAAAGAGCTTTTCGTTTTGTTTTGTTTTTCTGTTGTTTTTTTTTTTCTTTGTTCCCCTATTTCCCCCCTTTCTCCAGAATATTCAGCAGTTTTATATGAGAGGTGACAAGGGGAAGGGGGTGGAGTCAAACATAACCCCGCCCCCAGCCCATCCCCCAGCATTCTCAGTCTGCTGAATGCACTCCATAGCAAGTTGGGGAGCGCCCCTTTCTGTTCAGCCACTCCCTTTCCCTCGTCTCCGAGCGTGTTGCTGTTTTTGGTTGGTTGGTTTGTTTTTCTTCTTTTCTTTATTTCCTAATCCTGCAGTGTGAAAGTTTCACGTCACTGATGCTGCTCTGATAGGTCGCTACCTTTAAAGCGGCCCATGATGTTAGGAACCGGCTTTGACCTCTGCTGCACCTCCAGGTGAAAGGCCCACAACCACTGCAGCCCTAAGAAAGCGCACTGAGCAGCCTTCCCGGTGATTCCCCTCTCAGCTGTACCGGCTGTGTGGACACACAGGCTTAGAATGGTGGAAAAAGGTCACAGCGTAATGTTTAACAGCGCGGTTTAAGTCCCAGTTCTGTGCGCTGCTCAGTTTCTGACAGTACTGGCTGCGATGCACTGTTTCTGACCAGGCCTGGTTCGACGGGACAAGGCGCCATGATCTCGTGTTCACCACCTCTCATCCCCAGCCCTTCTCCTGGATCTGATCACACATCTAAACTGTGTAAAATGCCGTTCAAACATGGAAAAAAACAGGTTTATTAAACCCTTACTGAACAGTCTTCCTCTCTGCTGTATGGGCATAGTCATCGGAGTTCAACAGTAAAACCCAGACTGTCGGTCAAGAAACTTTCGCAAAGAAACTGGTCTGGTACACTGCATTGTGGGAAGGCCGCTCTTTCTTCTCTATTTTTCTCTATTTTATGAAAGGGTCTTCAGTTTGATTGGCCACACAAAAATATTTGTGGATTCATTTTTTAGTGTTTTTTCCCCCTCAGTGTTCATAGGTCAGTGAACTCTGAAAGTGATTCTGAAAGGTCAACTAATGGTGTAGGTCACAGCCATCGCAACCATGACTATTGAGACAAGGTAAGAAACAGCACTATGAAAAAAGTAAAAAGAACAAATTTAATGTGGTGACACTCAAGGAGGGTGTCTTGAATTTGATAGCTAGTCTTAGGAGCAGCTGATTTTGTAGCAGTTCAGCGAGAAGAGTGGCAGTGTTGCGCTTATAAATTGTAGGAATCTATCACATGGGCCCTGAGGATGAGGAAAGTCAGACTGTACTATAGTTGTACTTAGGCATTTTTGCTGTGGTGTACGGAGGAGAGTCTCCGTCACACTTTATCCAGTCTGACAAGTTTATCTATCAGTGGTTCGGTCCACTCCAAGCTGCGCGTCTGCCTCTCTGTCCAGTGCAATATGACTTGAGCTGACAAAGTGTCCTCTCCACTGTCCAGTCACTGCTGCTCAAGTGGCATTTTTGTCCAATTATTTTTTATTAGTCCATTTTTGCATTCATAAATATTACGATGATGACAGCTTTTGTTTTTGCTTTGATTTGTTACGCAGCATTGATGAACGCATATACCAGTACTGTTACATATTTATATTATTGTAAATATGGCTGATTTGTATTTGTTACCTCTATGTACATTTACCCTTTTTTTTAGTGTGCTTTACTTCGTACCAGGAGATTTTACATGCTGATGTGAAAAGAAGCATAATAAATTATTATGGAATTTTTGTTACATTGTATTTCGTGTCTGTACTCCATGCCATTGGGCTGCATGGGGAGATCTGAGGTTGTCCATTTGGGTTTCTTTATGTGCACAACACTTTGCTCCTTGACGATTGACTCATAGGCATCACATGAGTTCCATTGTGCACCGTTACTCCATTACCACAGCTCCAGTAGGGGGCAGTGCTGCTCAATTTCATTGTGCAACGCATGTCCTCAGTAGAAAGAGGTGTTTAGCTGAATGTTGCAGCCCATTTTTTTTAATGTAACACTGTACCACCTGACTTTGAACAAATTCAAATGCTTGTGTCTCTAGAATTTTTCCACTTAGATTTGGGCTTAGACTACATTTATATTGTTTGGAATACATCCTGTGAACGTGTGCCTCTGTGTTTCTTAAACGAGGACACAGCATCATGAATGGATGCAATTCAACAATAAAAGGCAGCTTTCTTTTCAACACCCACAGACCAAATGTATATCTTTTTTGTGCAGTGTCTTGGACATTACCAAAATATATACATTCCAGCTGCAGCAGACCAGCACTTAACTTTGGCTGTGTGTTCCAGCATCTGTTGCAGTGGTTTTAGGCAGACAGACAGTTTTGATACAGCTGTGAATGAGGACTCCATCTGCGAAGGAACTGATACCATGTAATAAAAACATTAAATTGCATCGTAAGTGGAAGGCTGAAGGCGAACTGCCTGCAGCGTGTAATTTTATGTATGTCAGCGGATTACAGAACCTGTAGTCTTGTGGTTGAAAATGAATGGAATCCCAAAGCCATCGACTTAGCGGGAGAAAGACATGGGGTGCTTTAAAATGAAGTATTTAAGCTCAAATTTGAAATGTGATTATTCAAAGTGACAGTCCAATAAAAAACAGGATAAGGATTTTTAATCTGAAGCAAACATGGAGGAAGAAGCTAAGTGTGTGAGGATGTGCTCTGTCGTGATTGTGTGGCCTGCTTCAGCTGGTACACCCAAGCTTCTGAGGCAGATGGCAACATACTAAAAAAACAGCGGTGAACTGATGGTGCGAATGCGTCCAGGCACTGTGTAACAGAGCCTTATTTATTTGGGTAAATCCGGCAATGGGTAAGTGAGGCCTGGTTAATTCTGAAACGGGCAGGGCCACTTAAGATGCTGACTTGAACCAATCGGGGTTGTTTGCCACAGAAAGCAAAGTCCTTAGACTGTACTTGACAGTGGTGCATGATGGTACTCCCCATTATGAGGTTCATCAACAATCACTCTCTCACCACTGGATGAAACCCTTTCAAGCTGGGTCTCACCAGCACTGGGTTGGGGGTCTGGTCCTGGGTTGTGATTGGTTACTGTTTAGGTTTAGGCTTAGGTGCTCACATTGACTCCAAACACTTTGGAAAGTAGTAACTTTCCAAAGGCCTTTTTTTGCAGGAAGGTACAAAAAAATACCGTGGTGGATCCATACTGACCTGGCCTTTTTTAGTTTTTCTTAAGGTGCAAAGCAAAGTGCCCTTTGTTATGTCTCATCTATTGCAATAAACTCATCTTTCCAAAGAGCACCTGTATTTAGGCTGCACCCCTGGACCCAAGCAGCACTTCTGTTATCTTCATGGCATTTTATTTCTGTAAGCACTCCTCTGAGGTAAGTGTGCTGTGGACTTTTGAAGTATGAGGTAAAGGATGTCAAAGGTTGGGAATCTACATAAATCCAAAGCCCATTCTTCACTGCACATTCTCTTCAGATGATTATAAAAATGGACAACAATTAAAAAATTTTAATTGGTTTATTCAAGTTTTGTTTTCTAAAATACTCATACAATGTACATACAAAATGCATTGTCAATCAAAAAAGTAATGGTCTTAATAAAAAAAAAACATATAAAACATAATACAGCCTTTAGATTTATAAAAGCATTATAATGTGTTTTTTTTTCTTTTACAAATCAAGAGAGGCAAGTACAAACCTTGCCCTGTTTGGAGTCCCATTTGGATCTCTGCCCTTTGCTTCCGCTCGTTAAAAATAGCTTGGAGGTCTGAGCAGAGATACTGGAAACCAAACAAGGGAAAGACCAGATGTTTCAGAGTTGGCCTTGGCAGTTTTTTGGTTTGTTTTTGTTTTCAGCAACTGTTCAGACCTTGTTGATCTGTTGACAGATGTGAAAATAAGAGTTGCTCGTTGATGGGGGGTTACAATGCCTAGAAAAGGGAGTAGGGGTAGGCTAGAGGCTGAAATTCTATTGGACAGATTCTGCATTCCTGTCATCCCTGGCATTTTGTGCAAGAGCTGCACATTTATAGTATATCACCCTCACAAGTGTAAACAGCCATCTGTGGTGCTGTGTTCAAGTGAGCCATTCTTCGCCTGCCGAGCTTTCAGGCCTGTATTTACTTTGCCTCAGATAAATACCAAGAAATTCTTTGAGGCCGGTCCCTTGGCTCAATGTAAAGTTTCACTCCCTTCATGTTGCTCGTAAAAAGTGTAAAACCATTTCTCAGAAGCCGAATGGAGGTGACCGACTGGGTCGTGCATCTCCCAAGGCTTTCTGAGGTGAAGCCTGTGGAGATGGTGTTCGAGTTCAAGTGCTTTACTCCTTTTAAAACATTGGCGGAAACTGCTTCAGGAAATTGCTTCAGTAACGCCATGTTCTTTCTTGTCAAATCCTCGGCCTTAGATTGCCAACCTCTGTCTCTGGAATTGTTGCCACTCAGACCGGAAAGTAACTGATACATGGCTGTCCCCAGTTGGTCCCTCCAGTGCTGATGATGTCACAGTCCTCACTGAATCATCTACATGAACCTGGAGGATAGTAAAGCCCTACCCCTAATACGAGTGACGCCCCCTTTGCCAGGGGGGTCTAATGGGGATTTGGCTGTGACTCTTCAACGTTTGGGGGTTTTGTTGCAAAAGTGGACATCCTCTCCATCTCGCCCATGAGTCCTGGCTGCTTGGTCGCCTTGGACGAACCACTCTCCGGCCTCTTTAAAAGGTGGGGGGACATCCCAGTCTCTCCCCCACCCTGCACCCCCATCCCACCCCTGAAGCCCTCCAACCGTCGGGACGGCCGCTCACGCCAGCCCAGCCTCTCGGCACATCCAGAAGAAGCGACCCCGCTGGGCGATGAGTTGGGAGGGGGAGTCCATCTCCATCACGTGACCCCTCTCCATGACAATGACCCTGCGGACAGAGACGCAAGAGGTTATTCATCTGTTTTTTATGTATTTGCTAGACTGAGCTTTGTTCTGAGCATGTCCTGCTTGGACTGGCACATGTCAAGACGTTCACAAAGCCATCACTCAACACAATGTCCCATTAACCATGGTAAAAAGACACAGGAAACGTGAAACACCATGGCTCTGTATCACAGTCGTCAGGCCTATCTGAGACTGTCCTCACAAGCACTGTACAGAGTGGACTGCAACAGGCCTCCAAGCATTAGCACAAAGGCACAGACTCTTGTCCTGTGTCTGTGTGGTATGTAGCAGTATCACCTTCCTGTGTATATGTGGTATATGGCAGTCTCGCTGGGTATAGACCACACACTATGGCAAAAAGTGCAAAGCCGCAGCATGGTATATGAAGGCTGAGGCGTGGTACAGACATACAGAGTATGACGAGGGAGGCGTACCGGGTGTAGTCCATGATGGTGTTGAGCCGGTGGGCGATGGTCAGCACGGTGCAGTCCTCAAACTGGCTGCGGATGGTGGACTGGATCAGGTTGTCCGTCTCCAGGTCCACGGCGGCCGTGGCCTCGTCCAGAACCAGGATCTTGGTCTTCCGGAGCAGAGCACGGGCCAAACATACCAGCTGGCGCTGACCCAGACTGCAGGACAAGACAGACGGCAAGTGAGGGAGAGAGAGAAGGAGGGATGGGGGATTCAGTGAGAGGAGAGTCCTTTGGAAAAAACGTAACACGCTGTACAGACTTTCTTAAATACATCTGGAAATACTGTACAGATAGTAGAAAATAAGTAACTTTGCCATAGTGTGGGGTGGTGCTTTAGCTAGCGGGCGTGGCTCTGCCTGGGTTGGGCTGTACCTGAGGTTCTCCCCTCCCTCTGAACACTCGTGGTTCAGTTTGTCTGGCAGGCCCGACACAAAGTTCTTCAGATGGGCGAGTTCCAGGGCGCTCCACACCTCTTGGTCTGAGTACGCGTCGAAGGGGTCCAGATTCATGCGCAGAGAACCGGAGAACAGCACCGGGTCCTGGGGGGCGGAGACAGTCAGGACACGCCCCTTCCTTCTTACACACTCACTCTTGGTGGGGACTCAAACTATACCATACCCTACAGCACCTTTCACACAGTGCTGCATGTTCACTATTCTGTACCTTCACATAACTCACACCAAGTGCTGATTTCAATGCCAGATATTCCATTCTTACGCTATATAATCTTACATTATTTATACCAAAGACATCGTTTCCTGGGTGTTTGCCATAGCTTACATTTTACATATTATCTGGTTGCACAAGCAGCTGTTTTTCCCAAAATGATTGAGGTTAACCCCTACTCTGCAACCTTCTGGTTCCAAAACCAGTTCCCTACCCACATTGCCACAGCGGCCTTACCTGTGGGATGATGGTGATGCGGGACCGCAGGTCGTGAAGCCCGATCTCCGCGATATTGATCCCATCGATGTAGATGTCTCCTTTAGCAGCCTCCAAGATCCGGAAGATTCCGAGCGCCAGGGAAGATTTTCCAGCTCCGGTCCTGCCCACTATCCCAACCTTAATAAAGCAGGTGGAAACAATGAGTGCAGAAAAAAATTCACAACTCATTTTTGTCAGAGGTTTCATTCTGAATGACTAATTTGCTTTGCTTTGACTATTCATGAAGGGAGAGTTAGGCTTTGTGAACCCCAACGTGAATGAGGCTACCAGTTCTTAATTTACTGAATCAATCTGAATCAATCACAGTGTGTAGCTGTGGAGAGCAAAGTCTTCTGATTACTACAAGTGGGGTCAGCACCAGGTTGTAGCTCCGCTCATTATGGAGATCATGAAGCATCACTCTGCAATAAGCAGAACCCATGACCTCCAGGTCCAGACTGAAGTGCTCTAAACAGTACATCATATGCCCCCAGTCTGCAGTGTTAGTGGATAATGACCTTCTCTCTCTCATGGATGTGCACAGAGATGCCCTTGAGAGCCAGGTCCAGGCCTTTGCGGTACCGTAGTCCATAACCTCGGAGCTCAATGGTACCTGTCTGTGGCCAGGCATCGGGGAGGGCGCTGTTCTCAATGGTCCACTCTGCCTGCAAGACCCACACAACAGCTGGTCAGAACAACAAAGGCTTTACAGGGGTTCAAATTAGCAATGGGAGATTAAGGCTTCATGTGTTGCAAATCATGTATGAAACAGTGTCTATCCACAACAGAATTGGTTCAGATCAGTAAATAATTCATAGCACTCACAGCTAATTTTGTGGCTGGGGAAGCCTCTTTTCCATTGCTATTTCACATACTATGTATTAACATGTGCATAGGACATATCTCTAAAAGTGCCACTGTTTACTTTATTGTTACTGTCCACATACATAAGAAATGGGCTCTAGGTTGTTTTTAAACAACACATTTGAATAAGTGCTAAAAAAGAAACTCTGGGAATGTGTGTGGTTGGATACAAGCAGAAGTTACATCCAACCCAACACATTCCCTGGTGTTTGTGTGTTTTTAGCTCTCCAACGACCTGAGGGAAGCGAAGGTTCTTGATGTGGAGATGCTTGCCTCTTTTGGAGTGTCGGCGTACTCTTTCACCCTCTCCACCGATACTATGTTGTTCTCCACATCGGTCCATGAGCGCACGATCCAGCTCAGGATGGCTGTCACCTGAAACACAGGTTCACAGTTCAGAACATTCCAAGTCAGAGGCAGAGTGTTTACTGATGCCAATGACAGTGACCCTGTGTTTTGATTGTTTTGGACAATTAGCAAATTAATAAATTAAGTGTGCCAGTTTATATAAGTATCACCTTATGGCAGCCAAGTCCTGCTTTGCTTCAGTGTATCTAATGTGCTGTTAATAACACAAAAAACAGCTGGTTTACTGTTAAAACATATTCTATTTGTTACAGTAGGTTTTTTTAATGTAACCCTGTCTGCTTCTTACAAATAACATGTCAGTGAAGTGCACCAAAGTGAAATGCACTGTAAGACAAGAACATCAGACACAATGAAGTAAAAAAGGAATCAGCTGCTGATTGTTTCTCTGTGCTCAAGCAGGGTCGCAATGATTATCAGGTTAAAGGTTCCAGGCACCAGGTTTACATTGTGTATGGCAGCATGTCCACTACTTTACTCAGGAACATCACCCCTTCCACTTTAGATTGATTAACCATGTATCAGTGGAAATGCAAGTAATCCAAAGTGCACTGATTCATACGCAATAGACATATTTGGTTTAAGCCATGTAAAGGTCATGTCACTTGGTGTGTGCTTTTGCCAACCAGTCACTTACCCTGGGTTTCACTTTCTATCTAAATATCCTGAGAGATTCATTCATTTTGAGCCCCTCTGTTACATATATGTAAAACTGGTGAACTAGTTTTAGCTTTTTCAACAACCCACCCAGGGTGCTCCTGTCAGGGTTCCCACCCATTTTCACTGACAAGATTTCAAAACTTTTCCATGACTTTTCAATGACCTTTAATGAAATTTCCATGACCTTTCACTACCTACAAGTACCCAAATTTGCGTACTTTATTCCACAGGTTGGGCCTAATTATTAAATGACAATTAAACAGAAGTAAATTGCTAGCATTTACTGTCAGTCAAGTTGTTATCAGACAAATCCAGAGACGACTTTGGCCACTGGTTTTGATAGGATACGCCCACCTCGTAGGAATAGAACAATTTGATCACCATGCTGTCTGACAACCGAAATTAGATTTCCTATTCATTTACACTACTGAGGATGTGGTGAATGATTTGGAGGGCAGAAGGTTCATGGAGAACGAAACGAGATTGGATAAAACGTGTTTTCTCCCATCACTCTCTGCTACCACACTGTGTAATGGGAGTAGGAAGCGATCGGATTTTGTGACTCGCATTAATCCATAAAATATAGAATAAAATATACTTTATCTCCTATGCCCCTGGTATGACAAAATCAAATTTCATGACTTTTCCAAAACTTTCAATGAATTTACTGAATTCCATGACTTCTCCAGGCCTGGAAAATGGGATTTTAAAATTCCATGGATTTTCCAGGATTTCCATGACTGTGGGAACCCTGTCCTGTGTGTGCGGTGTGCCACAGAGTCTTCTCACCTGAAGGGAGTGAGACACAGCCAATCCCACAAGGCCAGGGCTTAGACTGTCCTTCCCCATCACAGATAGGACAGAGGCAGCAAGGACCAGAATACTACCGAGGAACTCCAGATTCACAGCCAGCCACCTACAGAGACCAATCCCAGTCAAAAAGCAGTCTTCAATAATAATTTACACGTTATAGGTTGCCACAAGGGGGCACTATTATGCAAAAATAATTTCTTTATAGGAAAATATTAAGAATGATTTATTAACAATTAAAATGATTAATATCACAAGATTATTTTTTTCCACTTGTATCAATCTTGCACAAGAGTAATTTCTATTTTTTTTTTGCCTTGTCATTAATTCATCTAGATTAAATGTCACATCACCGATGTCAGTTTTCCTGATGTCTCTGACCTGGTAGCCACAAATCTGGGGAAGTAGGCAGCCTGATTGTGGTCAACTCTGCGGTTGGCCCGCACAATGAACCTGGGCTGCTCGCCGTACGCCCGGATCACGCTGGCACCCTGCACCGTCTCATTGAAGTGGGTGTAGATGGGTGAGCGGCTCACCGACTCCAGTCTCCGCAGCTGGCATGACGTGGCCACATAGAAACTCTGGGAGAGGGCGACATGTTAAATGGACCAATAAGCTTCTGCATGTTACTTGGTTCTTTCTCTGGGTTTGGGTGTTATTTTAGTAAGTAGCTTCCACTTGAAATCTCACAAAAGCGCAAATACTTTCCCTCACCATCTTGTTTCACCTTATCTTCCTTCCTTTTTATCTGTCTGCTGCAGCTGTGGGCTTTCTGATCTTCATTCCAGCTCAGGACGTACTTACTTAACTAGAGCCATTGATTGGTTGGGAGCTTCAATCACCCATTGTTCCAGGTGTCCAATCAGCTGCTGGCTGAAAGGCATCTCTGAAACTTTCAGGACTGTGATTGCCTAGGATCATGTATGGATGTTACACCACTAAGAATTCCTGCCAGATGCAGCAGGTTACACCTTACTTTCAAATAGAAAGAAGCAGGACTGAAAAGACCTCATATTGACTGTTTTTGTTTTTTTCACAGCTGGCTCCATTTTATCTTCAACCATTAACTTTTTTGGAGTCACTCTATTCTAGTTGGTTTGGCGGTCTTCTCTTGATGTACTTTTTGTACACAGTTTATTTAAAAATGTCAAGATGTTCACCCAATGCACAAGCTGACCTAAGGGCATCCACATGTGGGCGCCGTGGAAACCACAGCTGCCTCAGGTCGGCCGCAGGTATATCTGACTGCAGTTGGAGCGCAAGCTCCCATTGTAGGCATCTCCGCCCGCAAGCTGTTCTGGGACGCCTTTTCGTAAATGTCTTCATTGTGTTCAGACCAGATTGAGATTGTGTGAAGGCAAAACAAGCCCATTTATGGTTACGGTTGGGGCTGGGGCTCAGGATCTTCATCAAGTCTGAAAATAACAGTGATGTTAGCACAAGCTGCTTATGTAGGCCTGCGGCTCCAGCTTCACCCTGCAGCCTGACCCCCTCTCATTGGTCGGACAGTTCGGGCTACTTGGCCCACATCTGTGAGGTCAGTATGTTCCTTCCCTAACCACCTCACCCCAGCCTGGCTTACTAGCCCGTTTCACTCCAGTTATATGAAACAACAAAGGGAGAGAACCTAAAAATCTGGATGAAACCTAAGTGGAAATCTACAATGAGCACAAAGGTTCAGCCTGGCCTCTCCTCTGGCTTCCTTGAAAAGTGGCTTCCTGAAAGTAGCTTGTGCGTACCTGGACGAAGGCGTAGAAGACAGCCAGGGGCAGGATGACCACAGCGGCAAAGGGCGTGGCCATGAGCACGATGACGCACACTTCCACCAGCTTAAACAGGTAGCCCAGCATCATCTTCAGGCCGTCGGGGATCATGCAGTCGATGGCGTCCACCTCCTTGGAGAAGCGGTTGAGGAGATTCCCACTGGGGCAGCGCTCGAAGAAGGACATGGGCGAGCGCAACACGTTGTCCAGGAGATCCAGGTGCAGGTGGCGGGACGCCATAATACCACCCACCGAGATGGCCACGGTGGTGCCAAAAATGGCCACTCCTGAAACCAGGCGCCGAAAACCAACAAGTTAGTATATGGCGCATACAACAGCCTGCCCATAGCAATGGACTCCTGTCTCCGGAGATATCGAGATCAGATTACAGCTTTCTTTTCCATTACACTTTCACAGATTTCACATTCCATCATGCCTTACATGGGTGGCAGTGTAGCATAGTAGTAAGGAGCAGGACTCATAACCGAAAGGGCACTGCTTCTGTACCCTTGGGCAACGTACTTAACCCACAATTGCCTCAGTAAATATCCAGCTGTATAAATGGATAGTATGTAAAAATTGTAACTTATGTAAATCACTCTGCATAAGAGCATCTGTTGAATGACAGCAATGTAATATAATGAGATCATTACTTCACAAAGAGAAGAGACATTGCTGCATTTAATCACCTACTATTCTACCTTATATCTTTCAAAAGAGACATTTTGGCTTTGACTAAACAGTCCAAGAGACATGGGTGATTGAGTCATTGAGTTACCCACTGACTCCCCTGACTGAGTGAATGGGGTGAAAGCAATACCTTTGTTTCGCCACTAGATGATGACAATGCACACCAATACTAAGAGAGTTGAATAAATCAGTAGCAGCCCCTGGACAAAGCCTGTTCTAATATCAGATTCTTGAGGTGAAGTGACACCCCCTGACCTTGCGCAAATCCGAGGGCTCCGAATACGCCGAGCTTGAGGTCAGCGTCGACCTGCGTGCCGTTGACGACGGGGTCGTCAGCCCACATGCTAAGCCAGTAGTTGTAGGACAGCGAGGCGGCCTGTTGGAAGGCGTACAGAAAGATGATGGGCAGGATGAGGGCCAGGCCCACGGTCCTGAAGTACTCCGTGTACATCTCCAGCTTCACCTGCGAAGACCGAGAGAGGCCTGGAGAGTCAGATGTACTGATTAAGAACATAAGAACATAAGAGCAAACGACAAGAACAGGCCATTCGGTCCAACTAAGCTTGCCATTACAATTAAAGAGAATCCAAAACTGCATCAAGTCTGGGCTTGAACACAGCAAGGGTCTCTGCGTCAACTACATGACCTGGCAACCTATTCCATGTATTGATAACTCTTTGTGTAAAATAGTACTTCCTTATATCAGTGCTTATATCAGAACTTACTCTTCACTAGTTTCCATTTATGTCCCCTTGTTCTACAGACTGAACTCACCCTAAAAAATGTATTATAATTAACCTTATTGAGTCCTTTTATATATTTAAAAACCTCTATTAGATCACCCCTAAGGCTCCTCTCGCTAAGTCTAAATAGGTTACTATTAAGTATAGTAAGTACTAAGTATTTAAGTATATAAGTAACTTGAGTCTTTCCTCATAGCTTTTACATTTCATGGAAGTATATTTCAGGAACTAATTTAGTTGCCCTTCTTTGAACTTTTTCAAGATCCTCAATATCTTTCTTTTACTGCGGTGCCCAGAACTGCACACAATATTCCCAGTGAGGTTTGACTAAAGCATTGTATAATTTCAATATAATCTCCTTAGATTTATAATCAATACTTTTGGCTATATATTCTAACATTCTGTTGGCCTTTTTTACTGCTACAGCCAACTGCCTAAATCCTGTTAGGCTTGGGTCAACTATTACTCCCAAGTCTTTTTCAAATTGAGCACATTCTAGTTTTTTCCCCCCATGAAGTAGTCTTGTCTAAGGTTCTTATTTCCCACATGCAAGACTTACCATTTAGCTAAATTTAATGTCATCTGCCAGGTATCTGCCCGCTTTTGGATGCTGTTTAGGTCTTCCTGTATTACCTTAGTTGATTCTATACTGTTTGCTAGGCCCCCTAGTTTTGTATCATCTGCAAATTTTACTGTTTTACTACTAACCTCTGCATCAAGATCATTTATGTATATAAGGAATAGCAGAGGCCCCAGGACTCCACTTCATACAGGACCCTGCTCTGATACAATACCTCCCACAGTTACAGTCTGCTTTCTATTAGACAACCAACTTCGAATCCACTCCTCCTGCTCCTGTAATTCCTGCAGATTTCATTTTCACTATGAGCCTCTCATGCGGTACTTTGTCAAATGCCTTTTGAAAGTCCAAATAGATAACATCAAAAGCTTGGTTTGAGTCTAAACACACTGTAGCTTCCTCAAAAAAGTCCAGGAGGTTTGTTAAGCATGACCTCCCTCTGCGAAAACCATGCTGGCTATCATTTAAGATACCATTTTGTTCAAGGAATAATTCCAAATTGTCCCTAATGATGGATTCCAGTAATTTACATGTGATATAAATTAAGATGACGGGCCTATAATTTCCTGGATCAGTCTGGTCACCTTTCTTGTAGACAGGTACTACACTGCCATGTTTCCAGTCATCTGGTATTTCTCCAGTTTTGAGAGATTGTTTAAAAATAACTGTCAGAGGATTGTAAAGCACTTCCGCTAGTTCCCTGAGAACTCTTGGATATATTCCATCGGGGCCTGCTGCCTTATTTGTTTTAAGTTTTTGGAGTTTATCTAGTACTTCTGCATCATTTAAATCAATTTCCTCCACAAGACTCTGAGAATTGAATGCACCTGAAGGCATATGTGAAAACACTTCACTAGTGAAACTCTCCACAAACTATTTAGGGTATCGGCAATAGCTTTATCATCATAAACCATAACTCCATCCTTATTTTTTATACTTCTTATCCTTAACCATCCTTCTACGACTGTAGTATTAAAAAAAGCGTTTAGAGTTGCTCTTTGCATCTAGTGCAATCTGTCTTTCAAAACACCTTTTAGCTTCCCTTATTTTTTTTCTTAACTTGAGCTTGCATATTACTATATTCAATCTCATTACTCTCTGAGCTGTCCAACTTGTATTTTATAAATAATTTCTCTTTTTGTTTCTCGTAACAACTTATTCATTGTGGATTCATTCACTGTAGACATTTCTTTTTCAGCTTCCCTTTTCTCACTTGGGGAATGAATTTACGCTGTACATCCAGAATAATCATTTTAAATATGCACCACATTTCTTTCACAGTTTTGCCATTTAGAAGAGGTACCCAGTTTATATTCCTTGTATAATCATGCATCTTAATAAAGTCAGCTTGTCTAAAGTTGAAAATTCTAGCATTGGAGAATGCAGACTTCTTGCCAAAAAACTTCAAATGTAACTGCACTATGGTCACTTTTTCCAAGTGGCTCCCCTACCTCAGTACTGCAAATTCTATCAGGATTATTACACAGAAACAGATCTAGAATTGTGTTCTCTCTTGTAGGTTGAGTAACAGACTGGATAAAAAAGCAGTCATTTACAACATCTAAAAACTTCCTCACATTTACCATGACCTGACACAGCTTCCCAATTAATTGAAGGGTAACTGAAGTCCCCCATTACTATTGTCTCACCCTCCTGACATGCTAGCTTAATATTATCAAAGAGCATACTGTTAGCACTGCTGTCTGAGCTGGTGGCCTATAACATACTCAGACATTCACCATTCATCATATTTCCCCCCAATATATTTCACTAAAACCAAGGGGCTCCATTCTTGGAATTCCCTGAATATTAAGATTATCCCTTACATAGAGAGCTACACCCCCTCCTCTTCTATTGGTTCTATCTTTTCTTAGCAGCTTGTATCCCTCTACGTTATACTCATCCCCATCCCCTGCACCAAGCCACGTCTCTGTGACCCCATCAACATCATAATTACTATTACTCATAACTGTTTCTAGTTCCAAAATTTTATTTTTTATGCTTCTAGCATTTAAACAGAAATTTCAGGGGACTGCGTGTGTATTTCCTGTCTTTCCTTTTCACTCCCAGCTGCTCAAAACCACCTCTTTTACAGTGCTGCTCTGACTGAATTGCAATCATGGTTCCCTCCCTACTAATAAAATACTTAAAAAAATACTGGTGTGTTCTATTCCGGCAGTCTGTCTATCCCTACCCATCTCACTGTATAACCTCCCTGCCCTCCCAGACTCTAGTTTAAATAACCCTCTGTTACCCTAAGCATACGCTGGCCCAATGCAGCTGTACCCCTCCGGTTCAGGTGTAACCCGTCCCACTTGTACAGGTCATCCCTGTTCCAAAAGAAATCCCAGTGGCCCATAAACCTGTACCCCTCTTTCCTACACCAGGTTTGTAGCCACATGTTAAAACTCCATATAAAGGCTTGCTTCCCTTTGCTTACACATGGTACTGGTAGAATTCCAGAGAAAACTATCATGGAGGTTCTGCTCCTAATCTTCCCCGCTAGCTCAATAAATTTGTCCTGCAGAACCCCAAACCTACCCCTTCCTATGTCATTGGCTCCAACATGGACCATGACCACTGGATCCTTCCCCACTCTGGCCAGGAGCTTGTCCGCATGCTCCAGGAGGTCTCAAACCTGGGCACCTGGCAGGCAACAGACCATGCGAGACTCCTTGTCGCGCCAACACACTATGCTATCTACCCCTCTAATGATTGAGTCCCCCACTATCATTAACTCCCTTTTCATGGAGAATGAGGCTGCCTGGGTGCCCTGGGGCTCTTCAGTCCTCCCACTCTCAGGATCGTGGGCCAACTCGTCCTGCAGTGGCATGAAACGGTTGGTCACCGTGATCTCCGGAGATGCCGCCCCTCTTGGAATTGTGCACCCCTTTCTACACCTACGCCCTACTGTAACCCAGCTCTCTCACTCTATCTGGTCTGTATCTTCCCCCCTACCCAGCTTCGGTGAGCATACTATCTCTCTATAGGGCGTACTAATCAGTTCCTGGAACTGTAACAATTCAGGATTACTGTGGAGTCCAGCTAGTTGGGCCTCAAGATCAAGAATATTGTTCTCCAAGTGCTCAACGAGTTGGCAACAATTGCAGATGAACTCATCCTGGAGGTCTCCCTCCAGAAATCCGATCATCCGGCAACTCTTGCATAGCTTTGGACACATGTTTCTCCCCTAACTGAACACACTTTCCCTAAATAAAGATTTACTGCCAAGACAGAATTTCCAGCTAAAAAAAGTGGTACAAGCACCAAGGTGGCTCAGAAGAGTCAAAGGTAGAAATTAAACACAAGAAATGCCACTTAGTCTACATACAATAAACTATGCCTACAGTTCAGCAAAAGCAGACGTGCTAACACAACCAGAATCAAGATATCCTAAAAGCAAATGCAGAAGAACTGGAACTGGCTGGTTAGCTAAACTACCCGACTAGCTAGCTTAAGTTTGCTACCTAAAGATTTAAAGATTTGCTCCTGAGAGGGCGAAAAACCACAAAAAAACTCTGGTCAGCTGATTACCAGATACTACCTCTGAGAGGAACCAAAAAACAAATAAACCAAAAAACTCTGACTTCTGCCTTGCTATTATTTTCTGTGTCTGAGGTTTATTTTATGAAAGTTTTATGAGAGTGGATGGTTCCAGATTTACAAACCACTCTTCCGAAAGCACTGCTGCAACAGCTGCTAATGAGTGACCCTTATTTAAATCTGTATGCTTGTTAATCATTGAAAACAATCTAGACAGATAGAGTATGATTATTAAATGATGCTTAAGGTAAGTGCTCTGGTGTCCTTAATTGCTGTCCACTGCCACTAAAAATGACTCAGACCACACATAATCTGGGCGGGTCTGCTGTAGCTCCACCGTTTAAGTCTTCAGCAATGCACCCACCCTGCCAGTGTGGGCTCTGTCCACCTCTGTCAGCCTGCCTGCACCATCTGGTTCTGGCTCGTGGTTCTGATCAGGGATGGGTTCTGTGTTTTGAGGGCTGGTGCCGCCTGGGTCGCTGCTGGGGAGACCCAAGGTACACATCACGACTGTGTTTTGTCAAAGGTTGGAGGACCAATGATTCTTACAGCTCCTTCACTAACCTGGCAACATATATCATCCATAATTTTGAGAATATGTTTTTAAAGTTCATTAAAGTGCATGGGACACATTCCCACACAACATCAGTTACGGTCATCTTCATCAACATTAATGAGTGTATATTACATTACATTGTGAAATTACACATATTGTACAATGTATCATGTATATGACCATGCACATATAGCAGTAACTGATATATTTTATGATACAGGCAGTATATCTGACATACACTGTATTAAAAAATATCTTCCTTACACTTTGGACCAGGCCCTTGACCCCATATTATGTTGCTGCTTCATATGGGCACGTCATTGGTCACAGTTACCTGATGAGCAGCTCATGGGAGAGATCTCTGGAGGTGGGCAGGAAGTCCGTCATGCTGAGGCGTGATGAGGACTTCCTGTTGCCCGCAACAAGAGCTTGAACATCAGCTTCTGAAAATAATATCAACTTCAGGTTCTGCAAACAACATCAGTACAGTTTGTAAAGGTCAGCTTCACAACTGACTGCAAACTGTGAATACTGTCAACAGTATCTGCAAACATCGGTTTATATACATACTTATGAATACATAAAATATAAAATGTCTATTATCTATATCTAATATATATATATATATATATATATATATATATATATATATATATATATATACACACATCTATTTTAATAAATATAAAAAATATAAATTCTCAGCTTCTGTAAATACTGTCAAGTCTGTAAACTTCAGCTTCTGCAAATAGCACAATTTGTAAAAACAGTAAACAGTTTATACATTAGCTTTTCTAAACTACACTAACAGCTTTTACACTATACGTCAGCTTCACAATACACACATTTTTTTACAGAACAGCTTCTATAAAAAAAAATCACAACAGAACCTGCAAACCTCAATGTCTAAAAATTACATCTTTTTATTTTAGAGATCTAGACTCGTAATTAAATATGGAAAGTCAGTGCATTTTCAACTTATTCCTGCTGGTAAATTCCACAAATATTTCCCCATGAGGCAGCCTTCTACTAAATGCAGGGGCTATGTTGGTAATGTGTTCACTCTGATTCTCCAGAATAAGAGAACTCAGAGTTATCAGAGCTCATTTTCAAGTTTCACTTTGATTCAGTACAGAAGGAATGTTGAGTTGTGATGAATCGTGCAAACAGTAGTGACTGAAGTGATGAAGGAGCAGGCTGAGCGCCGTGCAGGTCCCCCTACCTCGATGTGTGGGGCCCTCCTTGCTCTCACTGCTGGCAAAGGTGTGTATGAACTCAGCGAAGGCGCCCTGCCGCCCCAGCAGCTCCGTGTACGAGCCCACCTCCGTGATCTCGCCGTCCACCATCACCAGGATCAGGTCGGCCTGCGGCAGGAAGCTGAGGCCGTGGGTCACCAGGACGCGCGTCTGTGCACATCACACGACACAGTCTTACCAATGATGCTGGTGCTGGGCTTTAAGCACAGGGGCTGTGTTGGTAATGTGTTCACTCTGATGCACTTCTCCAGAATAAGAGAACTCCCACCAGAATACTCCAGAGTGTGGAATAACAGTACTTCTTAACTTAAGAATTCTTAATTTAGTGCTAAATTTATGAAAGACCAGATTACTCAGGCACATTGAATTTACAAAAATGAATTTACTCAGCCACCCAAGATTCCTTTTTAGGTGAAACACTGAGCATTGAAAAGCATTAAGAACACCTATGAAAAACAAAACCCAGGGAAAGTGCTTGGTTGGACATTCCAAGTATTTTTTAAATCTGTCCAGAATAGGCCATTTACTCAGCATGTACTAAATGTGTCCAAGTTGGGTTTCATTTTCAAATACCCTAATGCCTTTTTTCCAGAATAAGTATAATGCTCCATGTAAAATAAATGTTAAACGACATATAGTACCAGTCAAAAGTTTGGACACACCTACTCATAGAAGGCTTTTTCTTTAAGGGCATTACCTTGTCACACAGCACACCCTTGGGTCCAATGACCTTGTCAAAAATGTGCTGGCCGACGTGGGCGTCCACAGCAGACAGGGGGTCATCGAGCAGGTAAATGTCCGCCCTCCTGTACACCGCCCGTGCCAGGCTCACCCTCTGTTTTTGCCCTCCAGAGAGGTTCAGCCCCTGAGACAGAACAAGCAGAGCTCAATTTATCAGCCTCAAAACTCCTAGTGGTAAAATGTGGTTACTGCACCCCTTTTATACAAACAGATGTGACAGACATTCAGAGGTGCAAACATATCCTGGCCTTCCTTCAGGGCCACAGAAATGAGGTGTTGACACTGAGTAAAATTTAAAAATCACCTTTGAAGGCTTCCAAACAAAACCTATCATTATCATTTGAGGTAATCTCTACATTCATCTTTGAGGTGAGACCAAAATCGTTCATGTGAAGTGGAGAAAACGTACACATATGATCATTATGGTTCCACAGTCAACTTGCCCACAACTAGAATAAAATTCCACACTCAACATAGCAAGACATCTCCACTGAGTACTGACAGCCCAGACCTCGGCTGGCGCCACTGTGCCGCAGCAGTGTCTGCCGCTCTCACCTTCTCTCCGATCTCGGTGATGTCTCCAGCGGGCAGGATCTCCAGGTCAGGCAGCAGGGCGCAGGCCTCCACCACCTGCTGGTACCAGCTCTCCTTCCTCTCGCGCCCAAACAAGATGTTGTCCCGCAGGGTGGCGTTCTGAATCCAGGCCTGCTGGGGCACGTAGGCCACAGAGCCCTGCAGAGCCAGGCACAGATCCACAGCAGATCCCAGATCAGTGAACGAGTGACAGCAAGCAGAGTGAGAGAGAGGTGGGGGAGCCATTGGTGAAAACCGCCACGCTTTAATTAAGGAAGGGCATGTACCCTCTAACCACTTTCCCCTGAACTTTGAGTGATGAGTTTTATTTTACTTTTTTAAACTATTTATTTTCTGTAATTGTTACACAATGTTCTTTTTACTGAGCAAGTTTTAGGCTCTTTTCTGACAATAACAAATTACTACACAAATAGATTAGTTGTTAGTTCAATGTTAAAAGCACTGCCCTCAGTTTTAATCAATTTTCTTGGTTTGTAGCTCTTTTTAATGAGGACTCTTAGTGAAACCTCAGTGGCACTAACTGGCTGGTGTGAGGTTCTGTGTGGTGGCCAGGCACTCCTACCCTGACTGAGACTCGGCCGCTTCTCTTCTCCATCTCGCCAAGCATCGCCGAGAGCAGGGAGGACTTCCCGCTGCCTACGTGGCCCACCACAGCAACCAGGGATCTCTGCGGCACACGTACGCTGATCCTACCAACACAGGGGGCGACGGTGAGCTGTCACACTAAACCTTCAACTGCAGCATACTTGAGCTAATCTGGTGACTATGGCACTATGTTAGTGGGAGCATGGGATGGTGTGCAGTTTATGATTGGAGCTTATTGCCCTGGACAGAACACCAGTCTATCAATATGCCATTACCCAGAATTCAACCCATTTAATGCTTAGTGCCAATGGGTACCATTTTTTTTAAGTCTTTGGTATCACTTGCTTGGGGGCAGAATACTGAGACTCACCTCCTGAGGCACGGAGTGCCCTCTTTAGACCAGCTGAAAGTCCCATTCTCTATCACTACTCCATCTC
Source organism: Megalops cyprinoides (assembly GCF_013368585.1). Lineage (NCBI taxonomy): Eukaryota > Metazoa > Chordata > Actinopteri > Elopiformes > Megalopidae > Megalops > Megalops cyprinoides. The sequence continues at coordinate 25,825,376 of NC_050601.1, forward strand.
CCTCTGAGAGAATGCGTGAGAAAGGGGGGTATCAATATATGCTTAACTAGACAGTATCTGAAAAGTTCTTCTTTACCTGCTGCAAGGATTCCAAACGGATCTGCATTCTTGACACAGTCTGAACGACCAAGTTCACTGAGCATTTTTATACCCACTTATACTTTACACCCGCGCTACTCAACTCTGATTCTGGTGATAGACTGTTTTGGTATTTATTTTTAACTCAACCACATGCAGAATCACCACTTACAGTGTTTTACATACTGTAGTTAGCACTGCTGACAACAGCATTTACTGAAACAATAAATCAGTGTTCCGAAATGTTTAAAACATACCATCATAATTTTTAATATGCTTTCAAGGATGTGTAAACCATCGTTATTTTTACTGCAGTTTTTCCTACATAATTGTAAATAATATGTTGCTGTTGTCATATCTTTCCTTAAATTATATTGTTAGTTTGATTTATAGGGATATATGCAATGGCAAACTATTAATGGCAGAAACTTTATGAGGACTCCTACCGGGGGTGCAGGGGACCTTTTCCACATTGCCCGGTTTAAGTTCTTCTTGACAAAGAAATTTTCCAAGGCGCTTGAGTGAGACAACAGCCTGAAACAAATAGCAACCCATTAAGATTAACCCAGTTTCATGTGGTTTAATTCACTCATAGAGTTGTCTTAAAGGACATCTAAGTTTTTCTCTTACACATCTGTCAGTAAAGTGTCTTAAAATTATCATATATTTGATATGTATACTGTACAAAATTGCCACCAGAAATGAAGATAAATTTTCCAGGAAACCTCAATCCTCAAACCTTAAGTGTGTAAGATGCGCTTATCCATGGAAGAACTGTATGGAGAAAATGGCACAGTAATGAAAGTTTGAGGGCAGTGTTTGACTTTGCCCTTTGACCTCACCTGCATGGTGGTACTCATGGCGAAGGGCAGCTGGCTCAGAGGGGTCTTCAGGATGTTGATGAGGGCCATGGACACGAAGACTTTCTGAGCGTCCAGAACATTCTTATTGTCGATCAGCACGTAGACTCCAAACATGGCAAAGGCAATCTGAGGACGACAGAGACTAAGAGGATCGGTACACAGTGGTGGGTGGGATGAGCATACGAGGGGTGCAGTGCAGGGGGGCCCAAACTACTGCTAATGCAATCAGAGTCAGTCTAATTTATGAGGCACTCTAATGCAGCAAGTCTGCTTTGGAGTGAAAAAAGAGTCGGCCTTGGTGCACAAGTTTCAGTTGAAATGAACCTATCACAAATGCATATAGGGCCAATCAGCATGCCTAGAAAAATTTAAAGTTCAACCCACAAAGGCCCCCCCCCCCCCAACTTTGCAGGGGGGACCCTGGGATTTTACAGTACATCGCTGCATGCACTATTGATTCTTCTTATTATTTTTTCATTACTACAATAATGAGGATAACGATTATTATTAGTAGTAGTACCACAATAACCATCATCATTATTATCGAATACATGTGCAAATTTAGAGGGCATTAGAAACCAATTGAGACATCAATAGCCAAGCCATAACATTCAATTCTTAAAGACAGGGGGACAAGCAGAAGCAAGCCCTTGCAACACATACCAGGAAGGAGGAGGAGTTGAAGGAGGCGATGGACACAGAGTAGAGGATCTGGGATCTCTTGAGGGCCTGCAGCTCTCTCTCCCTGTAGCCCTGCACCCTCTCCCGGAAGGCCTTCTCCCAGGCGTAGAACTTCAGAATCTTGATCCCATTCAGGATCTCATTCATAAGCTTTATCCTTCCATCCGTGTACTTCATCTGAATCTCCTGAGGGGGCAAAGTAACCCGGAGGGGTGCTCGTTTAAGCCCAAATGTGACACTGCTGTTGTGGGTTCACTTCACTTAACACTTAAACTGTGTCCAACTCCCTGAGGAAGGCATTACACTGAAATGTGTCACAATTTTTTAATATGACCCTTCTTTTTTCACCTTATTTGAGGGCCTTGGTTCTCATATTTTCACTGCTGTTGTGTTATTGAACAAGCTACACAAGCCAGCCTGCTATAGTAAATATGCATTTTATATAAAGTATAAATGCATAATATGGATGAGGCTATAAGAAACAGGACTGAAGGATTTTTTCCAAGAAAATAAACTGTTAGGAGAAAATATATAAACTTATATATAAGCATATAAACTCAGTCACAGCACAAGTTAACGTCCTTAATGCAATGCATAAACATGCAGACGTCAGTGTAAAAGAACCTTAAAAGTTAAAAGAAATCCCTGCATAGTTAATAGAAAAAAACAGTAATCAGCATTATTAAACTTCCTCAGGGGAATTATACAACAGAGGAAAGAGCTGATACCACAGCTCGCGCGGTATCAATCATACATATAACAAAAACGCCATTTCGGCATACGAAAATAGAATCCCGAGTTCAAAGACAGCAGTTAATAGGCTCTGATCTGTAACTCCGCTTTCAAGTGTAGTGCTGCCAAACGTCTGTTGTTTGTCCTAGTAAAATAAATGAAACATTGACATTTTATAGCACCGTTTTCTGTGGTCGTTCTTCTTTTGGGTAATGTAGGAGGGATCAAAGGTTTGAAATGCACACAGACCATTTGCGCAGTCAAACAACTCTCTCTTTTTTTTAAATTTAAACCAGCTGCACGACGCGGTCAAAGCTCTAAACCAGCGCGTGGAACGCGCGGATTGGGGCACGTCATTCTTCACAGAGACCTAAATGTCGTCGGAAGTACCTGGAGTTTGCTCCGTTTCTTCGCGATAAAGCCATTGAGGGGAAATATAACGATGACGGTCGCTATACCAGCCAGGGCTGACGGCCCTAAATGCTGAAAGTAAAGAGAAACGCAGACATTGTCACAGGCATTGAGATGCGCGTTACAGTCACTGTGTTTTCTGCAAAGACATTCAGCTAAACCTCTCTCGGGCGCAAAATTGGTTCACATAATGGACCTGTAAGACAAAAATCCATTTTAACAGGGCATTAGGCAAACGTGCTTGTGTGTGAAATTTACTCACTAAAAGTGACATTAGGAAAAATTTTATATGCATGTCAAAATTGTACTGCATAGGCCTACTATATCAACCTCAGTGTCCCAGAATATATGTTCAAAGTTACATGTCACATATCTTTCAATCTGCTGAAAGTTGCATTTAATATTCTACCGTCTGCTGAAGTATGTTACATTTTTGTAAGGTCATGGTGGGGAGTGTCTACCTGCCAGAGGAAGAAGAGGCAGAGGGCGATCTCGATGGGGGCTGCCCAGACTGCATTGAAATACACCACGAAGTCCATGAGCTTCTGTGTGTCCGTCGACACGAGGTTCACGATCTCTCCCACAGTGCAGGTTCTGCGGGCTGCGCTGGTGATGACCAACGACTGTGGGAGAGAAGTCAGGGATGATAATAGTAATAATAATAAAAATGTTGTCTTTATTAATATTATATTATTATGTTTTGGATATGACCAATAGAAGAGCAGCGTTGTCAATGTTGTTTGGCAGGGAAAGTAAAATAATCAGCAGGCTGCAGATTCCAGGTGTATAATAATGGGACAGTAGTGTGGTATACTGGAGGAGTAGGGCTTGTACCCCAAAAGGTTGTTGGTTCCATTCCTTGGTCAAGCATTGCTGTTGTACCCTTGCAGAAGAAACTTAACCTGAACTGCCACAGTCAATATACAGCTGATAAACCTTTAGCTATAAAAGTCACTGTGGTTAAGAGCATCTGCTAAGCAAAATGTATTTTTTTATGAGACGCCCTCATTGAGCTGTGGGACACATGTCTTCCTGGGAGGACAGTAGGATGCAATGTGAACATACCTTGCGGTAGACAAGGCCCATGACAGCAGTCTTCACCCTCATGCCCACGGTGAAGCAGGTGTACATGTACTGGTGGTTACACAGGGACTGCAGGCAGGACAGCAGGAACATCAGAGAGGCGTAGAAGTAGCCCTTCCACAATGGGGCATCTGCATCCCTCATGAACCCCAGCAGCAGGCTAAGGTGTCAGCCACAGACAGAGAGAGGGATTTTATAAGCTGATGTACCTGTGTGCCTGTCTTTTTACATCAGCCAGCAGTGTAAAAGTATGTCCTATATAATATAAAATATGTACGCTACTACTATTTAAGCTATAACTACTTTAACATTTGCAGCTTTTCTTATAGTACATTTACTGCATATGCGTAAAAGTGTATGTTTTTAATATGTGCAGTCCAGCTGGCCTTGACTGTAAGAGCTGCAGCTTTGCTAGACCACACACACCAGCTCTGATTGTAAAGCTGCTTGTGGCCACACTGTTGACCTTGCGCTCAACTGGCAGCCATCGCTATGTGGTCAGCTACTGTTTAAAGCCTTGCCCCCAGGCGCTGGGCGCTACACTTTCTCCCTCTTTCATGCGTTTTCTGTGTCTCTCTCTCTCTCTCTTACTCTCTCACCACATTGTATGGTAGTGCTATTTCCAGCTGCTTTGAAAATTTGAACTTTGTGAATGATTCAAATGCTAGCTTTGGCCACTCTCTCAATTATAATGTTCTGTAGGTGTTGCAAAAGGTGTTTGCTTCCTTTGCTCAAAGTTGAGGACAAAGCATACAGAGAAACTGTCAGACTGAATTGAGCCTGTTTCGCTACTTCATATCTGTCTCACCTGAGCACCTGCGGGATGGCGAACATGAAGGCATCGTTGAGCAGGAGGCAGAGTGTCCCGGACAGGAAGCAGGGGCCGAAGCTACGGGCAAGCGCACGGAGCAGGAGGAAACCGCAGCACTGCTCCTTACGAAGCTTCCGCAGAAGCTGGGTCTGTTCCAGGAGGAGGGGCCGCAGGGTCGTGCTCCCACCCGGGCCTGCACCCACACCCAGGGCCTGGTCTCTTCTGCCAGGGTGGAACACAGAAGAGAGGCGTTACTAATACAAAACTAGAACTTGCTAAACTGTTACTAATAATGACAGTAATAGTAATAGCAGCAATAACAGTAGCAGTAACAATGGCTGCAACATTAATGGTAATAATTACAATAACAGTATAGTACTGGTGATAATATCAGTTACAGTAATCACAACAGTAACAGTTGTAGTAAATAATGTGAGCGTCTTACTGCTGCAGTTTGGCACACTCCGTGCTCCACTCCTGCTCCAGGTCAGAGAGGATCCTGTCTGACGTGTCCTCCTCCCTCAAGGTCCACAAGTCCTCAGCCTGTAGCGCAGAGCGGTAACCCCTAATGACCAGCCTGCAGGACATACACACACACACGGAGACACACACATACTCACACATGAATATACGTGCACTGAAGCACGTGCGTGCACACAGACACACATGACCATTAGGACGTGTGCTTGCCTCCCTTGTCATCCCAAGCTCTAAATCATAAAAAGTGTAGTAACAGCAATCCAAAATATAAAGTACATGTAATATAATTTATGTCAAAATATATGTCATATATTAAAAGATATGAATGGCATACATGAAAAGATATGAATCGTTATTTTTGCAAATACATTTTTTCATATGTTTTGCTGTATACCACATTGGTACTATTAGATACCAGTAATTTGGTATTTAGTATATATATTTGATGCTTGTAATTTTATACTATAACATATGTGATGACATCAGCAGGAATTAAAAAAACTTACCCACCAAACCACCAGAAGAAAATCTTTGAGAGGAAAGAGGCGTCCCTGATTGGACAGGGATTCTGTGGGAAGTGAAAAACAGAAGGGAACATTCATTCACTGAGTGCTCGTGCGTGTGGTTGTGTGAATCCCTGCACCTCTGCAGACTCGGTGCTTCGCTGACCTTGCCTGGTGCTGGTTTCGCAGTGTCCGGGGGCTGATCGGCAAAGCAGCAGAGGACCAGCTGAGCCAGCAGCAGGGAGACATAGAAGAAGAAGGCCAGGTACCGCACGGCGTCTGTGTAGAAACCCTGCCGCACACAGAGGGTCACAAAACATTACTTTTCACAGATAACCCCTGTACCCAGTGGTAACTTAATAATACATTGTCTGTCCAGGCAGCGAAAAGTGCTCTGAGGAGAATAGGATTCAGGAGATACAGTACAACGGCAGTATGTGGCCAGGATCTGAATCTGTAACCTTCTGGTTTCCTAACCGCCCTGCAAAGGGCACCGCATCAGAATGTTGAACATAATGAAGCCCTTATTAGCCAAGACAAGCATTTAATGTTCACCACAACATAATTAGCAGCAACATATGAATGTACTTAAGAGAGAAGACATCAAGTGTTATATAATACTGTAGAAAGATATTAGTTTTGGCACATTAAGCTTTCTAAAGTTAGTACTATGTTTACACATTTACATGCTCGCTTTTAATTTTACAAGATCTCTTGCATAAATGAATGGCAAAATTCTTATTGGCCTCAGCACATCTGGAAATGTGCCATTATCCTGTTTGCAATAACATACACTAATAAAGTCAGAAATTAAAAAGCATAATGAGGCATACGTTTTACTTCCCAGGGAACAGAAAACTACACATCAATGAGGGTGCTTAAAAAGACTCCGACAATAAAATCTATGTATACAGTATGCAACCAAAGATAAACAAAAAATCCGCCCCATGAAAACGTCATGCTTTTTAGAAACTCGTCATGAGAGAGAGAGAGGGAAACAAAACCTATGTCCCGTTCACAGGGACTTCCCATGATCCCGCATAGGAACCCCCTACCCCCACCCCCACCCCCACACCACATTATTTCCTGCCACACGCTTCCTGTCTCGCCATAACTGGCCACTTCCTCCTGCTCCCCCTCGCGGTTTATGACCCAAAACTAGGGCTCATTAGTCATGCCGCTGTGCTGAGGGGTCCCCTCACTCCCCCTCCTTCTGCGCCCTGCCCCCAACTGGGAGCACCCCCAGCCCCCAGTTCCGCTGCCAGTATCATGCAGCAGCACCCAGCCCTGCACCAGCATTAACAACCCATTAACCCCACAAGTGTGTCAGAGCCGGCCCAATCCCGGTGAAAACCGCACCTGCTATATATAGACACGCCAATGAGCTCCACATGTAGCAGCAGCAAAAGCTGGCGGGCGCACCGGCATTTGTGCGTGTGAGCGGAGCGCCCGCGGCCCGAGGGGGACCCGCGCCGGATGAAGCAGAGGGCAGGCGCGACCCGCTGGCACAGATATGCAGTGTCTGCCGTTAGCAGGGTTGCTTTGGTTGGCATGGCCAGAGTGAGGGCTTTTTTACATTGCAGTGCTATGTTTTACTGTCCTGAGACATGGGCAAACAGCTGTATACTTAAAAATAGCCCCCCCATCCCAGCTGGCATTGTTTGGGGGTGGGGGCGGGTGCAGGAAGGAGAGGTACTTGGAGAGGTCGTGGAGGGCAGCCTCACGCCAGCCACAGACGAAAACACAGCCGGCCGGCTGGCAGCAGCCGCCGGTAAATATAGGTCAGTATCTCTCCACACAGGGAGTCGGTTTCGTAAATACGAACTCTGTAAACCCAGCCGCTCGCCAGACGGGACAGCAGGAAATAAACAGCTCGCGGCTCTGTCGCAGAACGCCAGCCTGAGCCACAACGTCCGCCGAGGCCCCCGAGCCACACCTGCCGTGTGTCGCCGCGGTTTCACCTGCCATTGCGGGAAACGGGTTGCTATGGCGATACAACCCCTGTGGCCGGAAGGGCCAATTCAGATGGCACTCAGAGTAGGGAATGACCGCAGCGCTGAGGCACCAGCGAGTGTGAACTGGCAGCATCCAGTCCCGTCTACGCTGCACTCTCCATGACTGCCCATTCAAGGGGCGACGGTCAGCTGGGCTCGGCAGAGCGCTGGCTTCTGGTCTGGGGGTGGCAATACGATGGGCCGCAGCACTCATCAAATGGGAGACTCAGTGCTGTGGCAATGCCAAGCCATGGGGCTACAGCAGCTTACATTTCTGCCAAAGCCATGACAGTCTGGAAATCTGCTGCAAGTGTGGAGACTCTTCTCTGAAAGCCTCATAAGCATAACCTTCAACTGGTATATCATCCAATATGGGTCAATCCATGTTACTGTTACCATGCTACTGTTACTGTTACTAATATGATCATAAATAATCTCTTTCTAATTTGGGTTTCTTAAAAAAATACAAACTAGCAGTCAAACTAGGTAGCAACACACAGTGTGAAAAAAATTTAAATACATTTTATATTATTGGTTAGACTTAAGCACTAGCAAGCTATTGTTAACCACTGGAGTTAATCGCTTTGCAGACACCCTTGTGTGCATTTTTACCCATTTTCATGAACACTTCCCTAAAGGAACTGAGGTAAATGCTAAAGGGATCAATGGCATATCTCACCAGGGAATGAAACCTGCAGCCATATGGTTATGAGACAACAGTTGCCTGATGTCATGTCTGTCTATAGGGACATTTCCTCACAAATCCAATCAAGTGCAACACAGGTCCTTTACATTTTTGTTGTTGGTTTACATAAACCTACGCAGAGACATTTTGGTCAGAGGAACCTGGCAATGCTCCAGCCTGCACCTGTGTGGGGTCTGCTGAGAAGCACACCTCATAATTTAAAATCAATCGGCCATTTGTGGCCAATCACAGTGCAGTTAGGGTAATTAGAGTGTACACCCTCCAATTAGCAGTTTCTGGGCTCTGTACCCCTTCTCTGTAGGGCAGAGCAAAAACAGGCGAGCGTAAACACACATGTCATTGATAAACCAAAATAAACCAGATAAATCGAAAAAGAACTGGCGCTGCAGCTAAACATTGCCATAAACCAGACTGTAAAAACAATTTAAACATACACACAGACTGCACCTTTATAGGAGAGTATGTGTGTTTGTATATGTGTGGGTGTTTTTGTGTGTGTGTGCATATGTGTGCGTGTTTGTGCTTTTTGCATGCATATGTGTGTGGGTTGTGTGTGTGTGCAGACATGCTACTTGTCACATACTTGTCTGTCCCGCTCAGACGTTGATTGCTGTGTTTGTGCAAGATGGAGGGGAAAAGAGACCGAGTGAGGGAAGTAAAAACAGACGAATGCAGTGGGGGGTGAGGTGGGGGGTGGGGTCAGTAACAGCTGTGCTGTCCGCAGACGTCACACGGCCTCCGCTATCTGTCTGGTCGCGCCACCGGCAGCTCAGACGCACCACACTGCCACCACACCGCTATGCACCGTCTGAGCCGAGACAGCCAGGGCACTGCCGGGGCTGCCAGAGCGTACCCACAGCCTGACCAGATTAGAGGGTATGGCAGACAGGGCAGCACGGGGGGGGACTGAAGCCCGCTGCTGAGCCTGGCTTGGACTGAATTTGGGAGACCTGACATAAAGAGTACGTATAGGGTAGAGGATGTGGAGTCCCATGTCACATTCATCTAAATTCTTTTAACTGTGTTGCTGGGAAGCCTGATGACCAGTCTGGGCCCAAGGTGGGTGCAGGAGCATTCCTTCCCCTCACTCGTAGCCTGCTCACCTCCTCTATGGCCAGCAGCACCTTGGAGCGCACCGGGACCACAGAGCACGCCACCGACAGCAGCCAGAAGAGGAAGAGGAAGAGGGAAGAACGACAGCCCCTCTTACGCTCCAGCTGGATCACGCACACTGCCAGGATCTGGGGGAAGAGACCAGATATGACTCACTGCCAGGACCTGGGGGAGAGGCAAGCTATAATCCACGGCCGGGACCTGAGTGGAGGGACAAGCTATAGCCTACTGCCAGAACTTATGGGGAGACCAGCTATGACCCATAACTGGTAGCAGGGGGGGAGACCAGTTGTTAAATAATGAGGAAGAAATCAAAAAGAGGCACTTCAGGATTTAAAATGTAATACACACACCAGACACCAAAGTCAATATTTGTTGCATTTTACAGGACAACAACACTGGGGTCCACACTCAGACAGACGGTCTGTAAAACCAGACTGAAACCCTATCACTGTAAAACCACATGGATAGAGTACTTAACCATTGACATCCTCACTATATACATGTAATTTCAATGGTTACGTGCTCTATACAGTCTGGTTTTATAGTGTATAGGTCTTATTTTGTTGGATGGTGAGACATTCTACACTCCTGAAATAGATAACGACCGTTTAAACAGGCCGCTGGATCTGCCAGCAAGAACCGTTTGTCTATCTGAGTGTGGACCCCAGCGTTGTTGTCCCCTAAAAAGCAAAAAAATATTGACTTTGGTGTCTCGGGTGACCACAGCCTCTACAAGGAGCCCCGTCTAAACTTTAAGAGGAACAGAAACGGAATGTTTGCTGTTTATCGCAGAACACACTGAACTTAATCACTTACAGCGCAACCTCTTTTTTATCCGTCATAAATCTGAAACTCCTACACCGTATAAACAAGCCACCGTTTGAGCACGATAATTTACTCATCTACAAAAATAACCAGCCCCACGTTTACTCATTTCATGACATGAAAACAGATACTGTTCTGTCTTTTTTCTTACCAGAAGATAAACTCGTAGTGGGTAGTGTGTCCTCGTTTTCGTTTTTTATTTATGTGACGTGCTCTTCAGTACAACGCGCGAGGAATGATTTCCTGACTTGAAGTAATGATTCATAATATTTGGCCAGAAAGTTTTCCTTTGTATTGGAATCTAAATCTAAAAAGCTTAATTGTTATGATGGTGTATGTGTATTTTACCCTAAACATAATATTGTGAAACCGGCCCGTGTGTATGAACACAAATTAAACTGGATTTCGGATTAGTTGCCCTGTTCAGTCATATATTTGCATGAAGAGTGCTTGGTTACATTATCTCGTAAATGTCAGAACCTGTATCTGGATAAAAAATAACACAGGAGTAACACAGGAGCGCTTAAGAAGTGTGTTGTGTGCACAAAAGCAACAGCTATTCTTAATTAACAAAAGTACAATAATAAACTTTAGAAAGCAACGGCGTCTTTAAAGTGGTTGTGGATGGTCATCAAAAGCACCGACAACAATCATGCCTGTACATTCTTTATTTTTCGAATAGCCTGAATCGATAACGTCTACGCACAGGTGACGGGAAAGAGCGTTACCATCGTCAGACTGCGCATGGCGGGGCTGAGCAGGAACACTAGGTGGCGGTGGATCTCCTGGTACCGCTCCAGCACAATGTAGAAGGACTCCACGAAGCCATAGAATGCCAGGAAGAACCCCAGGACCTACGGGAGAGTGGAGGGGGGGCCGTCTGAGATAGCAACAGAGCTCGGACTTCATAGTAACGTGGATACGTTCTGAAACGGCCGATCTGAAAAACTCTTATGCCAGTATCAGAGAATATCTACCATTCAAAACATATCGAATACACATCTTAATGTCAAAATGCATATGACTCTAGTTTTGTGTATATTTTTACATGTATTGTAGAAAACATTTTATAATATCCATAATTTTACAATTAATCACAATGATTATTAAATCCAATGATTATTAAGCATTATTAAATTACAAAACTGAAAGTGACATTAAAATAAATTCACTCAGGTTTTTCAGTTATTGGAATGTTCATCTAATATTTAATATGTATGCATTGATGCTGTTTGTCTTCCATAATATCATGCAATATCAGCCCTTTCAAGGGATGTTAGATGGGGTAATGAATTGAATTAGTCCTTAGAGGAAAATGCCCCTTACTGGCTCAACCAACACCACATTAAGCAGAAGACTGGGCTTCCCATCCAAGCGCTAACCAAGCTTATCAGGGCTTTTGCTGTACTGAATGAGACAGCCACAGAATAAGGTGATGTCAGCTGGCTGTCTCTTACACCCATTTCCTATGCGATTAGACTCACCGTTTTGGCCCAGCAGATCTTTGATATACATATGTACCCTTGGTCATGGCAGCGGAGGTACAGGCAGTAGAAGGGGGCGCACACCCAGAGGTAGATGCAGGGGACCCACACCAGCACCGTGTTCTGGAAGCACTGGGTCAGGTCAGGGCTGGACGTGTGCCATGTCCGGTTCCAATCCTAAAACACGGGAGGGGAAACAAACAAAGAGATCAAATATCAAGCCCTGCATGCGTCTTGCCACACTATGAGGGGATCCAAAGGCAACTCCCTTTGTCCTGTGGCCATGTCACCGATGTGCAAAACAGTAGTCACTGATCACTGCATTGCAACAGTGTGCAATACAGTAAACCGTGGCCTTTGTGATCTCTTACCACAGTGAATGCTTTCATCAACAGACTGAGTCTGTGGTAAGTCCTCCCTGTGCTCACATATCCATGAATCACTCATCAGCAGGATCATTCACTACCACCAAATATTGTGTAAGTAAAAAAAAAAATGCTAAAAGCCTGCAGTCTGGTTGTCTTTGTGACGAGAATTTAGGTGCATTAAAGTGGCCTGTGGAGCTCTTGGGAAACATAACCCAATGACCTTGTGTGTTGTGAGTCAAGCCTGTGTGGTGAACAAAAACAGCAATCAGGTGGGAACTTTCACAGAGCAAATGTGATTCATCCGTGGTTGGTTTTTTTTTTTTTTTTTGTAAAAGTGGCATTTGTTGAAAGTTGGGTTTTAGGCAATGTTCCCTTGAAGTAAATAAACACATTGTACATAAAGTCTAAATTTGTAACCTTTGGGTAATTAATGAAACTGTTTTTAAAGGGACTTGACTTCTTATTATAGCTTGACATTAAATGTTCTCTAGGGGAAAAAAGTGTTGTTTTTTTAAATGAACTACCAGTTCAATGAATGAGCCAAGCATCCAGCCCTTTCACGGCTGACTTCGGAATGCTTGATTAGTCCAGTCAAACACTTTGACTAGGTTTTAATTCTCTTTATAGATTGACCCTGGGTGCTTTTTGAACAAAATGAACATCATGCCATGTCATGACATTCACCTCCAATGTTCAGCAGTGGATAAGGGGAAACTTTGAGTCTGAGCTGAGGAGGTAGCCTGCATCTCAGGCCATGTCCAAATCTGAGATAATGTTGCACACTATGGCTAAGCAATAAAGAGCATCAGGTAAATCACCCGCCCAATCAGTGCACAGTTAGTGTCTCTACTTTCATAAGTAGGTAACAAGTAGCGCTCCTCTCAGCAAGGAGGGGTAGTGTGTCCATATTTCAGATATGGGACAGCTGTCACCAGACATATACGAGACTGGCTGAATGAGGCAGGCCTGACACTGCTGGTAAGCCAGTCCGGGGTGGAGGTGGTTAGGGAAGGAACATGCTGACCTCACAGACGTGGGCCCAGCAGCCCAAACTGCCTGTCCGATGAGAGGGGGTCGGGCTGCAGGGTGGAGCTGGAGACGATGACTGGAGCTGGAGCCGCAGGCCTCAGCCCACACTGTTACATAAGCAGCCTGTGCTAACATCACTGTTGTTTTCAGACTCGATCAAAATCCTGAGCCCCAGCCCCAACCGTAACCATAAATGGGCTTGTTTTGCCTTCACACAATCTCAATCTGGTCTGAACGCAATGACGACATTTACGAAAAGGCGTCCCAGAACAGCTTGCGGGCTGAGATGCCTACAATGGGAGCTTGCGCTCCAACTGCAGTCAGATATACCTGCGGCCGACCTGAGGCAGCTGTGGTTTCCACAGCGCCCACTTGTGTTCTTGTACTTGTGTTCCCTTAGTTCAGCTTGTGCATTGGGTGGATATCTTGGCTTTTCAGCTTGTGCATTGGGTGGATATCCTGGCTTTTTAAAATACACTGTGTACAAAAAATACATCAAGAGAAGACCGCCAAACCAACTAAAATGGAACGGCTCCAAAAAAGTTAATGATTATACATAAAATCATGCTGGCTGTGAAAAAACAAAAAAAATAGTCATTATGAGGCAGTTAATGTATGACAGTTAAGGGATTTGTATGATGGTAACATTTACCATGGTCACAGCTGTCAGTAATTCTGAATTACATAACTTCCAGTAAGAAAGTTTTTCAACATGGTTTGCATGTTGGTCTTGCTAACGCAATCCAAAAGCTTCTCAGAGAGCGTCAATCCACATGCTAAATTGCTTATTAAATATGGCTACAGGAATGGTTTCAGTCTACATTCCAACCCTTCACGTCTGTTTTTTGCTGGTAAAAACTCACTGCCTGGGACAGGTTATTTCACCAAGACATTCAAAATACGTAATGCCCTCACTGAAGGAAGGAGGGGACAATCAGGTGGCATAACTCTAAAGCAAAAGATCGTCACTATAGTTACAATCGTTGTAAGAGTTATGATGGGTGAGTGGCCAACAGTTGTCTTGTAACTGACAAAAACTGGGTCATAAATAAAACAGCACAACCGCAAAACAGTACAAGATAAGCACTCCATCAGCACTGTCCATCAGACTTGTTTACCATGCTCACCAAGTTGTGAAAATCAAGCCCAGAAGTTAGAAGGTTTTCTACAGCGTAACATGTGTTGAAATAACAGCGCGACACCGCAAGGTTATGGGGACGTTTCCAGATCGAACTTGCTCAACGAATTACTCAAATCTCAAACTCGGGCTTGACAGACGAAACTAAAAAAAGAGCCATTCAGCACACCACTGACCACAGAAAAAGTAGACTGAATTACACAGTAAAACCAAATACATCCTCTGCAACATACTACAACTGAGTTTCTAAATATTCTCATTGTTCCAATCAGAATCTGCTCATGGTAAGGTTGTGAACACCATGACCATTTGAGCAAAACGTTAACTTATCAGCGCGCTATGACATGTATTTCTTTTGACAGTGTAACCTAATTTGAAAATTAGTTTTGACGTACAGTTCCTGGAACTGAAAAACCATATTAAATACTACACCAGTGGGATTCGTGAATTCCTTTTTTATATTTAAGTGGGGCAAAAACCGATTGATTGATTTAAAATAATTTACTACGGTATTAATAGGCTATGATTTGAAATATCACTAAAGTGATATAGAAACACAATACGCAGAGCATGTTTCTCCTGAGGTACGTTTTACCCCGTGTTTTCAGGCTTTGGTCTGAGGGGGATACATTCATGATAAAATAGAACGCAACGGGTTTTTTTTATTTCTTTCTCAAAATTATTTTTGTTTGTTTATGTGTGCTGTGGGTAAATAATAGGGCCTAAACGTTTACGGCTGAAACAGTAATCTGATAAACCGCAGAGCGGTTTCGAACGCTCCGGATGTCACGCTATTCTGCGACGCAGATGTTCCATAGGACCTTGGCACGCTGTCACTCGCAGATGTTTACAGCGGTTAACGGCGATTTCCCAGTGGCCGCGCTCAGCGCGCAGGCGCCGTGTCGGGCTGGGAAAGGTGAACGAGTGCATGAGCCGTTCTGCCCGTCCTGCTTTCAGCTGACAACAAAAGGCAAGGCTCGTTCTTCACTCGATCACCCCCCGACACGTGCTGCGCTGGTCTTTGGGACGAACAAAACAGGTCTCAATACAGGACAGAATTTCATGTTTTGCTGGTGGCATCAGGCTGCACTTGTTGCTCCAGCGTATTTGTACTCGGCTCTCTTGGGTTTTTTTTGTGTGTGATTCAGCAAGTTCTTCGGTTCCAGATAAACTGCTGACACTCTCCGAGGAGGCAGGTTAATTGAAACGAAACAGATGAATATGTTGGTTAAATGCTCAGCTGAGTTTAAAGTGTACGCGCGCAGTGACACTGCAGGACCATGGCTGTTTAACCCCTGGCGGAACAGCTCTGTCGTGATTGTTTTCTTTATTCCCATAAACCGCGAGGAGGAGTGCGTACAAGGCAACGCGCGCTTTCTGTCACCGTCAGCTGTAGTGATCCGATAAATTGAGGTGAATGATTCATAGTTCAGCCGCCATTGGCGCCACGTCATTCACTGCGCTCAGGATCATTTTTTGCAGAGTCAATGCCAATTCCGGGAGATATTTTGTCCAAAAGTTAGGACTGCTGTTTTTTAAGGGCGCTCACAGGATTCCTGACAGATCTGCGTGGTTTTTCTTAAAGGAAGAGACTTGCGGCTGCCTCCTGACACCCAGCAAAAATTTTACTGTCATTAAGAGCCAAAACCCCAAAGCAGAGCTGGGAACTATTGACTCACTGTACAGTCATTGTCCTAGAATCTGTGTATGAGAGAGAAGCACTTTCTGTCCCAGTCTAGGATTTTAGCTTACTCTAAAAACTATAGCTTTTAAAAGCACCCGATTACACCATGAGAAAAATACAACCCAGGGAAAGGTTTTGGTTGGACATACCAAGCATATTAGGCTTCATACTGCAAATTGTTAAGGGCCTCAAATTTGTATGTATTTGGTTTTTCTAAGAAAACAATTTATTGTTGACTTCTTTAACCAGGAAACCTAAAATTTCACATTTCCATTACAGATATGTGTGAGAGGATGGCTGTGAGCAAAACCTTGGATAATATTTTTAAAAAAAACAGCCCTATGTAAAATGGCACCTTCTTCAGTAGCTGACAAATGTTGGTTTGTTATGTTGCCTGGCAGGGTCTTGGTGTCATGGCCGCCAGCTCTGTCGCATTCTCACCCAAGCCCATGTAAAGGATCTATGGAGTTTGCCATTTGCATTGACTCACAGCATCCTGGGAAATCTCCGGGCCTTCGCTATAGACTGATGCATTACAGAGCTGGATGGTTGGGGGAAAGTGGTGTTTTTTAGCTGTAATCCTCTGCGCCTTCGAACACTGGCAAAAGATGAGGGTGACTGCCCATGTGCTGGATGCTTTGCCAGCCCTCGTCACTGAAAGCAGTGTGGCCCAGTCCTTTACATCATAATCATCAGGTTGTCAAATTCAAGTCCGTGGACAGGTTATATACACTGACACTAAACAGTCTGGTGCTAGCCACACTGGATTGTTTGTCCAAATAAATCTCTTACACCACAGGATGTCTTATGTCATCACTCCATGTATGAGTGGATTGTCTGATACACTATGTTATCTGTTGTGTATGTCAACAAAGAGTATGTTGTACATTATTTATTGTTCATCACATGTGTTTAATGTAAGATTTGTGTATGTGTCAGGACCTAGCCTGAATGATAGTAGTACAATAAAAATGTCTCATATTAGAGAGACAAGTCTTGGTTATGGATTAGATGCTAATTAAGTGATCAGTTTCGAATGAATGATTTGCTTTAGTTAGGTCATGACCAAAACTGGATGTTTTTGGTTAATCATCAGCAGGTAAGCTGTGTGTGATCTATAAGAAATGACCCCCAAAGGAATAACTCACTTGATTTCATGAAAATATGAACAAGAGAACAAGATGTGAGAATGCTGACTTTTAGCATCATAAATGCATTCTCTTAACTTTGGAAATGATTTTAAAAACCTCCAGTGATATTTTCTTGATGACTGGCGTATTTACAGTAAACCACCACAGTTGCAGTCAATGAATCACCCAGACAATTGCAACTCAATATGGAATGTCAGTGAATGGCAAAAACACTTCTCTTCGTGTGAGGTACATCTCATCGATCAACGTCAAGGCATACCACAAGTATATCGCTACAGTATGTAGCATGAATGATCATGTACATGTACACATCAGTACCAAACAAAGACATTAAGGGATGAAACAAAATTGTCTGTGATTGAAAACTTGCCTTTGTGCGCAATATATATATAATATATATATACAATCTACTGGTTATGCATGCAAAGCATAAACTTATACATTAGCGGCAAAAACACAAGGGAATATCTTTTAAGCATTGTTGGTTTCAGAGCTAACAGCAGAATTTTTGTTATTTTAATTAAGTATGCTCTCTGACAATTATACCACATCTTGCAGTCAAAACATAATCTCTACCTTTTTGTCGCCTGTTGAAAACATAACTCTGAGATGTTCTGCCTCCTTTCTGTCTGAATGCCTGTTTCTCTGTAAGGCAATCTACACCTGTTCACCTCCCTGTCCATCCACCTTTCTATAGGTCTGTTAATCTGTAAAGCAGTCTACATCTGTTCATCACTGTCTTTTTGTATGTGTGTCTGTCTTTCTGTCTGTTTTTGTTTGGGTTGGCTTGTCAGTCAGTCTGTCAATCCTTAATCTCTGTTCTTCCACTTTTCTGTCTGTCTGCCTGTCTGTCCAGCTCTCAGTCTGTGCTTCTGATTGTCCATCTCTCCCATCTTTGGGACTCACCCACAGAGGGTCCAGGCCACTGCGACTGCAGAACACATCCATCCACGCGCCCTTTCCTGTCCTGGCAGGGTTCCTCACTTCCCAAAGGAGATCCCTGGACCCTGGGCAGGGCAGTGAAGTTTGTCAGTGAGTTGTCTCAGCGAGTCGGGCACTCACTCCTTCAGCCACTGCAGAGTCTGATCCAGCCCAACTGTCTGACTGACTGTCCTGTTTATTAGCTTTGGGCCTGAATCTGATCTCTCTCCCTCTGTCTCTATCAAACTGTCTCTCCCTCCGTTTCTCTCAGCATCTGTCTCTCTGTCTAACAATGAGTATCTCCCCCTTTCTGTCTTTCTCTCCCTATTTATGCCCCTCTCCCCCCCTTGCCTTTCTCTCTGTCACTTTTTCCCCCTGTACCTCCTGCCTCTCTCTCTCTCTCTCTCTCTCTCTCTCTCTCTCTCTCTCTCTCTCTCTCTCTCCTCTCTCTCTCTCTCTCTCTCTCTCCTTTCTCCCACGCCGTGGTCAAAATACCACAGCAACTCCCCAGGAAAAAAAATCCGACAACACCCCACCCCAAAAAGCCATGCCCTCCAATCTTACCACCCCCCTTCAAATCCACCCCCTCAGAGGGCTCTGCCAAATCTCTCCCCCTGTTACTGAAGGACTTGCTTTCATACAAACAGGACAGGCTATTTGTGATAGACTTTGTGCAGTGTGAAAGACCAGCAATCTGAAAACTGACACTACAGTGTGAATACCATAAACTCACAATATTTATTTAAATAACCAGGCCCTATACAGCATAATATGTTTATTTTAGGTCTTGGAACCTCTCTGTCAGAATTCATAAGTCAAATATATTGTTTATCCAAGCTTTTATTTCATGTATTCAGGAAAAGAACTTGATTTTAATTTGCTGTTTGTGTTGTTTATGAATTAGTTCCATTGAATAGTTTATTGAGAGCATTTTCTGATAAATAAATAATAAAATTGTTGTGTGTGTGTGTAATATATATATCTTATATATAATATCTTGCAGGCCAAGTAACACATTAGTGCAATATTTTTACAGATCATGCCGAAGATTACATTGTCTTGAGCATCTGGAGTTTGTGCGTGGCTGTGTATCAATTTCCGGCACCGTTTCAAAAGATGTGATCTGCACCATACAGTGATGTACCATCCAGCCAGGTACTGGGCATAATTCTACCTGTTGTCCCTATTGGCATCGTCCTGTGGAATGCAACAGCTCGGTGCTGTGTTTTTGGAGAGCAGTGTGCATGTATATCTCAGAGGGGAACAGAGGCTCAGAGAGACGGGTCTGAGTAATTAGCTGGCAGTCATCTTGAGACCTGAAACAGCATGCTGCTTATTTGCTGTTCTCCACAGTCTGAGTCTGAGGATAGTCACCGGATGGGGGGCGTGGACAGGGCGGGTCGACAGGTGGGATGGGACATCCCGGAGAGGTGCTGCAAAACACCTGGGGGATGGTGGCTCACCAGGGCCCGGGCCATCGAGGGCAAAACAGCACTAGGAGGAATATTTGCCTCGAAGGTGCCTACACAGCTGCCATCTGAAAAAAACTGTGTCAGCACTTCTTATCGCGTTTATCATTTGACATGTCTAATTGGAGGTTGAAATAAACTTTCAAAGTTTTCTGGGAATAAAATCAGTGAGCATTTAAAAATTAACAGGAAAGGGTTTAAAGTGCACATTCCAAGCACACAGCAAGTCAGTGGGTCTTACAAGCAAGACACTGTAACTAACCAACACTTGTCCTGAGTTTTATTTCCCTCACAATACCACCCTATATTCTATTTGTCTTCATGCAAATGCAAATGGAGAATATTATGTCATAATGTACTTTATACCGTCTCTCATTTTTGTGAGTTATACCTTGTGTTAATTTATACCGTGCACCTTCTCAAATATCCACTATATTGTCCAAGGCCCTCGCAAAGGATCTAAATTGACTTTATTGTGAAGTAATCTTGAAATTTATAAGTAGACGTAGACTTGAAATGTACCATTTTCAAGATTTCTTCCAGCTGCAGGGATCTCATCAACACTTCACAGCTCAGCTCAACCCAAGGAAAGTGGGTGCATGTTCCAAATTATTGATTGACCACTGATGTGTTGCCTGCTTGGTACACCAGAATTAACACTTCATTTCAAAATAGTTACTGAATCCTTTCTTCCAAGAACACTCAGCAGTGATTTCAGACTTTAATTATCCACACATGCTAAATTGAAACTTCACCATAAACCACTGTTTTTATTCCCCACAAAAACATCCTTAGGTGCCCTTTGAGGAGTCACCATACACAGATGGGCCAATGGTAGTGGGAATGTTCAGCAGATATCATTAGCCAGTTGGCTGGGGCAGAAATGGAGTAGAAGAAAGAACAGAAGCCAGGGTCTGGACAATGCAAATCCCTAACTTTGTGTAGGTTGAATTTTATGCACAAGTCAGAAAGCAGTAATCAGTGCCAGACCCGGTTGCTTCATAGGGTCAGAGTTCATCCTTACTTCTATGGTGCAAGTGGTCTTCATGTACAAGTGCAGTTATTAGACAGGTCACCAGTTTGGCACAAATTGATGTTGCAAATGAATAATTCCCCATAGTGCATGCAACGCTGGGACAAAGATCAAACACTAGTCCTTACAGGACCTGTAGGTTTCTTTAGCGCCCTTGAACATTGACACGTCACAATCGATACTATTGCAGCGTGTTGCTTGGAAATGCTTGCAACAAGGACAACAGCAGATAATTGCTCAAAAGCAGCTGCCTGATGTATGATGGCATTGCATACATTTATTGCTCTATAACACTGAAAACAAGTCACAAAGAACCCAGAGTAGCTGATCCATGCTGTTTTTTTATGTACAGTTAAACTACAAAGAGGCTTTATACAATTGGAATGTGGGCTGTATTTCAAAATATGTCAGGTTTTTACCTTTTCATTCATAATTTTATGCATGTAAGTTATTTGTAACATATAGGGAAATATTTTATTACATTTTCTTAAGAATCTACTTAAGGTTGTCAACTTCTGTACACGACATTGTTGCTGTGCTCCTATCAGATGGGGGAATTCCCCTTTACTCAAGTGACATGTTTTCAGCTGTGTATTAGCACGCTTCTCTATTGACCTAGTCACGGTAGAGTTGCTGATGGCAGCAGCTCTGTGGGGACGAATGATAAGACGTCGACGTGCTAAAGCTGTTTAGCTGCTGCGCTGCGAGGGTGATATCCGACGCCGGGATCTGCTACCAGCCAAGCCGCGATTTAAAAAAAGTGCGCGAAGCTGTTTTTAGATCCTCCGCCACGTGGGGTCTCGAAGTGGGTCATCCCTGTTTTCGTTTTTCGTTTCCGAGAGCTTAATTATATGTCTTTTAAAGAGACACAAGAATCTCTCAGTGGTCTTGGTTATGACTGTACTGTCAGTGTTTTTAGATGGGTTTTAATCTACTGTTAGATGGTTTTCATAATGCTGCTTTTATGCCAAGAATGTCCTCCATGGCTTACATTTTTACTCATCGCATATTATTTTTACACATTACCCACTTTTCAAGATACACACTGTATCTTGATTTAATTTTGGTAAAATACCTTTCTCAACGGTACGACTGCAGCATCTTTCCCAGCAATCAAACTGACAACCCTCTGGTCAGAGAACCAACCCCCTACTCTAGTCTGACACAATATTTTCAGGTGAGCTACCTGTGCTGCTATTACTGTTCTCCAGTCATAACAGGACTAATAACAGACCATGTGTACGCACACACACACACACACACACACACGCACACACACACACTTGTTTTTACGAATTGACTGAAACAATGCCATCTCTAATATGACCTTGTAGGATTGTCCTTTGCCATTCCTGTGTGCTATATTTAGTGTAACCAAGCAACAATTAGTGTAACCACCAAGCATGACATTTGAAATGTAATAACATTCACACAACAGATAGATTGATGGATGGTTTTTCCTGACAGCAAATCCAGGGGATTTAGCAAACACATGAAAACAGCTCTTTCCCCTCCTCTTTGTTGTCTGTGTCTTCTGGGATAGTCCCCTGCTCCAACCACCGACCACACTGTAAGAATCAGGACAAGGACACAGCAGTTGCAGGCCTTGATCCAGTGGCAACGTCTCTTTTCCACTCTTCAAATTGCTTGAAATACTCCGGGATAAAATGATGTGTTCAAATGCGCCTCCATTTGGTGCATGGAAAAAATGTCCCACAGACCAGCAGTATTGCTTTCCTTTCTTTTATTATTATTTTTTTTTACATCTAACTGTACGTCACAATGGTGAGGTGTGGGTGAACAACAGAGAAGTAAATCAAAACACCAGAAATGAACTTTTGCGTGTGCGTTACTGTATATATACATTCGCCGCACAATAGACAAACGTACACACATTTATCTCTATGTATAAATACACTGCATTACAATGACAAAAATATGAAGATTAGAGCAACTGAGCTATACTTTATGGCGGTGCAGTGTAGAATAACTGTTTCATAAACAGGGGTGAGGGATCCTTCTCTGGAGAGAAGAGGGTTTTGCGTGAGCCAATGGGAGCGTACGCGTGGAAAGATACGCTGGGGCCGATGTTTGGCCCACCCGCAGTCATGGGCGCAGAGGCATAGCGCGGCTTTGGCTCCGGAAGGCAGCGTGAGCGGTGTTCCCAATTACGTGAAATTTGTTGCCAGAACCGTAGACTTTTACAGCCCTTCCTAGTGATGTTTACAAACAGGCAGCTGCTAGATTCTATTTTTGTCTTTATATTTGTTTACATATTTATCCCTTTTATTTTAGCATAGGTCCTCATACAGGACGACAGTGCTGACATTTTTATGTTTACTGTTTAGGTGGCTGGATATTGGCAGGGAGAGTTCAGGTTAAATACCTTGATGATTTTACCAAAGCAACCCAGGTTAAGCATACGAGAGCCAAGCCACTCCTGGGAGTCGGACTAGCAGCTTTCTGGTTTGAAGCTCAGTATGCTAACCACACTCTTTGTATTGTATTTTCCCTTTGCCACAACTTATCAATTGTAAACTGCAAACAAATGACTGAGCAAATGCACAAACAGGTTGACAGAAAGTGGAGTGATAGATTAAACAGACAGAATAGCAATTACAGAATCCCCACTGCATTCTGAAAAGGCCAGAAAAGAGTTGGCTATTGAAAATACAGGACACCTGTGAAAAATAATCAAAATTTCCATCTGGACAATCCCCAGTACTATCCATTAGCGATATTTGTCTACAAAAAAATACATCTTTTGGCAGGCTGTCTGGTGACTTTTTTTTCCCTGAAGAGTTAGTAGCGCTGGGTGTCATGTGACTCTGCCAGTTTCTGAATCGTAGCCCAGCGGTGGTGAACCAGTCCAGGTCATCTCCACTTCCTGTGGCCTCCCACCGGCGGAAAAGCAGTCTAGTCAAAATAGTGGTCTCATTTTGGGTTTTGCAGACTCCGAGCAAGGCATAAATATAGCAATATTGGCATGTGTACGTCTGTGTTTGCATGTGTGCATATATGTGAGCATGTGTATTTGCCCATGTGTGTATGAGTGTGTTTGTGTGTGTGCATGTGTGTGCTTGTGTGTGTGTATGTATGTGTGTGTGGCAGAACGCGGGACAGAATCATTAAGTAAATAAAATGAAAACAAATGGAAAAAATAGAGTTTGTTTCTCTCTGTTTAAATAAGCTTTGTGTAAACAGTGCAGTTGCGGCATTTTGGGTGGCAAATGTTATGATGGTTTCAAGTGTGCAAGCTTACACAAGGCACTGTTACGAGGGTTTCAGGTGTGAGTGTGCACAAGGTCCTGTGACAATGGATTCAGGTGTGTGAGCTTGCACAAGGTCCTGTGACAATGGATTCAGGTGTGCAATCCTACACAAGGTGTTGTGACTCCCTTTGTATTTTTACTCTGCCAAAGGTATGCTGGAATATAGTGTTATGTGAAATCCAAGAAATAAAGAATACAGGTTTAATGTATGTCAGAATACACTATATATATATTGCAAGTTGCAAGCATATATTTATTACTACTGTCAGTTTCCTCTGTGTTTTTTGTTGTGTCTGTATGTGTATGTTGTTTTTTTCATATTAGGAAAAACTTATATGGAACATTTATTATTTTTATTTTATTTTATTTTATTTTATTATTTATTATCCAGTGCTCATATTATTCTTCCTGTGTCTTTTTCCACCCCACTCTCTCTGTAGACCATATAAATTCTTTACAAAGGTACTTAAAAATCTACTTCTGTGCCTCTGTGAAACAACTGGAAATCCTTTAACACATTTGTTTGGGACAGCGAAGGCAGTTTGCAGGTATCTCAGCTATGTGAGCTCCATCACTGTAAATTTTTTCCCATCACCTCCCCCACTGTTCCCTACAAATATTCAATTCATTCTGTGGAATAAGTATGATACTTCTTTTGAAAAATGACAAAAAATTATCTTATGGAATTTTTATTTTATGGAATTTATCTCACAAAATATGACATTTTGCAACATAATCTGAAATACATGCAGGATTGTACCTATTTAGTGGAATTCTTGATATGACTCTAGTTGTATACAGTTTGTTTTCACATTTACTAAGGGTACATTTCTTGATTGTTAGATCTTGTGAGGGTCAATGGATGATATCTACACCTTGTGCACCTTACTGTTACACCTTTTATGTTATGTGGTGTAGCGTAGTGGTAAGGAATCGTAACCAAAAGGTTGCTTGGGGGGACTGCTGGGGGGGACTGCTGCTGTACCCTTGGGCAAGGTACTTAATTCAGAATTGCCATAGTAAATATCCAGCTGTAAAGATGAATAAAATTGTAACCTATATAAGTTGCTCTGGATAAGCACATCTGCTAAATGACAATAATGTCAAAATATATTCATTTTTAAGTATGCTTCCTGTTATAGAATAGCCGAGAGGTGAAGGGGAAAAAAACTGTTGAAACCAAGGATTTGATGATGCCATGATGGTGTTTTATTCACCCAAACCCGTGACAGGTGAAAGTAACAAAAATAATATTAAACTAACAATGAAAAAAAGAAAAAAAATACTAGTGCACACAAAAACAAACAAAATACAAACAATAATTGCCCAAGGCAGGCAAAAAGAGAATATGCCAATTATACAGCTGCTCTCGGCACCACTGCCCTCTTAACCAGCTCTCTCCCCTACTCACTGAATGCTGCTTTTATAAAGGAAGTCCTTTTAGAATAAACTAAGAAGAATCAAATAAATCAATTAACTAAACAAAAGCAACAAATCAATAAGTATTGACATACAGGCATCTCTCTACCATATTTAAAATGTTTCATGTGTATTTGGCCTCTATCAAACACAATACGAATCAATTAGAAAAGATTAAAAAGCAAACACAGGAAACTCCCCCCACAGTCACAGCTGATGTTGTTCAGCCCCATTTGCCCGTGCCCTCTAAACACTACAAATCCCATCAGCCCCCAGCCCTCAGGTCATTTGGCTGATGGAGTCTGTCCTGCTGGTGCCTTTTTATGAACAGATAAGCCATGTTCCCCCAAACCACAAACATTTCATTTACTTTAGCTGCTAAAGAGGTGGTATTGACAAAAATGTCCAAGATTTAGAAATTCTTAAACATCCAGTTGGCCACCCTGCGTGTTAAGATATCAGCCTGTTTCCTTGTTAGTTTGTAGAGTCCATGGTGTGGGTGCGTTTGGGAAGAGGTAAACAAAGGAGTTGGTGAAATAACATGTCTTTTCCTTCAACTTGGGAGTCTGTACATGTTTGTCCAGGATATTCCTGTTCATTTTAAAAAGGTCCATGGAACGGACACACACTCCGTTACACTTCCTTTCGATGATCAGCACTGAGCAGTGTACACTTCAGAGTTTATTAATGAGATACTGTGTTTTCACTGGATTTTTCATACGGGATCTCATGCGAGAGAGGGCGAGGACACATCACTGTTTCCTGGACCGTCTCTCATTCCATCACCAGCACCAAACTCACAGACCTCTCATCACCATGCCATCCTGGCACCTAGGAGTTTTAGCTCCCATTCTAAGAATGCTCACAAGCATTAACATTCTTCAGAAATATAATTGGTTGAATGTAGTTTACCCCCCTTAACCTTTGTCCTTTTGAGGTGATGATGGACTGTATAATAACCACTCGGGTTTGCATCATTGCCTATAATCTTGTCTTGAGCAAGGTATTCTGGGAGAAACCATATAGGCCACTATGCAGGACCCACAGAATCAGCAAAGAAAAGAGGCCACGAATTATACTGAGGGGTGACAAAAATGGTGGTAAGTCATGAGATTTCATGCCAAGAGAAACCACTTGGGGACTGTGACAGCCAGAGAGATGTTTGTGGCAAACTTTAATGAGGATTTAACTCTCTTACACCTCTGCTTCCAAAGTCAACTCACAAGATAACTAAGGTCATGGCTTGGTACCAACTGTTGGAGTACCTGTAAGGTGGAACTGGTGCAAAGAGTAATTATGATGTATGCTGTCATCCCTATCACTAGGATATTAACAACAATTTCAGTACAGTACTCTACGATAAATACAATAACAACTGAAACTTTAAACGCCATCTAGAGAAAAATGGTGAGAGGTATGTCTGATATGTTTGGGGTTTTTAATGGGTTAAATGTTTTGGGGTTTTTTTCTGTTTTAAGCATTAATGATTGTAAGTACAGAACGATAAGAACAATATTACACACCCCTCTTGGTGACAGATACAAAGTCCAAAAAATAAAAAAAAAAATGCAAGACATGTATTAAAATGGAACTGAAGCTGAAGAGAGAGGCAAACCACTTAAATGAAGACCTTCCCAATTAGAGGCATGCCGTTGCAACTTGTGGTGTCTGCGTTTTTGACTTTGAGGAGTGTGTCATATTTTAGATTTCCCCGCCATTTTCGACAGATGCAAGCCCACAAACACATAGTTAGGTGGGTTCCTCCAACACAGACACTCTGCCACAGTAATGAACCAGTCCAATCAGTAACAAGACCCACACACTTATGTTTAACATAGCGTCTTCCTGAGGAAGTGAAGTCCCGAGACACTTCATTCGTGTTTATCTGAATCTCTTTTGTGAGGCTCTTTGGCAGTAACATGCCTCTATAATAACGTTCTTCAGATTGCCCTCTCATTAAAATATGAATGTTAGAAAGTAGGGTGCTACCAGTATAACTGCTCATCCAAAGAATGATCCCATTGTGACACATCAACGATAACTTAAATAACTCTGCCTACGTTCACAAACAAAGGAGCTGCATAAAGATGTGGCAAAAGATTCACAACAGGCTGCTCTCATCATAAAAAAGATGTTATCTGGTGGAAGGCCTTATATACCAAATTCTAAAACATCACCACATATGTACAGTCATATTAGACAAGCCTGGTCACAAACCCTAATTCGCTGACAGGTGACCGGATGTTCTGACCACTGAAATCGGCCTCTGTGATCTGAAATCTGAACATCCACCCCTAGCGGTTGAAGTTAACAGTACATGTTTTTCACTGCATACTAGCTATTCGTAGCGCAGGGACGTAGGAAGTATTCTGCAAGGGGCTGTGGTAAGGTAGACGGGGAGGAGGTTCATTAACATTAAACGTTCCAATTCCCCAACCAAAACTGAGGCTGAAAATTTGTTCCAAACTGAGAGTGAATCCACAATGTTTAATATTTCAAATGTGAGGCTGGAGAATGTTCAAATAAATTATTCATTGCACAGAAAAAAGTTTGCAAAGATACTCCTCTGAAAACATATAATCGGGGTCTAATCACCCTCTCTCGACGTAAAGCACTGCAAATTATTTGGGCTTCAGTGTTGACCGGATCACCAAGAAAAGGGCATGCCATGTCAGGCAACTGTCTCCAACCTAAATGCTGCAGGTTCAGCAGGTGTTCTGATGAGTAACTCCAGGTTAGTTCAAATAAACCTGCTAGCGAGCAGGTTAGCCTCAGATCGTAAATTGCTGCAGTAACTGACCTAGTAGTAACCCTGTTGCTTTCCAATATGGCGGCCTGAAAAAGGCCTTCGGAACAGAAAATCCCAAATTTAGTTAGTTACTAAACCTGCTTTCTGAAATACCCCCCTGAAGGAGCAGTAGCCTATAACTCAGTTCTTTAAATTAAAAATAATAATAATAAATTCCCCCACCCCCCTTTTTTAACAGGTGGTGCGATCGCACCCCCACTTCCCACGTCCCTGTCACAGTGATAGCCTGTTATATGTATTTATTGTATACCTATTGGACGTATTCATAAAACCAATGACAAGCAAAGAAGTAATAATAATGAGTCAGTTTACCGCTGCGTTTAATGGTTTAAAAATATCTTTGCTTTTAGAGAAGCGGAGAAGTGCAACCAAACTCTCTTACAGCCGTACATTTCACCCCCACTCCCGAAACATATTAGCCAATGATACAATTGCATGTAAAAAAAAGTCAATGGTTCCTTTAATCTACGCCCCATTGGAAATAAAGCAGGTGTTCGATCTGACGAGGTCGCTATAAAGCGCTGGCAAGTAGCTAACTTACAGAAAACCTTTTCATTGAACATTTTATTATGAAAAAAACAGAACTGTTTTTGCGATCAACACTGTACTCAGACACCGTTTATTGTACTTACTGTCAACTAGTCAGCAGTAAAGCAAAACTTGTTTAGCAGGCTTAGATCATGGCTGGCGTTATGCCTACTTCGTTAGCTAGCTAGTTAGCTAACATAGCTAGCTACAGTTTCGCTTTTGCAAGTTAGATTGGCTCACTAGCAATATTCAGTAACGAATTTGTCATGTCAATTTAAGCCACCTCCTAGACAAGATCCATAGCCTGGCATATTCTTGTTTCATGCCATCGTGATTGTTAAATCCCTAATAGCCCCTCCCTAATGGTGGGCTTTTCCAGGATTCGGTGCATGTGAACCGATTTTCAGGGCATAAACAATCGGTGTGTGTATTCCGATTCCTCAGGAGATGTTGATTAGACAGCAACTGCCAATCAGTGCCCCTGTTTTCAGTAAGGCTATGAACGAGTTTCTCATTCTTAGAAGCAAAAATAACTACAATAAAATAAACATGGATTGTACCCCTGCATAACCATACAGGTTTGGGGATTTTCTTGGATCTTAGTGGCAAGGTTGCCAACAAAATTGAGTCTATGCCACTGTAATACATTCTGCTTTTATTTTAAGTTATAGTATATAAGTTAGTATATGTTACTTGATAGTGTGCAGCTGGACTCCAATGAACTTCTGGCTATCATATTCGATTATCTGCGGGCCTTCTGTAATGGTTCATGGCTTCATACACAGCAAAGTAGCAAAAAATAATGTCATGCAATTCATTTAACCCATATGTTTTGAAACAAAGGAAAGTATTAATTATGACTGTAGAGTGTTAAACTGGTTTAAAGGGATTATCCTGCCTGTGGGAAAACCCATTCAGAAAAATTTCCTCCAGGTAAACAGTCACTTGGTAACATAAAAAATTGCTTTGGAACTTCATTTTTCACTATCAACATAACCTTCCACATGAGAGATCAGACAAGAAACGTCTTTAATTTGGGGTTGGAGCTATTACACAACAAAAGCAGCAAGAGGTCTGCAGATGCAAGGTATAAACACAACAATTATCACTTACGTAAAGTAACAGAGTACCCTCAAGACATGCCCAGTACAGGGTTTTACAAATATGCTCTCTTACAGACCATTCTAATACTCCAGTTCTTGTTGAAACTTGTGAGTCCTTTTCATAAGAAGGAAACAAGTATAGAAACAAACTGGAACATAACTTCAGAGTGTCAAACATTAACATAAGCAATACAATGCAAAAGGAATTCTTCAGAGGAGAGGACGAGCTAAATCAATTATATCAGCAAAACAGCAATGTAATGTTGTGTGCTTATGAAAATTGCTTCAGTAGTCTTGTATGTTCTTTAGGAAATTGAAAGAACTGAAAGATTTTTCTTCAGTCATTTAGGGAATGTCACAGGTTTTTGCCTTATCAAGACCCACATGTGGTAAATCCTGAACATAAACTCTATGTATGAAAGGACTAATGAAGGGTTTATAAAAGTACAGAAGAATGTTTTATTTATTTATTTATTTTTATATAAATCAAATACAATGTCCACATTCCTCCCAAATGAAATGGCAATCATTGACAATATCATGATTTCATTTCAGTTTATTTTTTAAAAATCACAATCTGATTGGCAGATGCTCCATTGTCACACATATTCTCTATATTTAATAGCTGCTAGTATAAGGATGAGTATGTTGCTGTGCATTTGGTCTTTAACTATGTTCTTAATAGTAGAGTTCATTGGTACAATGAAAAATCACACTTAGTCTACTTAACCACCTATTGCTAACCAGCCGTGTCTCCCCAGGACACACACACACACTTTTGGGTGTATCCCGAGTACGAGGCATATTCCCCTGATTTAAACCCTTCAAGCGCAGATTAAGGCCCGAATTACAGGAACAAAAGAGACAGCTGTCATCCCTTAATAATGTAGGAATCAGGCTCCTATCTCCCCGCTCACAGGAAACACAAGGTATTTTGACAACTTTGAGAACAGAGGGCTAGTTTCCTTTGAACGTTCCTCTCCTGTCTGTAGGCTACAGCCCATCCAAAACAAACTCTCCCATGGCAGTGTTCAGAGGCTGGAATATTTGCAACATCCTTACTTTACACAACTATTAAGACTTGTGTTTTAATTTTGGATGAGCGCTGAGCAAATGTTTGTCTTAACCTGCACATTGCTCAATCAGTTAGTACAGTGCTTCGTTACACTGGTGCTACGTCCTGTTCCTGCTGGCCCACATTGCAGGCTTGTTCTCTTTCTGACCAACATCTTTTTGTGGGCTCAGTGAACTGTTAATCAAGTCCTGAAGTGGCTTTGACTCATGTTCATGTTATGATTCCCTTTTTGAATGAATTAGCCATTAGCAGTGTTTGCCAGACAGTTGCAGGTTTACCCACCCATTTCTGGTAAATTGTTAAGTGAGCTATGAAAATGAGTTTTTCGGTAAAGGCTGATCTGAGAGCTCTGCAGCAGCCAGGAACAAAGCACAGCATTCACAGCAGGACCTCAGCGGGGGCGGGGCAGGGGTTTGAGAAATGCACCCCTGCAATGGGCGCGATGGAGAGAGAGACCTGTTGAGAAATGGAGGGCTTGCGAAAGGCTTGCCACAACCTGAAAATCATTTGCACTTCACCTGTGCCACCACAGCTCAGATGAAGCCTGAAACATTAAAAGGGCACCTCACCTCTCTCCTGTCTGATGGAATTACCTTAACGCTTTTAGATGGGTAACGCATTCCGGGGACTTCACAGACGGGCTTAGGAGCAGACCAGGGGCGTTCCTATTAAGAGTGGCTGTTTCAGAGGATTTCATGCTGCAAAGTCACTGTGAGCAAACAAGCATGAGCCCAAATGCACTGTGGTTTAGACATAATGAAAAAGAAAGTGACGGAATATCAAATCTGAAGAAAGTATTTTTCTTAATTATCATGATATTGGCCCTATATTAGAATTTACCCATTCTTGCTACTTTCATATGTATAGCTTTGTGCTTCAAACTGCATGATATATTATAAATATGCATAATTTAGTTTGAATATGATATACATTGTCAGTAAAACTGAATATGTGAACTCCACACATTGTTAGACATGCCATATATTTTCACATATATACAAATCTGGATATTATGAATGTCATATTTTAACAGATATTGATGTAAATTACTCTCTCCAACAGGGGAGTCCAGCAGCTCATTGCTGATCTTATGTGGTCAGCTATGGAATGGATTTAGTTTGGGTGTATGTTAATTGGATGTTTTAACTTATTTCAGCAGACTCAAGGTATGGGAAGAAGTTAGGCTCTTGTGTGAAGAGACACGAACGTAGATGGTTTTGTTCTGGCGACAGTGTCCGACGTGGTCTGGGCTCTGAGACTGTGTAGTTCGACCACCATTCTAACCACCGCTTGCTCCTTCAAGCCCGTGGGCGGGTACAGCTCCTGTCCAAGTGAGCCAACCACACTTCACACCAAAGCAATCCATCAGCTCCCTCGGCTTTGGATAATTGCGGCAAGTGATAGCAACTCTTAAACAATGCTGCCCGGAGAGTAAAATAACACATCTTTCGCTGATGGATAATTTTGAGGTTCCAAGCCTCAAACCCCGCCCATGGGCCAGGTGCTTACATAATGACCATAAACAACATGCCATACCATCATCGCTCAAAATCTCAGTTGTGACATTGAGATCAAAACACCTCTGGTTAATCTAGTGGTGTATGTTCCCATCTCAGACAGATGGAGGACTCTCAGGCTGCACAGGTATTATGTTCAATGTATTCAGCAAAATAGCTGTTATATAACTTGTAACTATGGGTATTTTGTATGGTCTTAATAGATTTTCAAACCTTTTTCTGAAATAAAATATTTTAATTAAAGTAGGCCTGACCAGTTCTACAGTTAAAGTTCTATGCTTAAATGTTAAAGCCAAGATCTATGGGACATATTTCAGGTATATGTCAAAATACAGCACATATATTTAAAAAAATATGTACAGTTAAACATTTAAGACATACATACATTGCAAATTAAACTTTAAAATGAATATTACAATAAATGCAGAAAACAAGCTGACCTTGAAGATTTTACTGCAGGTGACAGATCCATGTCTCATCCTGTTATAAAAAGTAATAACCTGTATTTACAAAAGTCCTGAATATGGGGAGTCATTCAGGGCAGACACACTGTATTTTTCTTGGAAAGACATTCATTGTTCAAAATATACAAACGCATAATCCAGAAATGTTTTGTCCACCACAAGCGGAGAAGGTTGGATAAAGCATGGACAGCATCAGGGTTTCACCAGTAGAGGGCAGAAACATCAGCAGAGCACATACAGCTGTTGAACAGTTCCTGTCTGGTTTTGACCAGTAACAAAAACCCACCAGCAACAACACATTTCTTTGACCTAAAGCAGATGACTGCTAAAAGATGATTCAGCGCAGTCAAAGCTGACTCAATAAGTTCTTTTAAAGCTAAAACTATAGTTGGTTGCTACTGAAACAAGGTTATGGAAGACTTGTTGCTTATAGTTTTATATTTTCACATAGTCCATTTATGATTTTGAATTACTTCCTCAGCCATACTGATTGACAGTGTTTAACAGCTGTCAGGTGTTTGAAAGCAAGCAGAGAGTTCTCAGGTCCCTGAAGGTAAGTGATTATGACTCTGTGATGGTGAGAGTTTTTCAAAGGATGAATAAGGTCTTTTTGAGGTTCAGGCTATTTAGCAACATAGAGGCAAGTCACTCTGTGGTGAGATGTGTCCGAATTGGATCCTTGCCCTCTCCACTCTCCTTTGAAAAGTTTAGTCAGTTTGGCAAAATGTCAAGCCCTGTGTGACACTGCCAACGGAATATTTGTGAAAGCCTGCCATCTATAGGTCACCAAAGTTAATTACATCAATTTAGATTTCTGCAAAGTTGTAACAAGTTTATCACTGTGTCCATGGAGCTAATTGAATGATATCATATAAAAACTGAATAAGGGAATATAGAAATATATTCGCTATATTAAATCTTCCCAAACGTTCCAAACACACAAACAGGTCATTCTCCCAGGTCATTCTATTTAACTATGGCAAGGCATATTGGGTGCAACGTGTCTCTGATTTCGAGCAATAGCGTGAACAATATTTTAGTTTATCAAAGGCATTCCCTAGTGCACTTATTCAGAATGACACATCACTAAGGAGCACCACCAATGTGCTCCCACTGTAGGAAGCATGTGGTTTTGGTGAGTCGCGGGCTGTGTTATTGTTGGTTGACTACAAGAGAAAACACTGATGAGACCATCCAGTAATGACAACAAAACAGTACATGACAGGGTTTGATCCGTGTGCTGCAACTTCGAGTCAAAGACATCTACACACCTGGACAAGCAATGCTAGCTTGGAGAGAGGTAATTCCCAACATTAAGGTGTCATTAGTTAGGCTACCATAAAAATTAAACCTGATGTAGATATTAACTTTCTATTGATAATGTTCAACATCTTGTTCTAATCATTATCAGGGTGGAAAAAAATTGCTACTTTTTGGCACGACACAATAATATTGTAGTAATCACGATCATGTTTGTCGAAGTTACTGATGAAATGGCATTTTGCCTCCGTACGAAAACTGGGGCCTCATTTATAAAACGTTCTTACGCACGTATTTGATCGCATGTGCGTACGCTCAAATCTACGCCAAAGGGCAATCGTACTCAGGCGTAATCGTACCTAATATGAACACGCCCCAACTCCTGACCATGATCCTCCTGACCACTGCTGCCATCCTTCCTCTTGCAGAGAACTGCATTAGGCTATTGGGGATTTTATAGCCTATAGAATGACCGAAATGTTTTACACGTGTGGAACCATAATATGTATATTAAATAAATTTCCTTCAAGGATGTGTCAATTATGCTAATAGAGGTAGTTTTGGAAAATCAATGTGTGTTTTTGTTTTGTTTTCCACAAGTAGCATAGCTTATGTTGTTTTAATTTATTTATAGCTTTATTGAGCAAACCATTACGTAGCCTATAGCCTAAGCAATGTGTTCAATCTAGCAATGCAACTACAACAGCATCTACTGCTACTACTACTACTACTAATAATAATAATAATAATAATAATAATAATGAGGAAACAATTAGGCAGCAGACGACATGTTGGCGCCAGGGTTTCCGTTCGCCGGTAATTACCTGTTTTTGCCTGGTAAAAATTATTAAAAATAAATTAAATTAAATTAAATTAAATTAAAAACTTGCCGGTCAAAATGTCCGGTAATAATGCTCATATAAAACGTAGCCTACATTTTAACGGCTAATGTTGAAGTTATGCTCAATCGTTACTGTTCATTTTGCTTAATCGTTACTGTTCATTAAATAGCCAAACTGATTTAAGGTCCTTGTCATTCTTTCGTCAACCTAGGTGTACATTATATTTGCGTTGGTAACACAGACTGTTATTGAAACGTGACCGGTAAGTTTCAAATTTGTCCGATAAAATAAGTTCTTTCCAGACACCGGACCGGCAAGAAAAAAATCCTAGCGGAAACCCTGGTTGGCGCTCTTAGATTTCTGAATATCTGCAGTAGATCTACTCCAACATTGCCACAAGGAAACGTGCGCACGACAAGTTGGAACCTGACGTGGAGCTAAGTACTTTTCCACGTCAAAGACCGTTTTTATAAATCTGAACTTTGGCGTGGATTTAAGCGTACGCACATTCTAAGATCAAATCTGTGCGTAAGAGCGTTTTATAAATGAGGCCCCGGGGCCCTCATTTATCAACAGTGCGTACGCACACATCTGTGCGTAATGGTTTCGTACAATCATTCCTGCGCAAAGTGTGGATTTTATGAACTTGTAGCCTACTTGTGCTTAGGAATATACATATACATATACGCACATCTCTGACCATGCGTACGCACAACACCCAGTGGTAGAATAGCAAAACTGCAAGTAGAAACCATTGCGAATGTGTGATGTGAACATCTGTCTAGTATTGTAGTTGATTGATAACTATTAAATTAATTTGTATAATTACAATCAGGCATGTAACCAAGTTGATGCAAAAAGGTATAAAAGCACACACGTGACAGGGATTTGAAAATGTAACATGGCTCATCTTGCATTATTAGAAGATTTAGCCCACCGTGCGCTCCGCAGGGAGCGCGTTTTCAGAGAGCGTGCTGACTTGTTTGCGGAAAGTACAGAATGGCTTCTGGGCAGGTACCGCTTTCCAAGAGAAATATTGCTCGATTTATGCCGTGATTTGGGACCTATGTTGGAGCGCGAAACAAAACGCACGAAAGCCATTCCTGTTTATATACAAGTTCTATCCACCCTGGGATTTTTGGCTACCGGCACGTTCCAGCGTGAGGTTGGAGACAGATCCGGCATTTCTCGGCCATCAATGAGTAAGATATTGCCTGCAGTGTTGGATGCAATAATTTCCCTGGTCCCAAACTACATTGAGTTCCCTTACACAAATCTGCAGCAAGCCGAAATCAAACGGGGATTTTAGGCCATCACCGAATTTCCTAATGTCATAGGTGCAGTAGACTGCACCCATATAGCGATAAAAGCACCATCTCAGAACGAATTTAACTATGTTAACAGGAAGGGGTATCATTCCATCAATGTTCAGCTCATATGTGATGCTCGTTTGACCCTGTTAAACGCTGTTGCCCGGTGGTCTGGAGGAACCCACGATTCATTCATTGTGCAGAACAGCTCTGTGGGCCTTCGTCTACAGGGAGGAGCTGTTGAAGATGGATGGCTTATTGGTGAGTACTGCGCAACACGTTTCAAATACTATTACTGGGATAAATTAACATGTCCTGTATCTCATCTAACTTGCATCCTTAGGTGATCAGGGCTATCCACTGAATCCATGGCTCATGACCCCATTAGGCAACCCGAGAACCCCGCAGGAGCAAAATTACAACCGGGCCCATGCGCGCACTAGATGCGCAATTGAGCGCGCAATAGGTCTGCTGAAAGGTCGATGGCTGTGTCTGTCTAGCACGGGGGGGGGGGGGGGGGCACACACCAATATCGGCCTGAAAAAGTATGCAACATCGTTATGGCGTGTTGTGTGCTCCATAACCTGGCCATCAGACGAGGTGTCCCCCTGCAGGAACCCCCAAGACCAGACGCACCCATGCCTGACGAAGAGCCTGACGCAGTGCCACTTGCACCTCCTAATGCCATTGCCGTTCAGACGAGAGCTAGGATCATACAAAGATTTTAGGCAAGTCTGCCCATTAGCCGGCTTCAGTGTGTGTGTACATATATTTGCACAATGACTGATCTCACAATCTTACCAGATCTCACCAGTCTTAAGTTTTATTAACCATTTGGGATGCACATGACGCTATTTGTTTCAGTGACTCATTGATTTCCATTAATACACTAGAAATGGTGTTCAGTTGCGCTTTTATTTCACTTATATCCTTGGTTGTATCCTCTTGATTTTTTAGGACCGCGTCTGTCAAGACCCTTGGCTCCCGACGCACAGAAGATTGTGCGGATGGCCGTGGCTCCTCCTGCGTCACCACCACAGGAACGGAAAAACTTTCTGAATAATATGGAAAACATTTGTCGGTAATATTGTTTGTAACATTGTAATTTTTTAAAATGTAAACTTCTACTTCATGGTTTATCATTTCAAGTTGAGATACATGTCGAAATAAATGTGGCTACAGTGGCTTTGTTTTTTTTACCATCACTTTGGATGTTCAATGATCCAGCTTGCTCTGTGGGCACCACGGTGTCACTATCTCCGTGTTCTATGATGCCAGAAAGGGCTGCTTTGCCAATGATACTGGCAATCCTCGTGTCCAAAGCCGAAAGCTCCGCCGTGCCTTTTCCACGCGTTTTTTGCCAATTATTTTGAGGTCAGACTATTTCTTCTTTACTTCTGAAGGTGTCCTCCTCTCAGACCCGACACTATTAACTGCATCTGTGACCCTCTCCCATGCTGCATTTTTTTCTTGTTAGTTATACCTGCGCTCAGTGAACTAAACAACACCTTTTGGTTGGCTTCCACTTCTCCGACGAGTACTTCAGTTTCTGTTTCTGAAAAGTTTCTCTTTTTGGTTCGCTTTTCCATTATTCCGGTGAGGGAATAAACAAAACCCACTTGTTTTAAAGAGATTGTTCATACCATATATGGTTAATTGGGGCGTTTCATAATGCAAATTAACCTGATCGTGCACGAGCATGGTGATTTAAAAGGTGGGGGATTTATCAATGCTGGTTACTTAGTGGTGTGCGTACGACCAGCCTGCGCACGTTTGATAAATACCGATTTTTTGTACTTACGCACATTCTAAATTTGACTCCTACGATAGAATTTAGAATCCTTTCTACGCACTGTTGATAAATGAGGGCCCAGGTGTTTTAACCACGTGGTTACAGATTACTGCTGTGGTGCGGAGTGGGTGCCCGACTTGTCTGACAGAATTATTGCTATAAATTATTTCATGCCATATCTCGACAATACAGAGTCTGTCTTGTACTTCATTCCATAACAAAAGATAAAATAAAGCAACAAGGTAGATCGTCAGGATTATTTTTAATAAAAACATGTAACTACATAAGGTAACATTTATATTCTTTCCAATTAGCTAACACG
Organism: Megalops cyprinoides; assembly: GCF_013368585.1. Lineage (NCBI taxonomy): Eukaryota > Metazoa > Chordata > Actinopteri > Elopiformes > Megalopidae > Megalops > Megalops cyprinoides. The sequence continues at coordinate 25,863,649 of NC_050601.1, forward strand.
CTCTCCCTGCACACACAGAGGCTGCTTAAACGTATTTTATCCTTCACTCTTTCAATCCTGCCGCTAATCACAGATGGTTTACATGTCGTCTGAGTCGCGTAAAGCCTCCTGCCCCAGCACTACCTGCAAAAGATTCGTTGTATTTTAAGAAAAAAAAATCGATGCAGTTCTTGTTAACATGGTAACATGTTGACCACATTCTTCAATATAATCACATGATCGTCATGCGAGTGTTAAAATGTAAATCTTGTTGGTTTGACAGATTCCTGACCAGATAGCCCAGCTCCGGCCAGCAAGGAAAAGAGAACCTCGCCTTCCCACTTACACACCGCTCAATGGCTGAGAGAGGCGAAGTAGACGTCATATTAAAGCGCCAGCAATTCGGGGAGGACGAGCGAGTGCATTTTTCAATGACTTTCAGCCATCGTGTTTGCTATTACAATTTATAGCGAGTGGCTTCAAGTGACTTCAGCGACATTAATGATGCAAACGGCTGTTATTTCCCGTACTTTACTGACTGTCTGGACGCCAGTTTTCAGTTCGCTGGCTGCACGGACGTGTTCGAATTGCAGAGGTGGGCAAGAGTTTGATGGCTACCTTGCTAGGTAGTACAATGCTAAATACACTGCTGTCCTGTTGCCACGTTATGAAAGCTAATTAACGATGGCTGCTTTCATTATATGTACTTCTTCGAACACGATTGCCCACTGAATTTCGCGTTGACGCCCAGGTTCGATTTCAACTTTCCGTTCAGTCTTACACGAATTTCTGCAGGTAGCTATAGACCTTAATGTAGCTCGCTAAGTTCAGTAGACAATTGACATAAATTGTAGATACATCATAAATTGCTTGACATCAGCTAGGACTAGGTAGCATCAATACGATTAAGACTTGAAGCATGAAGAAATACCATTTAGAATGATATATAGTTGGTAGTTAGCAGCTCGTGCAATCAATTGTTGAACATTATGAAACTTTTCAATATTGAAAACTGTTGGAATGGATCATTTTAGCAAGTCCGTTCATTAATGCAACTGAAACTTATCTTGCCATGTCTCACCACCTAGGATCAATATCAAACAAGATAACGATATCTTTAAACCCACATTGACTCTGTATTAGGACCATAGAGGTCACTTTTGTACAGTTTTAATTATTTTGCGCACTTCTGTTAGGCAGCGATAAGGTTTTAAATACCTGTAACGGTCCTTGTCCACGATGTGATTTCTCCGTTAAAATGTGTGTGATGGAGTTATAATGTGTGCATGTCACATCACTTGCTAATGTTCTCCATAATAAACTTTCGTGTGCCGGCAGCAGTGCCTTACGGTGCCCGGCAATACAGCGTGATACCTCCATCCACGAGCAGCGAAGAGAAAGCCATGCTGGATCGCATGCTCCGGGTAGACCATGCCGGCGAGTACGGAGCTAACCGCATTTATGCTGGCCAGATGGCGGTTCTGGGAAGGAGTCAGTCCGCACCTCTCATCCAGGTATTGATACTTTCAGCGTGTTCTGTGCTTCTGTGCATCTGTGCTTATCTGTACATCAGGATGCGCTAATATCATCTGCATCTACCATAAGTCCATCCTGACGATATGTAAAACAGCTTATCCACGCAGCGCCTGCTTGAAAAACGATGCCGACGAACAACAACCTGCATGGAAAACAGATCTTAAAACATGTTTTAAGTGCACTCGGTTTACAGGTGTACTGTAATGCATGGATATGTCCATAATACTATGGGTATCAGCTGTAGGTTCCGTAGAGTTGACTTTAAAGTGAAGAAAAGACAATCCCTTACAAGCAATCCCTGCAATCGTAGAGCATGTGGGACCAAGAGAAGTACCACCTGCAGAAGTTCAATGAGATCCTGGCCGAGAACAGAGTGCGTCCTACGCTGTTGCTACCATTGTGGAACGTCGCAGGCTTTGTACTTGGTGAGCAAGATCAATGTTCGTTTCTCATGTTTCATGCGCCCGTGCTGCCGTGTTGTTTGGTACCGATTCCTATCGAGCTGCTTGCGCGTACTTATTGGCTCAGAGCAGGCGCTGCGAAGATCCACTGATTTGTATGTGGTGCCGACGGTGGAGACTGGCGATTAGGTGCATCCGTGTAATATACAGTTTGTTGAATCTGTGTAGCTGTAGCACATCAAGCGATCATGCAGGTAGTCGTATTTTAAGACTAAACCCGTACGACAAACCATTTATGGAAAAAAGCCCATAATTGTTGCATGCTATTCTGTGTACTCCGTCATGATGTTTGTGGAAGGATGTGTATCACTTGCACTTATAAAGAATAAGCTGTGCAAGGGAGGGATTTAGGTGTCCTTCAGTCAACCTAAAGGCACCTGCATACTCCTGAGAGCTTTGTGTGATTTAGGGATTGGGCTGTGAGTGACTGAGCTGGTAAACTGAGGGTCTACCCTGTGTCATCCCATGTCTCCCCAACCCACCCCTCCCAACCCATGGTATGTGGACAGGGGCGTCCTCCGCCCTGCTGGGGAAGGAGGGTGCCATGGCCTGCACTGTGGCCGTGGAGGAGAGCATCTCCGAGCACTACAACAGCCAGATCCGGGCCCTGATGGAGGCCAACCCAGACCGCTACAAGGAGCTGCTGCAGGTGAGAGCACCAGAGATGCCGGAGGGGTTTAGGCAATGGGGGCTTATTGTCAGAAGGTTGCGGGTTTGAGTCCTGGGACGCTGCTGTGCAGGGAAACACTTATCTCATTTCTGTGGTCTACGTTCAGTGGTGGGCTCACAGTGCCAATAGACACTCTGTGCAACCCTGTTTTGGAATCGCCAATTGTATGACAGCCACTGCACTTGCACAGGAGGGATGAGGCAAGAAAAAAGCAAGCCTGCAATACACTTGTACACAGTCACACAGCAAATCACACAGCACACCACATCAGAATGGGCTTTGGACGATAGGCGCTAACCCACTGATACCATCTCAGCAACTTGCAGGCACCTGATAAATCACAGGGTGCCTGACAATGGCAAGACAGGGTGACTATGGCCAATATACTCACCCCCATCCACCCGTTTGTTTGCCCATTGGGTCATGGGATCCTGGTCATCATTAGCTGATGACACGGTTGGGGTTGAACCCAGTCTGTAGAGCTCAGCTTGTAAACACCTCAACCACTGAGCTGCTGATGCTGTGCGTGCTGTGCGTGGTTAAAGCTGTGTGGTCCTTTGTTTTGATTTTGTAAAGATGATTAAGGAGTTCCGTGATGACGAGATGGAGCACCACGATACCGGGCTCGAGCATGATGCTGAAAAAGTGAGTCTGACTCCCGAACGCCATGTTCATGTATGCAGTTTAATTCCTGCACGCATGCGGCTTTGGTAGTGCTGCTTTGCACTATCGCAGGTTGTGTGTCTGCAGTATGTTGTTGCCTCATCACTGTGTGTCTGGTTTGCTGAGCTGAACCCCAATAGAGTAAATGTTCTTGGTGGTCTTAAATGGGGTGCAAGAAATACAGTTTTAAATGTTGTACCTCTCCCCCAAAACACTATCCTAATTCATACCTTCTGATATAAGGTGAATTGAACCCCGTATTGCAAAAAAATTGGCACACTCTTAAAAGGGTCTGTCAATATCTGTGCAGATCCAGTGATATTCATTTTAACTGGATGGGCTGGGAGCACATACCTAGCAGGAGACAAGCCCATCAAGTATTTTACTCATCTGTGAATTGGCACAACACCAGCTCAGTGTGGCAGGAACAGCTTAATAAAGCCCTTGTGCTGGAAGTGCTGGAATTGGTAGTACCTGGAAGTGCTGGAATTGGTAGTTGCTGGAAGTGCTGGAATTGGTAGTACCTGGAAGTGCTGGAATTGGTAGTTGCTGGAAGTGCTGGAATTGGTAGTACCTGGAAGTGCTGGAATTGGTAGTAGCTGGAAGTGCTGTGCTGTAAGTAGAAAATGAATGAAGATGAATGAATGTAAGTAGCTGCTTGAAGCTGCCTGACATTCTGGCTTGGCTTTGCTTAGAAACAAACGGCAGCCTGGGACCTGACATACTGCTCTGGAGCTCCTGCTCCAAACCTCTGTCCTGTCATCTAGTCTGAGCTGTCCTTCTCTTTGTTTTAGTTACCTGGCTACTGGCTGATGAAGACTGTGATCCAGGCTGGCTGCAAAGCTGCAATATATGTCTCTGAGCGGATATAGAGCAACAGTAAATAGACTTTTTAAAAAGTTACCTATTGAGGTTTTTTTTCCCCCTTACGAATTCCACTTATGGTTCTGTAAATACTGCCTGATGTGTCCGTATTAAGGGGGAGTCAGACTACTGCATTAGGGTCACTGGAAGCTTTATGGTCCTTGACTAGCAGGCATTAAACATCAGGGATGGTCAGTCTGAAAGTAGGCCTACTGCCTGCTGCTGGAACATCACAGCATTTCACTGCTCCCTTATCTGTGGGTCATGCATGAACAAGTATTTATGATAATAAACATTTCTTATTTATACTGTTATCTGCAACCAAAAAACATTTTTGTATTTGTCTATGGAATATCTGCAACCTGATTCATGCCTTGAAGTGAACAAGGGTCTTTCATGCAGGAGAAATGTTGTCGTTACAAGACTTGTTAACCTTTTTCCAACCTCTGATCACCCTCTTCCAAGACATTTCATGAACAGGGAAGGGTGACCTTCACAACACCTAGCTGTGGATTGGGTAATAATCAAATCGCAGTTGGGACTGAACTTCCCCTGAAACAGTGCCATACAGCTGGGGGAATTTAACACCTTCTCCAGTCCCTTCTGTTTTATTCCTCCTTCAACAGGACTGCAGATCAGAAAATACTTTGCCCCAGAGAAGGTAATGCAACGCTTAATGGCCCCCCGCTACTCTATAAGGGGGTCTAGGGAGTTTTTATTGACCGTTGTACCCTTCTGCAAAACCCGTGCAACGTTCGCTGTCAAAGCGTAAGTCATTGGACGCTGTGGGACGTCATTCCCGCTGGAGCGTGAAGGTGCGTGACGCCAGCGTGCTGACCGATCGGACTACCCGCGGCGACTTGAATAGAACGCTCCGCACAGGGAGGATGTACTTACATTTATCTGTTCAGCGTCCTGAACTGGGTATTGATTGTTTGAATGTTCTAATTGTAAGAGTTTACAAATTGTGTTGATTTAAATAAAAGTGTCGGTTTAAATGAGGGTCAGTCCCGAGCCGCCGATTGTCTTTTTATTTAACTGTGTTAAATGTGGTTGCATCACCTTTGTATCATTTGAACATTTTCGTATGATGACTTTAATAACTAAGAGAAGAGTAAAGGTTTATACTGATCTATAGTCTCTTAGGCTTTGCTTCAGTTTGTTTCTTCTAATCAAAGTTATTCCATTCAACCTGTTATTTTTGCACGCTTTAAATTTCTCTCAGCTCTTTGACAGATCGAAGTTTTCAGTATCATTTTATTAGTATGGCATTGTTGTATATATTACTGATGGATTTTTAATTATTTTTAAAGGCTGTTTTCGGTCTGCAGTTGCCGGTTGCTTTGTTGAGAATTTGTCTTGATTAGCTGAGCTTGCATGTTAGTTATTGACATACCGGTATGTCCACGTGTTTACTTGCTGAAAAACATGATATTCTATATCGTAACAGAAGAGGGCGCTCTCTAACTGTTATATTTGAATCATCCTTAATCCTTAATCGGTTATTATCGGTGTTATTGTTTTATTGGTAACATTTTTATCTTTATGATTTATGATATCGTATTAGCCTACTAAATTATACTGCAAAAGGAGGGGAGAGGCAGTGGCTTCGAAACAAATATAAATCGTCAGGTGGTGAACTGTGTATTGGATGTTCCCCCCAAAGTCCGTGCAATACCATCTTTCAATAATACATTACGTATGAAATTGTTTGTTCTGGTTATATGTTTACGAAAAACAGGAACACACTGCCCCCACCCTTGTCCTCTTGCAGTAGATATCTCAATAGGGTGACGTTTAAATTACTTTAACCGTTTTTTATGAATACGTCTAGTGGTTGTTCATATATAATCTGGCTGTTGTCGTTTAATTACATCAGTGCACATTGATTTAATTCAGTCCCCCGTCAGGCTTCCCGCAGTTTCCTACTAAGTGACGCCAAGCCAGGTTGGTAATCAACAGCTCGATCAAAAGTACGTGTTTCAGATCTCTGATGGAGTAAAACTTTATTACATAATTTGTCCTGTTGGTCGCGAGTTTAGACCCATTGCTTGGTTCCAATTTCCTACTACAAGATTTAGGTAGAACGTTGCCATGGAGACGACAGTGGTCGCTTGTGTGGTCCTATCTGCACAGATGTGCTGATATTTCAATAATTGTCTCATTCAGTTCTCTTGAACCCGTTATATTCCCCAGTCCTATGCTATCGCGACGCAAAACTGACCTAGACGACCACGACCATAAAGACTCTTCACTCTCTCTCCCTCGCACGGTCGGTATAAGCCCGATTACGTCATCGCATGAAGGAGCTCAAAATAGAATACCTCTTCCACTGATTATATGTATCAAGTTAAACTAAATATCTTTAACTTTCTTTTAAGAATGCCTAATAACAGACAGGAAAATTAATTATTATTATCACACAAGTACAGTATGGTTATTTTTGTGTAGTGCGCTTTTGCATTAGACTTTAAGGGGGGGGGGGGGGGGGGGGTGGATTACCACTTTTATTTTGTCGACACAATCTGCAAGCACACCTTGCATTCGGTGGGGTTTAGCGCACTTGCGTGCTAAATTTTATTGGCCATCAGGTGTCGCTGTAAGCTTTTTGGTCAAATTTATTTTTGAATTTCTCATTAGCTTGCCTGCAGGGAGCGGCACCTGTTGACTGAAAGCGTTCTAAATCTCATACGACATATTTTCGCAACCAAACAACAAATTCAATTATTTTTTATTAATTCTGTCATAGATATGAGGAGTATGCGCGCGAACTGACAATGGCTCGTGACTAGGCTAACTACCGTCTGATTTTTATTTCCTCTGAGTAAACAATAGGACGGCTGAAATGTCCTGTTTTGTCTTTGCATACAGTTGAAAAAAATAAAAATATTTGTACACCTATACCAAATATGCTGTAAATTGAAACAGAACTGAATGGTGATGATGGCAACATAAACATGGCAGCATGATCCCCCCCCCCCCCCACACACACACACACACACACACACACACACACAGTTGCCAAGGTTACCTGCCATTCTGTTGTCCCTGTTGCACTCCTCAACCTGAAAAGTCAGCTTGTGCTCACAACCCTCCTCTCCTGTTCCATCAGGCTCTGAACAGCTCAATGCATGTTTCCTGAAAGCCTAGTTCAGCCCAGCACAGTCTGTATGTACCTGTGTGTGGAATACCCAAATCAGGGAAAGGTCTGGGAAAGGCTGATTCCATCCCTCATGCAGTGGTACGTACAGTCTGCATATACACCTATGCAAGTGAATTTACAGGCTTAAATGATATTAAATTCTGTATGCATAATGACTTATCTGGCATCAGCAGAAGACATCCCTCCCTGCTTTTGTAGACCTGGACATATAAGGGGAGGTTTTGTATGAGGGAGGTTCCCAATGTTCAGGGAAAAAAGAAGGTGCCTTACATTACAGTACTGAGGAGAAGGAGCAAAATTAGTGAGGGAAAGAAATTAAGAGTGTTGGGGAGGGTGAGGATGTAGATTTAAGGGGAGAGTGAAATGTGTATATTTGTGTGTGTGTGTGTGTGTATATGTGTGTGTATGTTTTGGTTTGGGGAGATTCATCAGTATCAGCAGGATGGGAACCACACTGGTAGTTATAGTTAAGGGTATAGGTAGTTAAACAAACAGGTAGTTATAGCTATCCTGTTGAGGGAGAGATTTGTCCCCTAGAGGCAGCCTTCCTGCGCCTGGTTTTAGGGTTATCAGACCCTGACTGGGAGAGGCCAGACCTGAACACTTGGTGAAACAGATGCTTTTAAACGTGGCATTGCCTCAGTGCCTGTCAGCCCAAAGGCTTTGTTGATCATGATGTCATCTCCATGTAGCAGTCGCAGAACGCCCTTCCCAGTCCACATTTGGCCGACTGTTCAACTGATGTCATCTGCCCTTTTGGAATCGCCAGATTTATTCTAGAAGTGTTTCTCTGCACAGTTTTGATACATTTATCAATAGTTTTTTACTTCATCAAATATTAACACATCATATGTAATGTGAAAACATTAACACGGGCTACTGAAAAATTGGATTCCATCTATGGTGAGGCGGTGTTGGTGGGGGATGAGTTCTAGTGACAAAATGTTTGTCTGTGCCTCTGACTGTCTGACTGAGCTCCAGTCAGTTAGCCCCCATTAATTAGCCTGCTTATTTTATTAGTTGTGATGGTGTACACTGGTGCGTTTCCTGACCTCTGCAGGAAAGTGTCTGAATGTCTAGATCTATCGTTTTATCCAAAAATTCCCAAACTGAAGATTGTGCTAATAAAGATATTAAGAGCAGAAGTTTGGAGCAAAAGCCTTTATACACACACATGCACACGTGCGTGCATGCTGTCTCTCCAGAAAGTAAGTGTGTCACCCCTGCTGCAAATAGTGAGGTCACTGCTGAGGTGCAGACAGACAAGGAGCCTGAAGGACATGACAAACGTCCACTCGTTACCTCTACATGAATCATGGCTCAGTTGCAGGGCGTGGTTCTGACGTTTCCGGCACTCAGTCTGTCCAAAATCATGCTGTGACTGGGTGTTTTGTGAAGCTTTTTGGAGAGATTCCTCTGTGTGGCCTCCTGACTGCTTTGGGTGTGGTGTCATAAGAGCAGCCAAAGCAGAAGGCTCCAGATGATGCAGCTGAATTAGTGTGTGTGTGTTTGAGTGATTTATCCCAGAGCTGTTGCCTGGTGATTTCAGCATCATTTCTTGCAGGGCAACAGGCCATTAATAAAGAGCACATTTCCAGGGGGCGATTCAAAACTATGCAGATATTTTATTTTCCAGTGTCTACGTGAAGAACATATGGTGAAGCCATTGTCATTTCATAATAAATTAACATCTGCCACAGGGCTGCCCGAGTTGGCCCCATATGCTCAAAGTTGGTATTGTCCCCCGGCCGATGTCAAGGGATTCCAGCATTACATCACCACCCTGGGTGAGTTCATTCTTTTGTGAAAAAGGGGGAGGCTGTTGTTTTTATACAGGGGCAGACCAAAGGTCCATTTGAAATGGTGCACATTGATTGGGATCTCATTCTTTTTCTGGCTGCACCGGTGAGTGTCGCAAGAGCAGGATTCTGGGTAATACCCCCCACTCCAAGCTTCGTGGAATGGTTGTTTCACGTGTTTCTCTGACCATGTAATTGTGGCTGTTGTTAGCCTCCCTCTCTGAACACCCTGGGGGCATTGATGTTAAGCCACAGCCAGCATTGAAAGGCAGATAGGGTGGTTCTATGACAGAATGAAACCCAGAGAAAGTGCCAGAGGAAGGAAGCGTGCCTCATGAGGATCGTGGACCGTGTGCGTGCTCCACACATGCAAATATGTACTACCCCTTGGGGCTCAAATTCTTATCAGCTCTTTCCAGAATCCCTAAAATTAGTTGTGAGTTAAACTGCTGATCAGTGTACTCTGGTAGAAAACGGTTTCCCTTAATAAATGACAAGATCTTTTCCCTTTTATGGAATCATGAGCACTGAGAGAGACCCCTGGTTAGTTTATAGTGTATAACATATATGTAGTGCTCTGCTTCCAGGCTCAGTAGAAGCTATTGTCATTTAAAAACTGAAGGTTTAAGTTTCAGGAGGGTGTCAATGGGAAGAATCCCCTTCCTCCTTTTCATTTCCAACATACATAACAGACAGTGAAATTTCCACAAGACTGTAATTCTTCTGCTTTAGACTCAAACCTTTAGACAACACAAAGGAAAGTGAATTAATTCTGGTCTGGGTGTGTCCAGCTCCAGTTCAGCTCAGAGTTTAACATCTGGGGCTGGTGCAGATTCAAGAAGGGTCTGGGCACAAAAGGTGCCCCCCTCAGGATCAGTGCGGTTGTCCCTAACCATCAAGGCCGGGGCTGGGGAGGGGGAGGTGGGAGGCCCAAACCGTTGGTAATGTCTCCCCAGTCGCGAAACAAAAGCCCCATGGCGTGAGAAACAGAGAAGCCTGGGGACTTGCTCGCTCTGTCGAGCGCCGCTCACAGGCAGGACATTATTGATGGCCAGCAAGGGGCCAAACCCAAGACGTGGCACCTCGTTTGCCGGCCTCAGAAATATGTGCCGGGAGGTCTCTGCAGCGCCGCTCCCTTGGGTGACCAACGTTGCATGCTGAACCATAAAACTGATTTAAGGTATCGCAGTGTTTGAACAGACTCGATCGTGAGGCGAGCGGGGCAGTGCTTCCACAGGAGCACCGTGAGATTCCTGCTCCATCACTCATCTGCTGGGCGGTCACCCTTGTCCAAGGTGGCAAACATAGCTTACATTTTACACAACAGCTGTTTATTCAGCTGGATGTCAAAGCATTGCTGCTGAAGCAGTTCATGCAAAGTGCTTGTGTGGAATTAGGGCAAGCGGGACAGTGGGATAGCGGGATGCCACTGTTGGATGAGCAATAGGTTTTCATCCTCCTAATCCCTGCAATGCTTACATTTTCTGAACAATCTTTATTAGCAGTTTCATGGATACATAGCTATTTAAGGGGACAGGGCATCAGATATAAACACACATAGCTATAAAAATGATTCAATATACCAAGACCTTGGTAAAAATGTCATGGCAATGCCATGCCACTGTGATGACATGAAAGAACCTGAAAGAACACTTTTTGAAAACAGTCAATAGTGGTAATCATTAAAGATCCATGGTGTTAAACAGCACGAGAGCATTACTTTCAATGTTTCATAATTTTACAAGGTCGGGTATTAACGGAGGCAAAGCAGAGCTCCTCGCTCAAGAGTTTGGCAGTTTGGCAGCTGTATGGCACCACAAGATTTGAACCTGCAACCTTCTTGTGGCATGATCTTAGCCCAATGTTTCACAGTCCTGGTCCTGGGGGCCCACTCTGTATGCTGGATTTCATTCCTCTCAACTAACTAGATGTGATTGACTTGTTAGTTGAACACTGCCCTTTATTTGGATAAATATATTTATATGTGTTTTGTCTTAAATTCTTTGTGAGCATATTATGCTGTTAGATGTGTTTGTGCTAATATCAAAACAGGGCAACGTCTTTTTAAACATATCTGGCTCTTGAAAAAATTTGGTACACCTGTCCAAATTGCGGTAGTTAGTTAGTTAGTGTTCAATTTCTTGTTCTAGGCCTGATTTAACAGCTGATTACTCTTAAGCAATTAAGGTGAATACTTGTTTGTTACTCATTTGTCTGAGGGACTTTAACACACATAATTTACGGAAGTATCTTACATATATATTTCTGTTACAGCCTATAAATTTCCAACAACCTATATCTGTCACTGATATTTAAGTGAAGTCAAAAAGTGATTAGCACTCATTTAACAGCTTAATCAAACCTAATAAATTGATAGTTCAGCTGAAATGAAAACCAGCATACACAGGGAGCCCCTGGGACCAGGGTTAGGAAACACTGTCTCAGCCTGATGGTCTGTGTTGCTTCCTACACATAGTGCCCCTCCATATTCTGTCTCATGCAGACCCATCTGTGATTCCAGTTGAACCACGCCTGCCCTCTTGGGATGAGAATGAGAAAACCGATAGGCTTCTATAGACTGTTTGCACTGGCAAACAAAAACCAGCCTGACCTGCTTCAGTCAGGCTCACTGTTCAAGGGTAAATGGAAAAAACTGCATCCAAGTGGTCCAGGGTCAGGATATCTGGAGTGCAGGAAACAACATTGTAACAATGAAAAGCATTAGATCTACTTGTAGTGAGCTAGCCTGAATCCAGCTCTGCAGTGGAAAAGGTGTATAATGAGTCACCCTGGTTCTTTCCAGTATTGTGGTAGAATAGGGTTACTGCACCATCTCACTGAGAATTGTAATAAGGGTCAAGTGCATTTTCTGACTTCCCCCATTAGCTAATTGGCCTCGGAGACACGCCTCTGCTTTGGGGACTTTTGTGTTTTCACAACAGTTTAAGCCTTTTTGAAGGAGTTTACAAAAAAAAAAGAAAAAGGCACCCCCGTAGTCAGCTTCTGCCCTCGTTAAGTGACATGCCCTGAAGTGTGACAAGTACAGTAATCTCCTCCGCCGCCCGCCCTGTCATCGATGGACCCTCATTAACTTCGTTTGAGCGCCAGCGGCGTTTGTTTGATCGTTTGATTAATGGCGCGTGGCTAACGCGGACCGGGACTCAAGCTGCGCTGCTGTACGGAGGCGCACTTCGCCACTTTGCCTTTCCTGATGAGCAGCTGACGCACCGTTGCCATGGTTAGAAGAAACGGATTCATACATTTACCGTTATATGCTGGACCACAGGAGAAGTAAAGAGGTCTATAAACTACGTTCAGTTCTTCATCCGTAGTCCATAACCGGTGGCAAAAATTCAAAGGATTCGAGTGTGTTTCCATGGCAAAAAGGATACCCAGAAACACTGTCTGGTTGGAACGACTAAAAATAAATCTACTTTGTCAGTGCCTTTGCTTTGGTCTTTTGGCCGTTTGATTTGCCCATAGATTTTTACTTGGTGCTGTATGTTAATATAAATTTTCCTTGGGATTCAATTTTGAACAATTACTTTTCCCGAAAAACAATCAGCGTACAGGCAGGTCCATTCTACCTCGATCTGGTTTATGACTGGTGCATTTTTACATTTTTACTTTTTGTTTCACAACACAGAATCCTGATTTACGACGCATGTTTTAACTGAGGAAGATTTATTTTGTATTTTATGTGCACACTCGCCCTGTTAATAAATGCAAGTCTACAAACCGTGATTTGTGTCTTGCTGTTCTCCTTGACCCGTCATTCATGAACCGTCACACAGTGCGTGTCCCAACACAAAATATTTGAGTGCACATTGACTGCAATTTGAGTATGAGTATTGTTCTCAGATATGAGTATTATAATCAATACAATTTTTATCTAGAAGTTTGGGGAAAATGTAATCAGTCCCTGTTCAGGAATGCAGCCCTGGCTTGTATCATATTGTACTGAAGCAGCAGTATGGTGTTGAGGTAACTCAAAGGTTGTCCGTTTGATTCCCTGTAAGGTCCTGCTGTTATACTCTTGGGCAAGGTACTTAAGCTAAATTGCCTCGGTAAATATCCAGCTGCACAAATGGATGATGTGTCAAAATTTTAAGATATGTAAGATGTAGATATGCATTTAAGATAGCTTTGGATAAGTGGTTCTGATAAGCCATTGGAATGTAATGGAATGTGCTGCTTTACCCCCAGCAGCAGGTCTAGTTGTAAAAGCAAGGGCTGTCAGTGCTTCTAATATGCTCATTATATGGTAAAATGTCCATCATTACACAGAGGAAAAGTGCTGGTTTTGCCAACATTGACTACGTTCTGTGGCGTTTATTCTGAATAGCATAGTGATGGTCACCTTACAAAATAAAAACTCGCCTACGTTTCCTTGCTTCACTTCCCGTTTCCAGTATTCCATAGGCAGATTTTGCATGGCCTCATGTGTGGAATTGTATGGCTATCAGTGCAAAGAAAGACAACTGATGTACGTTTGTGTACAGTGGCATGGCATGAACAAGCATGCACACATACACACACACACGAGAGACCACCGGTTCAATTAAAAAACGTTTCCTTTTGGCGAGCAGAACTGAACACCGCACGTCTCCAACTCTCTAAGTAAACATTTCAGTACTAATCCAAAGGATTTAAATTCTAAAGAATTCAACTCAAAGACAGCATTTTGTAGACATAAAGTGGTGGAAGTGAAGTGCTTTGCAGTCTCCAGCAGTCTCAGCAGGGAGAGTCATCCTTCACAGGGGATGGCCTTGGATCTCTGTCGAGGCCAGCCAGCCCAAGCATGAGTCTTTTAATTACGCTGCTGGGGCCTCGGGTGGAGAGCTTAACCCCTCCAAGGGGGGCTCCCCACTGCAGGTCGTGGGTCAATGGAAACGTGACCGTGGGGCTGATTGTGAACTGGCTGGGCACACAAGTGGGAACCTTTGTGCAGCCCCTCGTTTCCCTTGACGTGCTGCTTTTCATCTGAGGGGAACGGTTTAGACGTGACCCCTCACTCCCTGCTGGGTACAAAATCAAGCTCCTACTGCAGGATGGGTCTTGAGGGGGTGGGGGGTAGGGATGTGCATGTGCTGGAGCCCCCCCCCCCCCCCCCCCCCCCCCCAAGGACAGAACTACTCCTCAAGCCAGCACACACACACCACCCCCCCAGGACAAAACCACCCCCCAAACAAACCACACGTATGTGTGTTGGGGCTGCCCCCAGGACAGAATACCTCCCTCCCGCTAGCCATACCGCCCTCTCTCAAGCATTCCAAAGCATTGGACCCCCACTGCGTTCTTTCCTACACTCAGTTCGAGGAGGGACTGTCATTAACTGTCCGTATTCCCGGTTCAAGAGAACAACCCTGAAGGCCAGGAGTCCAGCTGTGGTTAAACCCCCCCTCCTCCATTCGTTTGAAGCCAGATTGTAAAATTCTGCCAAAGCCTGTGTCTCTTATCCGGGTTCCCTCCCTATCTTGCCTTTGGGTCACTGACTGATTCATTGGCAACGGCTGAAGTGAGCTGAGCATGCTCAGAGTACACCAAACACCATATCCAAAGCAAATGATGAGAGCCATAAACTGAGACATCATATACATTTATATATATATATATTTATATATTATATCAATATCGTATCATAATCATATTGGTATTTGCGTACAGAAGCGGTTCAGAAATCACAAGGAAATGAAAGCTGGACAAACATCTCAACACGTTACACAGTTCAGGATGTCATTCAGTGTCCACTGGCACACATACTTACACATGCATACACTCACACACACAGAGGAAACTACCAGCTGGGGCAGAGCGAAGATGGGTCCCCTGTAGTCTTGGGGGGTGGGGGGGTGCTCAGCTCTGGGGGGTTTGGTTGTGATGAGTCTTCCACATTGATACAACGTCTGCAGCAATCTCTCTGTGTAATGTTATACGGCTATACTGGTAGCAATAACAATGATGTGATCCTGCGCAATGACTCCCACTGCTAAATGAGGTCCAGATGGACACGGGAGAACGGGGGGGGGATGGGGGGGTGTACAGGATCAGCAGCAGCAGGAGATGTGTTGCCCTGGAGTCTGGCGGTAGGGGGTGGGGGGTGGTACAGAGTGGGGGTTGTCATCTGGCTGAAGTCACGGGGAGGGGGGCTCTCTGGCAGCTAGGTGTCCAGCGTGGGGATCTTGCATACAAAGGGAAAGGCTTTGTTGCAGCTGTTGTCATTCCAGGACCTCAGAGCTATGATAACAAAACAACAGCGGACATCTCTTCACTTGTCTGCACTTTTGTTTTGAGCAAAGCTTCATATCTGTGTGTCTGCCACCATCATGGCCCAAACAGGCTGTATGTCTGGGTGTGTGTGTGTGCGTGTGTATGTGCTGTACATGTGCTATGTGTATTTATGTGTGCGTGTATGTGCGTAAGCATGTGTGTATTGGTGAATGCGTGTTTTTTTCCTTGCTGGCGCGCCTAGCTCTCTCACCACTGTTTGGCCTGTACCAGATCTCAACGCAGTCCTCCTCCTCGGGGATCCGGTGGATCCCATCATCCGGCTGGTTCCCATCCCAGTAGCTGTACTCATAGTGAGAGCCGTCCGTCCACTCCAGGCTGCCCTCCTGTGGACACCCAGGGAAACATGCTGAGTTAAAGCTCCAGGGGCCCTGTGAGGCCCTCCAGGGGCCCCTGGCCTTAATCCCAGCAGGATGTCTCTGTCGGGCAGGCCTTGGGGCATATGGAGAGTCTATTAATCTGACAGCGGTGGAAAGCTGAAAATGCTGGCTGACATTTAACAACAGATTCACCCTGAATATGTGAGGTAGGTGATGGGATGGGACAGTTCCAATGCTCCACTGACCTGGGATCAGAGTCCCAGGTTCACTCTGCTGGCCTCATAAATTCTCTACAAAGGGCAGTATCCTACTGCTGCAGTGCTGTAAACAGGATTTGATTTACTTGCTTTCTGTGGCAACCTGGTTTTGATTAAACCCAACAGCCACAGGGTCCATATATCTGTCCTTTTAGATTACCTTGGCGACGGTATGACAGTCCCTCCGCTAGTCTTAGTGTGTGCAGTAGTCAGCATATTTTCTCTCAGACAACTGCAGCATGTTACCACTAACAGAGCTATCTGGCCATTCGCAAACAAAGACTATGAGAGTAAATGGGAAAATTTTGCACTAAATTTTTATGAAGGTACATAGGAACAGAGGTACGTGGCAGGAGGTTCAGTGGCCTTACGCCTGCTCTGACCTCAAAGGGTTGTGGTTTCAATTCCCCAACAAGCCACGCCAAAAATGTTCTCTTGTCCTGAAGCTTGACTTTCAGCGAGAACACAGGTTGATTGTAAGTAATGGTAGGAGCTGCAGATACAATGCACAGTGGGAATGCAATGCCTATAGCAACAGTATCTATTTTCCATCATATGATAACATATTGGAGGCAAGCTACTTTTTATACTTCCCATGGGTGGTGGCGGGAGACAGTGTGGTTGGATAGGAGGCAGGATGAAAACGTACCTGTCGCCTGTCATGGAGGCCGATCCATATGTCAGTGGGAATTCCAGGAATGCGGCTGTTTACCAGGTCATAGACAAAGACATTCTCCTCCCAGCTGTGGGACAAAGCCATGAACACACACACACACACACACACACACACACAAGCCCAAGCAAGCACACACACGCACATACACACGTGCACACACAGAGAGTCGTGCAAAGTGCAATCAGAGAGCGTTCAACTGGCACTCCATCACTGATCCTGTCAGACAACATTTGCGAAACCGTGCTTAGGGAGTAAGCGGAATGTTAGTGTTGGACTAATATTCTGCATTGTACAGTGAGTTAGGCACAAGAGTGCTAGAAATTCTAGCCAAACATTCAAGTGCATTAATAAAATTCTTGTAACAATTCTTAAAGTGCGTTGTGAAAGTGTGTGTTTGAAAAGAGTCAGCTGGATGAGTGGATATGTGGAACGAAGAAGCAGCAAGCTGATATAATAGATATCCATTAATCATGACCAGACATTCAGCTCTGTGTGCCTCAGATTTTTCCGTCTCTCCCACTTCTGAAGTTATAAGTGTTCTGATTGGTTGGCTTATTAATGACAATATTGAAGGAGTGTGGTCTAGAACAAAACATCCTACAGCAAACAAAAGAGAAGAGACAAAACCGGAACCTCCTATTACCAACTGGAAACCTCCTAAACAGATGATGGAAGGAAGCCAGGAGCTTATCCAGAGCTACTCACATCAGCTCATCAACAATCAACAATGTGATCCATTTATACAGCTGGATATTTGCTGAGGCAGTTGTGGGTCAAGCACCTTGCCCAAGGGTCATTAACTGAAAGGCAACCTTTCAGTTACAGGCCCTGTCTCTTAACCACTATGCTACCCCATTTGGATGTTAAATTGGCCTTGAGTATTTTTGTCATTAATTATCTATGGTCATAGGTCATAATTAACTATGCCCGTAGACAAAGGCTGGCTGTAAAGGCTGGCACATTAATTCCAAGTTTAGTTCTGTTGACCTTTGCCCCCTGGACTACAGCCCAACATTGTTATGCTTTGCAACATGAAAGCCCCTTTATGAAAGAGTAATGTCGACTAAAACATACAATATACACACATATCCAAATACTGCAAAAGTTGTTGTAAAATGACAAACATTGTGCTTGTATATTACCAAACATAGGTGAAAAGCATAGTTTTGTTTCATCTGTTCCACTTATTCTATGTTAGACTGATAAACCCCACCATAGTTGTAATTGTTTTGATTTTTTTCTCTGTAAATTTATTTCTGTTTTGACGAATTTTGTCAATTGAGGGCAATAAACAATTTGAATCTGAATCTGAGTGAATCCGAATCAATGACAAAATAAGTGATGCATTTTATTATGTATGTCATACACTTTGACTACATAGCCCATTGCTCAAAGTTTGGGTTTCATCAGTCTCATGTGCTGGAATGTGTATGTTTTTGTGAGGGTCTCAGAGCTCCAGTTCACAGTGACTCCGGGTACTTTCACCTGTGTATGGATGTCAGCTTGGCCGACTTGAGCCCGTTGGAGAACTCTGCGCAGTACAGGTCGGCTTCCGCCCACGTTCGGTTCAGAGGGAAGAAGCGGTAACAATGACCCTCAAACTCTGTCCAGAAGAGGGGGCAGGAGGCGGGCGTGGCCGGCTCCGACAGCTGCAGGGGCATCGCTGGCAGGGTGGAGTGGGGACAGAAACCTCATGACACTCTGCCAGTTCAACAGGGGAAGCTTAGGCTGAGGCTTTATAATTATGAAACAGGTGAAGCCACTGTGTTTCTTCAGTGAATCACTGAATCAATCCAATTTTGTTGCATTCTGTTGTGGAAACAAGTCTTTTCATACATTCAAATGTCTAATTTCACAACACATGATAGCTCCAGCCATATATTGTTCATGAGACCTTAGCCTCTCACTGCTGGCTGTAACAATACTACAGTACTCCTCTGGCCTTTTTTCATCATCTCTTGTGGTAAAATGTTGTTACTGCAGATCACAGCAGAAGGAGTTACTCCCTTTGTCAGTGAATGAGTGAATGGGACTCAAACAATTCAACAGCTGCTTCCTCAAATCACAGCCAAAAAGTAAGTACAAAGTTCTGTCAGTATATGGTAAAATACAAATTGTTATGAGGAATATAAAATACATGCATGACAAAATACAAAGTATATAGACATTACATACATTCATTCATACTCATTATTGAATCAATTGTACAACATGCTGTTTAATATAATTTACAATATGCAACTAAATTTACGTTAAAAACTATGACAATATCTGGTATTTTCTCATTTTAATAACGCTGACCTTACTTTTTAGATATAGTAATTTAACCCATTGTGAACCAATCAATTGACTATTACCAGCAGTAACAGACTCTGTCTAAATATAGGCTCAGTGGTCATAGCCTGGCCATTGAGAAAGGCCGACTCAGGAAATCCTCACCAACAAGAGGGTGGCCACACGGTCACTGTGAGAGGAGCGGTAAAGACAAAGACACGATTTCTCCCACAACGCAAAACATGCTCAAACTATCTCAAGACAGCAAAATGAGGCATCTCCAATTACAACAAACTCAGGCAAAAAGAACATGTTAAAAACATTTAACTGGGCGAAAGACAGACGACACAGCCTGTCATGGTAAGGGGGACACTGTTTACACGATTACGCCCTGCCCACACAGGTTCCTCATCATCTTCTTCTGCGACCTTCCCAGCATCACTTGCAGGGTTGTCATTTCGGCGTCTTTTTTACAGCATCTTTTTATTTAAATATGTAGCAAGAGTGAGATCGAGAGTGAGACACGACCCGGCTGCCAAACTTCAGTGCAGCGAGCAGCCAAAGCTTACGAGTGACCCCCTCATTCATACACTGCCCCCCTAATTCAAGCCATACACCGCTCTGAAGCACTGAAGCAAAAATATGTTCTTGTAAAATAAGCTAGGGCTCTCCCAGAAGCTTTCTAACACGACCCAGATCCCCTTTGAAAACTTTCATTAGGTGATAACATACAGCAAATAAAAAAGAACTTCACTTCTTTAGAGAAACTGCAGTAGAGGTATACAGTTTGTTAAATTCAGCGGAAAGCCTTTAAAGTTGCACATTATAAACCACTGCTAAGTAGGTAATAATAATCTGTTGATGTGAATGCGAACATAATCTATTTTAGACATATATGTATACATCTATTTTAAGATAATCTGCTACAATGCAAGTAAAAATAATATATTGCAGTGAAGGTAAAGATACTCTACTACCATTTAGGTAGAGATGAGCTTACAGCTGCAAAACTTCCAGATCAGGTAAAAGGGCTCAGGTTCCTGGGTTCCTGGGTCCCACAGTGCTTACCTTGAGTGATCTTGATGTTGGTGGACGGTATAGACCTCACTGGGAGGACCATGAGGAGTAGGGCCAAGCACAGGTCCCAGCAGAGCATCGTGGAGGGAGAGAAAAGTGAAAGCGCGTGTGTCTGTGTGTGTGTGTGTGCGTGCGTGCGTGGGTGTGTGTGTGTGTGAGAGAGCGAGGCAGACTGAGGAGTGCTCGGCTGCACTGACATCCAGGGAGAAGAGAGGGTGTGTCTCTGAGTGAGTGTGTGCATGTGTGTGTGTGTTTTAGTCTTTCTCAGTTCTTCCCACTGCTCCACAACAGAGAACGAGAGAGAGAGAGAGAGTCAGAGAAAGAGAGGCTGAGATCCAGACAGACAAGAGAGCTTGTCTACACAGACATTCCAAGGGGCCAAAGGACATATAATTATTTGTGTCCTGTCTGTGTAATATTTATATTTACATTTACATGTAGTCATTCACCAAAAGCAGTAGACAGTAACAGTCATTTAATTTATTAAGAGCAATTTACAAAAGTGCATCAAACAAGGTTAGGCAATTAGTTTCCTTGACACTAGAACATTAGCGATGCCCTTGAAATGTGGTGTCATTATGGAAACATTTCCAGATGGGATTAAGTACTATCAAAGGGCATACAACATTCAACTATTGCTTTACAACCTTCAGCATAAACCGTACAACATCAAACACCACAGGTGTGTATTAGCACAACTTATTTCCATCTTGAGCTAATCTCCTGCAGAGGCTTGAAATGCCATCAGGCTTTTGTCTTTTAGTTTATATTCTTAAATCGCAGTCTAATATGACATGAATTTAGGCAAAATTGAGTTTGTTGATGTCTGAGCCAGATTAGCTGGATTAGCGGATGTCAAAAGGCTGAGGTGACAGACCAGCTGCATCTTTTTCACATGTCACATATTGTGCACAGATACAAAGAGTTATTTTATTAATATATTCATTTATTTGTCATGGGACCATGTACAATCCTAAACATTTGGTGCATTGTATCAGATTTATCTGACACTAATTTTCATCTGCAGTTCCTAAACAGAGACTATACTCTGACTGATAGCAGAGACAGATTCTGACCAAGTACATGCTTGGTGATCCAGAAAGACAGACACAGGAAATCAGATGATGGGAGAAGACTGGCCATGCTGTCACCGTATGACAAGAGAGGTGACAAGGAGGCTTTTCCCTGTGCAGCAAAAAATACCCGAACATCAGTGAAAATATGTTGACACAGTAAGTGTAGCCATGAACACATTGAGACACACAGACCGACTATAAACACGTTTGGGAGAGGACCAAACTGCTCCCCCAGCTTCCCAATATATTACAGCCTGCCATAGCTACAGAGTGGCCACACTGCAGAGAGGTGGTGCATGAATCTTCTTGCTATTTTTGTTTCCTCTTATTGCTGCTAATGTTTCTGCTCATGTCACGTGATGATTATGTCATGCTGATGTGGCCGTGTTGGGTGGCCAGCATTGTATCCCCCAGGCATAAATCCTACAAACAACACCGTGGCCACCCTGTCCCCAAACTGAACTTGAACTCTGGCAAATGACACAGTCACCGCAGTCCAGGATTCCGGAAACGTCCCTGTCCCATTAAGTGCGTCGGGACCTCAGGAGAGGAAGGAAAATGAGCACAAGGGGTTAGGGTCTGCGATGTTACTGTAGCTAATTCAACCCAGCTTTGAGCAGCTGGCGGGACCTAGACCTTCGCCTTGAAGATCGGAGGGGAAAGTAAGCGCTCTATCACCCCCTGTGCTCTGTGCCAGTACTGCAGCTTCCGCATGCTGGCTCTGACCTTTGGCCCGTAGTAGCTCAGAGAGGGATGTATTTGACTTGGAGGCCAAAAAACTCCATCCACCAGCTGGGGACACAGCTGTCTGTCCACTCTCTCATATCTCAATTCCCGGGCCTTGCAGCTGTCTCTCCTCACACCACGTCCTTGCTGTCTCCCTTCCAGAGGCTCAGCCACCACTCTTATGGTCTGCTGACACTTACCTCACCCCCAGTGCGCCTGGCTGTTCCCCAGCCTTTGACCTTCAACCCAAACAATTCAGCCTTTCTGGATACATAACTCTATATATACACCTGGCCTCCCTCTGGATCTCCCACTGTTCCCTAATCACCCAATCTCCTTACAAGAAGGGACACAGCCTAGGAAAGGATGACTACACAAACAATCTGGCTCCTAAATAGGATCGCTGTGGGATGTTACAGTAACCATGGAGATTTTTATATTTCTCTTCTGAGCCAAGAAAGGGACATTCAGAACATTCAAAATGACCATTATTCTGTCAATGAGGATTGTCACAGAAATGAGGTCAGCAGTGTGACATAGTGGTAAGGAGTGGGGCTCGTAATGGAAAGATTGCTGGTTTGATTCTCCACCGGGGCACTGCTGCTGTATATGGGGAAGGTAGTTAATGGAGAACTGCCTCAGTAAATATCCAGCTGTATAAATGGATAACATGTAAAAAATGATATCCTGTCTAAGTTGCTCTGGGTAAGAGTGTTTGATAAATGAGAGTGAAGTAATGTAAATGGACATTATCACTAAACAGACACTCACATGTCTTCAACAAATATGTTTTACATCTAATGCTTTTCTATTTACAAATACCTGTTGTAGTCAGAGCCTGTGTGTGTGTGTGTGTGTGTGTGTGAGTGTGTATGCAAAGTACAGCTGTTCCTGTGCAGAAGCATTGTGTGCCCTTGCATGCACATGGGAGTACACGTGTGCACGTTTTTGTCTATGCGTGTATATGTGTGTGTGTGTGTGTGTGTGTGTGTGTGTGTGTGTGTGTGTGTGTGTGTGTGCGCGCCTGTGAGGAATCCCAGCCAACTTCACCTAACAGGCAGTTGAACATTTCACCACTTATTATCTCATCAGTGTTCCCTGTTCCTCGGTCACATGACTGGGGCCCAGTGGGTGGAAGGGATTGAAATGACTTCCTGTAATCCAGAGATGATAACAAATGGCACACTGGGCAACAATAAGTAAGAACCTTAAATTACACAAAAGAAGGAATCCCAGTGCCAGTGTGGGAGAGCACTGTGGACTCACGGTCCACTGGGTGTGTGCACGCACGTGTGTGTGTGTGTGTGGCTACGCAGAGAGAAGAGTCAGAGCAACAAGACAGCTCATCACTGATTACCAAACCACTCTCAAAGCCGTCTGAATATGTACGCTTCCTATGCACAGCCCTCCAGAGTGACTGCGCTTTTCATAGGCAGCCGTCTGTTCGCCGTTGTCTCTTTTAGCTCCTGTCTCTGGGGGTTCTGCACATTCTCCATCCTGGGTTTCACAGGCAGTCTGCATCATGCCTTGTTTTTTTTTTTTTTTTTACTTTTATTACTCCAGTGCATCACTGGGTGTATATAGCAATCCCACAGTCTGCAGTGTGATGAAATGGAAGTTTTGAGTCTGTTCAACTGTCTGTCTATGGCACTGTGTCAAGCAGTCAGTGACACCCACCTTGGGGGCGGTACCTTGCAGCCATCCAACATTTGAAAAATGCATTGTATCTGCAGCACTAGCGTTCTGATTCTTCAAAGGTGCCAAGGGCTGCCATCTGAAAATTAGTAATCATCTACTCTACTTACTGTCATCCAACTGCTGTTGTTACTGCTATCTAACTACTGCCTTTCACTGTTTTTAGACTATCAGCAGCTGTGGTTATTTGTTGTGTGACTCTACAAATCTGTTTCTTTGCCCTGGCTAGATATATGCTTGAACTACACATTTATCTAGCAGCCAGCTTCATACAGTGTGTTCTTGAGACTTACTTTTCCATACTGTCCATGTGTAAAGCTTAATATCTAGAGCTTGATTCTTTATTTACAGAACTACTGCTTGTAACTGAGAAGTATAACATCATCCCTCACCCCGGTGACAAGCCGGGATCCTCAACCACTATGCCTTATTGCTACCCCGTTGTCCTAGACTTAATATCGCGCACAATGCTGGAAATATCACAGTTTACGGTTTAAATTAGATAACGCCTCCACTTGGATATATACTGCCATCTTGTGGTGAACTACAGAAGTGGGGCGTGGCACGTACATAGAACCAATGTATGGATGTCCCCGCTGTTGACCTTGTGCGATGTATCAATATCGTCTAGACTGGAGGATTTCGACATTTTTGGGGGTAAGGCACATCAAAGGTCAAACCAGAACGTCAAGGCACACCAACTAAATTGGTTATCGATTATGAAGGATGTCACACACATTATAAATCAGACAGGCAATTGTATAATTTATTTAAAACACTGAAGTGCATCGGAGCAAGAACTTGTCCGACATAGTGCGGCATCACGAACAGCAACATACTAAAATAAAATAAAATAAAACATTACTCCATTACCCATTATCCATTATCGCCCTACACACCAGCCCGACCCCTGCGCTCAGCAGCAACTGGACGCCTCGCTCCTTGCATGGTCAAGGCAGGAGGTGCTCGTTCTGCCAGACATCGGCGTTTCACCTACATCGCTCCCCAGTGGTGGAACGAACTCCCTGTCTCACTATGGACAGCCTCTTCACCCCATTCCTTCAGACGGGGCCTGAAGACGCACCTCTTCAGACTCTACCTGGACTGACCCAGGACACAATTGCTACCCCCCCCCCCCCGAAACTGAAAATCTGAAACTGAAATCTCATCAGTTCAAACGACATCTCTGTTCAACTAACACGACTAAACCCTACAGGCTATATATTCATACTAGCCTCGAACTTATTTGCTATGTCATCAAACTTCCTCTTCCACCCAAAATTTCCCTTAACAGAGTATGACGTTATGTAGGCCTAATGATTCCTACTATCAGGTTGTAACACTTAGGCTAATGATTTAGTGTCGTTTCTCTTATTAGCATAACCTTCTTGTATGCACTTTTGTAAGTCGCTCTGGATAAGACTGACTAAATCTAAATGTAATGTAGGTCCAAGTCTCATTTTGACCAGTTGTCAAAAAAAGAAAAAAGCTGAAGCGGACAGTAGCCTACCATACAGAGATGTCTAAAGTTCTCATTTTCAGGTAGGCCTAATAATGTCACTCATTCCTATAATAGCATTCCTCATAATAGCATACAATGGAACGGTAAAAAAATAATGATGTAGCAACAAGAAATTATTGTTATAGTTTGAAAACGAGTTTGATCCGTTTTGTCTACAGAAAAAAAATCTCTTCTGAAATTGGGTATAGACGCACAATCCGGCGAACAAATTCACTTTGGCACCGCGCTCTACGGCTGCTTTCAGGAAGAACACTTCATTTTCCGACACCTGCTTTGTAAGACAGCACAATTGGAACGCTCGTCATTGTAACAGCTGTGTGAATCGTGCTAATTCATCCCAGTTCGTTTGACTGAAAGGAGACTTTTTTTGTGAAATTCGTGGATGATAAAGTCTGCGATGACGTCCAGCATTATAGCGGTGACAGAAGAAGTGACGGCTTGACGAGGCACCTCTTTGTAAAATGCTCGAAAGATTCTGAAAGCTACCTCTGGACGTTGCATTGGTGATTGGGGGAAACTTATTGTATCGAGTTGGATGGATTATATACACCTACTGCTGAAAAATATACGTACAGCACAGAATCTTGAAATAATGACTCAAAATATTACCAACGCCATTAGCCCTAGAATTAGGTTAATTAAAATTTGTTCTTTGGTAGGCTATAATATGCAAATATATTTGTTTGTCTCCCTCCGTTTGGACTAAAATGACTACATTTGTGCAAAGAAACAAAAGAAAAACAACTATCCTTGATCAAGCAAAGTCCCTTTTGCATTGTTGCCTTGTCCCTGAACATCCTCCACATTGAAAGCCAAGTTCTCCTGGACCGTTTCTCCCTTCCCCTCCTGTGTGTGAGAGCATAGGCCTACACGCCCCCACCTGTTGCTAACTGTCCTCACACCTACTCATCCCAGTCCGTCGCTAGGCGACGACACGCGCAGAGGAAGAGTGAGGGGGCGTGTGTTAAAGAGCGAAGAAGGGCAAACTGAAATGAAGAGGAGAGAGAGGTATCAGCTTTTTTCGCGAATACCAGTATTACACCCAAAAGACCTGTGGCATCTACCGTCTGCTCAAATATTTTATAGACCGTAGGCTATGTGCCGTTCTCCATATGACCAAAAAGACGCTCTTCGACATTCAAATAGAGGCATTCTACTTGCAACTTTAAAATTCAAAATGTAATTAATAGGTTACTTGCATAGACGGGACGGCGCCAATTATTTATAATGTCACAAAGGTCTAAAAATCAAATGTGATTCATTTTGATCCCTCCACTGATTGTATATTCATTGCTACCATTTCAGATATGAGTGGGGTAATAAAGAAAGGTTCAGAAGAATCATTTCAATATGTAAAGATAAAACAAAAACAATGTGACCAAATTACCACGCGGTGCGCGTGTGGTCTTGGGACTTGTAGTTTAAAAAATGCCATGCCCGTGGACAGAGACACTTATGGACGCCCCAGCAGAGGGCGCCTTCTAAGTGAAGCCCAGCTCCAACATCCTCAACCAGCAAAGAGAGAGAGAGAGAGAGATATCAAGAGATCGCTTGCTGAGAAAAGGCCGATTCTGCAGAAACACATTCGCTATTCATTCATGGACGTACAGTAAAAACACACGGGTTGACGTTTGCAGAAGGATTTTTCCCCGATTGGGGCGGGTCATGCTGTCTTCGCAAAGGTAATGAGCCGCAAAGCCATCGGGTCTCGGCTTAGCAGCGCCCACAAACTGCAGCGAAACTGGAATGATTGGCAGTCCAGGTTGGTACCGCGCCCCGATCAGTCCGTGTTTGCTAATATACAACGAGGATTTGGCCAGGCCTTGCGAATTTAGCTGCCTTGTTTCACACACGTGAGGGGAAGAATTACAGTCCGTAATTGTTTAGCTGGCTTGGTAGGGAGGCAGGACTGCATTTGCCAAACATGCAAATACACAGCCAACAAAAGAGCTAGGTATTGTCTATATTTGTTTTAGAACAGTCAAAATAAAACCTGCTATGTAAATAAGCTAGCTAAGTAGCAAAACGCTGTGTGACCAGTCCTACCTGTCAGTAGTTGTTTTAACAAAGTGGCAACTGTTGGCTAACTGGCAAGCTAAATTCAGCTACATATTCTTTCAGCTACTCTACCTTCAGCATGAGCTGACTAGTTCCAAAGCTAGCCACTATGTCCTCTCTATCCAGGTACCCAATTTGTCACTGACTGTATTCACTACATCAAGCTAGCCAGCCTTTTGAGTCTTAAACCCCAACACATGTATAGTAAAACGTAAATAGATAAGTTAGATATCTAATGGCAAGCTAACGTTAGTTAACTACTGTAACATTTACATACTCTCGATAGCTTATAACTCAATACAGAAAGCTTTGGTGTGCTGCTAGATAACTGTTAGCTAGGAGCATGTAGGAGGGCTATAGCTTGGTAGCACAGTAAGAGTGTAGCTTCAATTTAGTTTTTTATACTGCGCCAAGTAGGATTTATGTTCTAGCAGGGGTAATAAACTGTGTACTTTTGTCAACGAACCGTTTAGTGTAAGTGTCAACGATTGATTATATATAGTTAGTTCAGTATTGTGCTACACATGCAGTGTCCCAAGGCAACTAACAAACACTAGCTAAATTAGCCAGCTAGTGTATGATGTAGCTAGCAGATAGACTGACAAACGAATAAGCTAACTTAGCTAGCCAGTTTCCAAAACCAGTACCCAGATAACGTCAAATGTGAGATGTGAGCAGTGGCACTCAATAAAAATGGTACGACATTAATGAAAACTATGGTTAAGTTGGCTAACTCGCCAGAAAACTGCCGTATGTAGCTAGTGGTAGTATTCAATTCAGTAGAAACACATGGACTCTGAGAGCAGCGCTGAATTTAACACTGTGCCCCTTTTCCTCAGATCTGGTACTGCGGAATGGTAGCATAACATGGCATTGTGAAAAACTAGCAGAGCAAGCTCTTCGGGGATGCTGATGGCTTGCTGTAACCAGCCACTGTCGTAACCCTAATTAACATTAGTTGTAATAAGACCACAGATAAACCGTAGACCGAAGGGGACACTTTAGGCTTGCTGATGTTAGCGATATGTTTAACGATATTCCTTCACTGAAAATGTGAAACCAGGCTGCATTTTGCACGACTGTAGCTAGTAAGGCAACTTTTGCGTTTGGTTAGCGTTAGTTAGCTAACTGTTGGCTAGCAAATTAGTGTTGTTTGTTTTGCAGCACTTTATTTATGCAGCCTTTATGCAGGACTTATGTTTTCCAACTGGCAAGTGATAATGAGGTGAATACAGGCTACTTTTGTTGTAAGGATGTTGGTTTTGTCCATGGCCTGAATTCAGGAAGGAAACTTGAAATTTACCCATCTTAAAATCTTAAAAACATATCTATTTTCCCAGTAAAGAAGAGGCAAAATATTTTTATGGCGGAGTGACGCTTCATCAGCCCCATAATGGGTGGAGCCTTCTGTTGACAGTCACAGTCATGTGAACCAATGTGATTGGTAAAAAGCAGTCAGTTATTGATTGTATGTGATAGCTCCACCCGTTTCTGTGTTAATGAAGCAGAGTATGCATGCTGACTGGGTAATGGTATGAAGGGTGGGCCTGGCAGCTGTCCCTGCTCTGTGATGCTGTAGAATGAGTGTTTTTTTTATCCTGCCCCTGGACGGCCCCTTGACAGCTTCTTGTGCCTGCTCGCGTTTTCCTTTCAGAGGCGATAGTGCGCCAGCCAGCCAGGACGCCCTGAAGTGCAGCATCTGGACAGAACACGCCCCCTCAGCTCTTTCAGACACGCCGCCCTCTGACCCGCCGGACACTCCGCCACCCCACGATGACTCCCTTGCCGCTGCTGCCGACTTGCTCGAAGAAGGGGGTGGGTGGCCAACATCCTGTTTCCCCTCCCTCAGAACTCCACCTCTCATGCTTATTCTGTTTTCTTTGCCTTCAGGTCTCCCTCCATGTACAATAACAAGGAATAGTGCTTCAAGCTGCTCATTGAATGACAAGGTTCCCTCACATGAATTGCTCACTCTTGATGTTGTGCGTGATTCATAAAGGCCTAGGTTTCTAGGTGGCTGTCTGGTAAAGCTGTGAAAAAACTGGGCTTGCAAGACGAAGGCAGCTGGTTTGACTCTCAGGTGGGGCCCCTGCAGTAGTACCCTTGAGGAAGGCGCTGCAGCTGAAGTGCTTCAGTAAGCATCCACCTGTGCAAGTGGCTACTATTTAATACATGCAGTTTACCCTTCACTATAGGAATGATTATGTACTGTAGGGATTAACTGTTTGTAATTATATCTATGTCAGTGGTCCCTTTAGGGGCCAGTAGCCTGTGAGTGGCTCCTTCCCTTGAAACTGGAAGAAAAGCACTGTTGGGATTTCCACTATACTTGACTTGAGGATGGGGTTTTCCCATCCAGACACAGGATGGAAAGCACCTGGACATCCTGCTCTCCTGGCTACAGTATTTCTTTCATTTTAAGGAGGTGGAGTTATTGTTCAGGCTGATAGCACGTTGTAAAAGCACGCTGCACTTACAGAGCGCAGAAAAGCAGGCTTGTGTTCTAGGTGTCATGCAGGCCCTGTAATCAGGAGCCATACCCAGTGTAGCCTCCTAATCTGGCCCTGAAATAAGTGTGTGGATGTGAATGTGTATGGTGAGTTGAATGGAGGCATGTGCTGTGGGAGGTGCAGTTAAGGATTGCCTTTCCTCTCTATTTTAAAAGTATTATTGCAATTCTTATGTAAAAGAGATGGTAGGTGCTGTTGATATTTTTCATTAATGTTAATGTTTTTTGCAGTTAATTGTGTTTGGTGTTTATTCTTTTGGTTGCTGTCCCTAAATTGCCATAAGATTCCTTGAGAAAGCTTACAAGTGTGTAAAGACATTAAGGAAGAGAAGTATATGCCTTTTGCTGTTAATTGGGAAAAGATATTTATTCTTCTGTGGTGCACTGCAGTCCATTAAGTTAATGCTGTCCAGAGAGGTTTGGTAAGGTAAGGGCTCGTGGGAGGATCAGTACTTTTGATAGTTATGACAGTATGCAGAAGGAGTACACAAAGAAATGCTTGTTCTCCAGCAACCTTGGATCCAGGTGCATCACAATTTAATGCCGACTGATCGTAGAGTCAGGCTTGAGCTTGCTGACCTCGATGGGTTTTAGCTATTCTGATGTGAAAGAGGCAACCAGGACTGCTGTTTGGGGGGGGGGGGGGGGGGGGGGGATAACAAGTTTAAGCTTTAGTTATATTTTTGTGTGTATAACTAGTTCCAGCATTAGATGAATTTAAACACTATGAGGAAATGTCAGTAGCTCAGACTGAACCACAAGGAACGTGTTTCTTTGGGCATACCTTGCACGCACCAAATCGGTGGCCATTACATGGATGATTTGTAAAGGCTTGGTATGTCCAACCAGTGTCGTGGGAGTGTAAGAACCAACCTAAATGTTTTATATTTCTGTCTGTTCGTCCCACATAAATGCTAGGCTAGACCACACAATTGAATAATATTCTCTTCAGGTTTGCAATGTACAGCCTCAGCTTGGTTTTGGAGGAGGCTGTGGTGAATGGATTTGGGTGATTTCCAGTTGCTTTCTTACCAAGAATAGATATGTGTCCCCTCTTGCTCAGTTGCTTGTTTTACTGTGTGTTGTCCATGTTTATTGATTCTATTTCAATGCCAGATTTTCTTTTTATTGAGCCTTTTTTGGTGCAGCACAGTGACTTCTCCCAGTGGAGCAGTTGTCATAGCATACAATGTAGAGAGAGCCACGCAGAAGAGGAACACAGTCCCCTTTCACAGCCAAATGAAATGCTCTCTCTCGGTCAGGTGGATACGAAGGTGACGGTGGTCTCTGTGAAAATGCCTTTGGTTGGAAGTCGCTGGGGCAAGAGTTGAGGACCAAGGATGTGACCGCCGATTCCACCACTTTTCAGCATGGAAGCCGTGCTTTAGCTTCAAAGGACATGAGGAAATCGCAGGGTAGGTGACAAGTCCGACCCGAGCCCCCCTATCCTCGGTTCACCATTTGTCCAGGTCATACGCCGACAGTACTCCTCGCCTTGGTTTTGGATCGGTGCACCAGCCGTAGGCTAATACTCCCCCCTCGACTCCCTGCAGATCGACCACTGCCTCACTCGGAGGAGTCGCGACTGACCGCCCTTCTGCGCAGGGTTTCCCGAGAGGATGACAGGGACCGCAGACTGGCCACCATGAAGCAAATCAAAGAGTTCATCATGCACTCCGAGAACAAAGTGGTGAGAAGCTTCAGAGCCTCTGCTCGGGTTCCTTGCCTCGTCTGTCCTTCCTTTTTGGGCTACCTTTTCGTCTGACCACATGACGGTGTTTCATTTTGCATGGAAACCAGCTAATTAAAGCAGAGACTTTATTTTTGTATTTTTTTGTGCAGTTGATTGGTCTAAAAATATGAACGGTAGCTGACACAATATAAGAGAAGCTATTCGCATGTTTTTAAAGTAGTCTTATTATGTTCCTTTTAATGAATGGACGTTTACTTTTCCATTACAACCGCTTCACTGATGGAGTAGCCTTGTTGTGTTGAAGTGTTTCTAAATTTTTTTTTCAGTTTATATATTTTGCACTATTCACATTTGGGTATTTTTAAGTAGCTGTAATATTTATGCTAAAATTCACATTTTCCCTTCACAGATCTTGGTGAAACAGTTGGACACCATCCTGACTGCCATAAATGATGTTTTGAATGAAAGGTACAAAAAGTCTCTTTCCTCACACCCAAATCTATGGAGACTTTTGGTAGAGATGCTTTCCTTTCCCTTCATACCTGTGTGGGTTGTGCATCTCCTTGTTGTGTACCATGTTTAAAGAAGGAGTCAAACCAACAGGTTGCGAGAGTGTAAACTGTATTTGGCTACATAAATCAATAAGCTCCTAACCTTCTCATGTGTTACATGAAGCTGATGAGCGTGTCCTGCTTACTTTAACTGCTGTGATAGAATGTCACAGGAATGACTGTAAACCCTTAATCTGTCATTTTGTTCAGTGACTCTTCTATGATATTTCCACCTGGGTGTTTATACGCCTATGATTCTGTTGAGGTTGCCAAGTCGTCCGCAGTCCCTTTTTTAGTGCCTTTTTCCATCTAGTGGCCATGTGAGGTACTGCATGAGGAGCTGCTTAAAAAGTCATCAAGCCAGTCCCTTAGTGAAAGGGTGTCTTAGGCCTAGTCTGCTGTTTCTGAGGTGTGTCTGGGAAGCTGTGGAGTGTGCCGTCTCACCACTGGCCGTGTCCTCTGCAGCAGCAAACTCCTCCAGGAGCTGAGACAGGAGGGAGCCTGCTGCCTGGGCCTGCTGTGCGCCTCGCTGAGCTACGAGGCCGAGAGGATCTTCAACTGGATATTCCTCAAGTTCAGTGCTGCAACCAAGGACGAGGTCAAGCTGCTGTACCTGGTGGCCACGTACAAGGCGCTGGAGATGGCCGGGGAGAAGAAGACTTTTTCACCTGTAATGCAGGTGAGGGTACCGGCCGTCAGCTAAGCATATTGATCAGTGGAGGTGTTTATGGCCATCACAACAGGGATGTCCTCAGTGTGTAGGGCTATGACTTAATATTCAATGGTTTTAACAGTCACCAAAGGCCACGGATTCATCAGAACTCCTTATTAAAATAACAGACAAAAAAGTAACTATTTTTCTGGTCAGTGTTCATGAAGGAAAGCCCTAGTAAACGCCATAAAATAATTGTGATATTGATTGATGTTGTTCACTTCCCTGCTAGAAGATGTGAATGAATGCAGATCACTCTGCAGTGAGTCATCATTTTCAGTGAAAATTCATTGGGTTTCATTGATTAACTGGAGTGGGGGATTGGAGGGGGGAATGACACGAGAGCTATAGAATATTTGAATGATAGCTCCAATGAGCTAATGAGATTTAATGATCTCTAATTTGATGATAGCTCATTCTAAATGCTTGCCACTACCAGAGCTGTTATCCATGTTTGGAAGTTGGTCTACAATGGCAGCATTGTGACAGTGATAAAGAGGACAGGCATGTGACCATACGGGTGCAGCTTCAGTTCCTAGGTTTTTGTACCCTTGGGCAAGGTTCTTAACCCCAGTTGGCTCAGTAGCTGTTGAGCTGTATGAATGGATAACGTGTATGAATCGTAAGCCATGTAGGCTGACCAGGGTCCACTCAGATTGTCCACTCGGCAAATGTAAATGGGCTGCTCCTCTCCCAGCTGGTGATGAGTAGCCTGCAGTCCATCCTGGAGAACCTGGATACGCCGGAGCTGCTGTGCCAGAGCGTGAAGTGCATCCTGCTGATGGCGCGCTGCTACCCGCACATCTTCAGCACCAACTTCAGAGTAAGCCCCCCCCCCCCCAAGCCATCCTGCCCTCCCATCAACCCCCCACCTCCCTAAGTCCAAAAAGCAGCACCTGAGTTTCACACTGCAGAGAGGGAAGATGGCAGAGATGCGGAGATAGAGAAAAGGCTCGGGCAGGGCACGAGCAGCACTGCTTTTTGCCAAGGTGGCATTACAGTGAAGCCAGTGGGCCGTGTGTTGCTGTTGGCTACGTATCCAGCTGGCCGTACTGATGGCCAGTTTTCTGGTGAGTGGCCATTTTCTGTGTTTGAGCTCACTCATCTGAGGACCCGCAAGAGGTGAATTTGTAATACAGTAATCAGCTCAAGAGCAGTAATTTTTCCTCAGAACAACTGTTTACGTTTCTACTAGGTCCTGGGTAGATTATCCACCGTAATGCACAAGAAGTTGGGGGGGGGGGCCCTCAGTTTCTCGATTTGTGATAGGTCAGAAGTTATCTGTCCTGGTAGACTCAGCCACAACAGGTTTAGCCTTTCTAAATCAACTCGCTTGGCATGTTTTGTGTCATTGTGCCCCTTGTCTGACAGAAACCATGGCCCTTGTGCTGTTTTTAGTGACAAAGGACTCAAGGCAACACCTCCCTTATTTTAACCAATGTACAGCTGCAGAGACTAAAGTCATGCGATTGGTTGGTGACCGACAGCACATGGTTGCTCTGCCTGCTGGGGACTGAATGAAGCCTCACTCTGGCACCCCCCACGCCCCGAGCCAGTCTAACAAAACATCTCTCTGTTGCAGGACACAGTGGACATCCTGGTGGGCTGGCATATTGACCACACACAGAAGCCCGCACTCACCCTGCAGGTGTCCGGTGAGCGGGGACATCACGGGAGAGAAGGTTTTTTAATGAGCTGCCGTCAACGGTCAGAGCACCGGGACTGATGCACCTGTGTCTGTGTGGGCGTGTGTGTGTGTGTGTATGTGTGTGTGCATGTGTGTTTCTGTCTGCAGGCTGGCTTCAGAGCCTGGAGCAGTTCTGGGTGGCAGACCTGGCTTTTTCCACAACCCTGCTAGGCCAGTTTCTGGAGGATATGGAGGCCTACGTAGAGGTAAAAGACTGTCAACAAGGATTTTTATGGTTATTGTCATTTCCAACCTAATTAAAAATGTTTATGAACTTATGATTCATATTAATTGTGATGACTGGCCAGTTAAGATGAGGGGTAGGCCGACGTAGGCTATGACGTTTTGTCCCTTGCTGGTGTGATTGTAGGATCTGAGCCACGTGGTTTCAGGCGAATCCGCGGATGAGGACGTCCCCCCGCCCTCGGTGTCGCTGCCCAAGCTGGCAGCCCTGCTCCGTGTGTTCAGCACGGTGGTGCGCAGCATCGGGGCGCGCTTCCACCCCTCCCGCGGGCCCCCCATCACCAAGGTGTACGTCACCGACGTGAGTCCCGTCCCCCCGAACTACTGCTCATCATACACAATTTTTTTTTTTTTTTGGAAAGGTGCTCACAAGTTTCAGATAGGACAGTTCTATTCTTTTGTGCAGGAAGTTTCTGTTCTCTTGTGCTGGAAGTCAGTGTGGATAACAGCGTCTGCTAAATGAATGTAATGTATAATAGTAGTGGAAACACTTGAAAAGGTCACCTAGCGTGGCGTGCTGTGAGACAGTAAAACTGAGGAAGGTGTTCAGTCGGAAGTACACCCAGTTTTTCCAGATTGGCCTCATCAGTGTTATGTGTGTGGTGTGTATGCTTATATCCAGCTAAACTCGTTCCTCGGCTTCATTTGTAAGTATTGATTTTTCACGGAAATCAGATTATTTTCAAGCTCCTATCAGGTATACACATTTGATAGGAATTGTGGTAAACTGGTAATTAAAATTACTAATTGAAAACTACTAGTGGAAACTAGCAGAGAAAAATCACTGGGTGCTGAATTTGACATCAGCAATTTAAATTGTTAACGAGTATACTATTCTCCTGAATAGTTTTGAAGCTCAAAGTTGCCTTCCTTGTGGCCCTCTCCACCCCTCCACCCCTCCAGGTGCTGAACCGAGTGCTGGCGTGCGTGTCGGCAGCCAGGCAGGCCTTCTTCTCGGAGGCAGTGCTGACGGCAGGAAATGAGTGCGTGTGCGTGCTGCTGGTGAGCCTGGACCTGGCGGGCCCGCTGACAGAGGCGGTCGTCTCCTTCGGCCTGGGCCAGCTGGAAGACTGCCGGGCCTGCGGGCCGGACTACTGTGTGGCACTGCTGCACCTGCTGGCGCTGGTAAGGGGCTGAGGGTCCATTTGGGTCCATCCAGGCCGACCGTGATGCCCCCGTAAAATGCGGGACTCAGTGTGTGTGCGCACATATGAGGGACCGCAGTGTGGCGTAGTTTGGTTACATAGCAGAGCTATGTAACCAAAAGGCTTGATTCCCCGCTAGGGCACTGCTGTTGGACCCTAACACAATGTTCTTTCTACAATTACCTTAGTAAATATCCAGCTGTGTAATTGGATGAAATTGTAACCTACTGTATCTGTGTCGCTCTGGATAAATGACGATGATGTAATATATTATCTAACTTGGAATGTGTGAGGCATTACTTTTTGCAAATAATGTAGAGGCGTTCCCACTCTTGGTTCGTAGGAAGCCTTCAGAGTTCTTTTTTAGTGAAACTTTTCTGTGGGTGTACGGTGCGTTTGGCCACTGTCGGCCAAACTGCCGGCCTGAATATGACTGACTCCCCTGTCCTTGGGGTTTGCGTTTCAGATCGTTGACCAGATTAACACCAACCTGCCGGCCTCGTTTGTGGAGACGCTGTTGGCGCCAACCTCCCAGCTGTTGGAGCTGCGTTTCCACAGGGAGAAAGAGGTAGAGGATGCAAGGAGTCTGCTAAATACTAAGGCACACAGCAGATGCAACACGGCAGTACATGTGACCTTATACAGGAAACTCATTACCTATACAATGCTCTTAGAATCAAGAGGCATTAGTACTTATTGTTTCAGTTTGTAAATGGCACTCCTGTATTAAGGTGGATTAGAATAGGAGAATTCATTGCAAAATCCAGAGACCAAATATACACACAGCAGTAACATTAAAATTCCCCTTTCTCAAAGTCCATCAGTGACATGCAGCAGGAATAGACAGAAGTGGTTTATAGAAAGTAGTTGGCAATCAAATTACAATTATACCTGATCTATGTACCTATATCTTCTCTGTTACAAGGGCTGAGTCATGACGCAGTGTAGATACATTGTAAGTGTGATCAAATTAGGTAACAATTCCAGTTGTTCAGTTATTTCAGTTTGAGTTGTTGAAAACGGTACAAGTGCGATGTCTGACTGTCAGATTGTGTGTGCGCTTCTGTTTCTGTATGTACCTGGACCAGGTGATGGTGGCGGCCCATGGTGTGTACCAGGCCGTCCTGAGCCTGAAGAACATCCCCATCCTGGAGGCAGCCTACAAGCTGGTGCTAGGCGAGATGGGCTGTGCCCTTGACAGTCTGCTCTATCCCCTGGGCCTGCCCTCGGCCTGCCCCCAGATCCAGCACCCTGCTTTTTCTCACACCCAGCTCTGCCCGGAAAGGGCAGAGTTCATCCTCATCTTCAACTTGAGCGTGCTCACCACTATCGGCAACACCAAGAACTCCCTCATCGGGGTGAGAGCTGGCATCCCTCAGCATCTCTCACTGTGCTGCAACCCAGGTTTGACCAGAGTGTTGGTCCAGGGAGACCTGGACTAGATAAATCAGTACAGGCTGGATTGGTGCAGTGCGAAATGTTCTAATCAATGAAGCAAAATGTTACCAAACGGGGAAGGGCTGTACAGCCCTGAAGGGACACAGGCTTTTTTTTTTTTTTCTCTGTTAAGCCAATTAA
This sequence comes from Megalops cyprinoides, assembly GCF_013368585.1. Lineage (NCBI taxonomy): Eukaryota > Metazoa > Chordata > Actinopteri > Elopiformes > Megalopidae > Megalops > Megalops cyprinoides. Next base: position 25,900,871 of record NC_050601.1, read on the forward strand.
CACTGTTAGAACCGGAGCACAAGAAATTAAATTAGGTTAGTTAAGAATGTAGGCAGTTTTATTAGGTAGTTAAGTGTAATGAAATCCTGGAGGCACTGTGGAGCGGCAATGTAGCATAGTGGTTAAGGAGCAGGACTCGTAACCGAAAGGTTGCCGGTTTGATCCCTACCGGGACGCTGCTGCTGTACCCTTGGGCAAGGTACTTAACCCACAATTGCCTCAGTAAATATCCAGCTGTATAAATGGATAATATTGTAAAGAACTGTAACCTGTGTAAGTCACTCTGGGTCACCCTGTTCTACCACCCCAGGAGCCTACAGCCACTCTTGGAGTAACCCTGCAGTAGACAGTGACAGTGCAATGATCTTTTGTATTAACACTGTGAGTGGCTGAGGCCTTAAGAGAGAAGAGAGGCCTGTGAGGGCCGACCCCCCCCGACCCACCCCCTCTGTGCTCCTCCCCTCGGCAGATGTGGGCGCTGTCCCCGACCGTGTTCGCCCTGCTGAGCCTGAACCTGGTGGCGGTGCACTCCGAGCTGGCCGTCCGCCACCCCGCCGTCCAGTACGCTGTCCTCTACACCCTCTACTCCCACTGCACCAGGTACGCACCTGCCCCGCCCAACCTGTCCACCCCCCACAGGCAGAAACGTCACAAATGTCTGCTGACGATTCATTGATATGACCTAAGAGGTGTCAATTAGTGGGCTTCTCATTAGTGGGCTTCTCTGGCTTTTAGCTGCATGTTGTTTTCCTAACTCAGAAGCAGCGATGTAAGGCTGTGAAACGCGTTGATCCCAGACCAGGAATTGTAACTGAGGCAGCAGCGGTATAATTACACGGAACTCGAGATGGTCCGTGCAGCGTTTCGGTGTTGTTTTTCAGAACTCGGTGTACCCGTCCTCGCTGACGGCGGGTCACAGACAGTGCAGTGCCTCATTACCCGAGCCCAGGGGCTGAGAAGACGGGGAAGCTTTGCTTTAATCATTACCCAGTGAGTTAGATGGGGGGTTTTGGCTCTTTCTCGCCCGCAGGCATGAGCACTTTATCTCCAGCAGCCTCAGCTCCTCCTCCCCCTCGCTCTTTGATGGCGCCGTCATCAGCACGGTCACCACAGCGACCAAGAAGCATTTCAGCACCCTGCTCAACCTGCTGGGGGCGCTGCTGAGCAAGGAGCATCTTTACTTGGAGGCCAGGTATAGTCGTCACCCAGCACTGTTAAGATCGCTAAAATTAGAGAGTTTAGAGAAGCTGCCATGTGCTCTTAATCACAGACTTGTGTGAACCAATCAGTAGACTGCTCTCTGCTTCTGCCGCAGTTGCTTCCGATCAGAGAGTCAGATGAATTGAAATGGCAGCGATGGTTCTGTTGTCATGGATACTCCTCTCGCTTTGTCAGATTGTGAAAGGAAGCGGGAGCGGCATGGAGGATATCAGGTTATTTTAGGGCGAGCAGGGTTTGCAGGGAGGCGCATGATGTAACATTTAAATCCTGCCCCCTGCAGGAGGCTGCTGCTGACCTGGGCCCTGGAGGTGGCTGTCGCCATGAGGAAATCCGACACCTACGCCCCACTCTTCTCCCTCCCCTCCTTCCACAAGTTCTGCAAAGGGCTGCTTGCAAACGGTGAGATACACCCCCAGTACCCTCCCCATTGACAGTAATCCCTGTTTAGGGTTTATCTTTCAGCCTTGAAGGATAATGCCAAGTTTGTCATTTCCCTGGTCAGGGACCGGCATTCTTGGAGCATTGTCCTACTTTTCACACATACGCAACTAAGGTCATTAACTGGACCTGGTTTTCCGGGTGTCACCTAAATGCAAGGGAAATCTAAAAACCTGAAGAAGCTTTTGCCTCTTAGATTGAAAATGCCTTTCCATTGGTTGTCATACCTGATTCTCCCAACTGTCACGCTGAGTAATGCCTAGTATTCTTTTGTAGGTAAAAAATAACTCATAAGCTCATCACGTCTCTTGGTTGGATTTTGACAGCTAACAAGCCTTTTACATTCTCCCCAGCCCTGAATGAAGACCCTAATATCTGCCTCCAGACCTGCAGCAGTCTTCAGGTTCTCTCCTTGTCCTTGTCCACTGAGCTACTGCAGAGGTATGACCAAAGATCCTTAATCATGAGCAAGAATCAGTATTCTAGGTTCCTTCCTGTGTCAGCAAAAAAAAGTTCCAGGTGCAGCTATTGTTAATAACCATACATGAGCAGGCAGCCATGGAACATTTCTGTGATCTGTACGATTGGCTGATTTTAAATATGCACGTAGTGATTTGAATCTGAATCCAAACAAATTAGTATTGCCATGAATGAATTTGTATTCAGAATTCAGGTTTCAGCAAACCAGGAAGGCACAGCTTTAGTTGCAAGGCTGTATTCTGGGATCTCGTTCAGCTGATGTAGCATCTCTGGCATATCGTGCACAGAGCTGAAATTGCTTTATACCATCTCCACACTGCAGGCTGCTTCCGTTGGCCCACAGGGAAATCTCACGTTCATGATTGGCCCTGTTCCCGCAGGTGTGTGGACATCTGCCGCGTCCAGCTGGTCCATTCTGTGGCTCGGGTCCGACAGGCATTTGGGAAGCTGCTGAAGACCATCCCCCTGGACGTGGCACTAAGGTGAGCTTTCCGGTCCCCTGGGTGGCCGTGAACACTACCCAAGGCAACGTGACTGATGGGACAGCTTAAAGAGCCATCGACCCTTTAAAGATGTTTTTGGCATCAGTTAAAATTGTCACTGAGGTTCCTTTTCAAATACGTAGTGACTTTTTCTGATAATCATCAATGTAATTTCAAGCTTGATAGATATATGATAGTATGATATGATGATATGATAATAAGCCAAGATGTAAAATTTGTTGATGTTTGACCTCAGAGCAGTTTTTCCCCACCATGCTTGTATACTGCTGTATGCGGCAGATCAGATCCATGTTGGTGATGTTTTAATGACCTAATGTACTGTGCAGTAACCACAGACACAGCGAGCTTCAGGAGGTATCACTGGCCATCCGCAGACACATGGGCAGAGCTCCCAGCAGCACCTTCCACCCCCAGGACTTCTCTGACCTGATTGGCTTCATTCTGTACGGGGTGCTGCACCGCGGGGGGTGAGTCACCAGCCTCGCCGCGCTCTGATTGGACATCAAGAATCTGAGCTAAAGGAATAGGATCAATCGGTTGTGTCAAAGTTGCTAGTGCGTTATGAGTAGCTTTCAGTCAATGGATATGTGAAATAATCTTGGTTGGATTTGGTGGTACTATAATTCTGCTCTCAGACACTGAAGTTCTCATAAATGACAAGTCATCACATTACACATATTACAGATTTTTACTGTCTGGAGCCTCTGACTGATAGAAAGGACTCACAAAATAAAGAAAGAAAAGATGAAAAGGCATAACAAAAAATTAAAAGACCCACCAATAGATGAAAGAAAACAAAACATTTGTAGATTTGGTTGAACGTTAGGGATCAAGTGCGTGAACTATGCATGAAGTACATTGCTTCAGGTAACATGTATTTGAAATGAATTTTGTGTTCTTCTGTTCCGTCAGTCTTTTTTGTCACCCTCTGGGACTTACTGCTGTATAATCAATTTTTATCAATCAATGTGTCTCTCCTTGTGTGTGACCATGTGACCGTGCGTGGGCATCCGCAGGAAGGAGCCGTGGTTGGAGTGCCTCTTTAACAGCTGTCAGCGGCTGGAGAAGCGGGAGGGTGCGGCCGTGCCCCGCCCCCTGCTGAAGTCAGAGGCCATGCTCTGGCAGTGGGCTGTGTGGGAGGCCGCCCAGTTCACCGTCCTGTCCAAACTTCGCACCCCGCTGGGCCGTGCCCAGGACACCTTCCAGACCATCGAGGGTGAGGGATGATTTGGGTCGCTCCTGCAGGTCACAGCTGATACCCCATCCAGTCACACGGCTGAAGAGTTAACCGCAGGTCAAAGGTCATGTAGGGCTGTGAAAACATACATTACATTATTGTCATTTAGCAGATGCTCCAGAGGAACTTATGCAGTGCATCTATTAAAGTGGCATGAAAAGTTGCACAAACAGGACACCACATGAATGAGAGTCAGTGTCAAACACAATGCTGAGCTGGCAGATGTGTGCCTAGAATGACATGTAAGTGCAAAGCATGTATGCATGTGCATACATGTGCGTACCACACACGCGCAAATAAACCTCAACATGTCCAATTACATAAAACCCTCAAATACACTTCCACATATATAATTGCACATAAGAGGCATAAAAGATCGCACTTGGGTGGTTGATTTACATACATACTGCTGATTTGCCTTCCCTTTGATGTATCGAACATATATGTACTTGCATGCAAATAATTCATTTTCAGTTGTTCTTATGTAGTCAATAGGCTGTAGATAATGAACATTGCAGAAAGTGTTTAGCTCGGTGTACAAAACACAGTCATTTGCCCTTTGAATGCTCCTTTTTTCAAACCTTCTCAAGGTAGAGGTTGCCCTTAAGTGCTGATCTAGGACCAGGTTCCACTACCAGAATTGTAACCTTTGCCATTATGAGCTAAATGGCAAAACTGGTCCAAGATCAGTGATTACGATTTGGCTGGAATGTCAAGTCATGGTTCGTCCACCCAAGCCTTTCTTTCACCACGCTTGTGTTATCTTATAGGACCACCGTAGTGTGTTTTCGAGTAGTACCACCTTAGGTTCCCTAAGTACCTTAGCCAAATGTAATCCCTGTGTGGGATTTGAACCCAGCCCAGTTCCCTTACCGCTGGCCCATGATGCACGCCCCTGCAGGGATGATCCGCAGCCTGGCGACCCACAGCGTGAGTCCGGAGCAGGAGCTCAGCCAGTGGAGCGGCAGCGAGGGGGACGAGGGCCACCACAGCAGCCAGCTGCGCCTCGCCCTGCTGTTGCAGTTCCTGGAGAACCTGGAGAAGCTCATGTACAACGCCTACGAGGGCTGCGCCACGGCGCTCATGGCCCCGCCCAAGGTCAGCCCCCAGCGCCCCGATTCCAGGGTTTCCGGCGCAGATGGGTCTTTGGCTGTGAATGGGTGCTAATACTGAACTGCCTCAATGAATGGGTCCTGTGCAGTCTTGTGCTGGGGAGATGAATTTGATATATTTGATATTCTTCGAGTGCCAAGACTGAATATTTGACTAATCATGCCATGACCGAACAAAAATGTGTGAAACGCCGGTTCTGTCTTATGTGAAGCATTACTCCCACACCTCTGTGTTAACTCATGCTTGCAGCCAGAGAAAATTAATAATAGCAGTAAAATTGTCTTATTTTATGGAGTGTTCTTGAATATGACTTTTTAGCCTTAATATGAACATTTGACTACTAATCCCGGTCATCACTTCATGACCTCTGGGTTAAACGATTGCTCTCACCCTGTCTGGTTCCCCCTGCCTCAGAGCAGCATTCTGATTGGCCCTCCCCCTTCTCACACAGGGCATCCGGACCTTCTTCTACACAAACCGGCAGACATGCCAGGACTGGCTGACCCGGATCCGTCTGGCGCTGATGAGGGTGGGCCTGCTGTCGGGCCAGCCTGCGGTCACCGTGCGGCACGGGTTCGACCTTCTGGGAGAGATGAGGAACAGCAGCACCCAGGTAACAGCCCGACCTCACTTCCTGTCTCACTTACTACTGTATGTCAGTGTGTAGTTTACCCCAGATGTATGTAACCTACTTGATATTTACAGGGCTGTTGTGATGTTGTGCAGTGATTTGTGTTAATAACTTAGTGTGGGAACCTAATGGACTCTTGGCATGCATTGAAGGGTGCTGAGATGGAGGCCCCCATCACCATGCTGGCGGAAGCGCTGTGTGAGCTGAGGTGTCCCGAGGCCATCCATGGGCTGGCAGCCTGGAGCTCCAGTGTGGCGGGCAGAGGCCTGGGCTGGGTGGGCTCGGTGGCCCTGCAGGCAGAGGGACGGTGAGGGCCCCGTTTGCTTCTTTGGGAGAAAGGGGGGCATGCAGTCAAAATGGCGGCCTTTGTTTAATATGTTCAAACGCTGGGTGTGAAGTGAAGCATGCAGTTGGTCGAAGGGAGGCAGGTTAATTGATCTGAGGAACTGGGTTTGTAATGTAAAGGCTGTTGGGAGTATTCACAGAAGGGAGTGCAGCTGTTGTAATATACCAAGCTGCCTAATTTTAAAGGCAAAATAATTCTTTCCTGTCTCAACTTGAGCCACTTCTGTATCCAACTATGTAAATGGATTATATTCAAAATAGAATATATGCAAGATGCCCCCATTGACTAAGAAAAAAAAACAGGTATTGGGTGCACATGTTTAACTAGAACACCTCCTCTGGCTGGGAGGAGTGTTGGGATTAATTCAGCACCTGTGGTTGCAGGTTTGAGAAGGCGGCACAGGAGTACCAGGAGCAGCTGTGCTCCATCACAGGGGTGGACTGCTGCATCAAAGGATTCGACAGGTCCCTGCTGAAAGTGTCTACCACCAACAGCGGCAGCCCCAAGCACACAGGAAACGGTGAGAGCCACGCCTCCCCTCCACACTCCACTGCAGCGCAACTCTCGTTCCTACACGCTCTGCTGTGATGTAATTTCTTCTCGAAATATGTTCCATTGTCATACATGTCCCTACTCTGTCTCTCTGGTGCATTACCTACCCTGTTAGTCTGAGAGACACACACACACACGCATACACAACATGCAAAATGCATTACAGACAGCGTAGCCAGTATCTCAGTGAACTGAAGTGGTTGGTGTGTTATCTTCAGATGTATGACTTAGTGCAGTGCGCTTATGTGCTGAGATATCAGCCTTTGAAAGCTCTCTTTCTGCCCTCAGAGGGCTCTGATGATAGCAGGTGACTCTGTATAGTCATCAGCAGTAAGATGCATACCTGACTGGGTTACATTCTAATTCTGTTTAATGTGTAATTTGTTCCTCATAGGTGAAGTAATATTGCACTATAATTTCATAATTATAAAGATGTAGATGTGTCAGTTTATTTTGTAAAATGTATTTTGACAGTAAAATATGCACACAGATGTTCACAATGATATTCACAATGTTTGCATACACAATACATACATACACAATATGTGGATGTGATATTTCACCATATTTTACCACAGATGAGTATTTCATGACAGTAGGTCCTGCCACTTTAAGGACTGAACTGAGGGGCCCTCGTTATGTTTCCTTCCAGGAGACAGCAGGAAGACTGTTCTTATGAAAACCAGTGACTCCTCCCCCGAGGTCCTCAACTTCCTGGCCAATAAGGCGTGCGAGTGCTATGTGGCACTGTGTGATTGGCCGTCAGTGCAGGAGTGGCAGGCCAGTGTGACGGTCCTCAGGAAGACTCCCAACGGCTCTGCCATCCACCTCAAGACTGATTTCAACTACATCAGGTCTGTGCAGGGACGCCCGTGGCAGGAGGGTGGGGCTTCCCAAGCCTCATGGGCAGAGCTGTTACATTCTGTTGATTGCTATCCATTGGCGGCTATCCATATTTGGGGTGTTGTTAAGCCTGCCTCACCCATCTCAGTAAGGACAGATATATAAAAGGATTCACAGAGGTTTTCCATGGAAGAGTTAAACAGGGGAAAGTGTTTTTTAGGCAAACCAAACCCAAGCATTTCTAAATCTGCCATCAACAACAAGAAGAGCTATTATTTATTGTTCCAAAAGAAAAAAGCATGAATAAGCATGTACCTGTGTAATTACATCGTTCTTACTGTATAATAAATGTGTAACAACAATTTATCAACATATAACCATTTGAACCAGTAATTCAGTAATTACTGCAGCTGTCTGAATAACCCCACAGCTAACCATCCCAATCCTAGTCTGAATAACCCCACAGCTAACCATCCCAATCCTAATATCAGATGTTCTCTTAAGTGTCACTCATATCCCCTGCTATTTATTCTACCCCCTGAACTATCCCTAGATGTTGGTGTGATTGCACAAGATTATAAAACAATGTAGCTTCCGTACACTGATTCTGCTGTAAATATTTTTTAGGTAGATTGACCTTTCTGTTCAGTGTTGCTGAGAGGTAGCGGGTCACCCCAAACCCAATGTAGTTTATTTCCTGTTTGTTGCTAACACCCTTGTGTTGGTCCCAGGGCTCTGAGCAGCTTCGAGGATGGAGATTTCACCGAGTGTCATGAACAGCTGGACCTCCTGCCCGGCGACGATTTCAGACTTCTGAACTCCTCCTCCCGGGACAAGATAGGTATGTTGTGACCCATACCCATACTGAGCAAGGCCTTTGATAGAAAAGCACTTTAATGCAATATTGAGTCACATTTATTATTAAATACGGTACAGGTACTGTACTGCTGTTGTTTTTGAATGAGTAATATATTTTATACTCATCATATTGAGTTAAAGATCACAGAGTGATAACTCTGAACGAAATAATAATCTGAACATGCAATATGTCTGCAGATACTTACCTGTATCTTAACAGTGGCGGGGGTCATTGTCAAGCTCCCAGGAGGGGGGACAGGGAGGGGGTCTGCATATATGCGAACACATTTGCAGATAGGTGCACAAGTCTAAAAGCGCAAAGGAGGCAAACTCTGTCCCCACCATGGCAGCCCCATTTTGTGCCCCCCAGACATGAAGCGGCTGCTCCCTGCCACGCTCAGCCCTGACCCCACGGAGCTGCAGAAGGCCATCGAGGTCCAGCTCCTCAGGAGCGCCGTGGGGGTCATCACCGTGGCAACCGCCAATCACGAGCAGGAAGAAAAGGGGGTCCTGGCATCTGAGTGAGTTTCAGAGTGTTCTTTCTCCTCTCTGTGGGCCTGGACCAGGGGTATCAAACTCATGAAAGAACAGTGGGTACATTGGTTTTTACTTCACCCAATTAACCCCTACATTAATTGTTCCAGTCATTTCATTATCAATATACATTTATGCAGAAAAACACTGCTGATGTGTCCCATTCAATTTGTAAAAAGCCAATGTTAATAAATGGTAAGTCTAGTTAAGACTTAAGGGTGCACATTCTCTCCAGCAATTGAGGTATCAGTGGACACAGTCATGCTTCAGAGGACATACATTTGTCATACATGGTTAACAGGGTGTATCCCTGGCTGCTCTACTTATGTGTGCTCTCAGGGCTGTGGGAGGTTACTGTGTGTGGTTTGCAGGACTGTCGTGAGGTAGCTGTGTGTTGTTTTGGGACTGTAGTGGGGTAGCTGTGTGTGGTTTCAGGGCTGTGGTGAGGTAGCTGTGTGGTTTCAGGCTGTAGTGAGGTATCTGTGTGTGGTTTCAGGGCTGTAGTGAGGTATCTGTGTGTGGTTTCAGGGCTGTAGAGAGGTAGCTGTATGTGGTTTCAGGGCTGTGGTGAGGTAGCTGTGTGGTTTCGGGCTGTAGTGAGGTATCTGTGTGGTTTCAGGGCTGTAGTGAGGTATCTGTGTGTGGTTTCAGGGCTGTAGAGAGGTAGCTGTGTGTGGTTTCGGGCTGTAGTGAGGTATCTGTGTGTGGTTTCAGGGCTGTAGTGAGGTATCTGTGTGTGGTTTCAGGGCTGTAGAGAGGTAGCTGTGTGTGGTTTCAGGGCTGTAGTGAGGTAGCTGTGTGTGGTTTTCTGGCTGTGGTGAGGTAGCTGTGTGTGGTTTTGGGCTGTGGTGAGGTAGCTATGTGTGATTGCAGGAATGTGGTGAGGTACCTGAAGCAGACGGGCCGTATCACCCTGGGGCCACTCCGGCTGTCCACCCTCACCCTCTCTGGCACCCTGCCCACCCTCAGCACCCTGCAGCTGCACTGTGCCACCGCTCTGGAAAGCAGCCTGAGTGGCCAGCTGGGCCCTGAGGTGAGCCGCATGCACACAACACACACACACAACACTGCCTCACTCACACAACACTAACATCACACGCACACAACACGATCAACACACGCACACAACGCTCACTCACTCGCTCACACAACACTAACAACACACACACACACAACGCTCACACATAACAATAACAACACACGTGCACAACACTCACTCGCTCACACAACACTAACATCACACGCACACAACACGATCAACACACGCACACAATGCTCACTCACTCGCTCACACAACACTGACATCACACGCACACAACACTCACTCGTTAACACAAAACTAACAACACATGCACACAACTCTCACTCACGCACTCATTCACATACTCACCATGCTTACTCACACACACACAACACATTTGCACACCAACCTACACAACACTCACCTTCTCTCTCTCTCTCTCTCTCTCTCACACACACACACACACACACACACACACACACACACAACACTCATTCACACAGTCACACTGACATAGCGCTCACACGCATGCTGAACGTGCTCTCCCGCAGGACTGCCTGATCCCCCTGTACAGCCGAGCTCTGAGCGCCTGCAAGCGGCAGGACATCCAGCCCTGGCTGCAGGCCCTGAGATACACCACCTTCCAGAGAGAGCTCTTCCTCCAGCTCAGAGGTGTGCTCACGCTCCAGGAGCTGCTTTCTGTGCCTCTCTGTGAGCCTCTGCACTTACATTCACATCCAGTCATTTAGCACACCCTCTTATCCAGAGAGATTTACAGGCAAAAGTGCATACTGAAAGGTCGGGCTAGGAGCAGAGGAAATACCAGATCATACGTGTCACAGTCCAGTAGCAGGAGTTATTAAATAACATACCACTTGCCAGGTTCTCACAGGGGTCCATGTTTGTTTTTGATATATATTTATCCCCACCCCTACCCAGGCTCCGCGGCTCCCATTGACACCCACCTGACAGAGCTGTGTCTGACGGCAGTCAAGTTCGCCCGCAAGCAGGGCAACGTTGCCCTGGCGACACGGCTCCTGAGGCGCTGCGGTGATGCCCCTCTGGGCAGTGGCAGTGGCAGTGGTGGTGGAGGTGGCGATGGGCAGGACCAGGTGCACCCCTTCACGTGGCTGTCCCTGGAAGGAGCTGTCGGAGAGAAGTGGGGCCCGGAGCTGGAGATTGAGAAGGCCAAAGTGCTCTTTGCCGCAGGTCGGTGATCTCCCTCGCGACCCCCTGTACTGATCTCTGATCAGTGCTAGCACAGCACACAAAGCCCCTGGTTCATGTTTCACTGATTTGAGATCAGCAGGAAGTGGGGCAGTCCTCCCTCCCACCACATTCAAGCAGTTACGTGCAGTTCCGTTGCTAACTGAATGGAGCGAGACCAATGCGGAGATTTTCCTTTTTTTTTGTTTTGCTTCCCAGTCCCTCAGAGATGCTACAGTTGTTATGCAGCATTCTTTTGCATTTATTGTGTCTCCCTGTTACTTTCCCCAAACCAGTGTCTGCCAGATGTAGCAGTTCTCTGGCTAGCATTCCTTGCTTGATCTAGGCCAGCTCTTCCGATGTGGTGGTGCTGGAGACTGACCCCGCTCTTCATTGAGTTGTCATGAGCGTCGGACCTGTGTGTGACTGTTCCCAGGTCAGTCGGCAGCGGCGATGGAGATGCTGAGCTCCTGCGCGCTGGCGTACTGCCGCTCGGGGAAGTGCGAGCGCGCGGCGGGCCGCGCCCTGCTCACCCTGTGCAAGTGGCTGCTGGCCGACTGGAAGGACCTGACGCCGCAGCTCAAGCAGGTGGCCAAGAGGGGCCCCTCCGGCCTGCCGCCGCTGAGCCGCAACGTGGCCGCCCTGCTGGAGCTCCCCCCGCTGGAGGACCAGGACGCGCCGCGCATCACCACAGAGACCACAGGTACTAGAGGGCCCCACCTTCTCAAAGCACAGTTCAGCTGTGGATTTATCAATTGACACTCCCTCCCCCTCACCTTTACTGTGACTTTTTCATGTGAGCTCACTTTTATTAATAAATTTAACCAATGACAGGAGGCAAATAGAAATGCCTTTGCTTATAAAGCCACATGTTCAGTTCACACTTAATTAACCAACCACAGCTGGTTGGTTAGTGATGTGTAACTGTCGCATCAGTGAACAGTTTATAATTGTATACGGCCTGGTTATGGAAGGGCTTGACGCTTGCTTTTTTCCCAAGGAGCACATGTGCTCCTAAGTTGAAAAATTTAGGATCGCATAAAGAACTTCAGGAGCGCAATAAAAATTTATCAAATAATGTGTTTTTCCTTAATAAAGGGATACAAGGAGACATTTACAAGCAAAATGATTTAATTTATTTGAATACAAAAAGTACACCAGGTTTTTAAATTATTTCTGCTTCAAACTCTTTATTTAATGGTTATGTAATTATTTATACCAAAAAAAAGTCTTAAACTGTATAAACAGTATTAACATTATGAACACCTCTATAATAAAGTAGTTCTTAGTCCTAAACGCCAAGTCATGTGATCATGTGATTTTTTTCAACAGACAACATTGGTTCAGCGCAGTGACTGCGTCATCGTCATTGTTGTGTTATCAACCTTTTTGTTAAAAAAAAAAAAAACAGAGGCTGCTTGGGCTGAGTGAATTTTGTAATGCTTTTTATTTGCACACATGCTCCTAAATACATTTTACAGTTCGCACACATCTATTTTTAGTAGCAAATGCGAGTGAAACGCTTGCACTGTTGAGGCCTGGGTTATGGGCCAACACAAGTTGAATGTTAATTAACCAAGCTGACTTCAGCTATGCAAAACTGCTGTTTATGAGGACAGTAATTTAGAAAGCTGCTGATCCTCATCCTCTAAATCAAGGTTTGTGAATACACGGCAGTTGATTAACATCTCTTACTAATGCTCCCTTTTAATGCTTTCATACACTAATCACAGTTGTTATCATATTAATAATGATTACTGTTATATTAACCACAGTTATTGACATATTAACTGAAGTTATTGGTATATCAGCCGTTTACTCTATCTCTACTATGCATGTGGAGGTCTGGAAGTGTATAAGGGAACCTGAGGATCCAATATGTTAGCCTTAAACAAACAATATACATACATGCTATTACACTTTGTATGCATGATAGCAGAGAGTAAAAAAGTGGATCGGAAGTGTAGTGTGTGGGAAGGTATGCAGCTGTGAGATAGCATGAAGTAGAACCGAGAGGGAGTAGAGAAGAGAACAATTCTACATGTGTGCCGTAAGTTACACAGCAAGGCCTGAGGTTGGGAAGGAAAATGGGAGTTAGACACTGTCTGGACATTGCCCAGAAGATGGACCTTGAGTGTAAGATAAAATTATTGGACTCTGTGAGAAGGGGATTGCAAATATTGGGGCTCTTTGTTTGTTTTTGCTATCCAAAGACTTCTTGGTGTCTTATGTTTTTTGAGATGCTCTCCCTGATGCTGCCTAGTGTGCATCTATAAGACTGTCTCCTGCAGATCTGCAATAAAAGTTTTTGGCCTCTGTTATTATTGTGTAGTGTTGTGTTCCGTCTGCCTAATTTTTGAACCCACTGTGATTTGTTAACTGGCATTGATTTTATAGGTGAAGTAGAAGAGGGGGGACAAGATGAAATTTTCACAGACAAATTCCATATGCAATATATAAATGTCTAACTAACTCTCTGTCAGTGAGCGTCGGCGTCGGGGAGCCGGACTTCGTCCTGGGTCAGCTGTACCAGCTGTCCACCATCCAGGCTCCGGAGATGGCCAAGTCCTGGGCCGCCCTGGCCAGCTGGGCTTACCGCTGGGGCCGGAAGGTGGTGGACAACGCCAGGTAGGCAACACTGTGTTGTCCCTTTCACCTAGACCCCTGCTTTACATTACATTGTGTTGCATTACATTGTCGGCATTTAGCAGACGCTCTTATCCAGAGCGCCTTAAATCGGTTACAGTTTTTGAAATGGTGTCCATTTATACCGGTGAATATTTACTGAGGCAGTTGTGGGCAGATACCTTGCCCAAGGGTACAGCAACAATGCCCCAGTGGGGAATCAAACCGGCAACCTTTTGGTTACGAGTCCTGCCACTTAACCACTTCGCTACACTGCCACCACCTTCTTTAAGTACATACAGAGGAACAGTCAGGAACAGTCAGGCAGACATTCAGAGAGTGTGCTAAATGTTAATTGTCTGTTCATTCAGTGAGAAAATGACACACTGGATATGTTTAACAGTGATAAAATCCAACACTGATCATTTTTAATATGGCTGCCCAAGCTGCCCTTTTGCAGCTGTTGGTGTCTTGAACATGTCCTTATCATGGTTTCTATCATGTTCACTTCCTGTAGTCAAGGAGAGGGTGTGCCCCTGCTCCCTGGTGAGAAGCAGGAAGTAGAAGAGCTGCTACCAGCATGCACCACTGATGAGGACAAGGAGACCATATTTGGCATCCTGGGCCAGGCTATGTGTCGACCAACAGGCATCCAGGTCAGCAGCATTGCTGTGAAGATGCCTTCTCTGTGTTGCATCATAAGAGCAGTTGCACTCTTTAGCTTCAGATAAACAGAGTGGCAATGGGGAGATGAAAGGTAAAGAACTGGAGTTCGTAAGCTTTTATTTTAATAGCCTGACATGCTCTCTGCATGCGTCTCTCTGTCTCTGTTTGTGTGTGTGTGTGTGTCTGCACTTGTGTGTGTGTGTGTCTCTGGTTGCCTTTGTGATTGTGTGTGTGTGTGTCTGCACTTGTGTGTGTGTGTCTCTGGTTGCCTTTGTGATTGTGTGTGTGGTGCACTTGTGTGTGTGTGTGTGTCTCTGGTTGCCTTTGTGATTGTGTGTGTGGTGCACTTGTGTGTGTGTCTCTGGTCGCCTTTGTGATTGTGTGTGTGGTGCACTTGTGTGTGTGTCTCTGGTCGTCTCTGTGCCTGTGTGTGTGGCGCACGGTGTGTGTGTCTCTGGTTGCCTTTGTGATTGTGATTGTGTGTGTGTGTGTGTCTGCACTTGTGTGTGTGTCTCTGGTTGCCTTTGTGATTGTGTGTGTGGTGCACTTGTGTGTGTGTCTCTGGTCGCCTTTGTGATTGCGTGTGTGTGTGTGTGTGTGTCTGGTCGTCTCTGTGCCTGTGTGTGTGGCGCACGGTGTGGGTGTCCCACCAGGACGAGGACATGGCGCTGCAGAGCGAGGAGGACGAGGAGGACGACATGGTGGACGTGATCTGGAGGCAGCTGGTGGGCTCCTGCCCGTGGCTGTCGGAGGTGGAGGAGGGCGTGACGGAGGGGCTGATCAGGGTGTGGCGCACGGTGGTGGACCGCATCTTCAGCCTGTACCAGGTGTCCTGCCGCGCCTACTTCACCTTCCTTAAGCTGAACACCGGACAGGTGAGGGTCCCTGCAGGTCTGCGTGACTGGCCGGTGCTCTGGCAGCAGCGCGCGCACGGCTGACTGTCAGGAGGCATGAATGTGCCTGTGATTGACAGGCGCCGATGGAAGAGGACGACCCCAAGCTCCTGCTGAAGAATCCTGATGGCAAGCAGAGCAGCGATGACGTCATCGTCATGGCGACCCTGCGTCTGCTGCGACTGCTGGTGAAGCATGCCGGGGAGCTGCGGGAGGGGCTGGAGCTGGGCCTGGCGTCCACGCCCACTGCCCCCTGGAGAGGTAACGCTGGGGTAGAGGAGCCACACCCATGACTGGGGCTGGCTGGGGGAGGAGTGTATAATGCTGAAGGTAGTGGTGTTTTCCCACAGGTATAACAGTAAAGGCAATGGTGTTTTCCTACAGGTATAACAATAAAGGCAATGGTGTTTTCCCACAGGTATAACAGTGAAGGTGACGGTGGTGTTTTCCCACAGGTAGAACAGTGAAGGTGACGGCGATGTTTTTCCCACAGGTATAACAGTGAAGGTGATGGTGGTGTTTTCCCACAGGTATAATGCTGAAGGCGATGGTGTTTTCCCACAGGTATAATGCTGAAGGCGATGGTGTTTTCCCACAGGTATAACAGTGAAGGTGATGGTGGTGTTTTCCCACAGGTATAACAGTGAAGGTGATGGTGGTGTTTTCCAACAGGTATAACAGTGAAGGTGATGGTGGTGTTTTTCCCACTGGTGTAATGCTGAAGGTGATGGTGGTGTTTTTCCCACAGGTATAATGCTGGAGGTGATGGTGTTTTCCCACAGGTATAATGGTGAAGGTGATGGTTTTTGTCCCCACAGGTATAATGGTGACGGTGGTGTTTTTCCCCAGAGGTATAATGCTGATGGTGATGGTGTTTTTCCCTGCAGGTATAATCCCGCAGCTCTTCTCCAGGCTGAACCACCCTGAGGCCTACATCCGCCATAGCATCTGCAGCCTGCTCTGTCGTGTGGCGCACGACTCGCCCCACCTTGTCCTCTACCCCGCCATCGTGGGCTCCATCTCGCTGGGCGGGGAGGCGCAGGCTGCAGGTACGTGGTATTTAGGTGTAGGAAATGAGTTTGTAACCAGACATTAGCAGGATTGATTCCCGGTGGGAGAACTACTGTTGTGTCCCTATTAAGGTGCTTAACTTGTATTTTTTCTCTAAGGGGAATTTCTTCATTATTTCTTCATTATTCTGCATCTATGAGTGGATGCATTATAAGTGACAATTTTGAAATTCCAAGGATTCAGTTTATAAGAGCTAACTCCTGGGCAGAGATTACACTGAGAGTGAGGTCACTTGTTAATTCTGCATTCATAGTTTTGAACACATGAACATAATGCTTTTGAAAGGTCTGTAGCTTTTTGTTTTGTTGGTATTGTCTTCATCACTTACAAATAGGACTGCACGATATAGCCGTCGCGATATATCGAATAGCTATTTTTAGTGTAATAACAGCTATCCACGGTATGTGGCATTAGGTTTCTTCACATATGTTTTTTCCAAGGCCACATGAAATGATTCCGGGGGAAAAAACACCACTCGTATCTATTCAATGTTGATATCACAGCAACAGCACTATGCTGCCTCCATGTGGTAGATAGAAACACATGGCTACAAAGATGGAAAACATATGCTATGTGTTTTTCAAAGCTAATAGGTAAGTTAACCAACATATAGATACAAGTGATATTTTTCTGCCCAGGAAGCATTTCACTGAACTTGGGAGGTGTGCTCCTGCATCAGGTATGACTAAAGGGAAAAACATATGGGAAGAAACCTAATGGCACATACCGGGGATAGCTCCTATTGTGCAAAAAATAGCTTTTCGATATGTTGCGACGGCTATATCGTGCAGCCCTACTTACAAATAAAGATTTTGCTTGCCTGTGTTGGCTGTTTTGATGAAGGACAAATTGCTAACCACTGCGAACCCCCGTCCCATCCCCCCGTCATGTAGGCAACAAGCTGCCATCAGCTCTACCCACGCTTCTGGGCAACATCCAGGGGGAGGCGCTGTGTGGGGGTGGGAGTGAGGTGGCCTCCCAAGAGAGCGGCAGAGGGGAGGAGCTGGGGCCGTGCTCCAGCCAGGACCAGGCCATGATGCAGGACTGCTACAGCAAGATTGTGGACAAGCTCTCCTCCGCCAACCCCACCATGGTGCTGCAGGTACAGCCGGGGCCGGCGCCCTCTGCTGCCCAGCCGGGAATGGCAGTCTGCTCACAGCCTTTTTCTTGCTTAGCTTGTCTATGCCAAAGTTTGCACGCAACAGCTCAATTATGATAGCTGCGCATTGTGTGTCTAAATCAGAGTCTCATAGCGGATGCTGTTTTGGGGTGGGTACATGGTTGGAACTGCAAGCCTGCTGATTGGTTTCTACCCTGGTAAGATACAAATCACCACTGGACAGACGGAAAGCATGTAATCAGACTTGTAAGCCTAACACCTTATCGACTTCACAGGTGTACTCACTGTGTGTACCTAGTAACTTTATACATTTTCATTCATACATACATAAGAAGACACTATTGAGTGTAGCTGGCTGTGGCTGTATTTTTGGTTGGACTGATGTGAAAAGGGCAAGTGTGTGGAGGGCTGGCTGAGGTGTGCTCCACACCGCCCCCTGCAGGTGCAGATGCTGGTCGGGGAGCTGCGCAGGGTGACTCTGCTGTGGGACGAGCTGTGGCTGGGCGTGCTGCAGCAGCAGCACATGCAGGTGCCCCGCAGGATCCAACAGCTGGAGGACGAGGTCAAGAGGGTACAGAACAACAACACACTCCGCAAGTAAGTGCCACAGTGCCCCCTGCTGGCGCTTGCGCCAACTGCACTGTGGTTTACCCTTGGGGGGGATAGTTAAATATCAAGCATTTCATATGCTATACCTTGACTTAGGGGTTAACAGGTTTTCATAAGAAGTTTGAGAAGGCCATGGTTAGATTGACAGCAGGGATATGTCCCATTTCTTCCCACTACAAAGCCAGGCTATTATGTATGTGAGTGGTTAGCAGGCACTTGGCTTCTAACTATATGGGCTTTCAAAACAAGTACAGATGACTGACCTGAAACATGAAAGCCGTTCCCTTTTATGAAATGTTAATGTCTCTTCAAAGTGTTGTTGAAATTCAGTGTAAATATTCTCACTTCGTCCCTGTCTGCGTCCAGCTCCCAAAATGCACTAAGAAGTGTTTGGTGTAAAAACAGACTTCAAAGTGGTCATGAATATTTCTGAAAGATGAGGAAGGATGTGTTTGACTTACAGAAGGACAGGGGAGTTTGATTCTGGGATTTAAAGAGCATGGTTTAAACTGTGTGGAAGTTTTACCATGGAGTGTTTTCAAAGTTCAAATCACCTTATTTCTGTAGGTATTAAAACAAACAGGTTTTCAGTACCTACTATAGTAAAGATTAGGACCAACACGATGAGATTTTTGGTTTTGAACCTTATAGGTCAAATGAACAAATTTAAGGGCAGTAGTGGGCAGCGGTATGGGGTAGTGGTAAGGAGCAGGGCTCATAACCAAAAAGGTTGCTACTTCAGTCCCTGTTGGGACACTGCTATTGTATCCTTGTGCAAGGAACCTAACTCATAATTGCCTAAGTAAATGTCACATAAATGAATAAAATGGGATGAAAGGGTAGAAGGAAAAATGTCTCTCTAGATAATAGCATCTGCTGAATGACAATGTGATGTTTGACAATAATGTAAAGGAAGTAGTTCTCTGTTACATCTGTAGTTTACATAGCTTATTTGTGTCTTACAGGACAAAAACAGGAGACATCTCCACATTTCGTGTAGCTTATTTGATGCCTGCCAGATGGTATTTTGGGATTTGGGATTGGTTAATTGGTTCACAGGCTGTGATGGGGGTGTCTCACTCCCCCCCTGCGAGTACGGGGCCCAGTTAAAGCCTGTGGCTTCCCCTCGTTTCAGGGAGGAGAAGGTGGCCATCATGCGGGAAAAGCACTCTGCCCTCATGCGGCCGGTGGTGTTTGCACTGGAGCATGTGCGCAGCATCACGACCACGCCCGCCGACACACCCCACGAAGCCTGGTTCCAGGAGAGCTACGGGGAGGCCATCGACCACGCCCTGGAGAGGCTGAGGAACCCGCCCAACCTCGCCAACCCGGCCAGCAGCTGGGCTCCCTTCAAGCAGGTAGGTGCTGCACCGCTCGGGACCACTCCCCAGCCCTCAGACCTGATCCCTACCCTTTGAACCCACTGGAAACTTCATTCCCCAGACTCGTCAACCTTTAGGCAGAAACACTTCATTTCCATCAAGAATGCAATGTATGCAGCTCAAGAACAGCTTCCGTTTAACCCATTATCCTTTAATATATCTTCAGACTGCACCTCAGCCTCCCTACCAAAGTGTGAGCTCTTGTTCCTCTTGTGTGTAATTTTATATTTGGCAGTTTTACTACAGGGTATCTGGTAGTGTTCTGTTTGGAATGGTGTAGTCTTACTGTAGAGCAGCAGTCCCCAACCACCGGGCCGCAGACCGGTACCGGGCCACGGCACATTCGCTACCGGGCCGCACGGAAAGGATAAATAATTTATTTTTTCATTTCTTTAATCGGTAAAATAAAATAATATTAAAATAATAATTGAATACAATTATAGGCTATTCGTGCAGTAATAACATTGAACTTGGTGCAGTCTATTGGTCCTTTTCGCACCACTCTAATATCTCTCACGCCCACAACAGTTTACAGATTTTGAACTTGAGTAATGTGCATTATAGGAGTTCATCACTTACTATACGGTCTGCTTGAGCTGAGCTGTGTTGCCAACTTTGTACTAGCTAGCTAGCTAACATGATTTTTAAAAAAAGTCATTAAAATCAAGGCTGAATATCCTGAGAAAAGCACAAAAGCACTGAAAACGTTGCTTCCATTTCCAACATCCTATCTCTGCGAAGCGGGGTTTTCTGCAATGACGGAAACAAAAATGAAATTTACGGAGTAGACTGGACACAAGGAACACGCTTCGGGTTTCAGTCTTTTTAGCATATGGTCATTGAGAGAAATATGCACTGAACGTTTTTTAATAATGTTAAACGTTAGACCTACACTGGGGTCCAAAATTATTGGGACACTCACTTTTTTTTTCTGAAAACCCAAAATATTTTTGCTGCATATTCCATCAGACATTGGGAAAGTCATATTTATGTCAATGTCAATTTCAGCTTCATCTTCTGTGACCATGTTCCAACCTTGTTAGGTTTATATAGGCTTCAGTATGAGTGTTCAATTAAGGGGCAGGGCAACATTCAATGAGGCCTAATTGAAGTGATGGTCATTTTTGTTCACTTGTCTGCAGTTAATAAGTATGTAGGTACCTATTAAAATTAAGTTAATGTCATGGAATTGTCAGTTTGTTTGGCAGAATTAATGTCATACATATTATTAAAATGTTGGAAATAAGGGTAGTCATCAGGCAATCGTGTGCCAACCACATAAAGAGATTTTTTGAAAATGTTAATAGTTACCAAAACATAACTTTTCGCCACACCATAAATTAGGTTCGAGTGATAAAACTAATAGCTACATGGACACATCCACACTTAACCACAAAATGCCCAGGTGTCCCAATAATTTTGGACCTTAGTGTACTTAAACTAAAATGTTATGAAAAAGTGGCCGTACTAATGGATATTCCAGTCGTGTCGTGATACTCTCCAACACGCACGCCACCCCCCCCGACGGCCGGTCTGGGAAAATATTGTCTCTATGAAACCGGTCCGTGGTGCAAAAAAGGTTGGGGACTGCTGGTCTAGAGGATTTTGTGTTGCACTCACTAGTTAAACCAAGTACGCACTTCTGATCTGAGCACTGTATTTAGCATTGACGTACGTTGGAATGCAGTCAGCAGTGTCCTGTTTGTCCTTTCCATGCCACTTTATTAGATCCACTTTGTACTCGCACTTTGGAAGCCACTCTGCATAAGAGTATCTACTGAATGATGAATGTGATGTAATGTAATAGATGTTTTCTAAAGCAATTCAGGTTAAGAACCTTGCTCAGTCAAACATACTGCTGTGGTTCATCCATGTGAATATTCATCATCAGACAGGCTCTAAAAGCATTTCAAGATTAGAACCAAAACCAGGCATATGACAGTCTCGCAGCGTGAATTTATGTTCAGGCTGAATGACTGAGTCAGGATGTTGAGTGTGAAATGTAGTCTGGCAATTCTTTACAGCTTACTTTATTTATATAATTGACTTATTATTTAATCAGGGTGGTCACTGAGAACGTACTGATCTCTTACAATGATACATTACTTTATATTTTAATTGATGAGCACATTGAAATCAAGTGAAAAAAAACAGGCGTCAGTGAGAGTTTATAGCAAAATGCTAATTCTCAACACCATTCTCCAGGAGGCTTATGAAAACATTGGAAGCTTTAAAAAAAAAAAAAAAACAAGTTGGGGTTAGGAATGGTTGGGAACACAAGGATTTGTGTAGCTAATCAGCTGCACCCAGTGAAGATGTGGCCAGAGGCCAGTTAGGGTTCCCAGAATACCGGGGGTTAGTGTGCCATTGGGTAACGTGTCCTACATCCTCACTCCAGATGATGCTGAGCCTGCAGCAGAGGGCGCAGAAGCGCACCAGCTACCTGCTGCAGCTGGATGAAATCAGCCCCCGCCTGGCGGCCATGGCTGGCACCGAGATAGCCCTGCCCGGAGAGGTCTCTGCCACTGACGCTGTCACCATCCAGAGTGTCGGCAACACCATCACCATCCTGCCCACCAAGACCAAGCCCAAGAAGCTGTACTTCCTGGGCTCAGACGGGAGGAACTACCCCTACCTGTTTAAAGGTGAGATGCTCTTACCCTACCTGTTCATACTTTGTACCTATTTGTGGATAATTGATTTGAACCCTCTTGAATCCATGTCATTGTTTATTCATTGATCATAATTTCATCAGGAAGGGCTTGTAAAATAGCACTTGTAACCAGGCTTCAGGTTGAAAAGTGAGTGGGCCACTGTTGTAGAACTTTTGAGCAACTGAACCTGTATAGCATCAATAAATACTGAGCTGAACAAATCAATACTATGTCTCTCTCCCCCTGTATCTCAGGGCTGGAAGACTTGCATCTGGATGAGAGGATCATGCAGTTCCTGTCCATCGTTAACACCATGTTCACCAAGGTCAACCAGCAGGAAAGCCCGCGCTTCCACGCCCGCCATTACTCCGTTACCCCCCTGGGGACCCGTTCCGGGCTTATCCAATGGGTGGACGGTGCCACGCCCCTTTTCGGCCTCTACAAGCGCTGGCAGCAGAGGGAGGCTGTGCTCCAGGCGCAGAAGGTAAGCCTTACACCCTCACTCGGTGGTGCTGCCCTAGTCCCGCCCTCTTTAGTAGAGTGACAGGTTGCCCTGGTTTCCTCAGGCCCAGGACTCGTTCCAGCAGCCCCAGAACCTCCCGATGGTGCCGCGGCCCAGCGAGCTGTACTACAGCAAGATCGGCCCGGCCCTGAAGGCTGTGGGGCTCAGTCTTGATGTATCGCGCCGCGATTGGCCGCTCAGTGTGATGAGGGATGTGCTCCGGGAACTGATGGAGGCCACACCCCCCAACCTGCTGGCTAAGGAGCTGTGGTGCTCCTGCACGACGCCCAGCGAGTGGTGGAGGGTCACCCAGGTAAGGGGGGGAAGGCTGAGATGGGAGGAAGGGGAGAGGCACAGGTGAGAGCAGTTACCAGTCGCAAGTCTTGTTCACTACTCGTTTGACTGCTGCTTTTCACACTGGTCCATTACATTACATTAAATGCATTTAACAAATGCTTTTATCCAGAGTGACTTCCAACATAATAGAACATAAATGTATCCATTTAATATAAATGAGGAACAGTGTCAGACCAGGCTAATAATACTCCCAGACCAGTGAGTGTGAGCATAACAGTGTTCAAGCCCTACCACAAGTTAACTTGTGCAGTCTGACAGAAAACAAGTATACTATGATACAACAGTCCCTAGAATACAGAATCAAAATACATCATAATACTACATGTAAAATTAACATCCAATACTAGAGGTAGCAGGTGTTAGAGGGTGGGGATTGGAGTGGAACCGAGATGCAGTAAAGAAGTGGGTCTTCATTCTGCATCAGAAGATGGCCAGTGATCCCACTCTCCTAACCCCTATGGGGAGTTCATTCCACCATTAAGGGACCAGTACAGACAGGGATCATATCTGAGAAGAGCGACCCCATCGGGTCGGGACAGTCAAGTTGCCCTGTAGATGCAGAGCACAGCGATCTTGAAGGAACATACATTTTGAAGAATGGTCGTAGGTATGAGGGGGCTGTCCCATTCACTGTGCTGTATGCCAGAACCAAGGTTTTGGTGAGTTTTATCCAGATCCATCCAGAACATTTTCACTTAGCCAGCTCAGACATACGATACAGGGATGTTAATGTAACCTCCACTCCACCTAGTGGTAGGCAGGGTACATTGCCTCGGTGTGAAAGCATCCTCTGAAGCACCGGTGTCCTTGTCCCCTGCCTTTGCAGTCCTATGCCAGATCCACTGCTGTCATGTCCATGGTGGGTTACATCATCGGGCTAGGCGACCGTCACCTAGACAATGTGCTGATCGACATGACCACGGGCGAGGTGGTGCACATTGACTACAACGTCTGCTTTGAGAAAGGTGAGAAAGGAGAGGAGGAAGTAGTGTGTGTCTGGGTGTGTGTGTGCATATGTGCTTGTGTGGTTGTGAGTGTGTTGGCCTTTGCAAAGCTGACTGTTTGGGGGTTTGTTTCAGGGAAGAGCCTGAGGGTGCCTGAGAGAGTCCCATTCCGCATGACGCACAATATCGAGACAGCACTAGGGGTCACTGGGGTGGAGGGCATCTTCAAACTGTCCTGTGAGCAGGTGAGACATTTTCCCCGCAAAATATCCAATCAGAAACGGTTTCTCCCACACCGATCCAATCAGAAAGCACATGTGACAAAGGATTTCATCAGGGTATTTTTCATGATAACCACCAATTGTCTTCACTGTTTAAAGCTAGATTAGAACCAAAGCTTTATGAATAGGTTACTGAACTGGGATGTTATTTCAGATTTAGCTTGAACTATTGGAAATCATGTTGCTTCATTGGCCAGTAAGATGTATTTCCTTGACTTTTTGTATTAGACTGCATATTTGCTTAAAATTGCAAATATGAAATTATCATCTGAAGTAACTGACTTTGTAATGGCGCACACCCTGGTATCGAAGTACATGACTTAACCAAAACAATACAGTGGTGGCATGTCTACTCATGAGCGTGAATGGTGATTGGCTCCCACGGTTTCCTAGGTGATCCAGATGATGCGGAGGGGGCGGGAGACGCTGCTCACCCTGCTGGAGGCCTTCGTGTACGACCCCCTGGTGGACTGGACAGCCGGGGGGGAGGTGGGCTTTGCCGGGGCGGTGTACGGTGGTGGCGGGCAGCAGGCGGAGAGCAAGCAGAGCAAGCGGGAGATGGAGAGGGACATCACGCGCAGCCTGTTCTCCTCACGGGTGGCCGAAATCAAGGTGGGCCGCCACCGTGGATCACGTGATCCGTCAAACGCTGTCCGTCTCCCCTCCAAGCAGTCTGTGAAAGTCCAGCTCTCCCAGCGTGAGTGGGATTTGAGCCTTGCGGGTGCGAGGGTGGTTCCCTGATGGCGGGTTGTGTGTGGCTGCTCTCCACAGGTGAACTGGTTTAAGAACCGGGATGAGATGCTGGTGGTGCTGCCGCAGGTGGACGCAGCGCTGCAGGAGTTCCTGGGCCTGCAGGAACAGCTGGTGCAGGCAGAGAAGCTGCAAGCCAGGCTGATGGAGGAGGTGGAGTTCCTGGAAGGGGCAGAGTCACGGCCTGACCACCCCATCCACACGCTGGAGCACAGGTGAGGGGTTGTAGGGCCAGGAGCAGCATCAGTCCAACCAGTGTTCACTGTGGAGTATGCAAGACAGATGCATAATTGAACAAAAAAATATAGATTGCAGACCATTGGTTAATTCAGCATTGACCTCTAGTGGCAATATCTTGTCACTGCATTCATTGTGGGTGGCCAAAATGCGTAAAAATATACAAGTTCAAAAGTAATTTATAAGGGATGATTCATTGAGAAGGAAGGCCTTGCTTCAACAGAGGTGTTATGTATTTACTTTTCTTCTGAGCCACAACTCCAAATAATTAATAGAAGAGAGCTAACTTGTTGCAGTCATTTCATAGAGATTTGCCAGGTTTTAATACAGCTGCAACACTGCTGGCAACTTTGCAAAATCAGGTGTAGCTTGATACCGCACTAACACTCTACAGAACTCCTCCGCTACTGGTTTTCTTTGTGGAGAGGTTTTCTGTCTCCGTCCGGGTGGGTGGAGCAGAGTGCAGTGCTGACTCCCTCCCCGTCCCGCCCAGGTACTCCGAACACACGCAGCTGCAGTCGCGACAGAGGACAGTCCAGGACGCCATCCAGGGCAAGCTGTCCGATCTGGAGCAGTGGATCTCCCAGTACCAGGCGGCCTTCGCCAGCCTGGAAGCCACCCAGCTGGCCAGCCTGATGCAGGAGATCAGCAGCCCCATCGACCTGGGTGAGAATCGGGGGGCCCCCGTTCATCTGTCACATCCAGTCCTAGTACTGGAGATCCACCATCCCGAGAGTTTGATAGGTACTGAACCAGTGGCTAACTGACACCTGAAGCAATGGGTGGATCAAGTTCCCATTCAATGTGCTATTAAGTAATTAAGGCCCAAGTTGGAATGAAAACTGTGACTTTCCCGTGGATACCAGTCATGTACAAACACATGCCCCAGTACAGGTTTCATGGACACGCTAAGGTCAGTATCTCAAGCACGGTGGAAAACATTAAAATCAGTAGTACAGCTTTTAAAAAGCCGTACCACATGCAGGAAGGATTGAATCCTAAACATTCTGCTGTGAGAGTGAAGTGATCTAATCACAGTGCTGCTGAAACTGAACAATACCACTTTCCTATTTTTTTTACATACCCAAATTCTCTTGGTGCTGATCTCAATCTTAAGCCTTTCTATGCTCTTAACTATGCATATAACTATTGCAACTTGTGTGTGTGTGTGCATGTATGTGTGCGTGTCACTGTGCGTGGTCTGCCCCAGGCCCCCCCAGCTACGTCCCAGCCACGGCCTTCCTGCAGAACGCGGGCCAGGCACACCTGATCAGCCAGTGCGAGCAGCTGGAGGGGGAGGTGGGGGCGCTGTTCCAGCAGCGGCGCGCGCTCCTCAGGGGCTGCCTGGAGCAGCTGCACAGCTACGCCACCGTGGCGCTCCTGTACCCGCGCTCCGTGCTGCAGCGCCACCGCGCCGCCGCCTGGAAGCAGTGGATGGAGGAGCTCCTCACGGACATGACAGTGGAGCACTGCCAGGCTGTCTACCACAAGTGAGTCCCGGTCACACCAGGGGATTCATATCTACTCCCAATGGCTGAATATCTGTTTTTAGTGCTGGATATCCAATCCAAATGGCTGGATGTCTGTTCTCAGCGATGGATATCATGTCCCAATGGCTGGATATCTGCTCTCAGGGCTGGATATCTACTCCCAGAGCTGGATATCTACTCCCAGGGCTAGATATCTGTTTTCAGGATTGAATATCTGCTCCAGGTGCTGGATATCCACTCTCAGGGCTTGATAGCAGCCTCTAAGGTTTAGTATCCACTCCCAGTGCTTGATATCTCTCTGATGTGTCTCTGGCATTTCCCCCGCCAGATACGAGATGCAGTTTGCGCCCCAGCCAGCCGCGGCCACCTGCCAGTTCCTGTCAGGGGTGGAGATGGCCCTGCAGCACCACGCAGCTGAGACCAACTCGCGGCTGCTGCGGCAGGCGGAGCGGCTGAAGGTGGAGGGCGCCGGCACGGCGGCGTGCGAGGAGCAGCTGCAAGAGATCGAGCACTGCATCGCCGTCTTCCTGCACGAAAACGGTGAGCCGGGCTCCCTCAGCCTGGCGGGAATCATCGTGTCTGCCCTCTGCGCCCTCACCAGGTCAGCACGACGCAACACAGATATCCCTATAAAAACACACTGCAGATATTACACGTTAGATCGCTCATTCACATGATCCAACACATAGATATCCAAAACAAACTGCATATATTACACAGAAGATCCCTTATTCACATGATCCAACACATAGATATCCAAAACAAACTGCATATATTACACAGTAGATCTCTTATTCACATGATCCAACATGTCCAATATTACACTTTATATCACTGCACAGTTATATACATTACACAGTTTTTTCCCTGTACTGTGCAGTATGTTTTATAATGTACATGATATGCCACAAACTTAACTGTGTATTTTTCCCGCAATGAATGCATGAAATAACTGTAAACTTTTGAAAAGCATGACAGTGACAAGAATTGGTATAGGTTAGGTATTCAACATGTTGTCAGATAAAATATTATTACGTTTTGGAATATAATTAAATGTTGGTCTTTGCATGGGCTTTAATATGGATTGAGCAGAAGTTAAGGTTTTCAAGTTCTCTGTCTTTTGTCTGTGCATGCCTCTTGTGTGTTCTGTTGTTGTGCATATGCGTATCTGTGCGTGTATGCGTGTGTGCACGCACATGGGGGGCTCAGGCGTAACCTGGTGATGGAGGGCGCGGCAGCCAGCGCGGGGGAGCAGCTGGTGGAGCTGACATCGCGGGACGGGGCCTGGTTCCTGGAGGAGCTGTGCAGCATGAGCGGCAACGTCGCCAGCCTGGTGCAGCTGCTGCAGCGTTGCCAGCTCCTGCCACACGACCTGGACCTGCCCAGCCCCGCCGAGACCGCCCAGGCCGTCTTCCTGACCAACGGCGTCTACACCTGCCTGCAGGTTCGTACGCAGGGCCGCCGGGCATGCCGGTCACTTCTGTGGCACTTAAACCTCCTCATAGACAAGGAAATGTGCTTTGTTGCCATTCTTTTCATGCAGCAAGCTCAGTCTTCTCTGATTGGTCAAAGCCCTCGCCATATGACACTCTTGGGCCAATCAGCGAAAGCTGACGGTTGGGGCTGTTGAGAGGTCATGTCCCCCAAATCCTTCTGTACATTCGTTGTAACTGAGGGTTGAAAAGCAGGCTCTGAGGACCCTTCTCACCCTCCCCTGCCCCTGCATTGTCTCCGCACAGGAGCTGAACACCAACTTCCGGCAGATCATCTTTCCCGAGGCGCTGCGCTCCGTGCTGAAGGGGGAGAGCACGCTGGTGGCCATGCTGGCTGAGCTGGACGCCCTGATTGAGCAGTGCACCGATGGCATCTCCCTGCAGGGGCTGGCTGAGGCACTGCATGCGCACCTCCGAAACACTGCCATGGGCCTGGAGGAGGATGACGATGCCCACTACCTCGGCGTCACCAGGTAACTGGGGGGGGGGTGTTCGGACTTTAGCATTTAGGAAAAATGTCTTGGTGTCTGCTTTGGGGGCTGCCACAGTTGAATTCACCTCTGTATAGATACTGTGTTGTGGTAACACATTACCAGTAACTAAGCCTTTACAGGCTGTGAGGTCTTTAAAATCTGGATGGTCAACAACTGTACAGTGTTTCTTCATTTAAAAGACCAGGCTAGCATTATCCCAGCAGTGTGAATATGACCATGTTTACAGTCTGAAAATGAGTCGCTCTTGTCATGGCATCTCAGAATGATGATGGAAATTATGATTTTGTAATTTTGAATGGGAATCAACCCTTTAGAACACTCCTCACATATGAGAACATTATTTTTTTTAACCCCTTGACTGTTGACTGTTTTGGTAATTTCAACGACCGCTAATTACATTTTAGCGACATTTCAGTTTGTTATTGATTGTGGGGGGGTGTGGCCTAAAAGCTGTGTCATACCGGCCGTTGCCAGAATGCTGCGCGCCCAGTACATGGAGCTCATCCAGCCCCCGAGCCTGGATGTGCCGGCACAGGACACGCCCAGAATGAGTGCGGGACAGATGCTGCTGGTGGCCTTCGATGGCATGTTCGCCCAGCTGGAGACTGCCTTCGGCCTGCTGGTGGAGAAGGTGAGGGCCGGCCGCGGCTCTGGGGAAGGCAATGAGGGTTGACGCTCCGTGGTGCCAGCTCTGGCTGAGCACAGAAGAGAGAACAGACATTGTCCTTGTGATGTCTGTAGAAAGCTGTAACTGCTTTGATCCGGGTTGATACCAAACACTTCATCACCGTGGAGATGGCATGCTTTGCATTCCTTCCTCTTCTGAAGAATTCATAATTCCTCTTCCTGAGGAAGCTGTTGAACTGAGCAAAATCCTGTTATGAAACTGTCTGTTCAACAATGCAGGGATGGACTGTTACACATAAGGCGTAACATCAGTCTGCCATCTTTTGATACAGTGTCTTGTGTCCACTGTCCAACAGAGACGAATGACTTCAAGGAATTAATGCAAACTGGACTGGTTACATTATAGACCATATGGTAGCGTAGTAGGAAGGATCTGGGCTTATGGCCAGAGGGTTACAGGTTTTATTCCAAGGTGGGAAACTGCTGTTGCACTCTTGAGCAAGGCACCAAACCTGAGTTGTTTCAACAAAATATACAGCAACATATGCAGCATATATAGCATACATAAACAGACAATATGTAACAGTGTAAAATGCAATTTGCTTTAGATAACCGCAAAGACGAGGTTAATGAGGTTTGAAGATGATAAAGAACGCAGCGTGACCCCAGATGCAGGTTGTTTTGGTAAATGCCTCTTGTTCTTCCCGCCCCTCCCCCCTAGCTGAACAACATGGAGGTCCCGGCTGCCTGGCGGAAGATCGACGTGCTCCGAGAGGCGCGGGCGACACAGGCGTACTTCTTGGAGAGCGCCCAGCAGCGGCAGGTCCTGGAGGAGGTGTTCTTCATCAAGAGGCTGCAGACCATCAGGGCCTTCTTCCAGCTCTGTGACTCCTTCGCCCAGACGCTCTCTGGTAAGAGTGGCCTCGCCTTGATTGGCGCCACCGGACTTCGCCTCGTCTCTTCTCACAGTTTTTTTTTTTTTTTGGGGATATTCTCTGTAACAAAATACCTGGGGTTGTTTCTGAGAAAGCGGTGGACCCCACCTTTTGTAGCATTAATTGCAGATGAACAGCAGTTTTCTATTAACCTTCTCTCAAGTTCTCTTAAAAAAAAAAAACTTTTTTATTAAACAACTATTTTATTAGCTAGAGTTAATTCAGAACCAAATCTGGAGGAGGGAATTATTTAGAGGAAGGGAATTGTTTCATCATAATTGAAGGTGGCCTTCAACATCTGGCTCCATAATTTTGATGCTATTTGTAGCCTCTCCCCTCTCCTCTTCCCCCTCCCTCCTACCAGGAAACTGCCCCCCTGCCTCCGACGACCCTGCACCCTCCAACGGCCCCCTTCCCATGGCAAAGCCGGCATACCGCGGGCCGGCGGTGGTGAGCGAGGAGCAGATGGCGCGGCCAGTGCGGGCGTTCACGGCGGACTTTGTGCGGCAGATGCTGATGGGGCTGCCCACGCAGGCGCTGGGCTTGGCCCTCTGCAGCACACTGGGCACCCTGGGGGCTGACCTCATCGCCCAGGTGGAGGCCAAGGACTTTGGGGCAGAGGGCAAGGTGTCCCTGGACGACCTGTGCAAGAAGGCAGTGGAACAGGGCGTACAGGCTGGCCGGCTGTCCCAGCTGCTGCTCAACAGGGCCTCAGTGCTGGCAGGCTCCTATGACACGGCCTGGAAGAAGCTGGACCTGGTGCGCAGGCTGGAGGCCGGCATGGAGGCCTGCAAGGCCAGCTTGCAGAGGGGCCAGCTGCACATCGCCATGTTCCAGGTGAGGGACACGCCGCCAGTGCTGGGAGTCGACGTGAATAGTGGTCTTATCCTGCTTATCCTGCCGGCAAGATGCTGGGGTTTATTTAAGAGAAAAAGTGCTTATTAGCAAAAATGTGGCTGTAGTCGATGGTGTGTTTCAATGGTGCTGATGGGAGATGGAAGTGCAAAGGGGGTGGGAGTGATGGAGGGGTTGGGTGGATGGTTGGATGGATGGTTGGGTTGGACTTGGTGGATAGCTGGGTGGTTGATTGTTGGTTGGTTCTACACCACTAGATGAAGTCCCAAAGTGGTGGTTGGGGGGGCTTAGGTGGGTGTGTGCATGGTTGAGTAGATGGTTAGCTGGATGGTTAGGGTTAGGATGGTTGGATGGTTTGTTGTATTATTTGGTGGGTAGGAGGTTGATTGTTTGGGTCAACACCACCACCACCAACTTCAGAAGAAAATGCAGAGAATAGTCTGATCTAGGACAATCCACTCAGCAAAGATTACCCCCCCCCCCCCGAATTCTTAAATGTCCCTCTTGTCCCCCATACAGTGGCAGCATGAGGACGTGTTGGGGACGAGGACCCAGCCCATGAGTGTCAGCCCCCCACCCCGCGCCATCATCCTCAGCAACATGAAGAAGAAGCTGTACAAGCTGAGCCAGGACGATGCCTCCATCGCCAGTGTCCAGGTCAGCAGCCGAGGAGAGAGGATACAGCTGCCCTCGTTTCAAACCCCAAAAACGAGGGAGAGTTGCCATTCAAAGCTTGAAAGCTTATCCCCTGTGAGAAAATAAAGACCTGGAAAATGTTTTGACTTCATTGTGAAATGTTTATTTCCTGCCCCAAATTGTCATGAATGGGCTTATACAATGTGATATGTATTATATGAAAGTTGTAAATTAAATCACTGATAACATTTTTCTGAAAACTCTTAAAGTTCCTTACTGTATACTGTATACGAACTGTTGCCACTGCCTTGCAGGAAAAGCTGGCGTCCCTAGAAGGCAGCATTGAGCAGCGGCTGAAGTGGGCAGGCGGGGCGAACCCGGCGCTGGCGCCGGTGCTGCAGGACTTCGAGGCGGCCATCGGCACGCGGCGGGCGCTGGTGCTGCAGGAGGGCCAGCGCGCTGGCCAGGTCAGCTTCCTGTGCAGCACGGTGCTGAACTTCGAGGGCCTGCGCACGCGCTCGCCTGAGGCGCTCGGCATGGACGCGGCGCTCTTCGACCTGCTCAAGCGCTGCCAGGCCACCTGCTCCTACGCCGCGCAGTTCAGCACCTCGGTGTCGCCGCTTGAGCTGCAGCTGCTGCACAGGCTGGTGAGCCCTCAACCACCACCCCCCCACACCCACCTGTGCTCACGAAGTCAACTCCATCACGTCTGAACTCAAGCCCCTACGTCCTTTACCACACTTCCTCTTGTAACCTCTTGTCCTCTAAAGTGACACGATAAAGGCCTGACTCGTTCGAATGCTGTCTGTTCTAACAACATGCACCCATTGTGATGCAACACTGCCGTCATCTGATGTCATGGTGATCACCCTGTGCTTCCAGAACCCCACCTTGGACCTGCCCATTGGAAGTCCAGATTGGCTAGCTTGTGCAGAGAAGCGCTTGACCCAGGAGCTGTCCAGTCAGAGGGCGGCACAGGAGGAGTGCGAGCAGCAGCTGGACAGCGTGATGGAGACGCTGCAGGTGCTGGTGGACACCATCAAGGGCATCCTGTCCAACCACAACCGCCAGCTAGCCGATGTCAAGCACCTCCTTCGTGCTATGGCTAAGGTAATAGCTCGGAATGCTAAAAACCACGTATTGCGAGCGAGCCACCCAAAACCACACCACTGCAATAGCCATACCACCCTGTAATTTTCACCTGTCTGATGGTTGAAACTAAGCAGGGCATGGTTTGGTCAGTTCTTGGATGGGAGTTCTCTTGGGAAAACCAGATTACTGATGCTTTTAGTGGGCCAGTAGGAGGCAGTTTTCCCTCT
The DNA here is from genome assembly GCF_013368585.1 of Megalops cyprinoides. Lineage (NCBI taxonomy): Eukaryota > Metazoa > Chordata > Actinopteri > Elopiformes > Megalopidae > Megalops > Megalops cyprinoides. The sequence goes on from NC_050601.1 coordinate 25,933,794, forward strand.
GGACTTAACAGGACACCAATTGCCCAGTGCTGTGATGGGGACACTGTGTTGTAGGAGATGCCATCTTTTCGGATGAGATGTTAAACTAAGGTCTTGTCTGTGGTTGTGCAAATGTAGTCCATTAGTATTTGTGGCATGATTTTAGCAAAAGGTGCAGTGCCTGTGTTCTAGCCCAACTTGCAGTGCCGGTGTTCTAGCCCAGTGCCACACTTATTCTGAGCCACGAAGTCCAGTTCCATTACTGACTTTCTGAGCTCTGCACGAGATCTCACACACTCAGCAGCACAAAGAAGCCTGATAAATTCACTCCGTAAGGCGAAGGGCATAAATACTCCTGGGTCTTGGTCTCAAAGCCTGTGAGTTAGTGGAGTCTGTGTGTGACTCCCCCCTCCCACACCCCCCATACCCACCCGCAGGATGAGGAGAACGCGTTGGTGGAGGGCGAGGACGTACCATACGAGGGCAGCGTGCGCCAGTTCTTGTCGGAATACAAGGCGTGGCAGGACAATGTGCAGGTGGTGCTGTTCACCCTGGTGCAGGTGGCGGGCCAGCCCCGCGGCCAGGAGCAGCTGGAGCTGCTGCAGGATGTCCCCACCATGCTGAGGGAGTTGCAGGCACAGAGCCAGAGGTCAGAGGTCACCCTGTGTGCGCGTGCTTGTGTGCATGCCTATACTGGTGTGCCATTTTGTCATGTCAGATGTTGAAATCAACACACAACCCTACCAATCAGCATTGTGTACCAACATGTACAGTCCATTTTTTTAAACCAAAGAATGTCTTTACATAAGTTAGTTGAACGCTGTATGTTATGTAATGGCTCCTACTACTGGTTGCACCGCTGGTGATGTTATCATTTCTGCTCTTACCCTAACCTATTTACATGTGCTTTTGTAAGTCACTCTGGGTAAATGACTGAGTGTAAATGTAAGTGCCTGATGAACACGAAGGCCTCAACCTGAGGTAATGGCAGGTGGTTACAGATGTACGTGTATATATTTAGAATTAGATTCCTTTTGCAAAGGCATACACAGAGACACTAGATTAGATGACTTAAGTAAAGAGAGACTCCCCACACATTTCTCTGTGTGATTACATAACTCTTCAATTTGCAGCATCTATAATGGGCTGGTGAGCTTTGCTTCCCCTCTGGTTACGGAAAGGACGAGCGACTGTACAAGCCCCACTGCAGCCACTCAGACCAGCTTTGCTGCAGGTAGGGTTTACTAAGTATTGTGTGTTAAAGCACTTTCACTTCTCTTCACACCAGAGCTGCAGAACCCATATGTTTGATTACATCTTTCAGCTACATTTAAACTGTCATTAGATTAGCTAACGTCATTAAGAACCTCGTTTGCATTGCATCCGCTGATAAAGCACATTTCAGATGCAAATTCTGATACCGAGAGCACTGAGCACTGTTGATTGAACTCTTCCTGATGACGTGTATTTAATATAGCCCTGTTAAAGCCTATGCTCATCATCTTTTCCATGTGTACTTTGTTTTTCACTTTGTTTTTCGCATTGTGAATTTAGTCAAAAAAATGCCTTCTGTATTCTGTTCAGAGCCACAAATACTGAAAAATGGCTTGTGCATTGATTCTGACGTGCTCATGTTAGAGAGCTCTGCATGCTGTATTTCTGTTGTATGTATTTAATACTATGCATCATATTACCCTTATTAGTCTCTGGATTACAGTGTCTGCAATATGGATTTGAATAAGTGATAAAAATGGCAGCTTTAACAAGCAGTCATTTCTGGCTGTTCACTCAGCAGTGCGATGCAGCGGGCCAAAGACCCAGCCTGACAGCATGTCCCAGAACGCTCGCAAGCCCCTCCCTCGGAACTTGGGGACCCCCACGGACACCCCGCCCAGCACCCTGCTCGTCACCAGCAAGAGCCTGGCCCCAAGCCCCAAGAGGGCCGTGAGGGACCCCAAAACGGGGAGAGGTCTGTCTTCTCCAGTGTCACTCTCTGTATTTAGTTAACAGTACTGTGTTAAGGAAAATTTCATTGATTAATTCCACATGTTGAAGCTGGAGAATTGATCTGAAAATGCAGGTGAGAAAAAAAGAGTTTTGGGTATTGTTAGAAAAGTGTGTTGACTTGAGGTTATGAAATGTTGGCCTCATCTGTGTGTATGTTGGTGAGAGTGAACATAATGTCTACAAGTGTTCTGTCAATAACTTATGTCAATGAGTGTTATTGTAATGAATATTGCTGTAATATGTTACAGGAATGAGTGTAACAGGAATGAGTGTTATGTTGCATAAATGAGTGTTAGAGGAATAAGTGTTGCGCCAATGAGTGTTACACCAATGAGTGTTATGTTAATGAGTGTTAGGGAAATGAGTTGACAGGATGTGGTGTGCATGCTGTATCTTACGCAGCTGTCCAGGAGAGGAACTCGTATGCCGTGAGTGTGTGGAAACGAGTGAAGGCCAAGCTGGAGGGGAGGGACATGGACCCCAACAGGAGGATGAGCGTGACTGAGCAGGTATGAGCCACCAGAACCAAGTGACCATCCTCAGTTCAGCTTTCAGCATGTACTTTAACCATGTGCTCACTGCATGGAACATTAATCCAGCCAGGTCTGTGTAGGTGATGCCAGTGCCTCAGAAAGGCCTTCACCCTTTCACGAGACCCCTCTATTTGTCTTCACAGGTGGACTACGTGATCAAGGAGGCCACGAACGTGGATAACCTGGCCCAGCTGTACGAAGGCTGGACAGCCTGGGTGTGAACGGGGAACGCCAGGAGATCTGTTTTGGTCCAGCGAAGGGTAGAAATCCACCAGGATCCACTGGGTCTGGGGCGAGAGGAGCCACAGAGTACCGTGGGGTAGGGGGGGAGAGAGCGAGAGAGAGCGAGAGACAGAGAGTGCAAGCAGGGAGGGGGATGGGGGGGGGGAATCTGAATACCCTCCCCAGGGCCTACACCTGATCCCCACGGCATGGCAACACCCCAAAAATGGGCCCTGAGTCCACCTCCTCAGGATGCGTGTGTGGGGGACTGCTGGAGATATGGGGGGGGGAGCGAGGAGGGGGGGGGGCGAACAAGGCTCCCAAAAGCTCGAACTGCCCCGCACAAACACCTGCGCAAAAGCCGACCGTCAAAACAAAACAAGCCGGGGTCCACTAAACGGACTTTGTAGGAAGCACAAGCCATGCGTGTTTGATTTTTTTGCCCTTCCCGCCCTTGGCATGGAGAAGCAGGCAATCGGCACGCTTCTGGACTACATTTTTGGCAGAGACGGGGAGAAAGGGAGCTGCAGTTCCTTCTGAAAAGCCTCTGTGCTTTTACTTGGCGATGGCGGTACAGCGGTCCCTGGCTTCCTGCAGAGAAGGCACATAGGAGCAGAGGGTCAGTGAACCCCTTTTAAAGCCAGAGGCCCCGAGAGAGGCTGAGGGCAGATTAATCCTTTCAAAAAAAAAATCCAAAATGGTGTGACCGAGATTACTTTTCCTTTGCTCTCAAACATTTATCAAAATGGGAGACGCCCTTATTTTACAAGAGCCACTAAAAAGAAGAAGGTTCATCTCACACAGAAACTCCACACTCAAACATAGGAAGTGTCTAAAGTGAAGGCAGTTGTGATGGATTCAGCTGTTGTCTGTTGTAGTTTAACATTATGGCGGCTTGCATGGTTGTACTTCAAAGTTGGCCAATCCATTGTCTGAAGTTGTGTGGGCTGACTGAAGGATTAAATAAAGATGAATGCCAGGTCTAATGAAGACTGAGAGATCTTGGCTCAGACTTTTTCCTTGATGTACATCTCTAATCTGTTGTGTACAGTAGAAGTTTTCTCTCCTGCTCCCTGCTTCTTTAACATCATTTAAGCAGACTAGTTATTGACCTCTTTTGGCTTGTCTTTATTAATATGTATTGCCCTTTATGGTTGAGTTTTACTGACCTAGTCCTTCTAGTTTTACAATTTTTAGTGGGAGAAATTCGTAAACAAAACAAACAGTGATGTTTTTGGTGACAGTGCAAAGTGTTGTTTCTTAATGGTTTTATTAAGTTTTGTTTGATGCCAAATAAATGTAAAACTGTCCTTGGTTTTGCCCTCATCTTTCTGTGTGCCTGTGTGTCTGTCTGTGTGTGTGGAGGGCATGATTTTGTTCCCTTGGTTTATTTTTCAAAAAATAAAAATACAACATTCTGGTTGATAAAGAAGAATAATGTTCAGAATGCACTTGGAGTTTCAAGCTTACAACCATTCAATGGTCCAGCTGATTGGATAAATCTTAACTGCCAAGACAGTGGTGTATGGAACCTTAGACAAATCTTGCTGACTCAACAGTATTATTAGTGCCTGCAACTTAAGACAACTGTGAACATAACCATCAGTGGTATAGGCCTGCTATACCTTCTGTACCTATCCTAGCTAACTTAATATACCTGGCTGTTGTCTGTTCCTGAAGCTTTGAGGAAGCTACTAAGCTCACAAAATATCTACTAATGTTGTACCTGAGTTCTTTGTCTTTATATAAGGTCAGATGGCTCAGAGGTAGATGTTTGTAAAAATGTGGATGTCATAATCAATGTGGTCATTTCTGTTGAAAACCCCAAACATATAAACCTGGTGTTTCATAGGTATGGGGTACATCCTCCCAACCCAGTGCAGCTGCTAGAGCAGGGAACAACAACCTGTGGCACTTTTCCCTGTGCATGCATGCAGGACGTGTTGCTTGAGTAGAGACCATTGAATGTGAATACAGTCAGGAAGCAAGAGCTATTGGCAAAAGTGCTCGTAAAACATTTGGTCTATGAGCTCCCGGTGTGTTGCATTTTTGGGTAATTAGACCCCCACAGATGTAAAGAGGGGTGTGTTAGTAAGTTAGCAACATCTTCACATTGGTGTATAGCCAACAGAGCACTGCACTAGGATTTTCAATGGAGAAATTAAATGGACCATTCAAGCAGGTCATGCAAGGGACAATTCCTAATTCTTTTTCAGCTATCTCTCAAATAATAAATAAATTAGAAGTCCGTTAAATATTAATTTAAATAATCATTTAACATGATTTTGTGTTCAAAACAACTGGCATCCCAGTTTCTTCTTCAGTTACTTAAAGGTGAAAATCTAGGGATTTTTTAAGCGAAAAAAAATCCACATTACAACTATGGTTAAGGAAAGGCTAGAAATTATTTTAAGAAATATTTAATGTAAATGGACTCATCAGCTTCCAGGAAATCCAACACATTTATAATTTACCATGTTGATTCTATACCTACAACTACATGCAGCTGTGAATGCCCATGGGGTCCCATGGGGAGCAAAGCTATAAACATCCAATAGTTAAGATTATGAGAGACAGGCACACTTCTAGACGACTTACATCTGATACCTATAAACAATTACAACAATCTACACAGAAACCATTATCTCTGCCTGCTTTGTGGGAGAAAGAGCTTACACTTTATGAGTCATAAAATGAAATACAATATGGAAAAACATTTTGGTGCATGAAAAAGCCCAAATCACCAACTAATTAATTTTACACAAAAATTATGTCATATGGGTCTTTGTGACTCTCCATTTTGTGAGTTCTGTTTCCAAGGGGGCCTAGGTAATTTGCACCATGTCCTATGGGAATACCCTGATGTGTCCGAGTTTTGGGAAACGGTGACTAACTCTAGTGTTAGTGTAAAATATGTCTGGACCCACACCAGTAAAAATGATGATTGTCCAGAGAAGGATTCCACCTCGTCTTTCAGGAAAAACAATGACTGAATTTCCAAAAAATGTACACACAAAAGTTGTCCACTGCCAGGATTCACAGAGCAAAAGCTTCTACTTGGATAAATGCATACAAACATTTCTAAACTCCTATCCCAATCGTCCACATAATAATCTTTGGTTTTTATTTAATATTCTAGTTGTAACCAATGTATTGTTTTGTGAAGAGTACTGTGACTGCAACAAATGTTAACAGAGCTGTGTGTTCTTTACTACATGTGTTCTTTACATATATGTGTTGATTGTTTTCATGGACGGATTCAGTATTTTTCTATTTATGGTTTCCCCTCAAACTAACAGACTGGTAAGCACCTTTATTAGTTGGTCAATCACCTGTTCTAGGCCACACTGAACAGCTTGTTCTTAATAAATCCGCAAATTATTCTGGCCAGAGATGGCTGTACAAGTTGTTCGCAGGGTGGCTGGCTGGATATGAACAAAAAGTTGGAGCATGCAGTAGTTTGCTATCCATCTTCTTTGTAGAACGCACCCCCAACAACACATTTATTTCAATCAAGCCAAGTTAACAGAGTCACAAAAAGAGGGGGTTATAAGTGTACCGCTGTACTACAAGTCTCCATACCTCCAAGCGAAGTAAATTTCACCATTTCCCCTTTGCCCGGAATCAGTTCGTTTTCTTGATAACGCCCTTTTCTTTAGACAAATAAGATGTTTTGTTTTTCATCGAATTAACCAATCAAATAACAGTACACGCCAAGAATTTTCCGTATGTTATGACAGGGCAACACAGACGACAAAAGATCTCACTACCTGGACTCTCGTGTTAAGTGATTTTGACTTGTCCAAACAAGATTTAAATTAGTTTATGAGTGCCGGAAAAAAAATCGTCATAACGACAATTAGCTTTAGGTTTGCGTTTTACTGGTATGTTTTGACATAGCTTTGAGTGTCGTCTTGGCTGGCACTGAACTACTACTCCCATAACACTTTGCGTTGAATTTCTCGTCAAATATTCTCGGTTATGATTGGTCAAATGAGAAGTTATGACCAATAAATAGAAAGTGCGCATTATGTGCGAAGAGGAAAACAACTAATCCTGGAACAGTGTATTTGACAAACGCAACCTACCGACCACAGTAGTGTGCGGACTGTGGGCAGAGAGATAGGCGAGGGGTGTGTTTGCTGCAGGCTTGCACCGTTGTAAACATAAAAGGCCTAACGAGAGGTGGAATAGATATGGCTGAAGGCGATAACAAAAGCGCTAATCTGCTTGTAAGTATCGCTAAAATTCTTGGATTTCAATGTCTGATTACTTGCTAATTTCGGTGGCGAATGCTTAGCTTGACCTTGTTAGCTGCGTTTTCTAGTTAGACGCGTTAGTTAAGGCCTCGCTAACTAGTTAGCTGGACATGTAGCACACTGATATTCATAACATGACCTTCTTTTTTGGACCTTGTCAGTTATCCACCCAGCTAAAATTAATCTTACATAGGAATATTCTATGTTGAAATCCTTGCTTGACGTTTGATTTGAACAGTAAGTAACGCTATCTTAGCAGTTGGCAGCTTAAGCGGAATACCTGCGGTTTGAAAATGTAGCGATTACGAAATATTTGCATTAGTTTAGAGCCTGGCTGTTGTACGATGAGCTCTTTCTGAACAAGCAGCGTGCCTTTTACGTTAGTACAGGATTGCTTAGTTAGCTAATATACCCTTTAACATGGCAAGCTAGCCAAATTACAGCCTCATCTTGCAGTGTTGCAAACTATCTAGCAAGATAACCTAGTAAGCGCATTTGGCAGCGGTGTTTCTGACTCCATTTAACAGGTGCTAACGTTACTTAGCTTCGTACGCTGCCTCTAGTCTAAGTGAATAAGGTAGCCGGCTAAATTAATTCTGCGGCTGCTGTGCTGAGGTATCTTATGTTGTGAGCATTTAGCCATGTAACAGTAGTTTACATTGCATTAGCTCCAGACATATTAGTTGCTTGATAGTCATTGATCTGTACTAAACATAGCTCGACTAGTTAGCTATACTAACAATAGCAAATTATTTCCCATTTAGTTCGAGTATGGGGGCTGGTTTGGGTGCTGTTTAGCTAACTAAGCAGACGATACGGTTGATATCATCGACTGACCCAGCTAAGTTATTTTCTTGATATGATCGGCCTCAGTCTTTTTTTCGCCGTCAGTTGCACAATCTATGTTATCCTATAGTCTAGTGTAATAGGCCCCTTTTGTCCCGGAATTGGTTACCTTAATAGTTAGTCTTAATATTAATCGTTTGTCAGAGCTGCCTGAGGCCCATCTGCATGTTCAAGGACATGGATAAGGAGCGTAAAGTACATTCTTATGTCAGCTGCCCTTCAAGCAAGTCCGACCCTCTGTGATACGCATTTCTTCGTGCATTTGAATGCCAAAAGTCGGAAGATCACCATCCGCTTATTGCAAACGCGAAAATTCGCACCAGTTGTTTAACTAAAAAGTTCATTTCCAGCAGTTTTCGTGCATGTCGCATGTTTCAACAATACACGCCCAAAGCAGGAATAGCAGGGTCCTTTCGTTTACGAGGTAGTTGAGAAACAGTGTTGTGCGGTTTCACATTAATTTATCACTGAAGGAAATCGTCAGATAAATGCAACACGCACCCGCTTTTTGTGACTTTGGCAGTTTATTCACCATATTTCTCAGCACAGGCAACGGGCTTGGAGATAGCAGATGAACCATGATAAAGCCAATCTCACTGTAATTCTAATGTCGACATTGTCCTAAAGTTGCCGTATATAGTTATACCTTATTTCAACATTTGCGCATTATATTTCAGATTCGTTCAACCCGTGGGCACATACGTAAGGTAAATGGATGTCTTAGACCAGCGAACCAGGTCCGGTTGGATATTTGTGTTCATAACAACTGACGCTTACTTGTTTTCCACCGAGAGAAAGTAGCTCCTTTGAAACCCATGGAAAAGCCTGCAATGTCATCATTCCGGGAAACCAGAGATGCCACTGCAAAACTAGAAACGTTTTAGGTTGAGGTGGAGCTGCAGAAGTGAAACGGACAAAAACCAGGATCTGTACATATTCAGTCGTGGACATAGTGTTGCAGGGCAAGCTTAAGAAGCGCTTTGTATTGTGCTTCATAGTTAGCAAGACAGCATTTAGGAATTGATAGCATTTTAATTTATGAATCATACACTCTGTGATATAGGTTAGAAGAATAAGCAGTGCAAAAACAGTGTTACTATAGCACATATATGGGGGCTGTATTTAATGAATTATCAAATGATTTCTGGTCAAATATGCACTACCATCGCAGTGTGATCAGTGTTTACATGTATTGAAACGAGTAGCTTGAATTGGGTTTAGAGATATTCATTTTTACATTTTTAGTAGCTTGAAAGAAGAAAAAGCCAAGCCAGTAGGTCCAAATATAGCCATCAAAATGCATGTGAGGACAGAGGTGAACAAGTCTATGTTTAACCTTACAATAACTTTTACCTAGTTATAGTGGAGTGCTGTATTCTTTTTCCATTTTTCCTATTGTTCAAGGATTTCTAGAGAGAATAACTGGGAGCTTGCATTCTTTTCCTCTGTTGTTAAACGCAAACAGAAGAGATTTGCGTTTAAAGGTAACTGATAACCTTGTTACACTTAAGATGTAAAATATTACTGGTGGGGAAATGGCTTACAGTATTCTCAGGGTAATATCATTTTGGTAAGTCAAAAACAAGATTGCACTGTTTGTGTTCAAAAGCACGCCTGTCACCTTTGGAGGGGGAAAGAAAATTCCCAGAAAAAGGCCTTTCAGATTAAATTTGTAGTTCAGTGCCTTGGAACTGGAAAGAGACGTCGTCACACTGCACGCCCTTGTTTCTGCAGATTGGCCCTAACGTAGCCAGGTAATTGAATCTGACTAAGAGGAGCATAGCACGCCTGCCTTGGATCAACCTGGGGTGAACCTGCCATTTAGAGGGCCCTGGGGTATGGGGTACATATCAGTTCATTTTGACACAGTTACTCTCCGATGTCAGGAGTGACATAATGCGCCACCAGTCAGTAGTCAATAACTGGAATGTTTTAATATTTTGAATTGTCATTGAAATGTTGCAGAGTTTGTCCTCTACCTCGGAATAGAAGTTGTTTGCCATTATGAAACCTATTTATTTTTGCCCAAGCCAAAATGATTTTTCCTCTTGAAGGGACACTCTTTGTCTCCACCAACCTCAGAAAGCCATTTGGAGTTGAGAGAAACAGAAGTATTATTGCATCATGTTTTGACCTTTTTTGAATGGCTAATTTAGTTGCTGATGCTGGGGGCAACCTGGCATCTGTCTGAAATGGACAGGATCTTCTCTGGCCTGAATGCTGGTGCTTGGATCCAGTGCAGACCCCACCCAGGAGAAGATGGCATAGTAATTAACAGGACACTCTATCTGCCCACATGCTCTGAAGACCGTACACGGTTGCATGTTAATTGCAAGTGCAATTGCTCCACAACATCCCTCTAGGCCATTTGCTTTGTACACAAACCAGTGCTTCATTTTGGGATAGTTTGTACAGCAGTCAAAGTGTGATGTTCAGCTACATACATGTATGTATGTTAAGGAAGGAGGGGTTCATTTAAATAAAGAGGCTGTGTTCTGTTCTACCTTTGTGAACATGCTCTGTTCGGGTCTGGAATACTGTGGTTTAAGTGCTTTTTTAATAAGGGCTCCCTGTGTTTAACCCTTTCCTGCCTGCAGGCCCAGGAGACAGCACAGCTGGAGGAGCAGCTGCAGGGATGGGGTGAAGTGATCCTGGCCGGTGACCAGGTCCTGCGCTGGGAGAAGCCCTGGTTCCCCGGGGCCCTGATGGGAGCCACCACTGTGCTGTTCATGTGAGTACAGCACACCTGGCTCTGCCCCCGGCACCTTTCATCACCTGTTCATTGACCCCCTTTTCACACTGGTGGGTGAATCAAGGATTGAATCAAACAAGACAGGTTTACTCTCCGGCCAAAACGTGTTGGCTTACTCCGGTTTCCCACTGAAATCTGTAGTATTGGCAATGTCAGAGTGAAATGAGTGGGAGCAGGATTCTATGGGAAAAATGGGAATGGAGCATTTACATCTTGGATCTGTAGAGTCCCTGAAAGCTGTTAACAGGGTCAAGGCTCAGCAAAAAAAGAAAATCAGTACTGAAATAAAAATGCTGTGTTGCACTTCAACTTAATCTGTTTCATGTTCATTGATTTAGGACAAGCCATTCTTCTTTAGCTGTTACTCCAGTGTGTTCATACATCCTCCATCCCCTCCACCCACCCACCCACCTGTTGATTTGGTCGCCATATCTGGCAACCTGGTGGCAACAGCCCTAAACTGCAGTAGTGTACATGTAAAGCCTGAGCAATCAAAAGCACACCCCCAGTTAGCACACAGTGAATGTTTCTCCTTAAAACTCAAGATTTTTTGGATGAGATCGTGATTGGTTGGGAAAATGGGTTGGGGAAATTGGTAAACAATGCTCCTCCCTGCGATTATGGGCAGCCCATGCATACTTATGTCAGTTAGGCACACAGTCGTACCCAGATGTCTATAAGGCCAGTTGAGTGATGCAGGCTTGGTGCATGGCTGGTAATCACCTGTCCAGTCTCCGTCCTAGTCGGCATCACCTGTCCCTCTCTCTGAACTGGCAGGTTGATCTATTACCTGGACCCGTCGGTGCTGACTGGCGTGTCCTGCGGCGTCATGATTCTGTGCCTGGCAGACTACCTGGTGCCCACTCTCGCCCCAAGGGTGTTCGGCTCCAACAAGTGGTGAGTCCCATCTCTGGGAGGGTGGGGTTGGGGTGACTGACCCTCGCTTGGTTGAGTGGAACACAGCCCGCATCGTCGCGGTGCTTACAAAATCCGAAATGTTCCTGGGCGCTGTGACTTCCAAGATGGGACTGGGTGCTTACCTTCGAGGGTTAACACAGGGCTGTTCTGACTCAAGCTACAAGTGACATGCCTTCCAGCTTTCACCCAGAGAAGTTAGGGATATCCCCTTTGAGGGCACAGTCGAGCAATACAAACTGTTAATACCTTGACAAACCACATAGGACTGGGCCTGGTTTGAAGAGACCTTCCAATGAGGAGAAGCCCCACCCCACTGCTCAGACTCCTTTGTGACATAACAGTACATTGTTTGCTTCTGTCTCAGTTCCAGACTGAGTTTACCCTGAAAAGTTAATGCTTGCCAGCTGACTGGCGCCCAGCACACTTCCAAGAAGTGGATGTTGAAAGTCATATTGTTCAGCTGAGAGCTCTCACAAGCTGCTGTGGTAGGGTGAATAACTGTATAGACAATGGTTTGACAACTGAAATCTCCTGATTAAGATCTTCTGATGGTGTGTCAGCAATTTTTCAGAAAGCTTCTATCATTCTCACAGCACAGGGTAACATGGATAAAATTAGGCCCCAGAATGTGTTTTTTTTTTTTTTTTTGTTGTTGTTCTTAGTCTGTCATTTGTCGTTTGTGGAAGTAAAATTGTAAATGTACCGTGTGTTCGAAAAAAGGAGCATAAGGAGCGTAACTTTAGCATCTCTACAGAACAGTCTGATGACCTTTGGACAGCTGCAGCTCTCGTGACTGACTGATCCAGCCTCCATTAACACATCCAGGTCTTATTTGGCTCTGTGACGGAATAAAACCCTGGAAACATCCTTAGTTGGACCCACTGAATGCTTACAAGTCAGCCCTTTAAGAGTGATTCACTTGGTATTTCTTGACACAGTGATTTTATTGAAAGTTCCCTTGGTTATATTTGCAAATATTCACTCGGATTTTCACAAATATTCACATATTAACTGCTGACTGTTATTATTTTTAAAGAGAGTAGCTCTGTGTGCTGTTTAAAGCATTTCAAGGTTAGCACCTCTTGCAGGGCAACTTGGCCCCTAGCTTTGCTCTGTCTGCAGGGCCTTGTTACAGCGAAAGACTTAACCACCCAGGTTGGATTATCTTGAATAATCTTTGACAGGACCTGCTCAGCCCCCCTCCATTTCTGACTGTGTAGGTGGTTCTAGAGTGAACTCTTTCTCAGCCTCTCATTTGCACGCTCTCCCAAGTCTGAGTCAGGGTTCTTGGTTGATCTCAGAGCTGAACAGCAAAGTTTGATTTCCCAAGTGTCCTTGGTCATAGATCAGAAGTCGCAGTCTTATCTTACAACGGCGCTCTGAGCCTGTCGTGCATTTGACATTTAGGGGACGGTCTTTACGCTGCGGGTGGTGGTAGTGGAGGAGAGGGAGGGGTCACGGGGTGAGACTCCAGGCCATCTCTCTCGCTCGCTTTCCTCTGGGGCCCATAAATCTCCGTGCTCTCGGGTGACGGTGTGCAGTTGCGGCAGTGTCTCATGTCTTGTACCCTGCAGAGGACTGACTCAGCAGCTGTCTGCTCCACCCCCCCCTTCTGGGGACACACCCCAGGGAGTTATTCCTGCGTGTGCATGCACGTTTTTGGCCCCTGACCACAGCTATGCTAGTGGCCCATATTGCCATCATATATGTTGTATATGGTTTTGCCGTGAGCCGTGTAAATATCCCCATTGGACTAGCAGCCTCGTGAATCACAGAGGGCCTTGCCAATCACCGTCCCAGCAACAATGTGCTGAGTCACCAGGCTATCCGGAGCGACACAGAAGGGTTGGAGAAAAAGAGGATTTGAAACATTGTGGCAGGGGGATCTTGAGTAACTTGATTCTAGACAATGCCATGTCCACACTTTGTCAACATTCATGTCAGAGACTGCAGAGGTCAGCTTTCAAAAAAAATCACTTTAGTGGTACAGTTCTCATTTATCAGGGTTGGAATTCAAAATGAAAATTTCAGAGAAAAGTTCAGTATTTGAAAATGAACCACTGGGAAAGCATTTGGTTACAAACAGAAAGACAACACCAAGTCCACGACCCTAACCAGGGTGCATCCAACCAGTGGCTTTCCCTGGGTCTCTCTCAACCACCCTAGATGTGTGCCTGAACCCATTTGAGAACTTTGAACGAATAGACGTGACCTGGAACTGTGGAGAAGCAGTGCCTTTGGTGGCTCTTTGTGATAAAGATATGCACAGATACTGGAGGGTGGCATGTCAGAACCATCACAGTGCAGCCAGAGCAGAAAGCCTCCAGATCTGTCTACAGAAAGAAACTTTTTGAGAGTGAAGTCACCAGGAATAGGGCTTGAGGATTTACAAACAGAAAATGAGGCCCTTCTCTATATGTTCCCTCCATTTCCAAGTGCTTTAAGACAAACGCTCAAACTACATGTTGTTCTGAATTTAAATGATGCTGCTTGGTGGCTCTAAATGTGTCTGGCTCCGTTGACCAAATGTAAATTGTTTCCTACAGGACGACCGAGCAGCAGCAGCGCTTTCATGAGATCTGTGGAAACCTGGTGAGGTCCCAGCACAGCGTGGCTGGCTGGTGGAAGCGCCTCTTCGCCCTCAAGGAGGAGAAGCCCAAAATGGTAAACCGGGAGTGGGGCGGATGTTTGTTTTGGCACGTGGCTAATCAACAATGACGACATTTGTGCACCTGAAAAGGCTTACTGGTGGTGCAGGAGGGAAAATGACAAGCTGAGGGAATGAACAAAGTGTCCTGAAGTGTGAATCATTACATACTTTATTCACTGAAAACAAGAGCTCACTCTTGGTCCTACCCTTCCGTCAGTTTCCTTTAGGGCTCCAGCAACAAATGTCTGAGGTTCAGAAATGGATCAGACACTGTGGCGGTTCTAGCCTCAAACGTTAGTGACCCAGTGGGTGTCTTAGGAATGCTTGGCAGCAAACAGTAACTTGTAAGCTTGGCCTGTGGAAGGATCTGATTGCAAAGTTGAAGCCTGCAGGAATTGGCGGAAGGCTTTCCTTGTTTGCGAGCCTTTGTTTTCTAAAACAAAAAGGAGTAGGTGATTCATGCAAGAAGTGTGTGTGAATGGTTTGGTCACTTAATGTACAACAAATAAAACTGCTCTAACTATCATTCTGATGTGGGTAGATTCTGTGATGGGGTGGGGGGGGGGGGGGGGTGAAGGGGGCTATAGGGCAAACTGAGAAAACCACTTTATTCATCAGGCAAATTCAATAGGAGTTTGCCTTGCCTAGGATCCCAGGTTTAACTTAGGCACTGACTGAAAGGTAGCCTCAAAGCCCTCTGCAGTCTGGCACTTGTGGAACTGCGTGTCTCTCTTAAATACAACTAGGTTGTGGGTCTTGTGTTTACAGCATAAAGGGAGCCCCCTACTTTTCCATCTCACAGAGTATCTTGTGTTCTTCTAGACTTTAATGCCTTGCACTGAGACCTGCCTCCTTCAGCTAGTTTGTATTGTTTATAAAGAGTTATGTTCGGATATAGAGCAACTTTGTTGTCACTTTTGCCACCATCTCTAGCGCTTGTGCAGTGAATGTACGTGTGACTTCCTCTTTCCCCAGTACTTCCTGTCTGTGATCAGCAGTCTGGTGGTCGTGGCCTGGATTGGACAGCAAGTCCACAACTTGTTCCTGACCTACCTGATTGGTACGTAGTGTGTGCACTGGGTTCCCCTCCCCTGTTGAAGGTTTTGCTGTTTTTTGGCTCTTTTGGGCAGGTCAACCTGTTTTATTTGGGAAGAGTGTCACATGGATGCCTAGAGCCAGGAATTCTTGATAGCTGTTTTGTTCTTTTGGATTCTGCAAAAAAAAAAAAAAAAACAAAGCATTTGAAAAGCAGCCTTTTCAGTAATCGAATACCTGTGACGCAGTGTTTCCCATGTTAAATTTTTATTTATGGTTGTAGCAGATTTCTTGTTGTTCAGTTCACTTTTAAAGCCCTGTTTCAACTTGTTTACTACTTCCTCTGTTTTCTGTCAATAATCTGAAATGCATTTCTAATTGTGTTCTGTCACCCAGAATGCAACACTATGAAAACAAATTGTGGGTTTATCAGCAGAAGCATGGTATAAGATAGCCTCCCTTTGCCTGGCAAACGCTGATATCTTTTCCCCTGTCTCTCTTTGCCAGTTCTGTTTAAGCAGTGTTCCAGAGCTGAAATCTATGGCAGCAATCCCCAAAATGGTCTCAAAGTCAAGCTTTAGTCAGGTAGCCCTTAGGAAAGCCAACATTGCTTTTTCTGTGAGACCGTGGCTTAAGTGAGCCACACTAAGTGTGAGCTTCTGAGGCATTGTTGGTGGCAGTGGGATACGTGCATCGCTCCCACTTCCTTGCATCTCTCACAGCTTGTGGCTATTTGAAGCACTGAGTCACACAGTAGCTACGCAGGCCAGACCTGCCAAATCAAGCTCAAATAAAGAGGCCACCAAATATATCTGCCGCTCGTATTACTTTATCATCTTACTACAAATTTAGAAAGGAGAGTCGGGAATAATCTGCCGTCCTTCAGCAGCCAGAAAATTGCCAGCTTGGGGGCAAACCACCATTCACGTTAATATAAAGGAATTTTCCTGCCGTTTTTTAATAGGAAATTCAAATTATAGAAATTGAAATTTTAATTATCAAAGATATAAAAAAGAAAGAATAAGTTTATTTTGTAAAGTAAATTGGAGAATTATTTCCCATAACATGAGTTACTGCTGTTTGTTTTTGAAACAGAGTTCTGCAATCCTGAGCTCTGCCCTCAGTGGGAGGTGTATTATAATTACGTGAGCACTTCGTTTGAGACCTGTTAAGATACCTCTCCCAGGAGTGTTCTGACCCATCTCTCCCAACAGTCTCTGAACCTCAAACAAAGAGCCATAATCCCATGGCTCAGGCAAAACAAAGCATACAAGAATTTCAAGGTCAGCCGCATGAATCACTTCAGAGAAATCCGACCATTAGTCAGTCACAAACAGGTCAAGCCAGGGGATTTGCTTGAAACCACAAAGGGTTTAAGAGAAGCTGTGTTCCTGGTCTGACCTGCCTTTCTTTCTCTCTCACTTTCTTTTCCTCTCCTCCACCTCCCTTTCTCTCCTCCCCTCCCATTCCTTTTTTTTCTCCTGCCACCTTCCATCTCTTTTTCTTTCTTTCTTTCTCTCTCCCTCCACCTCCCTTTCCTTCTTTCTCTTCATTTCTCCCTCTCTCCTGTCTTTCCCCTCCTTCTCCCTCCCTGCCTCCTGCAGTGAGCTTCCTCCTCCTCCTGCCCGGCCTTAACCAGCATGGCATCATCACCAAGTACGCCGGCATGGTCAAGCGGGAGATCAACAAACTGCTCAAGCAAAAGGAGAAGAAGAACGAGTGAAGTGATGGAAAGAGCGAGAGAAACGCAACCACAGAGTAAACTTTGCCGCACCCCTCCCGAACCCCCCTCCCCGCCTCAGCACGGACGATTGGAAACGCCCACAAACAACACTCCTGTTGTGTCACCAGTCCCGCCCGCTCAGAGAGCGCCAACGAGGGTAGTGCTCACACGGACGCACTCCTCATTCCACTTCACCAGAAAAAAAAAAACGCAGCGTCATGCTGAAATGACCTTTGACCCTTGTTCTTCCAAGCATTTAATTGTCTATATTCAGTTGTTTAGCCCCTTCCTTATATGCACATATATCATGCCCACAGCTCCTAAAGCTTTACTGCTGTAGAGCCATTCCTAGTGTCGAATATAGAGCAAAAAGTGCAACTGCGACTCAGTAATAGCAGGCCAGATTGAAATGCATTGGGTCTACATGCAAGTGATATGTTATTTTCTAGCTGATTTTGGAGCTTGTGTATGTGTGTGCATGTGTGTATTTTTGTTTCATTGACTGAATGACTGGGATGGATAAGGCACACCTTCTGCCCCAGTAGCAGTTAAACCCTCACTCCTGTTTTAGCTGTGTCATCCCTCTTTCGTTACAATGCACTGACACCCACAGAAGAAACTGGACCCGTGTAAGAACCTGCCTCTCTCAGTGCCACACGTGCCGATGGGGGAGGAGTGAGTGAGCCTACTTACCTACTGCTGTACTGATGGAGTGCCGCGCTGTGCCATGCTGCGCCACGCCGCGGTCTCCATCGTCTGAATTGGAGCCCTGCTGATTGGCTCGCCCCAGAACCCCTCCTCTATAGCGTGGGCGAGTTCTGTATATACGCCTGTCCCTTCTACCCTTCACTTACCTCGCGTGCATTTGACCTCATGTCAGGCTGTGTCCCTGACCTCTGACCTCTGACCTTATTCATTCATTTCACCTCTCCTTTTCTGACGTCTCTATTCAAATATTAAAGTCTGATTAAAATAATGTTACTCTGAGGTGTTTTTTTGTGCATGCTTGAGTTTCACAACAGGTACATCTTGGCCCTTGGCAATCTCATACCTCTCCCCACGCATTTACATACAACATAGTTGAAAGTTTTGATGACAGTGCACTGGGGTTTATTGCTTTATTTGTATGGAATGCCCACAGTCTTCTTGGATTCAAATGCCCCATGTGACACATCTCAGGTAAATAGTTCATGAGCATATTTTCAATGGGAAGGGAAAAGCAAAAGGCCCAACATACCACTTAGGCATGCATAGATGTGAAGACACACCCAAGATCTGTAAATCTGATTAAATGCAGAAGTGAAAAAACAACTATTACCTGGAGGATATATGACGTAGCTCCCGTCATACTGTTCAAGGGTGGAATTAATAAGGGAGGTCTTGTTCTGCAATTCTCAAATAGTGTAGGAATCAGTCCCCTTTGTGACGTGTAAGGGCGTATTATATTGTATAAAGGTACTCGTTCTTGTTCTGCAAGAAAAATGGTTGTGTATACATGGGAAAGTTCTTCCTCACAAGTGGTGTTCATGGGGAAACCGTAACCCAGTGAAAGTTAATGAATACCATTTGTAAATCGGCCGTGATCAACCAATCAATATATCTGATATGTTAGAGTCTGCAATTTAGTGCTCTGCAAGATGTCTATAAAACAACTACAACAAAATGACTATAAACTACAAAAGATGGACAAACTAAATAATTACAAATGAAAGAATTTGAAAAGGTGAATGGAAGGTTTCGTGGACTCAGGTGCAGTGACACAACAGCCATATATTCAATACATTTGTACGAGCTAGGAAATGTGTGAATTAACTTGATCCTGGGTCAATTTTCAAAAACACCTAACATTTTTTCAGAAAGCCTAGTTTCAAGCAATAAGTAAACACTAAATTTCGATTGTAAGGTGAAGTACAGATCATTATTCCTCAGTGCTACGTAAAACACCCAAAGGAACAGACAAAATGGTACATCATGAAACATGAAACCCAAACATTACGGCCCTGAAATCACACTCCAAACACTAAGCTGTAAATTAAGTCATAACCACAGCTCCTTCCTTCTGGTCGCAGGTTTTTAGTTCCAAGTTGTAGAACAAAACGATACAAAAACAGTTTTGTTCCAGCAGCCATCACACATAAGACAAGACAAGTATAATTGTTACTTTTTTTTCTTTTCAGTTTTATTTTATTTATTAATTTTAATCGATTGAACTCTTTTATTGACAGTTTTATTATCTTGTAGTACACTTTTAAATGTCTTAGGAAAGAATGGACCCCTGAGAACTTTTATGTTATGTTTTATGTTTTATGTGTTATGGTCTTTGTTGCCTGTAGAGCAAGTGTGAAGATGAATGATGTATGACAATTGTCTGTCTGTTACTACATGTGTGTAGGACTCCTTACTGCAAACCAAATCTACCTCTTGGTACAAATAAAGTAACCTGAACCTGAACCCTAATCAACTTCAGTGCTTAGCACACACGATGAAAGCCAATAACAACATCAATCAAAGGTAGCTAATTAAAAGGGAATAAAAACTATGACCTATTTCTACAGTGGTTAGAGTATGGATGGTGTGTCTGTATGTAGCCCTGGAGCAGCTGTGTTCACCAGGATGATTGGAGGATCGCTTTGCTCAAGCTTAGAGTCAGGGGAGGGTGGGGTTTGGGAGGATGGCATGTTCAGGCTTCTTGACTTTGTAATTCCCAGGGCTGGATATGGAGCACAGGTGAGCCACAGGATACATAGCCTGCCTTGTTAACTGTGGCCACTCTATGGCACCAGCTTTGAACCCTGCAATTTTCACAGACTCAAATGGTGGTCTGGTGGGGCATGTGGTGTCACTGGTGCTGGTCCAAGGATCTGGATGGCCGAAGGAGTCAGAGCTTCAGATGACTGTGGCATGATGCAGTGGGATGTCCCCTCTCTAGTCCATCTGTGACTGCCAGGTAGAGAGGCATGAGAGATAGTTTCTGAGGTCTCTGATCACGAGGTTATTGAACTGGGTCAGATACATGGAGTAACCTTGGACGAACCTTGTATCCTTGAATAAACACCAAATTCCTAAATGAAAAGATATATTGCGACACCTCGTGTTTCATTCGTGTAATGCAGTCTCTTTTCTCCGTGGCTGCCTTGGTTGCTAATGTTGCTAAAAAGCTACCTGCTAGGCTATTACCTAATCTTCTGATAACCTGTAACATGGAGGAGCTTGAAATTCAATATGCTGCCACTTAATGCGATTAATATCTGTTCTTTTTTTGCAGGCGCATAGAGAAGCATGTAATGTAGTATAGACAGTCATCTGTAAATTAATGGCATTGTCTTGGTGTTGTCTGGACATGCAACTTATTAAATGTTTCAAAGTATTAGCAGAACCATTTCTGTACTGTATTTGCTTATGCTATCCAACCCTGTCAACTAGCTAACAGTAAATTAGTTAACGCTCCCTAACACAACAACATAACTTTAATTATTTGGCAGTGTGCTAGGCGGGTAACTGACAACAAAAGGTCCTTCCCGGCGTCGTTGGTTTGGTAACTACCGTATTTTCTTAACAAACGAACCCTTTCCAACGTTTTACCCCCACCTACTACCATACCACGCCTCACAACTAACATCAACTCTCACGTGACGTCATTGCCCGACCGCGCGAGAGTTCACTTTTCCCAAAGTGCACTGCGGTCTCTCCTTCCTTCCTCTCTCCGCCATATTGCAGAACTGGTAAGGTTGACTGAAATTATTATCCCCTTTCAATCCCATCGATATCTAAGTCATCCGAGCCTTTACCAGACTGCTTGTCCATAAAATAGAAAGCTGTAAAGCACACACGTCAGGTGGTTAAGTTCTGGAGTTAATAGCATTGTTATTTTTAAGATAACGACTCACTAATTTGGAGGTGTACCGGTCATAGTGCATTGCACTCGTGTGATGAGGAATTCTATCCCACATTAGTAGAAAAACTTCCATAACTACTGTCTGTTTCGATTAGAGCCCTCCCTAAAGTTTCCAAAATGCCCGGTTTAATTATGGCTACCTTCTGGCGTAAAGCAGAAGGAAAATTGATCGCATCAGAAGTCGGTTTGCTGTTAGCCTGATGCTAAGTCCCCCTACCTTGGCGGTAATTGATGCAGTTCGCTAAGTGGGTGGCAAGATTGCTAAGTACTTACGTTTTTAAGCAGACAAATTCGACATTCGTTTCATTGCTGTACTACCTGTATGCTTGTTGTAGAGCATATCACATGAACACTATCGAAGTTGGTGCCTCAACTCATTTCTGGGCACTGCTTAACTGAACGTAGATTCTTTAGGTATGGCGTTTATCACCGCTTGTGGTGATTTGCTAGTGTGGCTAGTACTAGCTAGCTAGATTGTATTGCTGGTTTAGGGTATCAGTATTGTTGTCATAGATTAGAAGTATACACAGCTAGCGATATAGATACATTCTAGATGTTTAGCGATCTGTAGTGGTTGTAGTGTACTTGTTAACCGATGCTGTCGAATCCTCCTCCAGGCATAATGGTGCGCATGAACGTTCTCGCCGATGCGCTGAAAAGCATCAACAATGCAGAGAAACGTGGGAAACGGCAGGTTCTGATCCGGCCCTGCTCCAAGGTGATAGTGCGTTTCCTAACGGTCATGATGAAGCACGGTGAGTAGACCTTCGCTAGGTCTGGATCAACGATAGCCTTCGTAAGCCTTGATGCTTTACACCAGAAATGCCTTACTTGTGTCCATAAACCTCTGTTCTTTCCTCTAAGTTTTTGGGTGTGGGCTACTCTGTCAGGGCATGATTTCTGGGCTGATTTATTAAATGTGTTGCTGGCCGTTAACTATACACATGAAGTTGGAGATTGACAGAGCAGTCACTCTACTCTTTAGATACAAGGTTGAAATTGGTTGAAAGATGTTGGATGTTAGACTTTGGAATAGTGTTGGGTTGGGCCTAACCAGCCATGTGAGTACATGGTCTTTATAGTATCCTGGGTAACACCAACCATACACTTTCCTAGAGGCTGCAAAGAACCCTCAAGGCACCCTTAGAGATAGTGAGTGAGGCACTGCCTCCAACTGCAGGATACAACCTCTTACCCTTGCACTCCCTTTATATGTATTACTATGAATGGTGGGCATTCACATTCATCTCCAGCTTCTCTCACTGGGGAGTCAGGGAGTGTTGAGCATCAATTCCTGTAGAATGGAAAAACTCAAGCTCCAGTTAGTTCAAACATTAAGAGAAGCTCTTACCTGTAGTTTAGTTCCTTTCCTCAGTGTTTGAGCTCACGGCTAAAATTCTGGCCTTGCAGGCTACATTGGTGAGTTTGAGATCATCGACGATCACAGAGCTGGGAAGATTGTTGTCAACCTCACAGGCAGGCTGAACAAGGTAAGAAAATAGCAACTTAAGATGTTTTTAAACTCTGTAGTTTCTTTGAATGTTTAGCCTTACTCAAGAGATGTCTTTTCCCTCCCTTGCTCTCTCTCTCTCGTCTTGGTAGTGTGGTGTCATCAGCCCCAGGTTCGATGTCCAGCTCAAGGATTTGGAGAAGTGGCAGAACAACCTCTTGCCTTCTCGACAGTTCGGGTGAGTGCATCCTGGTCGCCTCGCGACAACTTTCGAGGACCTGTTCACCAGTGTATCGAGGGGGGCACTTGTGTGATCAGTGTTTAGCTGGAAGACCGTCCTGTGGAGTGTTCGTTGGAAACACCCTGGATAGCAAGTGAAGCATTAGTTTGAAACAAAAAAGTATGCTGTTAAAACCAGCAGTAACCAGTTAAACTGATTTTGACTGGTTATGTAGGTGCCCTTAACCACTTCCATGTGCGTGAAGATTTGTCCTTGCATCTCAGTTTTTCAACTGTCCCCTTTGTTTAGATTCCTTGAAACATGATCAGCAAAGATGTTTTAGATTTAGAACAGCAGCCTTGCAGTGAAGCGGCAGGAAGCAGGGCTCAAACCTGAAGGTTTCAGGTTCGATTGGCATGGTGACCACTGCTGTTGTACCTTAAAGTAGTTAACCTCAGCTGCCTTAGTAAATATCCAACTGTTTAAATGATAGTGATAATTATAAGCTGTGCAAGTTGCTCTGGATGAGAGTGCCAGCTAAGCAACTGTAATGTAAGTTGTGCTTTCAAGGTGCGTAGAGGCTGAATGTGTTTTTTTTTTTTAATGTCTTAGGCCATGGTTCAGTACAGTCAAGAGTTTGCACATGTGTAAAGAGGTTTCATTTACAGAAGGCTTTTCAAGTCATCAGTTCCATCATATGGAAACCACTCTGTTGCACAAGTACAAACACTGTAGAGTATGAACAGTCGGAAGTGAGTGTACATGGATTTGAAGCACGCGAGTTGAAGTAATCCATTCTGAAGTGATGTTTTGAATCCCCAATTGGAGTGTGCTGTTTTGCCAGTAAGGTTTGATATATTCTGTAATAGCTGGTTATCCGCTGTGCTGTTGGCTTACATTGTTGCCTTGGTTGTATGGAAACATTTTATGCCCTTCCTCTCAGGAAAGCAACAAGTACATTGTCATACCAATTGTCTGCCAAATGAATTCATTTATACTGTAGTATATAATAGTCCTTATAGCATCTTGGGGTACTTATGGATGGCGTTTTAACTGTAGACTGATAGACATACAGTTGCAGCCAGTTAAGTGACAGATGGCTTAGTGATGGTCTTCAGGGGAGTTCTAGGGGGACAGTCAACGGTGTCCTTGTGATTGTGAAATGAACTGGGAGCTTGATGGGCTGTGTCAGTTACTGTGGGCAGCTTGTGCCTGCATAGAGAGGTCTCTACACAATGCTGATTTGGACTGAATTAATTTCAGCAGTGTCATGTGTAATTTTGCATTATCTACTGTTGGAAAAAGCCACTCTGATTTTCTTTGGGTCACCTCGGATTTCTTGTCAATTTGTTGCTGTGGAGACGGGGGGGATGCTGCTAAGTGAACATGATTAGGTACTGGCCTGCAGAGAGGTGGTAGCAGCTCAGCGCAGGGCCGGATAGAAAGAGGTTTTTTAGATTTCTCTGCTTAGCGAACACGGTCTTTCCTAATGATTTATCAGAGATCTGTTCGAAAATGTTGACTGATAAGATACTGCTACAGATACCACTGCAGAAGTAGCCAATATGCATGAAACAACCGTAAAGCTTAGAGCTGGACCCAAATATTAGTCTATTCGGATATTTGTTCGTTTGGTAGGTATTTGGTTTTCAATTTTGGGATTCGGATTTTTTTTTTTTTTTTTTGCTCAATGTAGGCTATCAATAAAGGTGAACTGCAAAATACATTTTGTCAGCACATTCTTGTACTACATTTATACTTTTTAATTGCACTGTTAAAATGTGGAAATATAAACCATCTCAGCTTGAGTGCCTGACGTCCCTCTCACTCACAGCAGTGAACGTCACGGTGATGGGAAATAAAAATTAGCCAGTAATCGCCTAGTTCCTACTTTGGGACTCGATCAGAGGGTGTAATGGTTTCGACCGACCCCTAGCTAAGTTTGTCACCCTGGAAGGATGCTAGCTGCAGCGATGCCATGCTGCTCTCTGCTTCCAGTGGGGCGTGAGACCATTTTTAAATACCGCGGCTCCATAAGTAATGACGGCGATGTGTATAGGATGGGTTGAATGCAGAGGACAAATTTCATTTCAATGTATGTGAGTACTGAGAAATGACAAAAATTATTGGTAAATATAAATCTTAAGTCTTAAATTTGTTGGAGCTAGTATGCGGTTTCTGCGCTTCTGTTTGACAGCACTTTGTCAGGCGTTCTCGGATTTGGAGCCTGTTATGAGCATTTGTGTAGGTCTATAATTTATCCATGATAAGAAAAATTCACAAGCTGTTATGTCACAAAAACTGCATAGATAGGACCTTGTTCGACCAAATGCCTCGGGATTACAAACATGCATAAAACGCACTAAACCTTTTGGAAAATGTTTATTAACAAATAATAAACAATACTGTAGAATAACAATCCTTAAAAATTAATGCCTTTAATTTAACCGAAAGACATGTGTTGCTGCGCTATGCCGTCCATCTCAGCTGACAACGGAGAAATGTCTGGTTGAGTTCTTCCCGAGTCATGCTCAGCAACCCCCGCCCCCCCCACAAAGGCCAAAGCTTTGAATATTCGCTCTTGATTACTGCCGAAGCTCCAGTGCCCAAAAAATGGTGTTGGGGACAGCCCTAGTAAGGCTGTTTTTCAGATTGACATTTCAGATTTTTTAGGTTTTTGAGTCGTTTTTGAGTATGCTTTCAGAATGATGTAACAGAACCATGATGCACATTAAGTTTGGAAATTGGCACCAAGGGAAAGCCAGTTTGTGAATCTGAAACATGCACAGTAGAAACGTGACCAGTGAGTTCAGCTGGGGAGCTTTTGCACACAGCAGATGAATAGCTGTAATGCTGTCTTTTGAATTCCCAAAAAATGTTGGTGCACTGAATTGTGTGGCAAAACTGCTGCTTTTGTTTTACCTTGTCCTTCCTAACCGTGGCACACTGAACTGTAGCCCGTTATCATTGTTAAAGTTTTTCAGAGATCAGTTTATTGCCACTTACTTCCAGGTGGCAAATCTTGTAGCACAGCCCATATTCATAAAGATGGGGAGGTAGATGCTGAGTAGTTGAAGTCAAGATCTTGGTTGAGTTTTGATTGGTTGGTTAAGTGATGATTGAAACCAGGTTACAAATTGTGTACTACATAACTTGCCACTGAATGGTGCTACAGTACCATTTTACTGAATAATCTGTATAAAATGTTTGATCGTGGCAGCCATGTGACTTGATGCCTTTTATCTCACTTGGAGTGACATCAGGGTCAATATTGGGCTGTTAAAGATGCTACAGATCACTTTCACAGTTAGCTTAATCTTTTGTACCAAAAAAACCTGACAGATGCTGAACACTGCTGATAGTGTCCAAAATCTGCAACTGCGGAGCTAAACATCAGACACGGTCAGTAATCAGCAGATGTTGCAGTCATTAGCCAAAGCCAGTGTTACCTCTGACAGCTGGCAGTATTTTTCATGTTGATCCAACTGATCAGCTCAGTGCTGAGACTGAGTGATGCTGCCAGACAGGTAAGGTCAGAGGTATGAAGGTCGCAGGGCTTTGTGGTGACTGAGATTTAGTGGTAATTGCATCATGTGACCCTCATACATATGGTTGATGGGCTTTCTCTGCATATGATGCCTCTGAGATGGTCCTAGTCTGGTGCGGGTCAGTAATTGATACCCATGTGAATCAGTATTTATATCCTTGGCTAAGTTAACTGAATCATGTATATTCTGAACTAATACCTTTGCTGATGAATTTGTTTGGCTGTGTTGGTTACTGATGTACAATAACATTACTTTTCATATTAGAATATTTTGGGAGTTCCTGTATTGAATATTGGAATAATTTATCCTTGTCCCTCCCTCAAGTGTCTGAAACGCTAGTTTTTCTCTAAATGACTCACTGCAGAAAGGAGCTTGTAATTGTATATTCGGACAGTACAGTTAGTATTAATGAAGACTTATGCGGGGTTCTCAGGCTTTCCTTCCTGAATATCGATGAAAATCACTGGGTTTTGTTTTACTGGTCTTTTATCAGTATGCATCAGTATCAGTATCCCAGTAAGAATGCAGTGCCCTCATCGTTTAGTGTTTGTATAAACAAGTGTTCCAGCTTCATTTGTTTTGGTGCAGGGGTCTGAACATAGCTGGTAAATGTAGCCTTGATTCTGATGCAGCCAATAGGTTGTGCCTTGATGCTGACCCATTGTTTTTCCCTGCAGGTACATTGTGTTGACCACCTCCGCTGGCATCATGGACCACGAGGAGGCCAGGAGGAAACACACAGGAGGAAAGATCCTCGGCTTCTTTTTCTGAACATGTGAAAATGCGCAAATAAACCAATTTCCACTGGACTGCGTCTCCCTGTTGTGTGCTGATTTATTCTACAGAGGATTCTGCTGTGAAAATTCATTGTTGCCGTTCTGAAAAGTCCCAGTACCAGAGTCTGTTTGCACCATTTTGCATTTGCATTTAGCTCTTTATGAGCCAGTTTTTGGTTGTAGCATGAGCGAATTTAGGGATGGGTCCATGGGTTTAACAGATTTTTCATGGGTAGAAACCGGTTAGTGACATGACAAATCAAACAATGATGGCTGATTGTGTAGTGGAGGGGGAGTCATGACAACAGTGGGGATGTGGCAGAAAAGCACTAACTACAATAGAATTCTACTTTAATTACATAGATGCCCTCCCACCCCCTTCCTGATGCAGAACTTTGGGTGTTGCAGATTTTAAAATTGCTGTGGCTCAACACATGAACTCTGGTGCAACTGAATCAGGTAAAGCAGTTAAACGGGAGTTTGTTAGGTTGTGCTGAGACACTAGCTGCTTGGATTCAGATCCCAGTCATCAGTCACACTGAACAGCCAGTGGCTTTGTGATGGAGGCTGATAACAGTGAGGGTGTTAATGCCTTAGTAAATCGGTGTTCCCAGGTGCTACTTCAGATGTGAATGAAGATGTAATTACAACCACTACCAAGACTTTCCCGCCTGCCAGCATTGGACTTATTGTTAAACTGAAGTTTTAGTCAGGTCCATCATGGACTTTTCCACTGTGTTCCAGCTGTATAACACAGGGGTATCAGATCTACCAGGCTCTCAGGTCATCCCTCCACATGCCTCTCACTTTGTCTATCAGACTGAAGTTCTAACGTCAGTGCTGTTGAATATGCTGTTCAGGTTTACACTGGAACCCCCGTCCCTCGCTTCCATCTCTAATTGGCTCACAGATGCCTGAACAGTCTTCGGGACTCAACATGTAGACTCTTCACCTGGGGCCTCATTTATATAAAAAAAAAGTTGCGTAGAAACTCATTTGCGTAGAAATTTCATTTCTGAAATGTGCGTACGTGTGATTCAGAGAAAATGAACGTACGCACAAAAGAACGTGCGTACGCCACTCTCCCAGATGTGAAATCTATCAATCACAAATGATCTTGAAATTGATAATGAAATGCTCATTTCATTAGCATATAAAGGAGCTCGATTCAAAACCCAAATCCTCTACTTGATAATGGCGAGCTGCAAGAAATCTTTTTTTTTTAGCGAGGCCGAAATCGAGGTCCTGTTGGCGGATGCGTGCAGGGACGCTGTTTGGGAGCCTTTCCAGTGGCGTTACCACTAACCAAGTACGTGCCATCTGGGCACAAAGTTCTAATAGCGTAGCTCTCGGCAAACTACCTGCTTATCAGCCACTCGTCGTCATGCGCAAAGATGTCTGCCGTCGGATGGCGATATCTTCGGAGAAGTGCCAATACTGCCATCCTTCCTCTTGCAAACCACTTATTGAACATTTTATGGCTTATAGATTGACCGAAATGCTTCCACGTGTGGAACCATAATATGTATATTAAATAAATTTCCTTCAAGGATGTGTCAATTATGCTTATATGGGTAGTTTTGGAAAACCAATGTGTGTTTTTGTTTTGTTTTCCACAAGTAGCCTGTCTTATGTTGTTTTAATTTATTGTTAAGCCGTTTCACGTTAAGCATTTTAGAATGCAAGCTTGGTTGTACTTCAAGGCGGCATTTGTTGGCGAAATTAAAGTGACGAGGACACTAATGGATATTCTGGTTGTATGTGGACAGGTATGTAGGCTACAAATATTTTTTATTTTATTACAACTTTTATTTGGAAAGCTGTAAGCTACACGTTTCGGTGCCTGGATTCCAGTTGTTTCTGCGAATTGAAGCGATCCATTTGCTTCTCTTTTCTTTAGCTTTAGGAAGTCTGTAAAAAGATGGCTCCGATTTCTTGTTGAATCTATTTGTACAGTCAATCGCACAACAGCTCTCTCCCATTTTAGATGCGTTTTTTTGTGTTTTCGCGGCATTCAAACTGAACGCTAACGCCACTCAGTGACTCCGCCTACTGTGACGTCGAGCGCATAACCTCTATTGGCTGTATAAGGGCCCACTACAGGTATTCGCCACGCCCCCTCTGCAATGAGCCATCGGCTCCGCCACCGCTGGGGCCACATTGATAAAACGTTCTTACGCACAGATTTGCTCCTAGAATGTGCGTACTCAAATCCACGCCAAAGTTGGGATTTATAAAAACGGTCTTTGACGTGGAAAAGTACTTAGCTCCACGTCAGGTTCTAACTTGTCGTACACACGTTTCGTTGTGGCAATGTTGGAGTACTGCAGGTATTCGGAAATCTAAGAGCGCCAACCAGGGTTTCCGCTAGGATTTTTCCTTGCCGGTCTGGTGTCTGGAAATTTATTTTACCGGACAAATTTGAAACTTACCGGTCACGTTTCAATAACAGTCAATGTTACAAACGCAAATATAATGTAGGCCTACACCTAGGTTGACAAAAGGATGACCTCAAATCAATCTGACCATTTAATGAACAGTAACGATTGAGCAAAACCTCAACATTAGTCGCTAAAATGTAGGCTACGTTTTGTATGAGCATTATTACCGGACATTTTGACCGGCAAGTTTTTAATTTATCGGTTTTTAATTTATATATATTTAATTTATATGAATTTTACCAGGCAAAACCCGGTAAGTGCCGGCTAACGGAAACCCTGGCGCCCACATGTCTGCTGCCGAATTGTTTCCTCGTTGCTATTATTATTATTAGGCTATTAGTAGTAGTAGTAGTAGATGCTGTTGTAGTTGTATTGCCAGATTGAATACACTGCTTGCGCTATACGTAATGGTTTGCACAATAAAGTTAACGTAGCTTAATGTTCCAAAACGGCGATCAATGATCACCAAATTTCTCTCAGACGTCTCTTGTCATAAACACTTCCACCTGTCAAAAAACAAAACCGTTTTTCCAAACTTTTTTCCAAATAAAAGTTGTGCAAACCTGTCCACATACAACCAGAATATCCATTGGTGTCCTCGTCACTTTCAACAACAAATCCCGTCTTGAAGTAGGCTAGCCTAGGCTACGACCATCAAGGCTTTTGCGGACATTCTAAAACGCTTAACGTGAAATGGCTTAACGTGGCTTAATGTTCCAAAACAGCGATCAATGATCACCAAAAAAAGCAAAACTAAAATCCAAGGAATATGATAGTTAGGCCGATGTAGCGTTAAGCGCTGTCCTCTCAGTTTTGCTTTTTGTTAGTTGATCGCTGTTTGGAAAATTAAGCTATAATGGGCGTCAATGGCGAGTTTAGCTTTTTTGATAGGAGATAGTGTTTATGACATGTGAGATGTCAG
The DNA here is from genome assembly GCF_013368585.1 of Megalops cyprinoides. Taxonomy (NCBI): domain Eukaryota; kingdom Metazoa; phylum Chordata; class Actinopteri; order Elopiformes; family Megalopidae; genus Megalops; species Megalops cyprinoides. Next base: position 25,963,970 of record NC_050601.1, read on the forward strand.
ACAAATTTGGTGATCATTGATCGCTGTTTTGGGACATTAAGCCACATTAAGCTTTTTCCTTATAATGGGCGTCAATGGAGAGGAAAGCGCTTAACGTGAGATAACGACCATACTCCTAGGATTTCGGTTTTTTTTTTTTTTTTTTGACAGGAGGAAGTGTTTCTGACAAGAGATGTCCGAGGGAAATTTGGTGATCATTGATCGTAGTTTTGGAACAGTATGCCACGTTAAGCGTTTTAGAATGTCCCGGCTTTTGTAATATGCCTTCAGCCTTTGCTATGTGTATTCCCCCGGCGTCGAAATCAGGTAGGCTACATATAAATGTCAGGAAACCCGTTAATGCTTAACCTCTATTACAGGCTGTATGGAGATGCAAGACAGATCCAACGGGAAATTTACGGAGATGGAAGGGCGGAACGGAGAGGAATGCGGATTACGATGAGGTGTACTGTTTCTCGTGGACCATTTTTAAATATCGCGGCTCCGTCAGCAGTGACCGCGATGGGAATAAAATAAGACAGCCAGCGACCGCCTTGTTCCTACTTGGGACTCGAACTGAGGGCGTAATTTTTCTTTTTGTACACTTACACAAGGATGTTGGAAAGCGAATAAAGTTTTCTGTAACTTTATTGTGTCTCTGCTCATTCAAAATAGCCTAAATATCGCGGCGAGAAACTTAGCTAGAGGTCGGTCGAAACCATTACGACCTCAGTCTGACTTTTTTTGCAGCAATCAAGACACACAAACAAACTTTATTCAAAATATTAAACTAAACAACAAAAATGGATGTTCAGTCAGGCAGATTGGGCCCCAGGTGGGCCCCTTTGTTACTGGGCAGAACCGTGGGCCCGGGGCAGTCTGCCCCACGCTTGCTCCGCTACTGGGCCCCAAACATGTCCTGTCAGCTTCTGATCACTTTCAACAACTCTTGTGTGTTGGCCAGCCAGGTCCCAGTGACCTTGATGTCCAGAGCTGTAAATATTGTACCCTTAGGCCTAAGGCACATAGCCTACTTTATCTGTGTTAGCAAGATGCTTAGCCAGACTGGCACACCAAACAGTTTTTAGGTGGTGTTGGGTCTCAGTAAAAGTGTAGAAGGAGGCTTTGGGCTTTAATCATGATTGGGTGTCTGTCCTTAACAGTGTGCAACAGCCTCTGTCACAACATGCAAAGTGTTCCTGCATGTGAGCTACTGTCCCTCTTCAGAGACCTCCAAACCTCTGCCACCAAAACTGAAAATACATGTGCCACTAAGTCCATTTGAGGCTAGATTAAATTTAAATATCATTTCTACATCTTCATATCCCTGATAGTTTCATTTTGAGTCACAAGGTCACAGTTAATTCTGTATTCAGGCTGGTTTAACAAAATTAGAATGCAGTGACACCACCCCACCCTTGCATTGTACAGGACACACAATTAGTCTGCACACTATTGGATGGTTTTTTTCTGGGTTTAAAAAAGCTCACATTTCATTACAGCCACAGTGTGCCTGTTATTTCACAGTAACATGCAGGAACTCTGTGTTCAGCCCAAAGTATAAAATGTAGTGGTAGTTGGGGGGGAGCATAATCCCAAGCAAGATGCCAAGAACACAATTTTCCCAGCATCCTCGATTTCTGCCATTGACATAAATAACCACTTTTCAAAGACAGCCTGCAGAAGCTGAAACTGGATGACTGTGCTAATGCTTTGAAAAGCCTTTAGAAACATACTCTTTTCCCTACATCTTCCACCCTTTGCTACACCTATGTTAGGATACAAGAGAATGGCCTCCAGAATACCAGGGGGTACTGCATGTGAGCTCTGTCTTAGCACCTCTCACAGAAAATGAACACAAAATCTACAACAAATCAAATAATTTATTTAATAAGGATAAGCACATCCACTAAGCTAATGTAATGATATGATACAAGACAACAAACCACCTCATTCTTATGTAAGCTGACTTTCTGACTGCTCCCCAAAAGCCTGCATTCTGCTGTGAAAATCCAGTTGGATGTGAATAATGCATCTATCATGTGTGCGCATTGTAAACTGTTAGCGTTTGCTTTTCTCACCATGTGAATTGTGATCCAATAACCCCTCTGGAAGTTTGTTGACAAGAGGTTATACTTAATTGTGGTGTGCAAAAGAGCACTGAAATTACCAGCAGCCCCCAGTTTCCGACAACCTGCTTTTACAACATTAAATGTTAAAATGTCACAATTTCTATATTCATGGTACAAAATTCATTCTAACACTCAGATCGAGACTGTTGAGTGAGAACAAGGGTGAAGAAAAGAATTCTGAAATTAAACAAAAATTCTGCTTGAGTTTGTTGCCTTGTCTGTTTTATTTTAGTTAGCTTTCATTCAGTGATCTTGTGAGGGGAGCTAAAGAAGGGTTATTGTGTCCTCTGAGTCTGTGTGCTGTCCTGACCCTTGAAAAGGAAACAGTTTAATCTCTGAAAACATATCAATATTATTTATTTCAGACATTTTAAAGTAATCCTAGTAACACTGAGTATTTAAGCAGTAGTCTGGTAATAGGGTGGATGTTCTACTGATAAACCAAGGGGAAAGTATAGGGTTTAATCAACTGTCCACAAGTCTGCAGTTTTCCTTCAACTAAACATTTAACTGACATTTTACTGTCAGTGACCCACACACATTCAAATGTTACCATATCCTCAAAGTTGAAGCACTGATGAACGCTGGGTCCTCTGATATTAAGCAACTTCACTTGGCATTTAAGTTAGAGTAATGAAGTCTGTCACCAGGAAAGCAATGTATGCGTAGATCTGAGCAGTCCTACAGAGCTGAGCTGAACTGAACACAGCAATCAGGACTAAAATAACCGCAATCACTGCCTGTTAAATGAGTAATCAGCTGCACACTGATCCCCTGTCCTCCCTAAACGAGTCTTTGGCACAGCTCTGCTCCCACATTTATAAAACCCTGAATGTGGCAAAGCTGCAGGGCCCCTTGCAGGAGTGGTGTGGGGGGGGGGGGGGGCTGGACTGGACACTTGGCATATGCCTTCTCAGCCTCTGCAGCGATCCAACCTTGTTTTAAAGTCCCGGCTATAGCGTCAGTGGAACAGAATGTAACACAGTTAGAAAAACATGGGTTTCAAAACCTACAAGCAGTTTGGTGCTAACGTCAAACACGCCACATTGCTTACAGGGGACAGAATCAGTGCAAGCTGTTGTGGAATGGCTTCAAAGCCATAGACTGGGATACCGCTAGATAAGTGATTTGGATCTTATCCAGCCGTTCGTTGTCCATGCTCAGGGCTTACGGTGGCCGAATAGCTCTTCTCTTATGTTCAGAAAATGATGTCAGTTTGATTTTCTTTTTTCTTGTGAGCCCAGTGCCCAGCATTTGAGGCTCTTGGCCAAGGTTTGTCAAATGCTCCCGGGGCGACAGCACTGGGACAGGACAGCAAGGGGCCCCCGCTGGTGCAGCTTCAGTCATTCACGATTGCAAGGGTCATAAGGAAGAAACGGGGGCCGCAGGGGGTGGCAGTGGCATAGCTCTGCTGTATTTGGCTCACCAATGACACAGACTTCCCCAGCATGCTAAAGGTACAACAAAGCCCTCCCAGTTTTGCTAAATACATTGGGGAGGGAGCCCTTATGATTCTAATTGTTAACATGTGGAGGTGGGATGGGGGCATAGAAGCTAAACTGTACTCATGTTTCATACTATACGCACATCAATCATGAGAAATATATCCATTTCCAGGGCTCCCGAGTGGCTCAATCAGTAAAAGTGCTTGATGCTCAAGTGCAGGCTGAGCCCTACGGCGCGGGTTCAGTCCCAGCCATGTCATTAGCCGACAATAACCGGGACTGCACATTGGTAGAACATAATCGCTTCCTTCTACGGAGGATATATGTAGAGGAGGGGGTACATTGATCAGAGGGCTTGTCCATCCAGTATCTCATAACCGACCCCTGCTGGTCAAGTTGGTCACCTGCAGTCTGCCTGTATAAAGCTACATATAATATCTCCTCTTGACTCATGTCTGTGCAAGCTTGGCATGGGGACTGTGGTGTGTAAAAAACCTTTATACATCACGTTTTTGCAGGAAGGGACATTTGTCTCACTCTACCAGATTGTCAATCAGACTGCAGCTAAAGGGTGGCTCCTATGACATGATTGGGCAAAAGAAAAATCCCCGGGCATTTGAAAATATAAAAAAATGTCCATTTTAGCATCACATGACACACCTGGTCCTACAAGAAGTTAGTGCCGCAGTGTTTAATCAGGAACTCATTCTTGCATTAAATATATCTTTTAAGATTAAATTCTAGTGTACATGCGCCCAAAGGAGCAACAAGAGCTCTTGGCAGGCACCATCTTGCTTTTGCTCTGACATATAGACTCGTGCAGGGGGAGACCACAGGGATCTGTCTGGGGAAAGAGAAACATTCTGTGCTGTGCTGAGCTGTGATTTAGAGAGAGACAGGGGACACACACATCACAAGCAGAACAGTCAGCATGAGGGTATTGGCTAATATTTACCGGGTGAGAGTAATTTTTGGGGGGGATCGCACAGCTCCCCTTTCGAGCGTTATCTGTTTACGCAGCTGGATGTTCCATCCAAGATCGGGGTCAAATGATGCTCTCGCTCAGCAGTGTGGTGGCAGTGCCCCAGTGTGGGGATTTGAGACTGCAACCCCCCTCCCCCCCACCTCCATTTTGCTCCTCCAACCCTCCAGCCTGGCCCCAGAGGGAGGTGACGACCCTCGTGAAGCACGCAAGGGGCGGGCAGACAGCCGTGCGTCCCCCCGGCCGGGGGCGCCGCGCTGAAGGGATTAGCGGAGGCCTGGCGCTCTGCCAGGGTGCGATAAGTCAATTAGCGCAATGGGCCTGGGAGGCTGGGTGACCTTCTCACACGCATCACGGAGCGCGCTGATCACCGGCGCTGCCTGCGGAGCCAGGGCCCCCCTCCCAACCCATAATGTTCTCAACGCTGGGGTTGGGAACGGTGAAAAGAGAGCTGTTTATGCAGGCGGTGCACCCCCTTGTGGCTGGCACACAACCAGTCCTCATCTGTGAGGAGAGCACGAAGTGCAAGGAGAACCAGGTCACTGCGTGCAGACTTGCATATACGGGACCCCTGACAAACCTTTTGGGCGCCCCTCTTTGTGTGTGCGTAGGAGGCAGCAGTGTTGAGCACTGGTGAAGGAACTGGGCCCCTAATCAGAGGATTCCCTGGATGGGACACAACTGTCATACCATTGCACCGTTATACCTGACAGGGTTGGGCTTAGTTGGTACTTGGATGTACTTCCTGGGAAAAATCATGTTGGCTGTTGGATGCAGTGTTGGTGGGTTATCAGGGGACATTCCTCCCTCTGGACTTAACAGGAGACCCATGCCCCAGCATAGTGATACTGGACTGTAGGAGACACTGTTTTGTATGAGACATCAAACCAAGGTAAATAAAGATGCATGGCACTTATTGTAATGAATATTGTAATGTTCCCTTGTGTCCTGGCTAAATTCCCAATCAGTCTCTTTCAATCTACCTATCCAATATGCCCCAGGTTAATTGACAAAAAAATCCACCCCCAGGCTGTCATTGATCCACCTTTGTGAAATAAAAGGTAAGTGAAATAAAATAGAAAAGTAGTCATTTTGAGAATGTAATAGAAAAAATTAAAATCTACAGGGGTAAACTGTGTAGAATGTGGGAATGCGCCGGTTCTTTAATCACTTAAGCACAGACGCTATGGCGTCAGCAATGGTGGATCAAAAAGCCACGTATAATTTTCACCCGCACAACTGCCTGCTCTTCTGCTGCTTTTAGCTTTTTGCTAACTTAAGCCAGGGCACGAGGGGTAAAAATGGGCGCCAAGCGTGACCGAGGCGGCGCCACACGGTCCTCTACACGATTTACTGCCGCAGTTTGCATGACTTAATTTTTTTGATCTGTCAGGCTGACAGTGTCATCCATTTGATCAAGCCATTTAATCACTAAATCAGCCGGACATTAAAACTGGATTTTGATTTCGCGGCCTTTATAGAGCTCCGCACAGCCTTCGGTGCCGTTTTTTGTATAAATGTAGTATTATCATAGTCATGTCTTACTCAAAGTGTCATCAAAAACTGTTATAAGTAAGAGTGCGTTTGTCAAGATGTAACGTGTTACATCGTGTAATGTGCGTGAACATAGTCTCCCCTATATAGGGGAATTTCAGTTTTATCTGTTTCGCTACTCACCCTAGCAGGAGTGCATCTGTGGCCCATTTACGCCCGGAATGAACCTGGTTTTCTTTTCTTTTTTCTTTCTTAACAGTGATGTAGCTTGGGACTCAAAATAGGCCCCTTTGGTGCTCTCCATCCCGAAAAACGAGTGCGTGAAGTGATTCTTCGGGTAGAGGCAATCATTATAACGTAGTTGCAAATTGAAGACACACCCCTTAGAGGATGTGGGCTGTCAGCAGAACCCGATTAATCTACATACGTAAAAAACATCGCGAAATCGACCTCCATGTTCTTCATCGTTGCCAAAAAATTGAATAAATAGGTACAATACCCACCGTGGCCGCTTGGAGACAGCAAAGGCTTTCCCACCGCCTCATCGATCTGTCAGAAACAGAGAATGTAGGCTGCGCGAAAGATACAGTATAATTACATTGAATGATTTAAGTGATACACGTGGATAATTTATACTAAACCTTATACTTTCCAGAATACCATTTGGTATAAAAACATTAATGTAAAATCATCAAACACTATTACACGTGTGTGTTGAACGTTTTATTTATATTGAATGTTGTAAATTAGCGTTTCGCTACAAACACTAAACACAGAGCATCTGGTCCTCGTGCATAAATGTATGTGGCAATTCTGACATTCAGTCAGTGCATGGAGTACCTGTGGCTGAGCAGTGTGGCGAAAAGATCATCCTATTATTCTGTCTTGTATTAATTAACCAACAAAAAGAAAGAAAGAAATCGGCTCTCAGACGGGAGCCGGCTCCCATCGCTCACGTAAAGGAGCCGGCTCATAGAGCCGACTCGTTCGCGACCGACACATCACTAATTTTTAAAGGGAGGCGTGTAAAATGTACAAAACGCTCAAGCACAAGGGTGTCCCCTAAACACGTCCATGATGTTACTGGATAGGAGGTGGGGAAAAGTGTGATATAATATGTTAAAAATGAAAATGAAAATCCGCTAATTCATACATGACACCGCAGTTGCTGTACCGCGCCGTTGGCTCATCTTCGGGGGGAACCACATTCAACGATAGATGTTTTTTTTCCAAATACTTGCATTTAACGAGTGCATTTTGCAGTTCCGCTAGTTAGAAAGAGATACATTTCTGGTTAATAGTAGTAGGCCTATTGCACTGTACCAAGCATTTTTAAACCAGCTTCGTCAAGACCTGCTAACTGGTGCGTACTGGGAAAGCCTTGCTGAAGACTGTTCCTGTGTTTCATCTAACTTCTGAAAGTAAAAAAAAAAAAACTTTCCCCAGAGAGGTCGAAATGAGTCGTTCATTTTTGATGAATGTCGTAAATTATAAAAATAAGTTCAAATTTAGACGCTCTGGGTTTTTTTTTCGATTCGAAAACAACCATCGGCGCTCTTGAAAAACGAATGGCCTGGAGTCAATTTGTTCCTTGATTTGCATGTTTGGTGGTAACAAAGATACTGCCGCTCTCAAGTGGAACTGAATTATTAATGCCATGGAAACCAGGGAGCTAGGTATTGTTACAGACTGTGGCCAGCCATTGTTGCTTTAATGAAAATGCAATTTGCTCTAAAAACAAGATCCATGGTGAGAATACATTTAAAATACATTGGCAATAACGCCAAGAGCCATAATACTAATGACACATGTCTGGTGATGGTAGGCTACATAGGCTTACATAGCTAAGAATATTAATCTTATGCCTTTATCATTCATTTAAATATAATTGTGCGCTTGGAACCTTTCCCTAACAAGATGGATATCTATTGTATGTGTGTCCCCTTTGAATACGGTTATTCTTATCTCACTGTACTATACTTCAGGGGCATTGATCTCATCTTCTTGAGGGCGAAATGGGTATGCTGGTCCTTGTTCCATCCAGTTTTTACTGACTTGATTGGTCCAATTCATTTAATGGCACTAAATGCGGCGGCCGGATGCGCCGAACAGTAACATTTAAAAATCCGTAACCAAACATTTATAATGTAGGTCTCTGTCTGGGGTCTGTTGAGACAGCGTACACTCGACGCGTCCAAGCCAAAGCAATTTACTGTGGCTGTTTTTTCAAACATTTGTTACATATTTATCTGAATGACCGGTGTCGAAGCACAAGATACAGCACTTAAACGATGCGGAAAAGCTGAAATTGCAAACTTTCGACCCCCTTTCACAGCATGTCAAAAACAACGAACACAGAATTAAGTATCCCATGAAAGCTTAAGGTATGGTATATGTCCCCCTACTCTGGTATGTGGACGTAAGAGGTGAGATTGTGATATAAACTAGAAATAGGCTGGGGCAAAGAAATGGCCAAATTGCAGTTATGATGTTTCTGTGCAGTAATTGTTAGTATGCTGTTCTGTTAGGTAGGCTAGCCGTTGTTCTGTTCTGTGATTGTGTTTTAGTGACGAAGGAGAGGTCAGCATCACTTATCTCTCACGCTGGTCCTTTGTATGTGTGGAATCCTAAGAGACAGGGGCAGTGACGTGTACAGATTTACGATTTCTTTGTGAAGTACTCCCTGGTGACAGGTGGTGTCACATGAATTCTGCTCAGACAGAAACAGGTGAGGTTGGGGGGGGGGGGTGTTTGTGCATGTGAGTGTGTGTGTGTGCGTGCGTGGGAGATAGAGAGAGAGGCAGAGATGCAGCATAATGTCTCCGTCAGCAGTATGGTATCAAAGCAGCATAAAGCTTGTTTGGATGCCTGTTCTGTTTTTTGTATTTTTGTTTGGCCTTTGAACCTTTTTGGACCTGTAACAGAACAAATTATTATGCTAAAATATAACATGGCTTGTGCATTTGTCTCTTCAGGTCTTGCTGGACGCTCAGATCCAGCACACTCCTGGCCTCTGCATCTCATCACAGTGGCTACCAGTAGGGGGCACTGCATTTCAAATCTCTTGGATGTCATCAGCTCATGCAGCCAAGGGGGAAATGTCATCACAAATGCAGGTTCTCAAACCAGGGGTACCTGGGCCACTGACCGCACACCCATGCACTCCTGGGATGTCCGTACTGCCCCCTGCACCACACCCCCTCCCCTGTCAACTCCCACAGGCTGCAGGCAGACAAGTCTGCCCAAAATAGGAAGCCTTGTCCAAAGCAGTCCTTGTCCATCAATGTGATGTCTCTAACCACAAACCTAAGCCTAATATTCACTCAGCATCAATACAACAACATGGATGTCAATGGTTTAGCTGGATCAAAAAAGAACACTGTTATGTACTGCCATATTCAGTTTTGTCTTTCACACCCCCCCCCCCCCCCCCCCCCCCGCCAGCCTCTTTTATCTCCATGTACGCATTTCTTTTCCAGACGCCCAGCTCAGCACATTTTCTGTCAGGTTATTTTGTGATTTCTACCCTACCAAAACCTACAACCCTTCAAGACTTCATCAGGAGACTCACAAACCAGCCCACAGTCCAGCCCAAAATTGCCTGGGGCTGTCAGCCCTAAGCCTTTTGGCTTGGAAAATAAAGTAAGAGCCATGTCTTTATAATGCAAAAAATGATTGCCACTATGAGATATCTTGATGTGCTTACTCATTTTTGGTATGTGTGTATATATATATATAATTTTTTCTGCAGAAATGCTGTGTGGCACCTCTGCAGTACAGACTGTTATTTATCTACAGGGCACATATTTCATTTCTGCTTATGAAAGCAGAAAGGATGAAATTTTGAACTCACAACAAAGGAATGTGACAGGATTTAAATGCATGTTAGCTCTGTTGTCTCTCCCAGCCTATCACTTAAAGATCTGACGCGCGTGATTACCCCTCGCATGAGATTAAATATAACAGCCATGCTCTTCGAAGAGCTATTACAAACATCCACGTGCCGCCCGCTCTTGCGTATATGCGTGTCTTCAGGAAGACGAGCGCTGTGTTTAGCCAGCACAGTGACAGCTTGAACCTCTAGTTAAAGGCTTCCGTGTAGCAGTTTTCCAGGAAGAAAGAGTGTTTTCCTTCATATTACTGTCACTCAGCTGCCAAAGGCATGGTGGCACAAATTACATTACTGGGTAAAGGGAGGCTTTGTAAACGGCCGTCCTGTCATCGTCTCTGCCGTGTCTCAGAGCGAGGCTGTAATACAGAGGGAGGTGGTGCATTGGCTGATGCCCGGATGCCTTTGGAGTGGCTCAACACTCTAGCCCAGGGCTCCTCATCTCATCTCTGGACCATGAGGGACATAGTGCCTTCAGGCTATACTGCCCTACTCCTAGAGGGCCACAGGGCTTACAGGACTACTCTGCCCTGGTCCTAGAGGGCCACAGTCTCTGGAGACTTTTGTTTCAGACAACCTCGAAGCAACCTGGTACTGTATCCAGTGTGTTGGTTCAGATTCTCTCTTCTCTCCTTCGGGTGTCGGCAGTTTAATGAAAGCTGGAAAAAATTTACATTTATTCATTTAGCAGACGCTTTTATCCAAAGCGACTTACATAGGTTACAGTTCTTTACAATGTTATCCATTTATACAGCTGGATATTTACTGAGGCAATTGTGGGTTAAGTACCTTGCCCAAGGGTACAGCAGCAGTGTCCCAGCGGGGATCGAACCGGCAACCTTTCGGTTACGAGTCCTGCTCCTTAACCACTATGCTACACTGCCGCCTAGATGCCAAGGACAGGTGTCAAGAGGCCTGGATCCAGAGGGGGGAGGCGTGGCATTCTGAGAGCAAGTGCAGCGACGTGCCACGCCAGGAGGGGCACAAACAGGCATGGTGCCAGGCAAGCTGATGCTGCTGGTGGCATGCCAAACAGCAGTAGTGGCACGGAGAGCCACACTCCACTCCATTCTGCCACTGAAGCTCACCTCCTCTGACCACGGGGGCTGCTGCTGTATCTGCTTGATTGAATGCTTCATGATGTTTCTTTAGGAATCGCACAAACACGCAGGGATAGAATTCTCAGAAAGTCTTAAACATTCACTGCAAATCCCATTGTTACCTTTTTGTAATGCTTTTCCCATTCATGCAACCCTGTATTTTGGAATCACCGCTTGGTTTCAAATGAAGATTTGGGAGGAGAATTTGAGAAAATCCATATGCAATTAACCAAACCCTGACAAACTGGTCCCATTCAGGACTAAAAAAATCTCACTTGCCAATTCCTTTTCACATGAACTGTTCACAACATCTCTTCTCTCTTCCACATGTGAACCATTCATTGGAGTCAAATAAACTACTGCTATAACGACATCACACACAAGCTTCACAATTTGATCGAGGCTAGTGAGGGCTAGCCTTCCTCTCTGTCCTTCCTTGATGGACTCCCACAGGTAGGTTCCTTTGACTTTGTGTGACCGAGTCTTCGTGCGACAAGGCGAGGCTCAAAGCTGCTGCTCAAAGCTGCCGCATTGCTCTGCTACCACTTAAATACCTAGCCTAATACTAACGTGGCTAAGGACACTAGCTTCAAAAGAGCTTCAGCCCACTATCAAGTGTGAATAGCACCGAAACTCCCAACTGATTCGTCAGGCTGGTCTCACCATGGCAACCTCTACAGTCCTGTAGGATGGCTGAGGTGAGATGAATGAGATCCCTCTATATGCTTACATGGGGCCAATGGCTATTTTTCATGCTACAAGTCATACAGTTAAACAGTGGGTGCTCATTGGAGGGTAGGTGTTACTTCACTGATGTCACCTGAGCAACTTGCAGGCATCTGACGAATCGCACACTGTCTGAGAGAGATGGGATGAAGAAACACTTGCAGATCTACCCAGCAGAACAAAGCCGGAAGACACAGCTGAGTTTGAACCTGGGCCATAGGGCTCAGCCTGTACTCAAGATTAGCACTTTGCCAACTTAGTCACCTTGGATATCTTATCAAGATTCTTGAGGCAAGGCACTATGGGTACTGTAGTTCAGTATTATATTCAATATTTGACAAGTCTGAGCAGGGCCTCATATGCAACACCAAATGAAATGGCTGCCCAGAATCACAATCTTGTTGCTGCTTGCTTCATAAAGATACAAAAAATATGTTGTCTCCAAAGGTTTTCCCAGTTACTTTTTTATGTAGACCCTGCATCCCACCTCTGTTTCTCCTGTAAACCAAAGAGCCCCAGCTCCCCCCAGTGCCGTGTCTTTGAGCAGCGAGCGAACACCGCGTTCCGACGGGGTGATCAGGAGAGATTCGAGCATGTGCATGGCGTGCGGCCGCTCAGCCGTATTGCATCGTCCGACAGGAAGACACGCTGTTATTCCAGAGCTCTGTGGGGAGTTCGCTGGCTGTCTCTTCCCATTTCTTTTCTCCCTCTTTCCCTGTCTCTCTCATTCTCTCTCTCTCTGTCCATAATCACTGAGAAAAACAGCAAAAAAGGAACCACTGGAGGTTTCAGGCAAGACACATCAAACCGATTATAACAGCCAGGCCTCTATCTTTGAAGCTCACCAAGCTAAGCAGTGATGGTAGAGTTTGCTACTCTGTGAAAAAACACATTGGATGTAATGAGACAAACTGTTTTAATTTGGACATGCACTTTCTGCTTAGTGCTGACAGTTGGAGTGTGTATTTGGGGTGGGGGTGATAATTAAACCAAATTAGAGGCATTCCCAATTTGGAAGAGCTGTGTTCATTAGTGTGCTGGTTACAGCTGTGTGATGTCACATCCATGATATGCCACAGCATGAAGATGCGTGGCTCTGCCCAGCACCTGCTCTAAGCTGCCACCAGCAAAGATTCTCATTCTTCTTCTGGATGAAGAGTGGGCAGCACCAGAGTCTTCCTCAGGGGCTGGTGAGAAGGAGCAGGAATAGAAAAGGCATCACCTGACTCCGAGGAGTCGCTGGGGCGTCTCAAACCTGCTCAGACTAGCAGCCGCCAAGATTAAACCCAAACCTCTTTCCTTTCGCAGGGGATGGCCTGTAATCCTCCCTCCGCCCTGAAAGGAGCATTTCAGTTTGATCTTTTGCTGTCTGGAGGAGCATCACTGAAGCAACTTCAAAGCATGAGAAATATGAATCAGGCTGTTTGCGCGGTCAGATCAAAATCCTCAAAAGGTTTTAAGAGCCTTTTTTGACAAGCCTAAGAGCCAGTCTCAGGGCTCTCATTGTGTTCCGTGTGAACCTGTGGTGGTTCTGTGAGAAAATGAAATCTGGGAAAAGCTATTGCTAGGGTATATGGACCAGTTTAAAACCATCTGTGTAAAGGGCTGTTAGACATTGAGTTTGGTGTGTTCCTGAGATGTCCGACCAAACACTTAGCCTAGGGGGGATCTATTTTCCAAAATATATTTCCAGAACATTTCATATTGATTTCAAGCTCCAATTAGAAGTGCCATGATGATTGGCTAAGATGATTGTTTAGTAAACCACGGAAATGGCCCCTTAACAGTAATTCGATCGCACAGGCTGCAAACACTGCGTAATGTTTCTGTAAAGCAGAATGCAGAGCTTGGAACAGAAACTCAGCGTGTGCCTGTATTTATCAGGCATTTCTCAGCAGATGGAGTAACTGAGGCCAGTTTAAGACTAATTGCTGATTCCATGCGAGCGCACAGTCAGCGAGGACAGCACAGAAGCAGGGCTGAGTCTCATTTATGTTTAATTATGTTACGCTTCATAAAAAATGATAAAAGGGTAACAAAGCAGAGCATGGAACCTGATCAAAAGGAAGCACTCTGATCTTTGAAACGCTGCTGCCGGTTGTATTATAGACGCATATGTACATTCTGAAAAGAACTGGAACATACAACCTATATTTACCACTGTGACTATGTTTGGACTTAATGCACAGGAAATGCTGGCTGTATGGAGAGTGACATGTGTTACCCACTTCCTGGATGTGTCACCAAATGTGGATTTCCTGGGTGGCCCTCTACAAGCTGGAGTCAGTCTGCCTGGGGCTGAGCAGCAGCATTTAGCCATTGATTTCCAATGGGAGCTCAGCGCAGTAGCTAGAAGCACCTGCCATGTTGGAGCCAGACCTCACTTTGACTAGGCTTGCAAAAAAAAACAGGCATGCTCTTGAGCCCTCCCTCTATGCTTCAGATAGGCCAGGAAGCCCCACCAATCAGTGATCAGAGGTCGGTGGTCTGTATTGGAATTTGTCACCAAAACAGTTCCACTCATGACCCTGGGAGACATGCACTGAAGCATTGCCACTTGAAAATGGAAATGCAAATTTTACAGACTGCGTGACTGTACCCAGATGTCATGCCAAAGGTGCTGCGTGACAGATGTGTTGTTCTGAGCCCATACAATTCTGCCCGTGGCAGTATTGTAAGACAAGAAGTGATGAATGGCGAGCAGAGGCCACTCCCTCTCCACCAAATAAGTTTGAGATATAAAGGTGAAGTTATCCTGTCAGAAAGCACCATAATGATTATGCATGGGTGACATTACTTAGATGAGACTAGTGGCAGGACATTCCAGCCTTGCTAGTGGGCCTGGCCTTCTGGCTGCATGGTTACATTGTTGCGGTGTGGAGCTGCAAACCAAAATTTGGGGGCCCACCTCTTGTGAATTAGATCTTCCCACTGACCACACTGATGTTCAGTAGAGCAGACAGACCCAGCTAAGTCAGGAGGGCAGAGATGCTCTGAGTTAAAAGAGAAGGTAGGGTAAAAGTACTAGGGAGAGACTTGTCTCAGGACATTCCAGTCTGGCAGTGAGGCCCAGACCAGGGTTCCAAGCTTCAGCAAGTAAGATGTTCTCTTGTTTTCAAACCCTCCACTTGCCAAAATGTATTATCATTAAATGCTACCGGTGTTTGTTGTTTTTGTTTTAATCAATGAAAATACTACTTAACTGAGATGTGGTGGAACATGGAAATTGTACAAACTATAGTTATTTTATAATCTTTCTACAGATGTGAAGGTAGTTAGGTAGCTAGTATTGCTTAGAATAGTCTGACTGCAACGCATAATCTACCTTGCAAGCAAATTGAACCTTGCTAGCAAATGAAAAAATGACATTGAAGATTTATTAAGCCTAGGTGTTTTATTGCCAGTGGATTAGGAGAAACACCGTCTGTTCAGCCTCTAAGAACCAGCTCGCTACAGAGGTTTGGTGCGCCATTATCTGGTGAGGTTAATTACGAGTTCTGCATTCGACGAATTCAATTCAATACTCTATTCTGAGTAGCGCGAGCGAACTGGAGGTGGAGATTAGCGGCTAGCGCTTTAGTGGCTCGCACTGTAATGCTGCCTGTTGGAATGAGCACGCGGTCCGCTAAACGGGCCGCCTGTAATCAGCGGCAGGGAAGGATGCGTGCAGAAAACGCTTACGCCCAGCTTTCCTGGCGGAACAAACCCGCAGCATTAGCATTACAGGGCACGGCGGACAAGGCGGCTAAATTAACGAACAGCTGCCGCATTTCTGGCAGTGCGTCTCTTTGAAGGTTTTAAATGTTTCCAAGTCGCGAGCCGGTATATTATACAATGATCAGACCTGGTAACTTGCCCGCCCTTAACCCTCTTATTATGCTTTAGACGGGACTCATTTTGTCTGTGTTTGACCTTCACTTGAGCAGGTGTACTGAGAGTCAGGTCTCATTTTCCATAAAGAAAATGGCCAAAGAGGCTGGAAACACAACAGAAAGACCAGATAAATACAGGTAAGCAGACCAGTTCATCAGATGCATAAAAATAAGTAGAAAAAACTGTCATAAAATGACACAGTTTAAGTCTTGGTGTAGCCAAGTTATTATCTGCTGTCAGCTGAAATGAGTAACCGCCAAAGATTGCAGAGGCCTTTGGAATCACCATCGTAGTGCGCTGGACTGACCTCAAATTATAAGTACTAAAAGGAAACATGCCACTTTTCTTGACAAATAACAGGGCGTCTTAACCAACAGGGAACTATAAATTGACATAAGCCGATGAATGAGGCGTCTTTTGTGCAATGACTGCCAGTTAATTAAAGAATATCTTGCTTTGACAGTGGGGAGTTTAAAAAGGGGCCCAGTCACAAATCTAATGGCAGAAAGGTATGGTTGGATTCACATCTTTCAGTGGTGCAAACCACATGGTGTCACTGAATTTGAATCTTTCATGTTAACTGGATACCAGGTTTACCCAGATTAATGCAATGTTGTCCCATTGGCTTTGGCAGTCTATTCTTTGGAACAAAACAGCACAATGTTCTCCTGCAATAGGAACTGTTCTTAAAGGGAGCCTCATCTGAAACAAAAGAATAATTAGTCACAACAAAAGTACTTTTCATTTTTAAAAAAGTTTATTTCCAAAAATTAAAAAAAAACACAGAAAACAAACAATAAATAAACTGTAAAATGGAAGGTTTTAGACAATGACAGAAATTTTTGGTATGTTTAAAAAAAAGTACATTTGTTTTTTGCAGACAGAAAGTGAAGAGAACATTTCCTTCGTCAGCACAACAGCTAAGGCACAGACATCCTCCCCTATCAGAGGGAAGGTGGGATTCAGAGAAAACGTGGCAACTGTTGCCCCAATAAGACATTCCAGCACAGAGTGAAATGATTTGTCATGGACCTCTGTGGCAAGGCCCACAACCACAAAAGCCTGGAACACACAACATGAGTTCTTTGAAAACTGAGTACTTCTGGCCTGCCTACCACACTGTGTGAGCAGTCAGGAGTATGTAATTGGTGGAGTTGGGCTCAATGTTCCTTAGAAGCCCAAGTATGTACAATTGTTACAACTGGTATTAGCCTAGCATGCTAATTCCTTATTAGCTCACTCACAGGTATGAAAGTATAGAAGATATCACGAGGACAAGTAAACTCGCCTGCCATCTCCTTACCACTGTGTCTTACTTTGTCGGTTGTTGTCGCACCGCTTCCTGTTATAGTGGTTCCACTTCCTGTTACAGTAGCTCCAGTTTCTACATGACAGTTTTGATTAGTCGGATCTCATTAGCTCCCTCCACATCTTCCACTCAGGAAACCTAACACCAAATGAGATTCTGGTGAGAATATACTGACCTGCCAGAAATTTTATTGGAGCTGCTCAGAAGAGCAATTATCATAGCTCTTCAGCCATCAAATTATGAAAAGAAAACTACACCATTAGTCAGTACAAGATTTCAGGGCTATTGTGGAGCTTGAATCAGGGAGGCTGTGTGTTCTAGGCTTAAGACACATCACACTTGCATTCATGGCGGTGGCCTATTCTCAGACCTTTCTAATGTTCATTTCAAATAACAAACATATACGCCATCCTTCTTCCAGGTATTTGGAGCCTTACTTTCCCACCTGTTTCATGTGACTTTTCTTTTAAATTAAGATTGATATTTATAACATTTAAAAATCTTTCCATTAAAAATACTTCTGTACATTTCCTTGTGTATGTTACATGTAACAAAATAGTTATTTCACATACAACAATATGTCAAAAATATACAGACTACATTACAAAACATATCAGTAATGGCCTATTTCAACTGATTTTTACATGTACATCGTTTGCAATATATGCACTAAGCGACATGAAATTGGTAATAACCGATGTATATTGTAATATATGCTGTATATGAGGATATATATTCAAAATATATTCCTTAGATTTGGATTCTGTACTTCAACATATATTACTTTTTCTTAAAGCACACAATTTTTTTTTTCAAATAATCTTATGTTTTTAAAAATAAAATGAAAATATAATCTTGTGACTATGGAGAGCCAATGTAGACAGATCACTCAGATGGACTGGATCTGTTTTCCAAGTACTTCTGGATTAAAGTACAAAGCGCAGTTGTGCACTGTGACCATACACTCTTCCTTTAGGGTCATGGTGTCAAATTCAGTTCTTTGAATTCAGTGTGCATGCTGCTTTTTCTGGCTCTGACTTATAGTGGTAGTCCAAGCAATGTTAGTGTCACTTGCTCCTGCAGTAACAGCATTTTACCACTAGAGAGTGAAAAGACCATTAAAGTGCCACTCCTTGTCAGTACACTGGTTGGTTTAATTTTTGTTACATCACACATCACATACTGTATCAAGATACAGACTGCATTACTATACCTGTGCCCTGTAGTTGACAAGTGAAGAGGTGTCAATTAACTGATCGGACCAAATATAAACAACACATACACTACCTCAAGGGACTGAATCTGACACCCTTTTCACAGCTCATGGTTCCTCTCCAACTGAAAGCACACAAGACACAGCACAGCACTGGTTCCGAAACTGGAGTAATACAGTTTCTCCTCATAGTAACTGTGATGTCTCTTGGAGATACAAACTTGTATGATATTTGATGTTATAAAAAACTTAATTCATAAGTATGCTGTTTTTCAATTAATGGTTTTAAAGGTTTTAGAACAATGTGTACTGACCACTGAGAACACCATACACACATATCCATACATTAATTCATTAAGTGCTTGTGTCATGTTATGACAGTGTGTGCTGATAGGGGTACACATATCATTAACAGATTTGTTCTGAGGTACAAAAAACAAATGGGAACCACTACTAAACAGGGCCTGGGTGCCTCCTGGCTGCCACTGTCTCCCAGTTGTGGATCGACCAAAATGTCAGAAGATTCAACACACTCAGCATTCACAATATCCAAAGCACACCTCCTTTAGAGAGCCCCAATAGGGCAGCTTCTCAGCCAAGATTTGCAAAGGTAAGGAGATGTTATATTGCACAAAGATTCCCTTTACCCATTTCAGGAGGATATTGTAGTAACATAAAAACTACTTTGATCAGGAAGTGAGAAAAACTAAACCACAGAAAGGAAAGAGTCTTTTTAAAGTGACCAGGTGAGGCCGATGTTCTGGTGCACTCATATACAGCATTACAGGTAGAGTATACTGGAGGTAAACACAAGATGATGGCTTCCTTTTTACCTGACAACCCCAACATTGTATGTTTTTAAGTAATGCAGCCCCCCCCAAAAGGAATGAAATAAAACAATAAAATAACAATCTGAATGCCTACTGATAAGTTACTTTCATTCCTCTGATACTTAAATTAAGCTGCTGAGCTGGAATGACAAACCAAGACTCTGAGACTTTTGTTTGAAATTGAAAGCAGCTTACGTAGCAGATGTGGTTAAGGGAAATGGAGTCCAGATCTATTTTAAATTGACTCATTAACCCCTGGCTTTGGCCTTCTACCAATCAGCATTACTATAAAACTTCATTGTCAACTGCACTCATCTTGTGTTGAAAAGACTAATGTGAAATCTGCCCCAGCATTGTCTTTTTCACACTGAAACAAAACAAAAATATTTTTGTGATATTTTGTGACACAACAAATGAGCTCACATTTCTGGACCAACATTCAGCAATTATGAATGACAAAACAACATTTTTTTGTACCAATAAAAACTAAGGTGGAAAATCATGGCCTAATGGCCTTTGCTGAACTAGAACTTTTTATATACGTCATGATGCATTTACAGAGTTAACATTTTTGCTGCTCTTTAAGGATGTCAGCTCTAGACAAGACTGGATCGGGCTCTGCTAACACCCAGCTATAAGGCGACATGTACAGATCTGAGGCCATGGCCTTTGTGAATAAAGGCAGTTGTTGACATTAAAAATATTCACCAAGCTGACAAAGCAGCATGCAGCCATTAGTCATTGACTAAGAATATCTGATAACATATTAATGTATAAATAAAAATGTACCATAACGCATGGCTCGCAGTACACTGCCAACAAAAAAAGGCTCCTGAATTTTTCTCAGTTGCACACTTCAAGTTTGGATGGGCCTCAAAAGGTGACTTCACCAAAAGTCTGAACTTTAATATGTTCTTCTTTAAGGTCGACTTGCGTTTTAGTAGCTAAGAAGAGGGAGCTAAGATGAAAGCATTCTGTAGTATTGTAAATATCCCAGAATTAATTGCTTCACATCTTCTCTATGCAAACCAGGTTTTTGTTCAAAATCGAGAGTCCATTCTTCGCTCATTAGATCATTTGAGATCAACCCAAAACAACTGAAGAAGGAAGTAAAGGTTTCTGTTTCTTGCTATTCCACATGCATATCTTCCCTGCTACTTGGTAAGGGTAACTTAGCATATTTTAGATTTTGGGTGAAGTTCCCTTTAAGGAGGCCCAAAGATCAAACTGCAGGTCAGACAGACCCCTTAACCCTACCATTTTGAAACTCCATCCTCCTCATGCTCCCCTAGCCATACTACAATCCTGCAACTCACCAATACGGCCAAATGGACTGTAGCAAATATTTGAGCTTTCAAAGTCAGCCTTTGCTGCTGTTTGAGGATCGTCTAAGCATCTCTGGACCGCGAACATGTCGGAAAGTCTTGCTGGATGAGATTCCATTTTATTTCTGTCACGGTGCCAGTGTTGAAATTCCTGTTCCCCTATTCAAGATGGGAACATCCTGATTTTGCAGCGCCTCATCTTTTTGTTCAGCAGTGGGGGCATGCCCCCCTCTGCCCCCTTCCAAAAAAAGGGGAATAGACAATCACAGTAAAGCCAGCAAATAAATTAAATCAAACGAAACAGCAAAAAAGGTGTATAAAACTGTTGAGGCCAAAGGGGAGTCAGCCGAATCCAAAAAACCCAGCCTCTCTCCCTGACCTTCTCAGGTATTTCTTGTCAATCTCAGTGTGCATTTTGTCTTTGATGTTCCCTTACTTTAAAGAGGATGGGAATTTTTTTTCTTCTTCAGAAGTGCCAGGAAATAAATTACTATATTATCAAAAAATGTCACAGTATAGCCTCCGGGCCAGCAGAGGGTGCTACCTGATATAGCCATTGGCTTTGACTGGCCCCAGTTGGGACTTGGGGTCAGGACTGAGGGAACTCCAGGAAGCCTTCCCGCAGGACTGTAGGGCACCACAGGCACTGGGCCCCACGGCGCAGACGTCCACTGCTGACCACATCTCGGCCACCAGACTGTCCACCCACTGCTCCAGCTCCAGCCCTGTCAGCCTGGCATTGCGTTCCGCCGCCTCCACCTGGCGCAGGTGCACCGGGATCTTCAGGATGGGGTTCAAGCCGTGGAAACTCTGCTCCATGTAGCTGTTCTTGGCTGGCCCGCTGTGCAGCCTCAGGGCATCCTCTGCAGAGAAACACAGAGAGCTGTCACAACAAGTGGTCCTACAACCAGAATGTCAGGTTCAAATCCCAGATGGGGATTTGCTGCCATGCCCTGGAAAAAGGTACTTAAATTGAAGTAATCTGAAAGGCTTTGGTAAATATCCAAAGGTATAAATGGGAAGAATGTAGCAGGTTTGTTAACTCCTACATCACCCTGTGTCACCCTCATAGAGACCTTAAGTTCTAAGTGATGTCCTGGCACACAGTCCTCATCCACTAACCTGTAAATCAGCCTCCATAAAACACCATGTGACTTGATACAGCAGTGCAGGAAGGGTACTGGTTCAAACCCCAGATGGCGTACTGCTACATCCTTCAACAAGGTCCTTAAACAAGCTGGCTCTACATCCAGCTGTACTAATGGAAAAATTTAAGCTCTGTAATTCTCCCCAGAGACGGGTGTCTGCTGTACAAATGAATACATGCATTTAGTTGCCCTAAAATATTTGTCATAGGTGTGTACTAGGGGGGATTTTCAAATGAATTAGAGCCACGTGGATGGTGCATAGGAGAGTCTCTTCATTAGAGAGTAACTGGCTGTATGAATGCTCTATAATCTAATCTCATGATGAGGTATTTTGAAACCAGAAGAAAATCAGCTGGAGGTTTGTAGAGGAGCTTGACTCCCATCGACTGATGTTGGTTGGCCGCTTTCTGCATCAGCTCAGAGGATATTTAGATTCTTTCCCGTCTCGCTATCAGTATTCATCAAATGAAATTTAATAGCAATTTTTGAAGAGGTGAGAGGAGAGGAGGAGCTAATGTCAGAACTTGCATGCTGAAGCAATTGCTGCTTGGCAACAAGCATTAGTTAGTTCATCTTTCTGTGCATTTGCTGGCTTGCTTCCTTCTGACTGAAATTATGGCACATTTCCCTGAAATATATCTTCATGGCACAGTTATATTTGGTGCCAGAATCCTCTGGTCGGTGACATGATGGTACAGATGCAGACTCCATTGCATGTCTCACACTTTCCCTCTAACTCCCCTTTTCACCCGCACCTCCCACCCCATACCCCTCCCTACCCAGAAGAAACATTATTTCAGTTCCTCGCTTGTTACACGCAGTTCCAGCTGACACGCTCTGGGTTTCCTGTCAGGGCTCAACGACCACGGTGCTAATTCTCCTGGCAGCCGCCCCTCTGTGTAAACGCAGTCAGTCCATAAAGTTTTATTACAGGAGCATGTAGCAGAGTCATCCTCGGGAGGGACACATACCACCTGCCACCGTAAATCCTGCCAGGTGGCGGGGCCGATCCTGATTGGTTCCCTGCCCTAAGTATAAAGTGGATCTCAGGTCCAGACTTGGCAATGACTGGTTACCTGTCTCCGGTGTCAACTGTACCTTAAGTCAAAACCTAGCTGTCATTGGCTGCCTTTCCTCACTATAAACCGGAGCTCAATTAATTTAGGGATAACTACTTATTTATAAAGTAATAAAGCTGTAATGAGTGGGAACCTGTTGTCCCCGGTAAGCTGAGCCAAGAACAACAGGTGGAGACAGAGGAGGAGCCCAGCAACAGCAGTTACGCACAGCACAGGTGAGAGCAAACGGGCTTCTGAACAGCTGGCAACTGTTAAGAACAGATTACATGTCCTATCAGATGCCGTGGCGAAAGACAGAGGAGTCATTCCGGCCAGAACCATCACAGCATGACGCTGGGATTAAAACCCCTGTCATTACAGCAAATTGGATCTAGCGTAAGGTGGACTGGCTGTGATTTTGGGATCGGCCTTGCTCATCCCTCCCCTCCTGAGGATGACTCTGCTACATGCTCCTGTAATAAAACTTTATGGACTGACTGCATTTACACACAGGGATGGCTGCCAAGAGAGTTAGCACCGCAGTCATTAGCCACTGAGCCCTGACAGGAAACTCATAGCATGTCAGCTGGGACTGCGTATAACAAGCAAGGGACTGGAATGATGTTTCTTCTGGGTGAGGGGCTGAGGGGTGAGGACCAAGGATCCAGCCAGAGACAGGTCAGCCAGCAAAGGAGAGTTAGAGGGGACATGTGAGATGTGCTGAGGAATTTAACGAAAGCAAAACAAAAAAAAACTCACCAATCAGTGTCAATCACACAACATTTCAATTCTCTTTTTCTCTTTCATATCTCTTCTCGTGCATTCAATTCAATTCAATTCAATTCAATTCAATTTTATTTGTATAGCGCTTTTTACAACACAAGTTGTCACAAAGCAGCTTTACATTGATTCCAGGCTTGAGACCCCCTGAGAGCAAGCCTAAGGCAATGGTGGCAAGGAAAAACTCCCCAATTAACAGGAAACTCCCCAATTAACAGGAAGAAATCTTGAGCAGAACCCAGCTCAGAGGGGGAGCCCATCTGCTTCTGGCCGGCACTGGGCAGAACATTCAGTATATTAATTATTAATTTTGTAATTTGTTACAGTATTTAATATGTAATTTTAATTCATGGAGCTTCCGGTGATGTTTCTTTGTTGTTTTCCACTATACAACAAACTGTAATCACAATCAGATTCATTCAAGTGCCTTTCAGTGTTCATAGAAAGACATTAAAAATCAACAAAACTCTCCCTTATGAATCAATCACCAAATATGTCACATTACCACTCTCATGAAATTCATGAGAGCAATAACTTTGTTATCTCTGATTTAATTAAAAAAACAGCTGAGCCTTGAAGATCTTGCAATAGTGTTTTTCTGGCATTGTGTAGAGTTGCCTGTGAGAGGTATCTGGAAGCATGTGGTTCTGCTAAGGGATTTACTCAGTGGATTTATTTTGGTGAGGGTCTCTCTTTATAAAATCCCTAAAACTGAAGACTTTGAAGAAACTGAAGAATTTCACTTCCTGTGACAGGACCAGGAAGTCCTTAATTTCCCAAAACTGCATAAAAACTGAATAGGGAATTGATTATTTTTACATTCAGGGGACTCCTTTGCTGTACTAGTTGACCTGGCTTCTGAAATGACTCCTGTTTGCCCACAGCTGTACTTTATAAGGAGTAAAAACTGCAAGTGGATTAGCTGTGGCACAGGCATATACCAACGGGGGGGGGGGGGGGGGGGGGGGAGTCATGTGTGTGGGGAGAGTGGGTGTGTGTGTATGTGCAGCATGTGTGTGCTGTTGGAATGTGGTGTATGGTGAAGCTGTGTGTGTATGGTATGAGTGTCTCCTCAAGTTACATGTGTGCAATGTGCGGTTTGTGGTCAGGTTCTTACGTGTGTTGTGAGGCGTGTGGTGAGGCTGTGTGGTGAGGTTGTGTGAGTGTGGTGAGCTTGGCTCTGTTGCATGCTGAGCTGTGCGGGCATGCGGCTCACCCTGCCGCAGCGGCTGCTGCTTGCTGTAGGCCTGCGGCGTGACCAGAAAGCGCGTCTCGGCCACGTGGCTCCAGTGGTGCAGCGTGCGCACCGTCCACATGCCCGGCCGCAGCGGCAGGTTCAGTGGCGGTCGGTAGTGCGTGAACTCGGCGTTGCCGTCGATCAGGATGTCGTAGGTGGCAGCGATGACATTGGTGGGGTCGATCCACACCACCGTCATGGTGACGTTGGTCCCCTTGCCCCACTTCTGCATGGCCACCGGCTCATCCATTGGCCCCAGCAGGTTCCCGAAGTTTCGGAAGATCCGCTCCTTACCATCCCAATCTGAACCAATCTGAGTGAGATAGTTACATACATTTATAATTTGTTAGAGAGAAGTACAAGGTGAGTACATTTAACATTACCAATAAAATTCTGTGTGACGTCCAAGACAAGTACATTTGACATCACATTTACATTTTGTTAGAGTGATGTTGAGTGAAGTTGAGTACACAAAGTCTGGGAGCGTTGTTAGCCTGGTCAAACACTGTTGCTCATACAACTTGGATGGATACACTTCTGTTCTCTTGTGCAGGAAGCCACTCTGGACAAGAGTGTCTGCTAAATAAATGTAATGTAATGAGTGAGTTCAAGATTAACATTTACATTCTGTTATCCTGAGTGACGAACAAGATGTTATTTTGTATTTATTGTTACTATATACAACATTCTTTGGCAAGAACTAAACTGGAATTTGCTTAAGTATTAATGTAGTTTTAATCTAGAAAGGAATCTAGGATGGTTTTATGTTACAGAGAGCAAAGACTTTTGATAGCAGGTTCTTAGAAGTGATTGGCAGCAAATGGAGGCCCCACCCATTAAGGAGTTTATGGATCATCAAACACACATTGTCATTGGCCATGGACAAAATTTGTGCAAAATCACACCAACAGGGACTGACAGGAAATTTCAGAAAACCCCCTTAAAAGGGCTGTAACATTGTTTGGATTTGATACTTCCTATCCAGCTAAACACTGTCCCTCGGGTTTGATTTTCAAGCACTTGAAATTGATTACAAACTTGTTGCATACACCAATTACACATTGCAGACTCCCAGCCTGAAGTCCCAAAAGAAGATTCGAGAGGAAAACTTTCAGACAACTTTTACACTTTGATTGTATGGAAATTCATATCTACTGAATTACACATTGCACACTCCAATCCAAGTCCAAACATTTATCAAAGAGTCCAAACAGTCCGAGGTGCCCTTTAAACAGAGAGAGCCTCTGATAAATTGACTGGTCCCTCTGGGTGTTTTGGCGGCAACACAGTTGGGGGCCTTACTACGAAGCTTTTCATAAGCGCAAAACAAGAAATGCAAAACTGAAACCCCACTAAGACGAGAGAGAAAAGATGATTTAACAGCTGGGAGTTTGTCACTTCTCAAAAAACATGAAATGCAAAGCAGGGCAGCTCCCCATGCAAGAGAGGATGGGATTAGGCAAAAACCAAATACTGTATTACAAGATGAATGGCCTCGTCACTGACCCAAGGTCAGTATTCACGCTGATGGCAGTATATGCTAAAGGTGGCAGAACTCTAAACGATAATGGCATTATAATGTAGCTTTAGTACATGCTCTGAATACTCCCTGGTGGATCAGGTAATGGAAACTATTCTTGCACATTCTTGGACTGCGGTCACTCAGAAGTGTGTCATTTGTGTCACTGTCGGCTACGTCATTCCTGCATTTGGCAAGTTTAGTAACGCCATGCTGCCGTACCTCTGCAAACTCCAGGCGGGTAAAACTGCTGGGCGGGTCAGCGAGTTTGAAGACCCTCTTGGGAGTGACCCAGGTCTCCAGCATTTCCAGCTTGTTAGTGGCAAAGTTGGTGGCACGGTGTCTCACTAGATAGCCTTGGAACTGGTCGGACAGGAAGTAGAGATGGACTGATGCTGGGTGCCCCGTGGGGAAATACCTTGGGGAGACAAAAGCATTCATGATTTTTGATATGATGTATTTTTTACTCTTTTGTCTTTAGTCTCAATGTGACTTTCTAGTATCATATAAGGGTTGATGATGAAAAAGCAGATTTTTCCTGGTTTTAGCGTATGAATGTGGATCTGTGGTCAGGGCCCTGTGCTTTCAATGATTCACACCCTGAAATAGAGAAGCCTTTTATTATCGGCTTCACCTTTGTCAGCGTAGAAACATGAAAATGCGTGTGTATTTGGCTTGACAGGCATTAGCTTGTCCTGTTTTCACCTGTCCTGTTTTATGATGTATGCTTTTTTATGTTCTCCATATCTCCATCCCAATGTTTTTAACAGAAACCTTCCATGTAAGAAGTATTCTGCCAGCTTTTTCACAGGAATGTAAAGGATAAGATGGTGCTGCTAGCTCAGGAAAAACTATACAACCTAAACTTCTCCCCTCCAACAGACATGATGAAGAAAGCCACGTGGATTCAAATCTAGAGAAGAATCTGTCAACTTTGACAATGACAATGCCAAGAAGACTGCTTTACCCCAATCCAACCGCAAAACCGGACCTGCCAAATGTCTTCTTTTAACAAAATTTCAAGTAAAAAAGAAAAAGAATCCAGACAAAACCCTTAAGTACAACCATTAATAAGAAAGAAGACAAAATTGAAGCCATTTAAGGGAAGAAAAATTGCCGCGGTCTTATAAGCCACTGAGGAAATTAAGACGAAAGCTGACACAGTCGCGTGGAGCTACACCGCATGAGCTCGTGTAACGAGCAAACAGAGACACCGGGTGGACAAACAGCTGGCCGTCGCGGTCCCGTTTGATTAAATTACCAGCGCGGCAGCGGCGGCGATTTTCCCTGCAGGTGGACAGTGTCGGCTTCCTGACCCCGCAGCGTTGCCACAATTCATTTATCTTTGAGCCAAGCGCTGCACAAAACTGCCGCCTTCCTTCGGAGCGCCTGCAAAACTCCTGCATCTTTTTTCCTGCGTAGTTGAAATTTTGACATGAAATCAACATGTGCGTGCGAAGCGAATCATCAAAAAAAAGACACAGCTACAACGTCAGACATCTGTTGAAGGCTATCTAGTGATCAGTAGTTCACTCTACAGTACTCATTCATCATGTATATGTACTCAGCATTTGTAATTTGTTGAGTTTTCTGTAAATAACAAATATGTGAAAATTACGGACAGGAGTTAGTTGTGCATACAAACCATGCGGCAAGTCAATGACCCTCACAAGACTGACTTATAAACTAAGTCATTGGTACATCCGACCAAACACTTTCACAGAGTTTCTCATAGAATCATACTCAGCACCATTTAAGTTAGCTGCCTCCCTTGACTTTTGAGACTATATCTGCCTTCAAACTTTAGCATATCTTTGACATCCGGGAACTGCCAGGAACACTTAGTCACTTTTGCAGAGTTATTCATCGGATTCTAACGAAGCCCTGATTACGAGCAGCAGTTTGAAAGAGCCACAGTTCCCCCAAATGCATGTAAACACCACAAAGTAGGCGAGTGTAGGCAAGTCCCTTTAACAGACGGACAGTTTGCAAACAGTCAGAGGCCTAACACAGACAGAAGGCTGCTAAGGAGTGTGATACTGGAGCTGTGCCATCCCTGCACATTCACCCTGACAAGCAGAATGGCAAATATTTACCCCTGTGCAGCTGGGGCTCCACTCCCTACCCCCAGCAAAGCCCTCAGGAAGCAAGAGGCTCACAGGCCCCACAGAGACTCCATTCATCCCCAAAACCCTGAAGCTCCCCCTGCTGATAGCAAAGGGGGGCTACAGAACAGGCATCTCCCTGTCCCCCTCTGCCGGCGGGACCCCATCCCTCTCACTCCTAAACAAACAACACTCCCCTCCATGTGATCCCCCCACCCAGAACACAGACCGTCTGCAGCAGAGACTGAGGGCTACCTGTGTCTTAATGTGTACACCTTTAATTACGCATCAACTGCTGGGATTAGCTTTCCCAAAGACACATACACTGGCACACATACACACACACTCTTGCACACACTGGCACGCTCACCCACACACACTCACACACTGGCACGCTCACCCACACACACACACACACACACACACACACGCACACACACACTGGCGCGCTCACACAGACATGCCGGTGTGCACACACACTTCCATATGCATATACAAACACACATTCTCTTACACACACACTCTTTCTCTCTCTCTCTCTCTCTCTCTCTCTCACACACACACACAGGTTCTCACACTCACATACCTGCTCCCAAACACACATATACAATGTGCACGCATGCACACAAGATAAACACAGACACACACTCTTGTACATATAAGCACCTCTCCCCAGACACAGGCTAGTGGGAAAGGCTGTATCTGGGAACTGCAGTGGTCCTGTGGTTTCTCTTCACTTCTCCTCATCTGGCCAAAAATGACACAATCCCAGCACCCAATGCACCAGCCTCAGAGCCAATTTTACATCAAGCCACAAAGGAGCATGTCCCTATACTTCATCAGGTCATTCCTGGAACATTTTAACTAGCGATATAAATAGCAATATAAATAACCCTGATCATTGGCAACTCTTTTCAAGAGCCAACACTTGTGAGTGACAACTGTCATTCATATTGCAAAGAGTTTATTTTCTTTACTGTTTAGCAGGTGGCTCTTTCTGCAGTAACTAATACACTTTCTGTTTAACATATTATTAGACATACTGTTACTGATGGTCAAGGATATGACTGCAAGTAGGGTACAAAACCTGTCTGGGAACTTAACCCATAGCACTGAAGTCCCCTAAAAACCACACCACACTGCATGCAAGTTCTAAGCACTTAACCAACCATGATAATGTACTGCTTACATGGGCCAAAATATGTAATGTTCTGTGTAATGACACTGGAGTGCATCAACACACAAAAAATTACTTCCCAGAACCCTATAGTTGATTTTTTCTATAATGGTAAAACACATTGCTCACAGTGCTTACAGTTTTACAAAAAGCCTTGGTACAGCTGGCTCTGTGTAATTGCGCTGTCTGGAGCATATGCTTTGGAGATATAGTGCACATTTGCATGTCTAGTGGATTGCATTATGCAGTTACTCATGTAAAATGTATTATAGAAGTCAGGCTTGGTACCATTTCGTACATTTGAATGGCTTGCATCTGGCTGAAGCTTGCTGTGGCAGAATGCATTTACAGGGAACGGATGGTTATATGTTACATTTTGCTTATCATACGCTCTTATCCATGGCAATTTACACGTTACAGTTTTTACATGTTATCCATTTACACAGCTATTTACTGAGGCAATTCAGGTTAAGTACCTTGACCAAGGGAACGACAGCAATGACCCACCTGGGAATCAAACTGGCTTCTGGGTGGTGAAAACTAGTTACAAGCCCTCACTACTATGCGAGCAGCCCTTGGTATGGGTCGTATGGCAGATGTGGTGAGGTGTTCCCCTGGTGTGCTCACCTGCAGGCATCAGGGTCACCCCCAGGCGAGCTGGCAGTGGCATGCACTAGCCCCATGCGGGCAAAAGCGTGGTAGTGGGTCAGCTGGGTGTCGGACAGGGCCTGGACACCATCGGGCTCGTCGAACACATTCTCCCAGTAAGCGGCCAGGCCCGGCGTGCTCGGGGGAATGCTGCCGAACAGGAAGGAGTCCAGCTGGTTGATCACCTCTTGGTTGACCACGGCCTCAAACTTGCGTGCAAAGAAGGTGGGCCGGGCGGCTTGCTGTTGGCAGAGTGAGGGAGAGATACAGAGAGGGAGTAAGCAATGGTGAAAGAGAGGGAAAGAAAGAAAGAGGGACAAACAGAGAGGAAGAGAGGAACCATATGAGAGGGAGGAAAAAGTAGCTTTTTTTAAGGGAAAAAATAAGTTTTTTCTTTTGTTACGACTTTCCCCATTTATGCTGTTTTTTTTCTGAAAGAGGACCTTACATGTACCTGCCCTAAAAACTACAGCAACACTGCACTTCTGTCTTGCTAATAAATAAAGACAGTCTAACAGAGGGAGACAGGGAGAGACAGAAAGAGAAGGAGAAAGAGAAATGGAGGTAGAAATTGTGCCTGCCAGGTTGACAGTGTGCTTGGAGAGATGAGAGAAGTCACTTCACAGATCTATGAGACAGCTACTGTGAAGTACGCAGCGAGACTGACCGTACACTCTCATTTTAACAGCTGCTCTGGAACAGACAACAGATGCATGCAAGCAGAGATAACAACTGAAATCAAAGTTGTGCTATCCCCACAAAAATTCACAGCGGGGCCCATATTTATGAGCTTCAACCTCCAAAGGTGTCTCTTTTTCTCTCTACTAGTGCCAAGTGACAGGAAGAAGGCTGGCAAAAGCAAAGGTTTATGTCTGTTGTTGAGTCAGTTCATTGGGGGAAGGGATAAAGCCTTCTTACCTAAAATAGTTCTGGAACCATAAATAGGTGTTGGCAGACCAGCCAATAGAGATCAAAAACGCTCAAAACAACAAAAGATTAACGTCAATTCCCACGATTAGGTTACTTCAAACATGTCGGTTGCAAAGAAAAGGAGAACAGGAGATGAAGAGGTAAAGAAGGAAGGTAGAAGGATTTTGAGCACCTTGTCCAGTAAGATGTTTCACTATTTATGGATTTTCCCTCCCTGTTAAATATGATGTCTGGCTTACCAATGCAATGGGCACCTGAGACTGAGAAGTGTTTCTGTCACATTTCTTTGCACACAGTGCAAAAGGGAACATTACTAATGACCCAGTTATTAATGGCTTGATACCTAATGACTCAGTAACAGCATCCGGCTCTGTTTGTGTGTGCAGGAGTGGAGTGTGGGGAGGGGTTGTGTGTGGATTTGATGAATAAGGCTGTCTCTGTGCCCTGTATTTTTCAAGCAGAGCCGTGACTCTCTCCACATCAGCTTAAGAGAACGTCTGTTAGTTTCTTTTACCGGGTACACAAACAAGACAGCTCTTGTGTGGCAGAAAGTTTTTAGCCTGGAGCGTGGGGGGAGCTGGGGGGTGGGGGGTGACTTACTGCAGGCTATTTTGTGATGGGCGCCCTTCTGTAAATCCCTGACACGGAGGATAATAAACTTCTGTCCACCTTCTGGCCAAAAGCTGGTAGCTGACCACAGCAACATGGGCTGCCTGTACATTTCCATTTATAAATGCTCACTTTTAAACATGGAAAAAATGCCAACAGTGATTCCTTGTGCAGCATGCTGAAGAAACAGAGGCATCCTCCAAAATAACCAGAGCTCGAGGAAAGTTTTGTTGGTGGTGGTGGGCTTCTAATGGATTCTCTCCCTCTGAAGGGGAAGAGACTCACTGGACACCTGTCAGGACATGATGTAGCTGCTTAAGGAGCGGGCACAAAAGGGGAAATACGCTAACTAACGCAAATCTTACAAATCTAAACACTCCTCGACTCTTTCTGTTGTGTTTGTACACAATGGGCTGTTACTTTTGCCTGAGTATTTTTCCACTTCTCAGAGGACTTCACTGGCCAGCTTCAAGGTTAAACCACACCGTCTTCGACCTTGCTCAAATCACGGACATGCTTCCGCTGCCAACTGGCTGTGTCAGGCATGTCTCGATCTTATTGGCCAGCGTATTGGGTCGTCTCCGCTAGCTCACATGATTTCGGCACTAGTGTCTGCTTCTCTCTCCCCTTTGCAGACGCCACCTGCTTAATGTGTCCTCCAACTACACTCTGCCTCCAAGGTTTCACTTTTGAGTATGTTACTCCAGGATATTTCCCCCCTCCTGCACCCTCAAGTAAGACGCAACTTCACACTGAGCGGTCGGAGAATCAGGGAGGGAGGGAATGAAATTCACAAGCCAAGTCTGGGGGAAATTCAAGTAACATTGGTTATTGTCCACTGCCACTTCTGTTAAGGCTACTACCTTTATGCTCATCACTGTCAAATTATTCACTGCAACGTACCAATAAAATACTTCCAAAAACAAGCACAACACAGTAGCTTAGTATCCAACAACACCAATAACATCCTGATACATCACAGCAGCTGTGAATGGCAGAAAGTGTCCTGGATCCCACAGTTGATCTATGCACTTGAAAGCAGATTGGACAGACTCTCTGGCTGCTGTACTGTAAGAGCTGCAGCTGAGACATGAAACCACAGCAGAATCATATGCTAACTTCTATACATATAATGACAGGGCTGTAAATACAGTACACTCACCCAGGAGGTCTGAGGGGAACTGCTGAGTTCGCCCAAACTATTAACGTTCTTTTGATGTTTTAATGTTTTATTTTAGCACTCCCCGGAGCCTGTGATGCTGCTCATGGTCCTATTCTGGTCCTATTCTGAGGATGGCTGCTATGATGACAACCAGGGGCACTGGTGATGGTGTGGGGCCCAGGCCAGGAAAAACGACGGGTTCGGGAATGACCCCAGATCCTATATTTAGAGCCGATTCCGTTTTTGGATCGGGAGTCCTCATTTAAGCGGTGAGTCAAAGGGGCGGGTTCTGACGTTTATGACAGGGTCCTGTCCTGGAGGCTGATGAAAGGCTGGCCTTAATGACAGGCTAACACAGGCACAACGCAAACGTAACGGTCGTCCCTCCCATCACCTTTCAGGCCTCACGGCATCACACCACTAGAATCCTTTTGATGAACGACCATCCCCTGCGTGATCCTTTCCTGTGTACTTGTACTTGTAATGCTCTGCTTGTCTTGTAATGCTGTGCTTGTCATGTAGTATTGCGCTATAGTAATACTGATTGCTTTTTATTTCCAAGTATATTAAAGCATGAATTATATCTTGATTTTATGGATTTTGTACGTAACCAAATATTGTCAAATATTTCTTTTTTATAAGTCTAAATGCCGGTGTTGACTGTTAACTCTTTTTCCCTATATTTTGCTAAAACACGATGGGGACGGAGAGGTGAGGAGAGAGAGCTCTGTTCGCATTGTACTGGTCACCGGCTTACCTGGAAACGAGGGAAGTCGGGTGGCTTGAAGTCGTTGGGCGAGCAGCCGCACCAGTCCACGATGTGCTTGTACTGGCACTTGCAGCCCAGCTTGCGGTTCCAGTTGGTGATGCGCAGGTTGTTGTCCACGGTCTGTTCACAGTGGGGGCTATTCCCCAGCACCGTGTGGAAGAACGACTGAGAGAGAGAGAAAAAGTGAGGGAGGGAGAGAGAAAAAGAGAGAGGGAGTGAGGAGAGAGAGAGAGAAAGAAGGAGAGGGAGAAAGTCAAATGACATTGAGGCCAACTTTATTTCAAAGTACAAAGGAATGATTATTTACTAGTTGCAGAATAACAGTAAATTGGTAATGATCATCTCTGCATTAGTGTAGGAGTGAGAGAGAGTGATAGAGAGGGGGCGAGAGAGAGATAGAGAGGGAGGCAGGGACAGACTAATGACATCTGGTAAAATGAAGATGGATGTCCTATGGATTGAGGTCATCTGTACACCTGGGACATTTCACTAATATTAGAGTTAGAGTGGAATACTTCATACATTAGCCAACGCCCTGCATCTGACTGCTGAAACAGAGATTACCCATTTCACTGCAATGCAGCTAGACCACAAATCTTTTTGCAATTAATGCTGAGCAATATTGCACTTTGCAGCTGACTTTACTCCATTTACATGGCTGGATAAGTAACTCAGGCCAAGCACCTTGCTCCAATGTACCCAGAGATTTGAACCTACAGTTTCCTGGCTACAAGCCCTCCTGTCTGTCCCTGTTTGGCTTGTGAGCTGGGTCTCTGGGCCTCACCTCAGCCGGCAGCAGGGTGTACGCATAGAAGCGCTTCATGCTTGTGACCAGGTCATCCTGGGAGTTGACCACATAGTCGACGAAAGTATGGCTCAGCAGGAACCAATCAGAGCCGCCATCCACGGACACGCCCTCCGGGATCTTGCGGTCGCCCAGACGCCACATGTGGGTGTCGCACTCATAGAAGAGCCGGTCCAGGCCCTGTTTACGGATGAAACTGGACACACATACACAAACACACACACAAACACATATTAATACCATTAGCACCAGTCCCAGCGTGAAAGCCTAACATGTCTCACTGAAGTATTTTATTTGTGTATACCCTTCGGTGCCTCTTGGCCGACGTTTTCAAACAACACACTTTAAAGGTTTAAAGCTTCTCTGTATTTTTCCTTTGTGCAGAGCACCTCCCTGTATTCCTCGACTGGCACTACCATTGGGCTTTGCTGTATAATCAGTGGAAGGTTCTGCTGGAAGCTGCTTCTCTCCCGTGACTCTGCTTCGACTCGGTGCGGGGTGGTTAACTCCATGGCTCTCTCTCTCGAGGCCATGCTCGTGAGGCCTAATTCTTAATCAGGCGACACCGCTGATCTCTGGGGCTTTGTCATGCCATATGCCTGGCCTGGATAGCAGGCTGTGCCGTTACTGCGCTCCAGTGTCGGAACTCGGTGCTCCTCTTAAAGCAGGCCCCCAGACTGCCAGCCCAGCGGAGGCGCGCCAGCTCTATCCCCACGGCTGCGGTGCGAGAGTCACCCCCGACGGCGCCGCAAAACAGGGACACGCCGGTGACACGGGGAAGGTTAATTAATTAATTAGGCATGGAGGGGGAGTTAATTGGATTACGCCTCAGTCCCGGGGCCATCTGCTCAGCCCCAGGCGTCTCGCTGGGCTCCCTCTGCCTGCGATTTCACAACTGACGGTGAGCCAGAAGAGCATCGGGCTGATGAGGGAGGGAATGGTATGGGAGGGCGTGTGTGGGGCGCAAGGGTGCAACCTGCATTTCGGACTTGGTGGAAGGGGGAGAGGGGAGTCGAGCTCCAGGTCAGACATGCAGTCAAAACTGGTGACAGAGTTGGCCAATGGTGGTGCAGGATCGGGAAGGGGGGGGGGGCTTGACACTCACCGGGCGTTGTCTCTGCCATGGGACTTGATGAAGTTCATGCCACGGTGTCTCGACAGGAAGGACACCAGCTGGTCATTGGTCCTACAAGAATTGACACAAGAGTAAGTCAGTCTGGCTATTACTCTAGGTGTCCTGGTATGGCAGATTAAACCAGTGGATATGTATGCGGAACAACTAACCAGAAACAGTCCTGCATTCAGTCCTGCAACAGTCTCTTTTAAAGGCCACTTAGAGTGAATAAACCAAAGGAAAGTGCTTGGTTCGACATACCAAGGAATGTGTCTGCCATCTTAAACAGCGTGCCTCTCAATATATTTTCTGCTATAATTAACTACAACAGAGTGATTGGTTGAAGCAAAATGCTGAAGCCTCCTCCAAGAGTTTGACAGCAACGGCATTAAAATAATAATACCAAACTTAAGTATTTATATTTTTGTATAAAACTATAAACACTTGAACCCAGGCTTACGTATAGGATCCCAGTTGTAGAAGCAGAACAGTACTGAACTTTCACTGCATTGTTTTCAAAATTCAGCACTATATCCGTAATTGTAAGGAGCTGGTCTCGTAACCCAAAGGCCACTGGCGTGATTCCCCACAGGGGCACTGCTGTTGTACCCTTGGGCTAGGAACCTAACCCAGAAATGCCTCAGTTGCTCTGGATAAGAATGCCTGTTAAGTAATAAAATGTCACCAAGAATGTCTGCATACAGCAAGAAATTCCGCCATTTGAGGCTGTAGAACGGGCCACAAACACCTACAGTGTGCATTTATTGCATTACCTCACTACATTATTCATGTGCTTATTTGGGGAGACTCATATAGCCTCCATTTCACCCATTCATATGGATGGATACTGGCTACAACAATTCAGATCACCATGGTTATGGAGTTCTCTTACCAAACCACTGCTCCACACATTAGTGTATTATCAGAGCCAGAAATTGGAGAGTCATCCAGAAAAAAACTGGCAATATAGGATCCTGAGGTACAGAAAGGCAGTTGGAAGAAAAGTTGAACTGACTGAACTGTTCATTGATTTTTCTTTGTGAAATGACATTGGTCCAGAGCAATGCTGGGCTTCTGGGGAAAGTGCCCTAACAGAGGAGTGGTCCTGCTCCCCGAAGGAGCACACACACAGGGTGAGCTCTGTATGTAACCTCCTGCATCCCACCCTCCTCCCCTCTGTCACTCTGTTGTGTGGCTACGAGCCAGATCGCAGCACCCACTCCACCGGGCTCTCCGCTTCTCCTGCACCTCAAACACCTCCCCACTGACTGTATGTGACAGCCATCGCAGCACACTGCCAGAGCACACCCCGCAGAAATCTGCAGAGCTCAACAGAGTAGGGCAGTTTGAAACAAGATGGACACTCACTGCCCTGTTCCACACAGCTGTGGCAAGACATGCTGACGCACGCTTAACTGTGTCTGAGAGCCAATGGGAGCTGTGGATTTTTGTGGCCAAGGAACAGAAATGTTTTCTTAATGCTGTCTTACCCCATTTTGGTATCACCAATCGTATACTCAGCTCATCTCATTATGACTACCACTGCAACGGCTATTTTTTGCGTTGCAATTAACACAGCACACTATAGTGGAACGGACACTCATTAGAGCATAGTTGTTACTCTGATTACATCATCTGAATGTTTTGGGTAAAACAGCAGCACTGAACAGGAAGATGAGGACTAAAGCTGGGAGGAGCCTTGTATTCACAAACTAAGTGTGTGGGAGGAGCTATGCACTCACTAAGTGTGTGGGAGGAGCCATGTACTCACAAACTAAGTATGTGGGAGGAGCTATGTACTCACTCACTAAGTGTGTGGGAGGAGCCATGTACTCACTCACTAAGTGTGTGGGAGGAGCCACGCACTCAGTGATGAAATGTGTACACCCCA
Organism: Megalops cyprinoides; assembly: GCF_013368585.1. Classification (NCBI taxonomy): domain Eukaryota; kingdom Metazoa; phylum Chordata; class Actinopteri; order Elopiformes; family Megalopidae; genus Megalops; species Megalops cyprinoides. Next base: position 26,001,219 of record NC_050601.1, read on the forward strand.
TCCCTGTCTCCTGTCTGCCCAATCTCTACCTTCTACCATGTGCATCAGGAACACAGTACTGGTGTGCAGGCCTTACAGGCCTTGGGCTTGTATTCCCAAAGCTGCAGGTTAGATTCTCACATGGGGCACTTACCATAATACCATAATGCCATTACCTTGAGCGAGACATGATATGTGTCTATATATGTGTCTATATAAATGGAGGAGTTGATTAATGCAAGTCACCCTGGTTACAGAAAGCAAATCAGTAATGCATGATAGGTTTGTACATGACAGAAAAAAACAAGCCACTGTCACACTATTCTCAACACTCCTCCCATAGCCACTTGGATGAATGTCACCTGACACCACTGCCATGTCAAAGGAACCAACAGCTGTCAGAGCTCCTTATCCCACTTTCCGTTTAGGTGATGCTGCATTGCAACCATGACTGAAGCTGAGTCCGTCGACTGTTTCTGTCCATCTCGAGCCCTCTCTCACCCTCTCTCTCTCTCCATCTCAGCCGACGGGGTGGAAAAATCATCACAGTCAGCCCATTCTCTCCCTGGCACGCCTCGGATGCAAATGTACTGTCGAATAAAGCACACTCGCTGGCTTCCAGCTTCCTCCCAGGCAGCTAAAGCATGTATGCCGAAGCCCCTCCACACCCCGCTCCACCACATAAACCAAAAGCGGTGTCAGCAAAGGCCGTTCAATGCATCACCCTGAAAGCACTGGAGTTTTGGTGACCGGTAACAGATTAATGGACCGCATTTTCAGCGTAAAGGCATCCAGCCTCAGCTACACCTTCCATTCAGTCAGATCTGTTGTTACACATTTTCTTTAATATTGGCCTTTCATTTCTGCCCTATCAGAAATGCTGAAGTGTTCCCACCCTCCCATTGACACAGGTCTGCTGGTCCTCTGCTCTGCATTTCCTTCACAAACAACACAGAGCGAAATGCTAAAATGAGTGCAATCAGGGATTGCCATTTGATTCCGCCTCGACCTCTGCTGGTAAAATAGTATTACTGTGCCCCTTTCATTCAGACAGACATACAGACATGCAAAGCTAAACACAATGGTCTCCAAGGAAAGGTAATTAGCTATTTGCTTTGTCAGCCTCAAACTTCTCTTAACCAGTTTTTTCCTAACTGTCAACATTTTATATGAGACTAGACTGCTCTCTGCTGAGGGTAAAAAAAATCTAGTATAAAGAAGGCGATTACTGTTCTGTACCTTCATCAGTGGAATCAGCAGTAAAATATGCACAGGGCATCTATTCTGTTTTTATTTGTTGTCAGCTTTGCTCTCAGCCCCCTCCGCCAATCAGCTCTCTGCCTATACGTCCCGGGCCTCACCTGATTGGGTAGTCGGCAGCACTGAGGTTGATGAAGAAGTCCCAGCTCCAGTCCCTCATGGCCAGCAGGTCCTTCATACTCTGCAGGTACATGGTGAGCAGGCTGGCTCCGCCCCAGATAGTGGCCATGCGCCAGGGGGTCACCCGCACATTGGGGTACTGGCTCGCCAGCGCCACCATCTGTCTGTGTAGGTAGTTGGAGCGCTGTGGGGGGAGAGGTGGATGGGGGATGGGGGGGTATGTCAGTATTCAAAGGATGACAAGGTTAAGTAACAGGAATGAAAAAAGCTGTCATAGCGTGCCTTCCTGCTGTTGGACGACAGATCAAAAAGGTGCTGTTTGTTGCGTTCTTGGAAAATTATAAGACAGAAAGCAAGCTCTGTCATCTTCACTAACTCATGCCTGCTCAAGCACAGGACTCCTTATGAGTGCATATGTAGAGGTGTGAAATTCAGTTGGGGAGAGGTCTGTGTGTGTGTGTGTGTTTTTGTGTGAGCTTGTGTGTGTACACTTACATGTGCGTATGTGTTGTAAGTTTGTGTGTAAGTGCATGAGAGTGACCACAAATACCTTTTCAAATTTAGACTCAAAGCCTCTCCAGGCAGAAGGCTTCCCTCACAACTGATCTACTGAAGTGTGACCTCAGTCTGTGAGAATCCCCAAATGAGTGCTTATCTGTCAAACCCCGCTGGGCACCGCATCCCACAGAGCATGACCAACGTGCAGGGGAAGATCTCTTAATCTGCCCCTCCAACACAAACTCCTGCTTCCTCCCTCCTTAATATCTAATATGTACAGATGACTTAAAAATAAAGGCTCCTAATGCTCTTCATTGGAAAATAAGAATCACTATTGCTGGTGTTTTTTAAATTTGTACCTTTTATATTCACATATAATTTGAGCATGGGATTTACCTTAAATTTTAAGTAAAAAAGTCAATAAATATTTGAAAATCCACTCTAGAGATCACACATCAGATTAGCAGAACATCCAACCAAACAGTCTTCCTGGGCTTCATTTCTCCACAGAACCATCCCAAGTTTGAGAAAGTACTGCATGGGATTTGATCACATGGTGCGATAGCTCCACCCATTCTGGGGCTTCAGGAAGGCCTGTGATGTGATTGGGTGGGCGCACCTTGTCCACGTGGATGTAGTAGAAGTGGGCAGAGTGGTAAATGGCTTTGAAGAGGCGCTGGACCTGACGGGCGGCCCGGCCGTGCACCACCAGGACGAAGGCAATCCTCACGGGCGAGGCCGGGGTGCCCTCCGTCGAATCGTCCCCCCACTGGATGTTCACGTTAGCTTTCCCTGGACAGGGGATACAGGAACTGAGATTAAGCTGGTAAGCAGGTAAAGAGCCTTGGTCACGGGTGAAGAAGCAGTGAGCAGCTATGGATTTGAACCCTCAACCCTAAGGGTTACAAGCTAAGGTCTTTGACCGCAATGCCACCCTGTTGCTGTTGACTGTAGTATCTCACAGAGTCGGCCAGCTGTCTTCAAAGTGTGTTCGATTCACATAATTTCCAAAGCTGAACCTGTCCCTCTCAGGAATGTTTTAAAGACAAGATTACACCTTTGGGAAAAATGCATGGAATTCAACATCAACCAAAAAATTAACTTGCTCATGGCATCCAACTTAAATACCACAAAGCCTATTTCTCAGTATTCCTGGATACAAGCATCTATCTTCACCTGGCAAGCTTAATTCATCAACCCCTGCCACCACCCCCAAAAATAAGGTGCATTACCCCCCCCACACATCCAGAAGACGTGCATAAAGCATAAATAGCCTGGGGTAGGAGGAAGAGAAGAATCTCACATAACCACTTGTGGCTTTCTAAGTATGTGGTGCAAATGCATAAATATATAAATATATATGTGTGTGCATGTGTGTAGATATATATACATATATATAAATGGCCACCCATGTGTCTGGCATGCCGTCGTCTGCTGCTCCTGGGGAGTGCCAAGCTGGCCCCTTATTATTGGCCTAGGGGTAGTTTTAAGACACTGTGTGAGCTGACATTGAGAATGCTACATTTTGCTGTCAGGGCAGTGGCCCGTGGCATGGGCGGGATGATGACAGCAATCTGGGAGAGAGCTCTGGGTGTGGCACGCCCCCACCCCAAATCTCACCCCATGATTCTACAGGCCACTGGAGGCCACTTCTGCCTCTGAGGTCACTGCCTCTGTCTGTCGCTGACACCTCCATGGGGGAAGGGGGGTCTGTAACTAGCAGGGCCTTGAATCCTTCCTCTCTTTATTTTTAGGGCTGACGGCAGGGGCAGTTCCCCTATTAATGGACAGCCAGCGTGGAGGATGGGGAGTGAATTTCTCGCCCTTTGACACTGGAAGCCGTCCAGCTCCGCACCAGCTGGGACGTGTCTGCCAAGGGCTGCGTCCGCGCACATGACCCCGCCAACGCATCAGCATCAAGACCTAACCTCAGCCAATCAGATGCGGAGGGCATGTCCGCACCGCAAAGTGGGCATGTGCTGAACCCTGTCAAGGAACATTCCTCAGGAAGAATGTATGTGTGTATGTGTGGTTGTGATTGTGTGTCTGTGTGTGTGTGGGGTATGTTTCCGTGAGTGTATGTGTATGTGTGTGAGTGTATGTGTACGTACATCAATGCAATTTCGTACCATGACAGTTGAGGGTGAGTATTTTAACTGTGGTGTGTAAGGCTTTGTACTGCATATAATGCCTTTGTAACTACTGATGTGTAGTGTACTGTACTCTGCATTGTCCACTGTTCGGATTCAAAACAAATTATTTTATTTGATCTCATATGTGTGCATGAGTGTGTGTTTGTGTATATGTGCTTGTGTTATGTGATTGTGTGTGTATTTGTGTGTGTTTGTGTGTGCACAATTCAGGATAATCACAGCGGGTTTGTGTGGGGCAGGCACCTTTGGTGCGAAACGGTTTAGGAGTGATGTTCTCTGGCTGGAACACCTTGGGACTGGTTCTGCTGTGGTTAGCAGGGGGCAAAAACTAAGAAAAAATAATGACTCAAAAGGATCAAAAATAAGAGATACTGAGTGTTGATGCACTGCTGGAACACAGTAACTTAGCATCGAAACGCATTAGCCATAAAAGATAATCCTAGTGATTTCTACTTCAGAGTTCACCAATAGTCACTATCAGTCCTCTGCTGCACCTCAAAACACACCATGTAATTTGGTTAGATTCCATACCAATTACAAAAAGCAGGTATTTTTTTGGCTTCTCTTTTTTCTGTACCTCCATCTCCACCTCAGAGACACAACATGGAGACACGCTCCATCTCGGGATGCAATTAAAAGCCCTCCGACTTGAGCTTTGACCTTCTGTATTACCGGGCACCTATCACTTGCAAGGGTGTTGGCACTCCATTTTCACGACAGCGTGGCTTCGCTAACATGTCTTCCCGCTCAGACGAAGCAGTTAAGGGAAATTTAGCTGAATGCCGATCGGGTGGACAGAACAAAGAAAAAAAAAAAACCACAACAAAGCAATTACCTCTGATAAACCCCTCAACGGAAATCGATCGATTTCGATCACAAGTACCAGGAGCTTCTCTCACCCACTATGTAATTCCAGATATGGCTATAATTTATGAGAGGAAATAATCATTATTCCTGTGGTTATTCACACTACTCCTTGCATGGCTCCTCCAATAATGCCTGCTCATATCGGCAAGCTTCAGCATGATTATCCAATGCTCTTTCATTATCCACACAGACCTGCTGGAGAGACCACAGTCCAATAGGACTCTCAGTGCTCTCGAAATGACAGTTTAAATAATACTGTCTTTAATGAACACCAATCTGAGAGTCTGGTGGGACAGTTAGACTGGCAGGATTCATGCAGACAAAGGGATGTGTTCAATCTATCTGCTGCTGAGTTTTGTCATTATTGCTGGGCAATAAATGAAAGAAAGCATTATGTTTTTTTAAAGATGTGCATCATCAAGAGCTTACCAGCTGATAAAATTGAGAACTTATTTTATTATTATTTATGACATTGAAACGCCTCCTCTCCAAGTGCTCTTGACCGCTGGACCACATCCCCCCACCCCCCACAAAATCCTCATGTAAGAACGGACATTGAAAGTAAGCCACACTCACCCTCCAGGGGGCAGTAGCGGGTCACCTGCTCGGGCATGAGCTGCCGTGCCTTGTGGCGGCAGTACACTTCGGCGATCTGCTGGCGGCACTCGCTGGTCCTGGCGCGTGACAGTGAGGAGATCACCTCCTTGCCACTGATCTCGCACTTGGGCGACTGGGCGTAGCGGAGCTGGGGGCTGGCGGTCGGCGTCGGGGTTGCAGGGGGGTGGGGTCGCCGGGGGCGAGGCGGGAGGGGGGTGCGGTCTAGGCCGCGAGGGGCCGGGGCGCGGCCATACTGGACTACCTCATTGGAGCCTTTGCCGGCGATCGGCGCACTCTGGCCCTTCTCCCCTTGCCCGTCGCGGGCCTCTCCCGGCGTCGGCCTCTGGGCCTGCGAGCGGGCCCCGAAGTTGCTGTTGTCAATGTTCTCAAAGTCCTTGGGCACCGAGTTCTCGTTGTTGTTACTGTCCAGACGCGGTTTCTCCTTCGGCCGATGGGAGCGGTAGTTGTCCTGCAAGACGAACATGCTTGGAATTAATGGTCTAAAAGGCCCTTTCAGCTGAACTATGGAAATTAAATCTCTTGGAAGGTGTTTGTTTGGCTTTTCTGAGCATTCATAAATCAACAACACAGTGGCCATTAATTTTGTTTGTGTGTACTGTGTGTGTGTGTGTGTGTGTGTGTGTGTGTGTGTGCGTGTGTGCGCGCATGTGTAGGGGTGTGTGTGTTATGTGCCTTGTGCATGCATTAGTGTGTGTCTGTGCGCTTGGTAGACTAGGTCCAACTTTCCACTTGCCCTGGGGCTACTTTGAAAAAAACTAATGGACTTTTACTAGGGAATGTGAAGCTAATTTCAAGCTCTGATCAGATACAAATGTTAAATTACAACTGTAAGTAAAACTGATAATCATTTATTTTCAGAGAACAGCCCCAGGTGCTCTTTAAAATTACGATGCCGTATCTGAATCGAGACAGTGAGGCATGAGGCATGAAATTAAAATGAAAATCCTGCCCAGCCAGCTGAAATGTGACTCGGGCCCGGAGTTCTGCTCCGGCTCCACAGATGAAACAGATCGCTGTTATCTTTCCCTGGCTGCGCAAGACTATCAGACCGGGGAAGTGCAGCGGTCAGGGGCGGGATTCCGACCAGATCTCGTCTCCAGGACACCTGATGCGTGCCTGAGATACACAACGGCCTGCTGCAGGTGGGAGGAGGCACTTAGAGCCCAGATCAGCATGGTGATCATCGTAAAATTCCACCAGCACAGGTGGGAGAACAAGAGAAAGACGGAGAGAGGGTGGAGGCGAGGGGGGGGGGAGTGGTAAAGAGAGTAAGAAGGAGAGAGACAGACAAGAGAAGGGAGATAGCAAGAGATATTGGGGGGGGGAGTAGTAGGGAGAAAAGGAGCGACAGACAGAGAGATGCAAGTGTGAATTCCGCCCCGTTACTGATGCGCCTCTCCCCTCCTATCACTCGTGCCCGCTGCTGGAGAGCTCCCTAGAGGCTGGCAGCACAGACGGGCAGTAAAGCAGGGGGTGTCACCTGAAAACGATCTCAGCGCAGAACAGAGACAGCCTCTTCCCTCGTTTCACCAGCAGAAAACTGCAGCTTATAGGCAGAGGGAGGGGGCAGTGTGTCTGTGTGTGTGTGTGTGTGTGTGTGTGTGTGTGTGTGTGTGTGAGTGTATACACTACACTGCAAAAAATCCAAATCTCACGAAGCATATTCGTCTCTTTTTAAGTCAAAATATCTCTTTACACTTAATATAAGACACAGTCACCAAACAAGCAAAATTTCCTTGAGCTACAAGGACTTGTTTTTAGACAGTGCATCTTGAATATCTTGTTTGGTGAAACTGTGTTGAAAACATCTTACTTTGAGTGGTGCATCAAATTAAGCAAGCCTTTTTGACAAGTCAGAAGGTTTTTAAACTGCATGACACAAAAACACTTCCTACCAGTTAAAAATGGATCAAAATTAGTTTTTTTCCACCTAATTTTAAGATCCCTTTCAAGAAATCTTAACAAGTGTATTTCCACTAGTTCCATTGGCAGATTTTTTATTTCTTATTTTTGAAGGGCTATTTTTTGCAGTGTATTTACCCAATGCACCAACTGTACCCACACACACTCCAGCACACATCCTCACCCCCCGCATGCCAGTTACAGTGAGGCTGATGCCACCTGGTGCTCCTGCCCTCTGGATACCAGTCCCAGGACAGCCCCCCTCACACACCCCACCTCCCCTCTCACCACAGCCAGGTTATCGTGTACCTCAGTGCTGCCGCTGGGCCTAGGCTCCTTTCCTTAGACCAGACCTCCTCTAAATCCAGTAAACCAGCCTGCTACAGCATGCCGACACTGGATCTGTGGGCACATACTGCCAAACCAAGGGAAAGCCTTCAGTTGGACAGGCTGGGGTGTTCACCAACCGCCCTCATAAGATTGCAAACTGTGTGTGTGCTAGGTGCAGCCAACTGAATGCTCACCTTAGGGTTAACTGAAAACAAAAATCACTTCCTTTTTCCTCTGAACTTAAACTGAACTTCCTCTGCATTTAAACCGACTTTAAGGTACAGTTAGGATGTATTTCCAGGGTGCACCCCAAGGTGACCTTTATGTCACAGTGGGAGGACAAATGGGCGCAGACAAAGAGTGACAGGTGAGGAGAGAGGGCCACTGCTGGACACTGGCTTGCCCCCTCCAACCCTCCCTCCCCTCCCTTCTTCTCCCCGTTTTTCCCCTCTCTGCTATCTAAACTTCGCTCCCTTACGATTTATCATTGTAAATTAGAGGGCCTGGAATTATTATCTGGCGAGGCTGCTACGGATGTGAGCGCTTGCCAAAGCACGCACCATTGTTACTGGGATCTGCTGTTTCCCAGGGTGCTTTGCACACACGCATGCACCTGAACTTTCTGAGCTTTCAGAATCATCCCCTTTTTCTATTAACAGCCCCCTCTGTGCATTTTACATACTCACTTCCTCCTGTTGCTCTCCCAGACAGAGAAGCAGTGACACATATAAAACAGGAAATAGCTGAGTGCAGGTGCTGCGTTACTTTGTATAGACCCTTCAGAGTTAACCAGAGCTAACCCTTTACCTCCTGCTCTCTAACAGCATCTGGCCTAAGATGGCCTAAGACTTTGTGTGTGTGTGTGAATGTGATAGAGGATGACCAGAATGGACAGACTTATGAAAGTCGGCGACCACAATTTGAAATGAAGTGCATCTGAGCGCTGCGGAAAGCTCTCCCTGTTCTAATGTCAGGCTTTTCCAGGGAGGAGCTGGTTTTACAACATCTGAGTGCTGGGAAAGCATTTCCTGTTCTAAAATAAGGTTCTGCCAAGGATAAGTGGAGGTTTTCAAGAAAGAAACCCTCCTGTGTGTCGGCTCGTTTCCAGAGTCCACGGAGGTTCCCCCGAGCAGCGCCTGCACGCGGGACCGCGGCTCTGTGCCCCACGGGACCCGCCCACTCCTGGCGGCGGTCCCTCCGGGCCACACGGTGTCACAAACAGGCTGGCACTGCAGTACAGCAATCTCTTTTACAGGAAGGAGGAAGCTAACGGCGAGCTGCAGCTGAGGCCCCGCCCGGCCGGAGGCAGCAGGGCACACACTCAGCCCTATACTTTTGTCGGTGAGCAGCGATCAGGGCAGCGGCTACTGACGATGTGGTTGAGGTGGCCTGGATTCAGCCAGTCCAGGGGAAGGGGGAGCTCTGTTTGCAGCCTGGGAGTTGGTGTGCTGTCGGTGCGAGTGAACGTGTGCTTCTGGCCCTGCTACAGATCCCTGACCACTGCCCAACCTGCCCACCACCTCACCCTCTTAGGAGCTGGGAATGTGGGGCTCCGTGCCAGTGTGCACACACACCTGTGCAGAGACATACATAAGTGCAGACACACACACAGACATGCGGAGATGTAGACAAGTGCACACACACATGCACGCGCGCACACACACACAAACACACACTCTCACACACACACACACAAACACACACACACACTCTCACACTTTTCTGGCTCATCTGTTCCCTCTCTCTCCCTCTGCAGCTCATGCTGGAATCATGGCCCTGCACCATTTCTCCACTCTGCATTCACGCGCCTGCTGGTGTGGCATGTCACTTAAGGCCAGCACCCCTCCAATTACAAGAAATTGTCGAGAATCTGCAAACGAACTCACCCATAATGAGAGGAGGAAAGGGCAGGGGCCAGCCCTCGCTAAGGGCACCGCTTTATAGACTGGGTAAAAAATGAGACGGCTCGGGGGGTGCCATTATGTTCCCCCATTAGCCTCACCGCTGGTGTCACCCTCACCAGTCCTGAAAGTCCCCCTCACGCCAAGCGTGGCTGATAGGCCAATTAAACTCACTGCAGGGAATAAACGCCTCCCCACCGCCTGCCATTAGTCACAGCTGCCACGGAAATGCCACCTGGACAGATGCGTGTCCTCTCCGACAGACAAAGACGAGCAGAGGACATAGAGCCACAAGTCCGGGAGCAGGTAGCGGGGACCACGAGCGGGGGAGAGAGAAAGAGAGAGAGAGAGGGAAAGAAAGATGGGGGAGAGAGAGAGGAAGAGAGAGAGAGAGAGAGAGAGAGAAAGAAAGACAGGAGAGAGAGAGAGGAAGAGAGGGAGAGAAGGAGGGGGAAGATAGGAAGGTAAAGGGTGAGATGGAGGGAGGGAGAGAGATTAGAGGGTACCAGGCAGTGGGAGACAAAGACAAATGAACAGATGAGAGGAGAGCTAGAGAGGTATAAGAAAGAAAGACAGGGGGAGAAAGAAAGACAGAGGTAAGAGAGGGCAGATAGAGACAGGGACACAGGAAGACAGAGAGTGGAACAAAGTACAGAGAAAGAGACAGAAACAGAAACAGCAAGCTTAAGAAGACAGGGAAGAGGGAGAGAGAGAAAGATGAGAAAGAAGAGGAACACAGATGGAGAAAGGTAGAGAAAGTACAATAAAGAACAGCAGGAGAGACAAATTCCCAAAGCTATCTTTCTCTCACTCCTCCTCTCAAGAAAGTGCTGTGACTGACGCTGAGGCTCTCACGATCCCTTTCTGCACTGGCGGCAGGTCCCTCTGAAAGGCCAGCCCTACTGGCTCACAGATAACCCCCATCTGTGGCCGACGGCCTGCTACACACAGCGCTAATTCCACAGATTTCACAGCCAATCAACACTGTCTCTCTCCCCACTCCCCAGCCAGCGATATAAAGTCTTGTCAGAAAGATGATGTCTCCTACTGTACAGTGTCCCCATCAGTCCAGTGGAGCGCTGGTCTTCTGTTTGGTTCAGAGTATTACATCGCCCAGCCAACCTCCAACACCGCTTCCAGCTGGAACCTGGAGGTCTCCCATCTGAGTACTCACCAGGCTGCATCCCCCTTAGCATCATCTCAATTTACAGGTGGGAATGAGTGCTAAGTATGCGAGTCACAGCCTTAGTGTATCTGAATTATTAGCCCATAGATGCCCTCATCCAGGAAAGTAATTAAGGTCACATACTTTGCTTGAGGGCACAGCAGCAGTGCCACACTTGGGAATTGAATCTGCAACCCCACAGCCAGTCCAGTTCCATACCCACAGTCCCACACTGCAAGCTGTCATTTACATATATCTGAAGCAAGAAACTGGGATTAAGCACAGTACAGCATATGCAATTGTCTCTGATGCATTGGTTGTGGAGGTTTAAGTGGTTAAACCGAAGTCTTGACTCCCTGTGGTCACTGAAGACCCATGCAACTCAATAACAGCAACGAGTTTAGACTTCCCTTGTGTCCTGGCCAAATTCCCAAACAGACTGTTCCAATCTAGGCATTTAAATGTCCAGGTGGGAGCCTGGAGGACAATGTGAGCTCCTACAGCCTCTACTATAAAGCACTTCAAGATCCTATACAAATGCAATCCTTTATTATTATAACATCAATTGACCCACAAATGGTGAAATCTGCTGAACCAGTTAGTCTCTGAGAAAGCCGTCTCCTGATAATTCAGCCTGCCATGCCTATTGGGTGAGGCCTCGTAGTGAGACCGTTCTGACAGTAACATGTTCTCGTTTGGCTCCACTTCACTAACCAGTCTTTAAAAAGCAACTCTCTCTCCCATCCCACATCTCCAAGGGCTCGCGGGCTGATTGATGCATTCCTCCACCGCAATGCCATCCAGTTCCTCTCGCTACAGCGGTATCCATTTCGTCTGCCGTGAAACGATTCATTCTGTCTCCCGTGACATAATTCATTTCCTCTGCTACGACAGTACCTAGCAACCCCCCAACATATCTCCAACAGGATTCGTGTCAGGGGTAAAAAAATCTGTGGACCTGATCGTTAAATCAAACTGGATGCTTACAATACCACTCAGCTGAAGTGCGGACCCTCGTTTCAATCCAAATTTGAATAATTGTGATCCTGCACAAATGGAAAAGAAACTGACAATTAACTTTTCCATTTTCGTTAAGTCCTGGGAACTGATGACAACACATTACTCAACTCGAATTTCGCTAATTTATTAGGGAGATGACGTTTTAAACATTTGCAATTTTGTGCTTAATTGTGTGAATAAAACTCTAGTAAATCACAGTGCTCAAAGCATACCGAATGAAACAGCTTTTAATAGACAGCTATCATCCTCCAAATTAAACATGTGTATAGCAGATTTTCCTCTCAGTCTCTACATTGCACCAGTTCATTCCTCTCTGTAAAATATTTTGGCAAAAAATGAACAAACAAAAAAAAAAACAAAACCATAATACTTGTGCCATAACCAGCACTAGTTTTTCCTCTGATCTAACAACCATCAGCTGACTACAACTGACATTTTCTTAATTTATCCCTTTTGGATTCTAACATTGTAATTAAGTAAAAAAAAAAAAAGTCACTCCCCCCCACTAATCAAATGTCTGATTTTGAAAGAAATGGTATCGCCCTGTGCTCGTGGGCTACCCATTCCATTTCCCACCAGTGCTCCTGTTCGAGTTCTCTGTGGTATTTATTGTCACATTCTTCTGATGCTGAGGAAGGAAGCTAAACAAGCTACTCCAAGCATCTCTCTCAGGGCCCTCTGAGTTGACTATAACCCTGGCCTAGGTGGGAGATGAAGTTCAGAGCCTTAAGCACAATTTCACAACCTGTAAACTTCAACATCCAACAGCCCCTCTGAAGAATGCTTTGTGGCAAACTAGCCATTGACTACAGGCCAGAACAATTTAAATCAAATATTTGTGATCCCAAAGATGGTCTGGCTGTCAATAAACCAGATACCCTCTCAGAAGACAGGAGGGGAGACCTGACTGAATGAATCGAGGCTAGTACAGTCGGGTGGTTCAGGGACTAAGCAAAAACCCAGAAACCCAGAGAATCTGACGGTTGGACGTACCATGCAAGGGCGTAGGAGAGAGTTTGATATTGTGGGGGGGGGGACACAACTTGCCATGAATTTTATATCTATATACATAATCCCAGTCTTTATAGGAGCATATACAGTGCTGGCCAAAAGTATTGGCACCCCTGCAATTCTGTCAGATAATGCTCAATTTCTCCCAGAAAATGATTGCAATTACAAATGTTTTGGTAGTAATATCTTCATTTATTTTGCTTGCAATGAAAAAACACAAAAGACAATGAAAAAAAAAATTAAATCAATTATCATTTTACACAAAACTCCAAAAATGGACCGGACAAAAGTATTGGCACCCTCAGCCTAATACTTGGTAGCACAACCTTTGGACAAAATAACTGCGAACAACCGCTTCCGGTATCCATCAATGAGTTTCTTACAATGCTCTGCTGGAATTTTAGACCATTCTTCTTTGGCAAACTGCTCCAGCTCCCTGAGATTTGAAGGGTGCCTTCTCCAAACTGCCATTTTCAGATCTCTCCACAAGTGTTCTATGGGATTCAGGTCTGGACTCATTGCTGGCCACTTTAGAAGTCTCCAGTGCTTTCCCTCAAACCATTTTCTAGTGCTTTTTGAAGTGTGCTTTGGGTCATTGTCCTGCTGGAAGACCCATGACCTCTGAGGGAGACCCAGCTTTCTCACACTGGGCCCTACATTACGCTGCAAAATTTGTTGGTAGTCTTCAGACTTCATAATGCCATGCACACGGTCAAGCAGTCCAGTGCCAGAGGCAGCAAAGCAACCCCAAAACATCAGGGAACCTCCGCCATGTTTGACTGTGGGGACCGTGTTCTTTTCTTTGAAGGCCTCGTTTTTTTTCCTGTAAACTCTATGTTGATGCCTTTTCCCAAAAAGCTCTACTTTTGTCTCATCTGACCAGAGAACATTCTTCCAAAATGTTTTTGGCTTTCTCAGGTAAGTTTTAGCAAACTCCAGCCTAGCTTTTTTATGTCTCTGGGTCAGAAGTGGAGTCTTCCTGGGTATCCTACCATAGAATCCCTTTTCATTCAGACACCGACGGATAGTACGGGTTGACACTGTTGTACCCTCGGACTGCAGGACAGCTTGAACTTGTCTGGATGTTAGTCGAGGTTCTTTATCCACCATCCGCACAATCTTTCGTTGAAATCTCTCGTCAATTTTTCTTTTCCGTCCACATCTAGGGAGGTTAGCCACAGTGCCATGGGCTTTAAACCTATTGATGACACTGCGCACGGTAGACACAGGAACATTCAGGTCTTTGGAGATGGACTTGTAGCCTTGAGATTGCCCATGCTTCCTCACAATTTTGCTTCTCAAGTCCTCAGACAGTTCTTTGGTCTTCTTTCTTTTCTCCATACTCAATGTGGTACACACAAGGACACAGGACAGAGGTTGAGTCAACTTTAATCCATTTTAACTGGCTGCAAGTGTGATTTAGTGATTGCCACCACCTGTTATGTGTCACAGGTAAGTAACAGGTGCTGTTAATTACACAAATTAGAGAAGCATCACATGATTTTTCAAAGGGTGCCAATACTTTTGTCCGGCCCATTTTTGGAGTTTTGTGTAAATTGATACTTGATTTGACTTTTTTTTCTTTCTCTTTTGTGTTTTTTTATTGCAAGCAAAATAAATGAAGATATTACTACCAAAACATTTGTAATTGCAATCATTTTCTGGGAGAAATTGAGCATTATCTGACAGAATTGCAGGGGTGCCAATACTTTTGGCCAGCACTGTATCTTGATTGAAAAATAAAACAATATCAGGATGGCTTGAAACAAGAAGGTTCAATTTTATTGTACAAAACATTTTTACAAATCTACGCAACTGTTTACTGTCCAGATGGCTGACCTGTCTTAACACCACAGCTTCATCAGTTTCAGATTTTGTTGTGCAAGAATAAATAGCTATGTCTATGACTATGGGTTAGTCGGTCTAAACATTTATGTATCCATTGCAGCAAGCTAACACAAAAGTTGACACAGAAATTGGTCCCTGGTTGTCAGTGTAGCTTACTACACTGCTTAGCTTACTGGGCTGTTAAACTTTGAATGTTCAGGTTACATAAACGCAAAATTCTCCCACTGGTATTACTAGTGACAAAACAGCTGGCTAGCTAACGTTAACTTGTTCATTAACAATCAGCGAAATAAGTAACAAGCTAACGTTATATATGAAAATTTATGACATACTCACACAGAATACTGTTCAGTAGTAAGCTATAGAGAATCTGATACCAAAAATAGCATGTGGTGAGTAGCCCGCAATAGGGCACACAAATATGGGGGGACGGATGGACGGACGGACGAGTCCTCCGTGTCCCCCCCGGTTCCTACGCCCCTGGTACCATGCATTTATAAATTGGCCTCATAAAGGACAATTACGTGCTGCATGCTTGGTACATCCGTTAGTCATTTATTTAGCAAAATCTCTATCAACAGCGACTTACAACATCACGCTCTCCCATAGGGTCCGCTTTCAAATACATATCCACTGTTCCCAGCTGAAATTAGATCCACGTGTTAAAGATGATAGCTGTAAGATAAAATTATCTGTTGAGGGAGCTTGAAATGGCCTGTGATTTGGGCAGGAGCTGTCATGAGTGCTGTCTGTTCCGGAAAGTTGAGCTTCTCCAAGGAAGTGCCTCACCCGTCGGCACCTGTGCTTCCTGTGTGGGGTGCAGGTGAGCCAACAGGTGAAAAACGCCACACCAGCGCTTCCTAGGTGTGCGTTTGGCACACGCTCTTGTTCTTCCGCTCGTGGCACTGACAATCTCATGTGATGTCTCCTCATGGTTTACATGCAGCCGTTAAACTGCTTATTGCAAAAACTGCAAACACATACCAAACTGGTGCTCTGTACAGTTGCTGAATACAGTTCTGCTAGGAGTTCAGATGCTCTGCTGAGTCAATGAACACACTCAAGGCTCTGAATACACCGCAGTTCAGAGCTCTAGCACTATGTAAAGATACTGAAGCCTATGAAAACCTGAAAACTATGATGCTCTGTACAGTTACTGAACACAGCTCAGCCAGCACGTCAGATGCCTTGTAGAGTTACTGATGAATACACAGCAGCTCAGAGCTCTATAGATACTGAACATTCTGTAGCACAAAGGTCTGATGCTGTGTTACTGTACACACAGAGCGCTGCTTACCACACTCCTCTCCTCTGCTGGAGGAACACCTGCTCCTAGCACAATCAGCACGAACAGGACACTTGTACTGAGGGCTCACAATGGAGAAAAGTTACTGACGACAGACTCAGATTCTCACAGCTAAAGCACAAAGACACAGAGCAGGAGTGTGGATTCATTCCACTTACGACAAAAGCCCATTGTGGAGAAATGCACTTTCATGGTGCCTCTGCTCCTGCAGTCATTATCGAAATGTGAAATGTATTAAGTGCACAATTGCCGGCGGAGAAAGAGAAAGGGAGAGTGAGATTAAAAGTGTGCGTTTCTCGCGTTTAATGAGGAACCAGGCGCCCGGCCCTAATGAAGAACAAAAGAGAGAGAGATCGTTCCGACCTCTGGGAAAGAGCAGCTCTGTGTTTCTCACACCCATGGAACAAAGGAGCCGCCAGAGATACGGGAATGATGAATGGCGGTGGAGCACGTTATCGGACAATGTTTTCAGGACTCTGCCGGCCGCACTCCCACCCCACCCCATAGCTCTCCTCCATTACCGCCATGTCTGCCTGCTTCTCAGCTTGGAACGCAATGTTGTTTGGTACCAAGGATTCTGGCATCAGCTTCGTAGCTTGGAAGGAGGGGTTTGAGTTTGGGCCTCCATTCAACGATCCTCATCCTATTGGCACTTAAGAGGGGGACTTCAGAGGGGGACTCTGTGAGGAGACCCAGGGAACTCTTTTTGGTTGGACATAACAAAAAGCATCCTTAACAACTGCCAAGGTCTTGAGGTGTGTTTAGTGCATGTAAATAAACACCTTCCCCCAACATTTTTTCCAACATTCGCTAACACCTTCTCACCCCAAAACGGAATGTTAATTTTGAAAGTCAACTGTGTATACATGCTAAATGACAACTGCAATGCAAAAGCATTGATTTTTCAAAGAGCAGCCAAGGTGTCCAAAGCTTAGTGTCAAGGTGTTTGCTGTGTCACAGACCCTTTAAATCAATGATTGAATCTCACAGGACCCCAAGGCTGTCCTGTTCTCTTTAAGTTCTGTACCACATCAAGCTTGTGTTAACACTGCTTAAACATTCAAATAGAAGGTTGGCAAGAACTTGCCAAAACAGGTGTTTTCAGGCACTTCCAAAAGCAAGCCTCTTCCCAAGCTTAAATCTACCCAAAGAATGTTAGGTTCTAAAATATAAATTGCCGCACTTCTGGATGTCCTGTTCCAACTGTTCCTCTGTTGGGATGTAAAGGTGTAGCGAAGGGTGATCGCAGTCACCCCATCCAGCCTCAAACCTGGGTCTACGGGGTACCAAACTGCAGCTTTGACCGCAACGCCAAAGAGCCAAGCTCATTGATATGGCAGTCAGAGCGCATACTCAACTGTAGTGACAGTACTCTGTCAAAAAAGGGTTGTAGTAAGGGAGGCGGAGGGAGGTAATCCAGCATTTGAGAAGGATTCTGCCTTCAGCTGGGGGCTCCAATGGCACACCTCCTGCAGTTTGTCGGCCCGGTGCCATCGATTGGTAATTTGTCGCATAGGAATGCCTATCTGAGGGGTGAGACTGAGCTCTCATTGTACGAAGCCAGAGCCAGAGGCTTTGGTGCATACTGTTTTTGTAAACAACATCATCGCGTTCCTGCCAGATCAAGATGCTGTGGGAGGGGACACACGACAACACTTAGTTGTAAGAATCAGCCACATGCACAACAGTGCTGCAGCAATACCTGCAAACATAGGCCTCCACCCTGCAGCCAAAGCCCCGCATTCTGTTAGCAATTCCTCACATGTAACTGGACCAGCCTTCTGGGAGAGCCTAGGGGCGGGGCTAGGTGAAGGGCTGGGAGGGATGGGCATGTGGGTGAAGCTGGGTTACAAGAGGAGCCCCAGCTTTGTTGAAGCGGGCACAGTCTCACACAGGGCTCAAAATCAGGCCCCTGGGTACAGCAAAACAGCAGCAGTATGGCATAAGGTTTACCAATCTGGGCGTATAACCAGCTCACACTGAAGCTAGATACCTGAACGGCTTCAGTCAATATCAGGCTGAATAAAGGGGTAATGTGTGAGCTGTGTAATTTCTCCTGAAAATATGTTAAAAAAAAAAAGAACTACTCTCATCTTTATTAGAGAAACTCTCGTGTTTCTATGAGATTTTAATCCAGGAAAGGTGTCCATCTGGACAACGACAAACATTAAGAAACATTCAGCCATTACTTCTTGTGTCCAACTAAGCACTTTCCCTGTGGTTTTCCCTTTGGAACCGTCATGAGCTTCTTCCAGCAAACGTCAAGTTAATCTGGAATTTATATAAGATAAACATATTGCAATATGATTACCAGTCTAAAGTGGGTATCGTTCTCCCGGTGAACAGCACTAAGAGCACTTTAAAAGAGTCAGGGTTCCGTTGTTAACGCATTTCACACCCCCGCGTTTGCGAAACCACGTCGGCGTGAGTCCCAGCGACAACAGAAACCTCACAACGTGCGAGCTCGCCAGAAAAAAAAAAAACTCCGTGGACAGGAACAAGACCGGCACGATTAGCAGCGCAGCTGGAGAGCGCTGGGGTTTTACAGACCGTGCAACCATGACTCATAAATACCTGCAGCAAACAGCAACTGTGACTGCTCACGGGCTCAAAAAATAACCCGAATATAACTCCGACGGCCGACTTACATCCGCTCACGACCAGTCCCATGAACCACCGGGCAGACAGCCCGGATCTTTACACTCGTCGTCAGCGTTATTAACATCGCGTGTCACTTTCCCTCCTCAGTCTCATTTTACTTTTACTGCAAGACGAAAATAAACACATAAATACAAATTAACTGATAATACACGCATGTCATTTTTGGGAGGACTTACATTGCGTTTGCTATTTTGAATTACTGAATAAATTTAAGGAAATAAAAGTTCGAAAAGTTACGACAAATTAATAGGTGACAAAGTGTAAAACATTACAGAGTAAAAGATCAACGTTATCATAACACAACCTACAAAAACCAAGGATATCGGAAGTCAGTGATTTTCCCAATAACTCTGGAGTATGAGCCTCCATCTAAGGGATTGAAACGCTATGGTGCTGGCTCTATAGTAATGACCACCTGTCCCAGGTTATTGCCAGTTTCACTGACGACAACGATCTTACAGTGAGCGCTCTTTGTTAAATAACTGCTTGTGCCAGCAGCAGGAAAAAATCATACATTGGGTAATTCCCTTCTCTCTGTGTCTTATATGGACCAACTGCCTGACATTTTTACATATACAGTATGTTTAACTCCATTTATATCTTTAATACCACGCCATTATCTTATGGCAACATTTTTCCAAAGGACCGACGCTTCCCAAAAGGGAAATGACATCACAGAGAGGTCTGGTGATTCACAAGTACGTTTAAAAAAAGGAAATGGGGGCACAGTATCTATCATTATCCTGTAGCTGAAGTACGATGTAATGGCATGTAATTCTAACCCAGCAAACCTCTTCAAGACTCATTACCCAAGTCCTAAGCCACAGGCTGGTTCACTATAGAGGGCCAGAGGGAATCATCATACTGGAACCTCAGAAGCAAGAATAGGATGAATAAAATTAGGGTGATGAAACCATATGAAAACCAAGCTGGACATACTGTATATAAATATAAATTTAAATATGCAATGCCAAAAAGAGGAATACCTGCACATATTACTAATACACACTGGTATAATTTTTTTTCTGTACATGGGTTGTAAAATTTGTTTTAATAAATAATATACATTTCTACAATATGTACAGAGAATTGCATCCATGATGGACACATTTTGGAATACATTACTTTTACTGTGACACAATTTTAGAGGAAAGTAATTATAATATGTAATTAAAATGATATTTTAATCAAATTATTAAATCTCTACTGGTGATGGTAGAGCGAGGCATTAATGGAGGTACAGGGTGGGGCCAGTGGCAGACAGCATTGGGCATGTCCCATTGACCTAACCCACCCATTATACAGTATGTTATAAAGATCTCTCATGCAGTCACAGGACAGCAGGGACTCTACCGGCAGAAAGGCAGTGACAGCTAAGGACGATGTTGAGTGGAAAAATGAAAAGCAAAGAAATTAGAAGCACCTAGGCCTGTTCTTTTAAAAGTGCTCAGTACTTCATCTTACAGTCACCTGCTAATTTCTGAACAGCTGGCTAAATCATAACTCTAATTGCACCCCACCAAAAACCTGCCCTGGGTTTCACCCTCTTATAGACAACCCTTTAACCCTTTACTATGTTTAGTAAAACCAAACAATTTATGAACTAAACTCTGCCATTCCATCTTGGTGAACTGAAACTACATTAGACAAGGCCATATGAGAGACCTCCCCACTGATCTCTGTACCTCTGCTTTTACCTGATATGTGCCACAGTGACAAAGAGTTAAAGCAAGGCTCACCAGTGTTGCCCTAAACAGCCTCAAACCTAGTGGGACTGCAGGAGATTACACCAAGGATTTGAGTAGATTTTGGATTTAGGGACTTAGAAAGATCCGATCCACCGATTCCTTACAAATGTCAGTGCACTCTCACTCGCGAGTAGAGACTACGGCTCTGATTTTTCCCATTCAGACTGCATAGAGGCAACATCCTGGGGACAAACTTCTGAAGGAGAAAGGTTTGCAGCCTGTGACATGCTTAGACAAGGCATTTTTGATCTCCAGAAGGGGAAAGGGACATTCAGTCTGGTCCACCGTCAAAGTGTGAAACTGCGAACCACACTGCCCGGGGGTGTTAAGCTACCATTGATTTGGTTTAGTGCCAGGCCACCTCCCAAGGGAGCCAGGCCACTTGTTTACCAGCTTGGCACAGCCAAACACATGTTCACACACTCGCCATCAAGAGCTGTAATCGCTCTCTTTTACCGCCATCACAGAACGGCCTCCTGCTGCAACAAATCACAGTGAAAGCATGAGAAACCAGACCTACACATTCTGAATTAACACCAAACCACACTGGCCACCCCAGCCCCAACAGACCAGCCCTCTTATCCCAGCACCTTCCCTCTCTATTTACCCCACCACCACCCCCCCCCCCCCCCCCCCCCCCCCCCCCCCCCCCCGTCCCTTATGAAAACTCCTTATCAGAGAGAGAATTCATGAAGAATATCCAGTACATCTGATACTGGAGATACTGGGAAGGGGCTGTTATGGTAAACCCTGACCAGGGTGTGAAGAACATTCATCAACAACACAGCAGGAGCTTCTCATAACACTGCTACACCTGCAATTGCCATTTTCATTTTCATTTTTTCTCACAAAAATGGAAGTAATGATAATTTGTGCCATGACAATAGGTGTGAAATGGCTTCAGGTGACCTCTGCCCCCCTGTGGTTTGTGTGATTACAAAACTCCAACAGATGTAAGCTACAATCTTGGTGAATAAACAATCTCAATTTTATTTCCTGGCAATGGGTGCAGATAAAGCTTGATAAAGAATACTTAATAGTGGTTTCTGAATATAGATGACCAGTTTACCCTTCAATTGTCATTAAACATGTGTATGAAGTCAGAAGATTTCTAAAAAAAAGTAAGAGGATTTAGAAAGGTTCCCAAGGGACAACACTTAACTAATCATGCTAAGCATACACACTGGGAGAGTGTTTTAGACACACCTTTCCACCAGTAACTTCAAATAGTATGGGGATCAAAGCTAACATTCATTCACTGACCTCAGGTTGATAATAAAGAAAAAGAGAGCAGGAATAGGTGGATGTCTAGTTGACACTAAGTGCGAGAACAGTAATCCATCATCATCCCCAAAATGGGTGGATGGTTGTCCAATTAAGTGTCAAACCTGTGGCTCCAATTAAGTAATTAAGACCCCATGATGGGAAAATGAGCAAGATAACTGCCTAATCAGACACTGATCCCCCACAGATTATAGGGGGGGAGGGGGAGGGGTAACGCTCATCTTCTGCAGGGTTGATACAAATACACATTTTAATCCCGGCTCTGTTCTTAATTAATTAAGCATTCCATATGTAGTTTTGCTTTTCATACATGGCACATCATATCTTAAAGATCCATTGCCTGATTTATCACACTTGTGTCCTGTACTCAAAAAGTACTTTACTGCAGTGGGTTCTGGGTAGACACAGAGGTGTTACACACCTGGCTAACTGACTGGTAATTGGTTTTAATATAAACCAGCAGGTTGTTCTCAACGGCCCCTTCGGAATTGCATTCCATTCCACTGATTAATATCTTTAATGGGTGTTTCACACAATGACAAATATCTTCCTTATTGGATGTTTCAAATGTGATTTTTTTTGCAGTGTGGTGAAGGTGTTTAGATTACACCGACCGGCTCTGGGGAACCAGCCACACGCACACAACGCGGTTTGGGCTCTATGATTGGATGACACCGGCGGGTTTGTTTGCGTTCAGCATTTCTGACTGGCCAGGGAATGAACAGCAGGGTCCTTTCACACTACTCTAGGTCTGTATCACAGGGCATCCTCCCGGACGCAGACTGAGGTGGACAGCTCTAGCCCTTCACAGAGCTGGCTTTCAGCTTGGGCCTTTGCCTTTTTCGAGCCTGTGAACCAATGGCCTCTGCTAGGTTACATAAAGGGCTCCAAAGAGCTATTTACAGTGCCTGACTCTATCCTCTATGGCTCAATTCACAGCCAAGTCCACGTTTAAGCCCTGAAGTTTCCTCTGTGTTCACATTAAATAAAGTAAAAAAGAACACAGAAATGTACAGTACTGATATATTGCCTTTCCATGCATTCCTTCCTATATCTCTAGAGGCAAATTTAACTCAAAACACGAATGTGTCATGGAAGAAAATAAATGACCACACTGTATATTTTGTATGTGCACACATGCGTGCATATACAGTAATAGAGAATATGGGCCTGTTTGTATAGTAACTGTAGCTATAGGACTGGGCACAGTTGAGTCTGGAGCAGGGCACAAATGTAAGTGCACGCACCAGCGTTCCTTCAGTCAGCTCTGGCCGTAAAGCACTGCTGAGTGAAGGTGAGACAGCAGCCCTTTAATGGAGATGTAATAGGTTCGGGCAGCAGGATAAATCACACTGCAGAACACCTGTCTCTGCTTATGTCTATATCCCAGGATATCCTGGGGGTGGGGGGTGAGCATGCACACACACGTTTTCACACACACACTTACTCACCCACATCCACACACACATCTACACTCAATCCCTCTCTCTCTCACACACACATACATGCAGACACACAGACACACGCACACATACACACACACATACACACAAATGTGCACACACACACACACACACACACACACACACATACACACACAGAGTAACCCTGTCTGTCAGCACCAACTGCAACTGCGAGAGTATGTCAACAGTGACTTCAAAGGTCAAAGGTCAACCCCCCTCATGCAGCTCCAGTCTGCAAAAACTGACTGATGCTTCAATGCTGTGTGCACACACACACACACACACACACACACGTGTACATGTGTGTACACACAACAATCACTGACATCTCACAGCCATCACATACACACACACACAACCACACACACTGGTCATTGAAAATACTGTGCACTTATTTTTGACTTACGTAATCATTAAGTGTCAATCAATGCTAAATTATGTCCGTCTCTTTGAATACTCCTTCGACTCTGTGTACTGACAGCTAAAAAAAAGTTAATGAACATACACCTAATCTGCTTCCTTAGAGCCACAGCTCACTAATTGTGCCAACACAGTCACACATGCAGCCATGAGCAGATCCAGTCTGTTTCAGATGGATGTCGGATGTTGGCCTACCAGAAATGTACAGTGACAAAGACAACAAAGCAAACTTGATGTGGCCAAGGTTGTCAGTGGTCCACAAAGGGTCGTGCCCACACATGGTCCACCCAGACAACGTTACATAAGCGCACAAACACAGAAGATACTCAGCGTGACACATCGATTGCGGGTTCCACATCACGGAGAGGTTTATTTGACACGTAAGCGCTGAGGGCTACAGTGCGCACAAGGGAAACCACCACATGATTGGATCAATGGGTGTTAGTTTGGGTCATGTGGCATGACACAGCCATGCTGTGACGAAAGGGCTATGCTCTGTCTCTTTAATTCATGCTGATGAGCCATCTTTAACCTATAGGATAAGCCAAGAGGCTAGTAAATCTTTGGGGGCCAGTTTGGTTCATGTACCACATCATGAAAGAGTCACATTCTGCCTTGGAGCAGAAGAACTGGTTGTTATCCACAAATCACTTCAGGTTCAGCCTCTTCCTCCAAAAAAGCAACATAGGTCAACGTTTACCCAACTCTTATCAATCTTTTTTTAAGCCACAAGTGTATGAATCAGTCTTTTAGAAGAGGTCTGCAAAATGTCGTTTAGTACTTGAAAGTGAACAACCCCCCCCAGGTCAGTTTTGTCGGACGCACTCAGCAGGTTCCACAACAGGCCAGCAGCCCCCATCAGGATCAACTGCATACTCTTGGCACTGTAAGTCCAACTGAGAGCTTCCTTTCTCACAGAGCTCCAGGGCACATCTGGAAAACCTGGGGTGTGACTTCAGTTATTTAGGGTGGATTCGGTGTGCTGTCATGCACCCTCATGCTGCCTGCTGGCAAGTGTGGCAAAGCCAACAAAGCCAACAAAATGGTGGATGAAGCTGGGACAGCTCCACAAGAGACAGCTCAGCGCAGGGATAGCATCTGGCTGGCAGACCCAAGCATTCCTAAATCACCTTCACAAAGGTCTGTTGGCATGGTTTTCTTCCTTGTTACATGCAGCTGAACTCTTTCCCTGGGGCTTATTTTCAAATATTGATTCCCTGATATTTTTTCAAGAAAACTCTCAGTTAAATTCCAGTTGCAATTATTAGTTTTTTGTTTGACCAGATCGACTAACAGAGCAGCAATTAGATATCCTCTAGTCTACCAGGAGTGACTGATAATTTTTTAGGGAACAGCACCACGTGCTTTACACTATTTCCTGTAATGACAAAACATTAATGACAGAACAGCCTGAGGTGTCCAAAGCTTATCACCAGGGTGAAGCTGTTTGCTCCCTCAGAGCCCTTAAATAAAAGACTGAATCTCACAGGACCCCAAGCCTGTGCTGTTCTCTTTAAGGCTCCAAATCAAACTGATTTTAACACAAGTGTGCACATTTTACCACTTCTTGTGCTGAAACTCACTGCTACTTTGCCTTATTAAACTTTCAGCAAGTCTGGGGGACTCCTGAGAGCACCTAAATACACTAACGACAGTTGGACGGGTTTTATCAACTGTGACTACAAACTGCAGTTTAACTCACTCACCCAATTAACAAAGGCATCGGCAGCTACCACAGTAACAATATTTCACCACCAGAGGTACCAGAGAGCAGAGAGACCAGAGGAGGAGTTGCAGCCATCATGAATAATGACTGTTTGGTGCTTTTAAAATTTTGCTTCTGAGGGCCCCCTTTCAGTGCTGGAAACCAGGGCAGACTGCGCGCGCTCTTGCAGAGAGTGAGTCAGCACGGGCTCTGTGGGGGGGTAAGTGGCATGAATCACACTGCTGTTGGACTGGCAGAGAGGGGAGGAGGATAAGGGGGCAGGGCTATGAGGGGGTGGAGCCCAGTCTGAGGAATGCTGCTAGTGTGTACCACAAAGGCCCCTGCTCACACATACAAACACACACACACACACACACACATCAGTCAGAGCAACTGCCTCTGGTCCTGATCACATGAGTGCAAGCACCCCATCTACATGATGCAGTGGCACTGCACGGGACACAGGGGGCGCTGTACTCCTATGAGACACAGTGGCTATTTCACCACACACCAGGCATCTCAGCGTTTCAAATCCCTTATAAATTAGTGTGTTAGGTTAAAATATGAAAGCCAAATGTCATTTTAATACAAATGACAAAAACACCAATTTCATATTTGTGAAGGTATGCATACATTCTGGAATACATGGTTAAAATGATATCTACTGCAAAGTATACTCTACAATGCATGCATGAAAATTCATACATGGAATGGACAAAAATTTAAATGTAACATGCAGCAGGCTGTGGTACCTTGACATCCTGTATAAAGTGTATTCCTCTGTTTTGGACTTCGTACTCTTCCTTACTGACAAACTCCTCCTGACTAACATTACTTTTTTAACTCATGTTTATGAGTGTCTCTACTCTCCTACAGAAGATAAGGATGAAAAGACAAGCATCTGATCGTCAGAATATCAGCGCTGCCTACTATACGTGCTGCATTCAAACAGCCACATCTGGTTGGCTGTGATGCAACACTGTGGGTGGGTGGTAGGTATATCCTACAGGTTTGAAAGCCTGCACAGGACATACTCAGCTGGCAGCTGGAGAGAGATCTGACTGAAATGTGCTTTAGCTGAGACTGAGATTCCCCTTTGGACATGTGTTGCCAGTACACCAAAACAGAAAAAAATTATTCAGCTTTGACTGCAATTACAGCAAATTTGTACCTCTAAAATAAGCCTACTTCATGCCAATTTAGAAACTCAACCTGAACTTTTATTACAAATAATGTTTTCAAAAAAAGGTCACACAGAAGGTGAAATGTGCACTTATATGTATGAAATAGACCCCCTTCATTATTCGAAGGAGAGGTATGCCACACTGCACTGAGGCTGATTCTGGGCCAAGTTTTTAAGCAGCAGAAAATACGACGTGTGGCAACACGTTGAGGTTAAACATCAAAGGCCGACATTTCCTTTAATCTGCTCGGCAACAACACTCATGGCACAGGCACACTCAGGACTGGTTGTTTTTTTCTCTCTCTGCTCTTTTTTCTCATTTTGACTAAATAACTCCTTCGAGCATCGGGCTGTGAGCATCTTGGAAAAATACTGTTCTTGTATGTTTGGGGTTTTTTTGCACCCCCAGTCAGAAACAGCACACACTTCAATTGCCTCCTTTTCTACCCTCTGCTAAACTGGCCTCTTTAGCCTCAGCGAGGGCAGAGACTGAGCCCCTGGTCCTCATGGGCTGGAGATGTTTCTGGATTCCACTCCACCCAAGATCCTCATTACGTAATTTGATCAATTATTGACACTAAACAAGTTCACAGTGACGGTGCGCAGAAAGTGCTTGGGATTTCACTAACGGGAGCGATATCAGGAGCAGGGGCTGCCTAACTACAAGTTTGAATAAAATTCTCCTTCACTGAGGTGTTTAACTGCATTTGAGATGCCTTTGTCCAGAGGCAACACACAAAGATTATACTAAGCATGCTGCTCATTTATGCAGCTGGACAGTGAAGGAAGCTGATCAGGTTAAATGGCTTGATTTAAATTAAGTGCTTTGATTACAGGGTCAACTTCAGTGCCCCACCCAGGAATCAGGCCTGAAACCTTGTAATTATCAGCCACCGTGTCTCATAGGATTACCAGCCCTGCTCCTTAACCAGCAGGACACACCGCTGCCTCCCAGGTCTATGTCTCACCTCCTCCGCTCGAGAGTCCCTACCTCCTGAGCTCCTCAGCACTGCAACAGTGAGAGAGAGAGAGAGAGAGAGAGAGAGAGAGAGAGAGGGGGGGGGGGGCACGGAGAGAAAGAGAGAGAGAGATGGAGAGAGAGAGAGATATGGAGTGAGACAGAAAGAGTGAGAGGAAGAGAGAGAGAGACAGACAGAGAGAGAGAGGGATACGGAGAGAAAGGGAGATGGAGGGAGAGAGATGGAGAGAGACAGAGAGAGATATGGAGGGAGACAGAGAGAGAGTGAGAGGGAGAGAGAGAGAAAGGGGGATGGAGAGAGACAGAGAGAGACAGAACAAAAGAAGACAGTAAGAAAGAGAGTGAGAGAGAAAGAAAGAGACATACTGTAGAAACAGAAAGAGAGAACAAGAGAAAGACAGAAAGAGAGAGAGAGAGAGGGAGAGAGAAAAGGAGAGATGCAGACAGATAGAGAAACAGTGAGAGAGACAGCGAGACTGCATAGCTGCAGGCCTCCTTTGATCTGTCGTCATCCCCCTTTGCCGTAGCAATGACCCACAAAAGCAACACACACACCAAAACGGGGTGAGGGGAGTGTCTGCAGCAGCCAGGCACAAAATGCCCGCCGTGGAAATGGGGGGGGGGGGGGGGGGGTTGGTGGATCATGGATCCGATTTCATGTCACGGCTGTGATATCCAGGGGTCCCCCATAGTGCTCAGCTTCCTGTTGGGGGGGGGTTACTGCACCTAGGACTGCCTACCATTACAGGGCCCCCAACATAGAAAGGAGTGAAATCCAATTCCGCCCAGAGCAGTAGTGACATATTATGTAAATAACACAATGGGTGGAGCCACCATATAGAGCTGGGTCATACGAATCAACCAAAAGTCTTTTTATCACGGCAGCAAAGCACTGTGGCCTCACCTCAGACAAGACAGTCACTGATAGCCCGGATAGCCTCACACATGGATCACTAGTGCTGCTTGACTGGAGTCAGGGCTTGGTCACTTGAATCTATTCTTACCAATGTCAACAAGCTGCTGGTTATAAAGCATCTCTATAGGGGGAGCATCTCTTGGACCATGCATCTCCAAGTCCAGGAGTAGACACTGTAGCCTTCATAAATGCCCTGAGCCAGGGAGACAAGTACAGCTTTCTTCTTTTTTAGCACGTTATCCATGTATCCACTAAGACATTTCACTGAATTCTTCAAGCAAAACAGCAATGTCTTATTCATGACCCATACACTTCCAGCTACAAACCCAGCCCCTTAGCTACTACTCCACACAGCCACCATCCAACACAAACCACTTTGCCAGATCTGATCCACCAAATCCTTACCAAACCTCATCAACCCCACCATGGAATATCTGCTTCAATCCACAGTGAAGACACATTCAAGAACATTTGCCTAAGAAATACAGCACCAGGGATGTGATCACTGGCTGTCTTGGTACCTATACGGTGGAACAAGCCTCTTGTTTTGCTCAGAACAGCTGAAACACTGGCCATCTTGCTTTGCACACTGAAGACCCCCCTCTTCAGCTTACATCTTAACCCCCCCCTACCCAATCATGATCTTTTGTCCCTCCTATGTGTAATTATATGAAGTTATGACTTTTATGGCATTGGATATGTGGAGGTTTACTTGCATGCATGTGGTATGTGGTATACTTGTAATGGTATAGTCATTAAGTTGTACATATTGCTTTGCACTTACATGCCAATCAAGGCACATATTTGTGATCTTAGCACTGTGTCTGGCACTGGCTGGTGCTCCTTCAAGTGTGGTCAGTGGTGTCCTGTTTGTGCAACTTTTCATACCACTTTATTAGATGTATTAGATGGATAAGAGCATCTGCTAAATAATAATAAAATTTAGTAGAGTAATGATCCATGTGCAAGCACTTGTCTGAAACCACTCACAAAAGTCAAACTCAATCACACACCTCCACACACCACACTTCCATTGAATACAATATAATTATGACCATTTTATGACATAACAAAAATGTGGAGGATGAAGATGAATTGCTCATTATGAGGACAACCTTCACCTGTCCCCACAAAACTTTAATTAAACGTGTGTAAGGATCCTTAACATTCAATTTACAACTTTATTGATGATTGAGCTGATCAATGGCATCTAAATCAGGTAATTGTAAATATTTCATTGACTGTGTCTGTCAGACAACCATTAGTTAACTAGCCACACCCTACTTGAAGGCATATTAAATACAGGCATGTGGCCAGAGAGCAGGAGTAGTTTGTTAACTGATTTTTTTTTTTAATAAATTATTGTTTTTTAGTAAGTTTTTGCTTTCAGTTTGTTTCTTGTGAGAAGTGTTAGCCTGCTGCTCCACACTCACCAAATATACATATAGAACATGGTTCAAAAAGTGATGTTGATACAGATTAAGGCAGAGGTGCTAAATATTGTATTGAACTTTCAGCGGGGCAATTTTCATTGCATTTGAGCAGCACTGTGAAACTGCAAGTGAACAGTTGTCTACATTAGAACAATCCTGCACAGCAGTCAGTAACATCACAGTAGCTACATTAGGTTTGATGTCCAGGGGGATTGCATGCAATCTTTTATGCGCAGAGCTGTTCAGGTCACCCAGGGTAAGAGTGTCTGCTGCATGAATAAATCATTTTATAATTGTAATAAATAATGTAATGACACTACCGGTCAAAAGTTTTAGAACACTCCCCATTTCTGTAAGGGAAAGACCTACACTTTTAAGGGTTATAATGGTCTGTCTGTCTTCCTTTGTTAATTGCATTTTTCTCACCATTATGATAAGCAATATACTACTTCCTGCAGTGCAATATTGTCCAAAAAATGCCTCAGAAGGTGTAGTAACACAGTCTGGTCTAACACTGCTTTTATACAGACAGAGAGTTTGTAAGTAATCAACAAAAGTCGGGACACCTGTATAAATTGTTTGCATCAACTTTCAAGGCTTAATTTACTTCCATTGCTGCAGAAAAGGTGTTAGTTGTTAACCCATTACTTGTTCCCTGAAAAAAGATTTTTTTATAACGCTGAAATTTACATTATTTTTCGGTTTTTGGTAACCTAAACTTTTTTTAACTTCTGGCAATTTACCGCTTCCTTTTGTTCCATTTCAGGTCATTCACTGGACTTACTGCTTAAATTTCAATAAATTGGAAAAATGGAGGTTTTCTAAAACTTTTGACCAGTAGTTTATATCCAGCATATATTAGCATTTTGCCAGTCTTCCAAGCTCATTATGTCAACAGCAGAAGATTACTACCATCTGAACCACAAAAGTGGGCTGGAACTACCAGGTACTGTCCACCACTGACTTATTTCAATCAATAAAATCACTCTGCTCTTCACAGCAGATCACTGTGATCGGTCCTAAAATGACAGCTCTGCAGATTCTTAAGTTCATGAAGCCTCACTCTGTCATCACTAGTCAGGCGGTCCTGCCAGTTCCAAAGAGAGAATTAAATGTGGCCAGTACAAGCTGCCCGTGTAATTGGCCTTAGGCATGGAAGCAAGCCTGGACATTCTTATTGATCCTGTCTGTTGCCCCCGGTTCAGTTCAAAGTCACTGCAAAAATGTTTCTGCAGTAACGACAATCCTGTTCTGTCATAAGCTTTCCCATCCTTGGCATTTTGCTTGGCAAGTCTTATGCTGCACACTCCCACCATATATCCATGTGATGTGAATGTTTTCAAATGAACGCCAAAGAAAAAATCAAATACTCACGTATACACAATCGATAGGAAAAAAATCTGTCTCCTCACAGAGCCATTTCAAGATCTTACCACAGAAATTTAAACAAATTTATGGAAGATGTGCAACCTAACTATAACAAAAACGCTAATTTTACTCTTTCAGACATAAATTTCTAGGTTAAATTACAACAGCCTTATAAAACACCCAAGAGTTCTGTACACGTTTCTGCTAAAGCCAGTTAATGTGGCTTTCCCGGGGAGAATTAGCCTATTTCATATTTTAAACATTTCTAAACCACACCCTTACACCAATAAACAGTCTTCTCAGAGCAGGTAGCAAAGGGAGGCATTTACATGTAAAACTCATTAGCTACTTGTAGTGTGGCTGGCGTTAAAATGCAACCAATTACCACACGCACAGCTACTCAGCCCTGACCCAGTATGAGAAAACATTTAGCCAATCAGCAAATCAGACCAATACGATTCAGGGGTGGTTTACGTTGGCATGCATAGGTTCCTTATTTGTCTAATCCCGCATAACATTTTCGACTGTTACAGTGACACATAACTGTAAAAATTCCTATGTGTTAATATGTGTGCAGTATCTTTAAAGTTTGCTAGGGTGTCCATGTTTCGGGCAACTACCGTCAAAGACAGCGGGCTAAATGTTGTAGAGACAAGCATTAAAACACGGCCAGCAGCAGTCACATGGAGAGTGAGTGGTGAATTGCTTACACAAGATGCACAGCATCATGTATAATTAAGGCTTAGTTACTTGTGCGCCTCACCGTTAAAAGAGGTAAATGCTTTATGCTGTAAACGCATCGCTCATTAAGGTAGTAGGCTAGCTATGTGCATTGCCATCGATTCACTGATTTGACAGACCGCTCGCTCCCAGTAAAGAAAAAAATGCATCAAAATCTGTCATTAAAATAATAAGAAGAAAACAGTCAACGTCCTCTCTTTAACATACAGCCCCTGTATAACGGTATTAAAAATCTTGTGATCTTTAAGTGCTTAAATGACAGACAGTTACAGTAGTCTTACCGGCTGCTGTTTCTGCCAAACGGCCCCCTTTTCAACTGGAGGCTGATGATGTTGCCTCCGCAGCCCGTTTTTCGGATACCCTCTGTCGGCTTTGAGGAAACCTATCCTGTCTCTCTTTTCTCTGCTATTGGAACCGACGTTCCCCCTCTCCTCTCCCGTGTCTAGGCTGCTGAAGTTCCACACGATGAGCGTTTGCACCAGCAAGACGGTGAGCGCCGCTATCAAGGCGGACCGTGAGCGGCGAGCCAGCTTGCGGGCGCACGGACCGCCAACCATCTTTCACACTGCAGCTGCGAAGAGCCACTGTCGAGTCTCTACATTTGGCTTGGTGGCTCTGCGATAGGAGTGTGTCGTTGAGAGGGGTGGCTGCTGAGAGCTCGCAGAAACCACAGCAGAGCAGGAGCGAGTAGGGTACAGAGCCCCCCTGTGGTGACGCTCGGAAAAGCTGAGGATGACTCCTGTAAACTGTAACGCCACAAACCTCTAATCAACGCACCTGACCCAATATGATGGATTATCGCATTTCGTAAATTGCAATTTAAAAATAATATGTAGTTCTACTCTTAAACGTTAAATGTTGGGAATTTAAAAGTCGAAGACCTTCTCCAACGTGTCATCTTGACGTCCTGTTAGACAAACCAAAATTATTGCGCAGTACCAAACAGCACAGTTCAGTAGACCTAGTGCAATGAACAAAGCTGTCAAACTGAACCAAATTTATTTTCAGTTCTGGCTGGTTTAAATTGTGTTCTCAGACATACTCCAGGCCACTTTACTCTTGCCTTCCGCGTCTGGACGGAACGATATCTGTGACCCCCCTTCCTACCCCTATTCCGTAGACGTATTTGTCAACCTTGAAACTGAAACCTGTTTGCTCTTGACCCAATTTGCTCCTCTTGTTACTTCTTTTGGCAATTAAAATGTTCTGAATCTCCAGCCTCTTTAAACGTCTGTCATTGATCGGCTCCATCAGTGCCGCTATCTTTCAGCGCGAGCCAGACTTCTCCTCACGCAAATGATAGCTAAACCTGACATCATTGTTGTATTTACACATATTTTTGCATATAATCTTTAGTTTCCGTAATTAATGTCGCAAGACATCCTGATACTGTACACTTTCATATTCAAACTAAAACGCAACGATTGACTCTGGGGTTTTGCCAAATGCATTTTGAATTTCATCTTTTGGCACAAATTGTATTTCTTTTCGATCAGTTTAAACAACTTGTGTAACAAAATACAGACCCAGAAACTCTACACGCTTTCGACATAAAATATTAACAGAGGCCAGTCTGCTTCATTTGTTTATTGCCTGCACAAGGCACATGTGCATTACTGGACCAAGAGTAAGAGCTGCATGAAAGAAACACTCCCCAGTATTCTGGTTTGGTCAGCGCTTTGGGGAGGTTAGTTGAGGGAATTTCGCAACTTGTTAGCGAATGGAAAGTACTGTGAGAAAGCGAACTTCAGTAATAATCAGAGTAAAATAATAACGATAATATAAAAAAGAATTCGCATGTTTCTAGTGTATATCGAGGGAGCTAATCCAAATGGAAATTTAGCAGGCTTTGTAAGCATCACAAACAAATCTACTGTTGACAAGGCAGAACACTGTAAAAGACAACGTAATGGTAACATTAAAACGACAGACTTTTAGTTTTCAAAATACTTCCTGCAAGACATCTTCGACGTTCCGGATGTCTGCAATGTTTGTTGATTTGGGTTTAAAAAAAAACATAAACTTTTTTCTGGTGCGTGAATGAAGCTTTTAATCAAAACTCAACAAAGTTTTGAATTCCGCGCAGAGGACGGCTGTATTAGATTAGTGTGGGTCAGCGGCACAGATGACAATGCTTTCTAGTTCATTTGACAAGCCTTCCTGTGGTGTGTAGTGTGTTGAATGCTGTTTGGGCGCAGCAGGGGTGATTTCATAAAGACGCCTTGGTTTACAAAATGCTCCGCAAGGGACTGTTCGGGAACCGAGGGCCCTCGCTTTTTCGGAAAACCTCTATGTTTTTTTTTTAATCGCTGCGCGGGCCCGATTCAGAAAAGTTTCACGCCGCTTCATATTAGACATTACTGCAGTTAGTAAGGCGATATCCCGGCTGACAAACACAGCGGCTTATTCTCTTCCATCCTCCGGGGCCGGCTTTAAGGCTTGCCTGTCCGGAATATTTTGTACAGAGGACATTGCTCTATTTAAATTACATTCTAAGACATTCTAAAGACATTTACATACAGTTTACGTGCACATGTATGTATTGTATGTGACACAGAAGTAGTTCTAGCGACAGTAGTAACAAGTAACATGCTCTAGTCAGACTTATGTAATGCTATGCTTAATTATAGTTAGGAATGAATTAATCTACCACTTATGTATTCAACAAAGAATGAAAATGGAAATCTTGCTATCTGAGCTTAATAAATACTGTACCTCATGAGGCCGACTTCATTATCATCAGCAAATTTGTGACGGCCTGCTACCACTGAGAGTGACAGTTATGCTTGCTTCCAATAATGCAGAATGCTCCAATCAAAAGATTCTATCCACTAAAGCAAAACATCATGATTGACTCAAATCAGGGAGTCATTAATAGGATGTGGTAGCTCCACCCATCAAAAGTTTACAGTGCCTCTATCGCTTATGAACATCCGCTACGAAAGGTGACATCACCTGCCAGGGCCATGACGAGTATGAACTGCTCTCGTGAGGCCTTCATTTCAATTTGAGTTCA
The DNA here is from genome assembly GCF_013368585.1 of Megalops cyprinoides. Taxonomy (NCBI): domain Eukaryota; kingdom Metazoa; phylum Chordata; class Actinopteri; order Elopiformes; family Megalopidae; genus Megalops; species Megalops cyprinoides. The sequence goes on from NC_050601.1 coordinate 26,036,114, forward strand.
AGCTAATTGCATCTCCTTGTATGTCACAGTAGAGGAAAGTTTAGAGAAGAATTTGTATTCAGTTACCAAGTGATAGCCTATTTACTAACCATATTCTAACAGCATATACAGGTCCTAATTATTCCCCCAGCATGCCTTGCACACAGATGTCCTGAGTAGCCCTCAGCAGTAGCTCATCTCTTAGAGTGTAATGAAGCTAATGAATATACAGTAGGTGAATGTAATTGAATATGTTCCTCCAAGCAAGCCTGATGACACATAAGGACCAGAACTGTTGCAGGACTCACAGAGGAGCGCCTCTGTTGTGGATTTCAGTTTTCGGGGGTAAGATTTATATGTACTTTAATTCCTTTTTGGGCAAACTACACACTCTGTTCATGAGGGGTGTTACATTAGTGCATTTAATTATTACATCACATTGTTGCATTGCATTTAGTCATTTAATCTGAGTTTAATTACCAGATAGTTTAACGTGTAAACATGTTCATGAGTCTGTACATTTTTTTTTAGAAAGTATGACCTAAATCCTGTCAATGTGATTACTTCCATGGAGCTAACATACATGCTGTTTTGTCATTTTAAACACCCCACTATTTTAGAAGTTAAATTTGATACCAAATGTGAGGTGCTCTGCAGTAATTTACATTTTAATGAGTACTATAATTAATGAAGTTTGATCAATTGATTGACTTGAGTCTTAATTTATTTCTGACACCCATTGATTCAGGAAAGATTCCTAGATAAGTTAAAGTTAATTAAGATAAGTAATCAGGAAGCAGCACTCGGTGTTACTGGCGATATTTCAGGTGAAGTTATGCTCTCATATCACTTTGTCCTCAGCACTGGCCCCATTAAACACAAAGCAGCCTTGCTGCCATTGTTTGTCACTGTTCAGAGCTGTGCACTAAGATCCAACAATCAGACTGAACAAGAGAGCTCACCTTGCCTGCCAGTGTTGGTTCTGTGTTGTGCTGCGATAAAACACTGTTCACCAGTTGAATCCTCTGTTTTGGATAACAGACTCCATTATGGGGGCCATGTGGGGGTAAATGGTGACAGGTTTGGACAGAATTTTTTAGATACTGTTTAGATATTTTTGCTGGTATTATTATTATTGTTAAGCAGATGTTCTTAACCACAGCATCTTATGCTACGTGCACTTCCAAATATTCTCCATTTATACAGCTGCATATTCTACCTCAGTAATTTGAGACGAATCCGGTGCTACAGGATGTGATGGCACTGCTCTGGGTTGGAGTGGATCTGGGCAACCTTCAGGTCACAAGCAAAGCTCCACAGCCATGATACCACACAGCTGCCTCACTGCACTAGGCCACAGGCTGTAGGGGGTGGGGGGCCCCAAGGGCAAATATCCCCTCAAGTTTCTCCAAAAATGGAGGGCAGACTTACACCCATTCAAGTTCACCTCAATTGTAGTCTACATGGAAGCAGGTAGTACAATCCCACACTTCAACGTGGGCAGCAGTTTAGTGGTAAGGAGTACGGCCTTAAACTCAAACAGCGCTGGGGCAATTCTCAGGGCGGCCATTGTGTGCAAGCTACTTAACCTGAATTGCCTCAAGAAACTCCCCAGCCGTATAAACAGAGAAGGTAAAAATGAAAAGCTCTGGATAAGAGCATCCACCAAACAAATGTAAGGTAATGTAACAATCCAATCAGAGTGTTGATACAAGAACTGAGGAGTGAATTCTATTTTTTTTTAAATAAATAAATAAAATAAAAGCTTACTTTGCAACTACCATTTAACATTTCCACCTTGAAATTGATTTACAGTGTTCTGGAAATAGTCAGCCGCTGTGGTGTTTGACAATGAACCCCAGGGAAAGTGTTTAGACAAACATACTCTACGAAGCAAATACACAGTGTACTTTCCCAGGGTTTTATTTTTTCACATATTATTCACCATTGGTGACCTTTGAGTGATTTTTTTTCCAGGAGACAGCTTTTCTGTCACATCCCCTCAAGTCCTTGAGTGAAAGTGACAATACCAGCCCCCCCGCACATAAAACTGTGTTGACAGCACTGCTGTTTCTGCTCATGGCAGCAAAAAGAAACAGAACTTCCTCAGTGGTATAAGAAAGAGAACTTCTGATTTTTTCTGAAATGTTCCTTTGCTCCTTATGTAACAGTCACCACTCAGCCTAACCAGGGTTAATAACAGACCTTCCCCTGCATCCCCCTACAAAACACCCCCATCCTCCCAAATACTGAAACAACCCATTCTTCTCTCTATAAGCCCTACTTCAAACAGCAGAACCAATAGCAGTAGAAATATGTCAAACACACATTGTTGCTGACAATAACGTTAGCACTAAAAGAGTGGAAAGCAGGCCTCAGTACCTGCTGTCTGAAGGAATATGTGGAGTAGTAGGGTTCCACATCACAGTGGGGACGCTGGGCCCAGGGCCTACCCGGGCGACCTTTCTCTGTGCTCGCCGTGATGACGCCACCCTCGTACAAGTTTTTCCTCATTAGTGCTTACAGTCAAGTTTAAAAGAAATGGTGTGTTGCTGTGTGACACGTGTGGGGACTCAGACGAAGTCAGACATGTGTGTGAATGTACTATGTACACCATCATACACAAACGTAGTTTGCATGACAACAAGGACATGGCTTCTGTTCAATGTCACTTAAGCGCTACGATTACCGGTAGAGTTTCTTTGAAATCTAAGCCGTAAAACCAAGAACAACAAAAAAGAGAAAGTTAGCAGAGTACCAGCTGACAGATTCTGCCCTGCCATCTCCTCTAGGGGTGGGTGTAACACTTAAGTCATTAGATTTTGTAGTGATCATGGAATTAAAGTCATAGTGTGTTCCATAATGGCCCTCTAAGAGACCAATATCAACATTTATCTCACTCTGTTTTTATTATTATTTGTTTTCTCTATTCAAGGTAACAGCAGTGTAATACACATACAGTGTAATACACATATATATGTATATATATGTATATTACACTGTACAACATGTGAATCCTGTTATGTAATTAGAAAAAGGTGTTTCTATCTTACATATAGTTTATGTAAGATAGAAATTGGATTGGAGCCTTTCATCATTTCCTGGCTGGCCTGCTCCCTTCAAAGAGGCTCAGTCCGTGCAAGAGAAGAGACCACTTGTTGCTCCCACACATATATGTGTGTGTGTGTGTGTGTGTGTGTGTGTGTGTGTGTGTGTGTGTGTGTGTTTAAATACAGTTTAGCATTCATATATTCATATTCATGCATTCAGCAACATATACATGTTGCACTGTACATAGCAACATGGTTATATCATGGGGTTCAAATGGCTCCAAACAGCGTAAACAAGCATTGTGTGCATATAATTACATGCATGAGGGTGGTCACACATTTCTGAACATATATAATCTATATTCTTTCACAAAGGAATTTTTAAATGTTTTTTGCAACCACAGCCTCATCGCCCCGCTTCACGGAGCCCGTGACCGACCCTCGTTAAATGCACAAAAATGGAAGCGTGGAACATAGTGTGGGGTTCGAGGGGAGGGAAGGGGGGGTCTGGGACAAAGCCACTTTGTCAGCCAAGTACGCACTTCAACAAAGCAGATTAGACCAATTAAGAAACCATGAACTATCTCTGCTGATGACTCTCAAAGGCCTCTAGGGGCAGTAATTATGCATGCTTTTTATCTCATGGTGCTTCTTGTCTTCACATTATGAACATGTTGGAGCCACATTGTTTATGCATTTATTTTTTTGTAAGCAATTTATTTCACTTTCTGTTGTCATGTTCAATTTTTTTGTCTTCAAAACCAGTCATCAGATTTCTTCAGTTGACCATCATATTCATGTCTCTGGCCTCCACACCAAGAGGTGGCAGTGTCTGAGAACATTTCAGGTGTCCGTGGAGCTGGCTGTGGGGCTGTTGACCCGTGCCAGCAATGGACACTATGCTGTGGTGGCACATTAGCAAAATTCAGGGGAGACAGAGAGCTCTGTTTAAATGTGTTATTTATTGTGAACCTTTTTTGTTGATTATTTTTCATAATTAACAAGCTTGCCAGTTTAAGTATGAATTCTCTTTCAGCAGCTGATTCCTGTCTATGTAATTGTGTCTAATGGAGTAGAATTACAGTACCTTTCTGGGAAATCTATTGCAGATACCATCAAGGGGAAGAATAATGAATCAACTGCTAATGAGAGATTGTGATTCAAACTGCCATATTGTTAATGTGCCTGTATGCTTGTTACTTATGCAAAACATCAAGAACAGCTCCTGAGAAACTTTGAAATAAGGGTAAACCCTCTCCCATTTCTGTAGCTTGCCGGCAGTAGCTTGCACCATGCTGCTGGAGCACGCAGGGGACACCTCTGCGTTCTCTAGGGGTGACAGCTTGTCACCACAGCATGTTACACTTAGTGTGTGCATGGGTAAAATTCAAGAAAAATGGCAACCCTTTGGGGTTAATTGCCTCCCAGTTATTGCCTCTTGAGTAGGCTAGAACAGCTGGTGGATGAGGTAGAAATGGATTGAGAAAATGTTGCCTCAGTGCTGGTAAGTTTTTACATTGTGGACAGGAGTCCCAGATGGGCCATTTGCTGCTGAGCACTTGTGGAAGGTACAATACTTTACCTCAGTTGCATCAATATAAATGACTAATCATAAATGGTATAATAAATAATGCAATATATGCATATATGCACTAAGATGTAGGTAGCCAAGGTACATAACCTTGATAGTGGCAGTAAAGAATATAACTACATAAACGGAGTTCTGAACGTTCAGCAGTGCATAACTGTATAATGCCTCGGATAAGTGGGTCTGCTAAGAAAGTACACGATGTAGTAAAGTTTTGGCCGTGCTCAGCCCTCAGTCTTTAAACCCAGCAGGACTGAGGCACTTGTGCGTTTTCCCTTTTGGCAGGATGGCGGCAACTGCCACTGGAAGGGGTCCAGGCACGGTGTGCCCTCACGGCGGAAAGACCTCCGGTTCGCTTCCTGCCATTGCCGTGCTGTGTATGGGGGAGGTGGGATAAGTTTACCAGGTGGAAGTAATTACACTTTTTATTAGGCCATGTTGTTTGGGAGGAAAAAAAACCAGATCGATGCCCTCAGTAAAAGCTGGCTCCATCCAGCAACGAGACTTCTTTGTAGACGAGTCAATAACTGTCTCCTTATGGCCATGGACAGGATTGCTGTATACAGACCCACTGTGTTGTGGATGGTAATGAAGGAGTAGGGAAGGCCATCTGGCAGTCAATGTCTCCTACACTCCCACTCCTTCCCACCACTTAGTAGTTATGTATGTTCCTGTACACACTCCACAGCTCCAGGTGCATCCACTTTATCTACAAATCACAGATCAGTGCCATTTTTCTTTGAAGTCAGTGTCTGTGTGGCAATGGATAGAGGCTGCAGGTGCTGGCCAGTGAGGAGGAAGAGCCACTGGCCAATCATGATTTAAATGAGAGTTTGATGGACAGGCATTCCCGTGATGATTGCTTCCATGGTGTTCATCACACAATGTTTAATTTGAAAGAAACAAACTTCACAAACAGAATTTTATACCCATGCAGTTAAAATTGTCAGGTAAAGGTAAAAAAGGATTTCCCAAACAAACCAGATAAAGGCAAATGAGAAAGCACTGCTGCTCACATTGCGTGACACACCAGGGATTTCAAGAGGAGGTTGAATTCCTGTGGACAAAGATTCATGTGGAATACAGTATGTGGACAAAAACAGAGAAACAAAAAATTATGCATGGGTTCTGCCATTGTCTGGATCAACAATTCAAATTAGAAAGGAGTTGCGGGGGGACAAAATGCGAGAGGTGAGAAGGATGACACCTGTATAGGAAACCCTTTGTGTGATAGAGCAGAGCCATATAGTGTAGGCTTCTCTTCCCGCTGTACAGATTCATTGACATGCATGGACTCCATGTAGTTTGTATATCCAACTCTGCTTTGTCCTCTGGGCTCAGCTCTCTCTGACTGGCTCAGTTAGCTTCCTCTCCTTGTTTTCACATTTTTTGGGTTGTTGTTGCTTGGGACCGTGTGTTTACCTCCTCTCCGAGGGGAGGCATTTTGGCATAGATATGTTTACAGGAGACTCCATCCTTGTTGTAGCCTAGTGAAGAGCGCTGACTGATGCAATGTGAGGGGAACCAACCACTCCAGCTTTCAGGAGAGGGGTTTACCAGCAGCAGCTTTTACCCCAAACTCCATCAAAACAAGTGCCTCCGTGCCACACCAGCACCCCCCTCACATATCACCACGAATATCACCATATTCACACAAAGACATTTCTGTTTGAGTGGGTAGAAACATTTCTGACTACATTCAATCAGCAAATTGAGTTTACATTTATTTATGTAATACATTAGCTTTTATGTGCACCAGTGCCATAAACTACATTGTATAAAGTATACAATACACAAATGGTGTAACATGTACATAGATATTAAAAACTCCATGTGAAAGTAACATTAATAGAGACAGACAGTAGATTAGCATGTAGTAAAGATATAAATATTACAAATATCTTTTCAGTGTTACAGAAAGACTAGGGCTTGCCGCACAGGTGCAAAGAATTAGGAGGACATTATTTAGGACCTGTGGTTCGATGGAACATCACCTAACATGACAGCTTAATGGCATCCATCAGGATCCTCACATCAGATGAAAATTATTATCCACTTGGGTGAAAACGACAGACACAAGAAAGATTCCATTTTAAAGATATCTTATGCTTAGCAATTCTGAGCAAATATACAGATTTCAAGCATTCATTCAACAAAATAGTTGCCAAACACAAACACCAGTAATTATAGTACTGGGATATCTGATTATCCTTCAATCACCCACATGTTCTAGAAACACCTTTCTTCCAATTAGGCTACTATGTTTTGTTTAGTTGTTAAAGTACTGTGAGAGAAGGTGGAAAATGAATGAAATGGGATGTTGTAACATAGAAGAACATCCTTATGGTTACACACACATGCATAAGAAAAATGTTAACAACTTTCAAATAACATAACATCTTTGAAACCAAAACATCTTTTTCTGTGTGTGTGGCGGGGGGCTTGTCTCTGTGCGTGCGTGTGTGACACAAACAGTGCATGTTATCGTTTCAAAACTATTTTAAAATTTACATCAAACGTGTAATGGCAATTAGATTTGGTCAAAAAATGTCAACGGTCAAACGCAAATCTGAATGACTCACTTTGTCTCCCTCCCTCTCCCTAACTCTCTCTCTCTCTCACCTGCGGAACAGATGGCGCTGCGGGCTGTTTCGCGTTTCACGTCACCTCCCGCGCGCGTGTGGGGGACGACCAGCGCGGAGCTGGAACCGTCTGCGTGATCTGCGCGATTCTGGCGGACACAGACAGCCCTGTTGTCGCTGAGCAGCCAGAGCACCGAGGAACGGGAAGCTGAATGACACCGGAGCCCACGGGGCGGTTGGGGTTGGGAGGGGGTGGAGGGAAACGCGGCGCCTCTCTCATCTGGAAGAACTTAACGATGACGCTTTTCAATTGTTCCAAAATTTAAAAAAATAAAAAACGAGAAAAGACCGAATTGTTTCTGATCACCGAGCCACATTGCTCGATACTTGTAGATATCATTATCGTTTATTTGCTTGGCAGACGCGCTCGCCCAAAACAATTTACAAGGCCCCCTAGGCTGAGATACATCATCCGGTAAATGCATGTGGCTGGAACATCACGAGAAAAGATCAATCAGCAACACAGTGATTGAGCATAAATCTAACACAGTGCTGAAACAATAATAATCGGGTACCACTTTACATTAATTGGCCATTACCAGTGTGTATGTACGTTGTACTTATGAGAGACTCGCCGCATATCCACACCATGCAACACTCCAGTCACTGACTGTGTGGCGGCTTGCCAGTAGCCACTCTTTCACATCGATTTTACTCATTTCACACCTTCGTAGGATTATAGCATAAACCTGCATTTTATTCTCCTTCCTATTCAATTATTACATCGCTGCATCTGCATTGATATGAATAAGAGCCGTATGATGTATGCATTCTGTACCTACCATGTAGGTACACAACAGTGTCAAAGAAGGTATGATTTAAATATGCAGGTGTTAGGGCCATTTATTGTAATGCAGGTACCCATAATTATTTTAGCAGTATATATATACAGTGCCTAGCAGCGAACCTGAGAGGGAACGTACCCACATAATCCTAACATAATAACAGAGTCTAGTAACAATGTACTGCATACAGCTATATTCTTATATAATAGGACTCACATGGCATCAAACAATGTAGTACAGACTTGTGGGACTCTTATTAAATATGCACTGCATGATGCCTGCACTCGTCCTGCCAATCAGAGCCCTCTGTCAATCCATAAACCTCACTTTCTGACTGTGAGCAGCGTAAAAAATGACAGAACAAGGTTGAGAATCACTATGCCCCCAGTGAGAGAATGTGTATTACCAATGAAAGTGACGGTATATTCTTGCCCCTTTAATGAACGATTTTCCCCCCTTTGATTGTGGTGTAGTTACAGGTACTAGTACAGGTTCTATATACTACTATAGATGTACACTGCATTCAGTATGCATCATTGATTTTAATTCAGACAGACTCGCACATATCCGCACCTCAGATGCACTGTATTTTTAATTTATGAACACAGAGTATGAATTCTTTAATATCCAGACACACCCCCTCTCTGTGGTTCACCCCCTGCATTTGTTATGGTTTTCCCAGAGGCACTGAAAATATTCTTGTATATTGCAAAAGAAAAGCTGAAATGCTGGAACTGAGCCATTTTCCTTTCCCAGTTTCAGGCTGAGACTGAAAGCTGTTTTTGTGAGGGATATGTGTTTTGGATAACAATTTTCACACACTTATGATGAAGAGGATACGCATGAAAATTCCAAACAGGAGCCTGCCTGGCAACTTAGAGAGGAGTAAGGAGAAAGTGCCTTACAGAAATGTTGTAGTTTCAAATTGATTGTACTTTGAATAATTATAACGAGGCCTCAGTGACTATGGTGTGAACCTGAAGAAGGGTAGTTCTAAAGACATAGGAGGTGGAGTCTAGAGCAGCAGGTAGGGTGGGTATTATATTAGGAGGGGGTGTTAAAGCAGGGGCAAGTAAGTATTATATTAGTGGGAGGAGGTATAGCGAGGGCAGGGTAAGGGTCAGAGCAAGGCGTGGAGAAGGAAAGAGGGGAAGGTATCGGGGGCAGAGGTCTCTTCCCACGATACCTTGCTGCAATATAACTGTCTGGGCTGCAATATAAGTGTAGAGGGGATATCTTATGTGTTTGGAGGCACAGAGACACAATTTGCTATCTTCTATCCACACACACACACATACACACACACACACACACAGGTTGTGCCTGATGAGAGAGGCTGCGTGCACATCCTGCCTACTGAGCAGTGCAGTGGAAATTGGGACAGGCAGTGGTGTTCGGGGGAGTGGGGGGCAGGGGGTACAAGCTTCAGCAAGAGCCACTCTGTACTGACTCATCATGCCTCATTCTCCTCCAAAACTGCCTCCAGCTGTCTCTGATCCCTCATGGAAAAGGGACGCACTTTAAGACAGGGTGAAATAGGAGTTTCCAAACAATGAGGAACTCGTATTTCAATGTATGCGCATAATATACCTCAAGTGTCAATATTGATGCTGCTTTTTTGCTATGGTGTTGAGGCCCTGTTAAGTTCTCTGAAAAAGGATGTCTGCTAATAAAATATGAAAAATAATGAGGAGAATAATATCCCCACTCAGGGTTTTGTCCATAAGCCCACTGTTCACAATAAGATCCTGTCCCGTGGATTTCAGGGGATATAGAGAGATCTGTTTTCACATACCAAAGCTTTCCTCCTTAAGACTCTGGACTGTTGAGTTATCCTCACCCAACCAGGTGAACAGGTAAAAGGAGATCAAGGTGAAGGTGTGGCAAACGGGCAAACAGAGGACCCCTGATCAAAGACGGATGTGCCCTGTGATGTATACTGAGGCACAGGGCCACTTGCTAAACACCTGCTTAGAATCGGAGAGGGAGACAATGTGGTCCACCAGTGTTCCAGTGGAAGCGTGCAGTGAGGCCGTTCTGACTCTGACTGGATCTGGGTGAATGTGCAGTGAGTAAAGGCTGCAATAATACCTCTCAGTGTTTTTTCCAAAAAGACGCCCGGGATTGAGGAAAATGGAACTCCTGCTGTTTTATAATGAGGGTGTCTGCCTTAACCCCAGGAGCTTGTGAGTTAAATCCCCAGTGCAGTCATAGCAAAGCATTTAACAGTGGTGCTCACAGCCTCTCTCTGATTCTATGCTCTGAGCTAAAATAGATACAGTAGATTGTGGGTAATTTGGCAGCTATAGATTGAGGCTCTGTTGTCAGAGCAGGGGGTGGGTGGCTGGGGGGCTGTGGACATACAATTTAGTCGTTTTGCAGTGCTCAAATTGGGTTGCAGCTCCTTATCTGTCCAGGGCAAAGAGGTGGGTCAGGGACCAGCAGGTGGCCGGCTTTAAACCACTGGGACGCATAAGGGCCTGGAATTTGAGGAGGCACAGAGTAGACTCTGCCGGTGCACTCTGTTGCCTCAGCACGTCGTTTGGCTGAGAGCCAAGAGAGGGGGCCGCAAGGGGAACTGGCCTGTTTGCGACAGGTCCGCCAACAGACAGACAGGGATTCTGCCACGTGGGAGAGTGGAAGTCCAAGCTCGGCAGCCCTTGTGGTTGGGGTTGATTTGTAAAGTAAGGGAGACACAAGGGGCAGGACCATTTTCGATGATTTTCTCCCCCTGTTTTTGCAGCCCCAGTTTGGAATCAGAAATTGCATATTGGGGCATGTTTACATGTTTCACCACAACAGTTTCTACACTTGTGCAGAAGCGAGGCAAATGCAATACTCCAATAATTTTGTATGCAGCTGATAGCTATCATTCAAACCACAAGTCCCACACTGTACAACAGTGGAGGATGGGCACTGCACTGCTCCACTGAAGTCATCTGAGCAGTCTATAGGCAACTGATGAGTCACAGGGAACCTATGCATAGAGCAAAGACACGAGAACACCCTTCCCACAAACGCAACCCTATCTTCAGTGGAGCACAGACAGTCTAATCTTCTGCCATGAGTCCCTACTCACTGTAAACCAATGTCAGGTAATGGGGCTTAACCTTGCTACTTGGAAGCCCCTCTCCCGAAACTTTTTTTTTACTACTAAGAAAAAGCCTGGAAGGGACGGAATGTTAGGGGACAGTGACAGTTCCAGTAATAGGCCATCCTTGAGTCCTGTGTTTGGTCACACATCTGCCCCAATGCCCGTCTGTGACCCCTACCCAAGTCACGACCTCAGCAATGACTCACTTAAAGCGCACCTCGGGCAGGCCTCTGTAAAATTACACACAGCTGACTGTGCAGTTATCATTCCACAAGCACATCTAATTAGTGCTTAAATTCATTTGAGTTTCCTGGAAAAAAATGTTGAGGTGTTTGAATATCAACCCTTGGGAGGGTGGTAAGTTTAGCTTGAGTGTAGAGCAGCAAGAACAAGAGCATGTCAGCAGCCCTCACAGGGCTGACTTGCATAAATAAATGCATGACATGTCCAACCAAGCACTTTCCCTGAGTTTTATTTTTCATAGAATCCCAGAACAATGAAGCCTGATGGTTAATCAGTTTCCTGCCATTACAAAGTGGTGTGCTATTTGTGAAAAAGAGGCAACTGGAGTGTCTAGCTGGATTACGTCACCTATTCGCAGATGAGCTCATCATTCAACCCAGACCTCTCACCCAATCACTGCCCAGAATCAGGATGTTACAAAGTAGGCATCACTATACAATCCTCTGCTTAGAGGGAATGCCCTTTTAGTTCTGATCAAAGTGTGAGCAACTAATTTCCTACCACATGCATAGCCTATACCTCTGCCTCTTTCCTCCAAGAAGGGGCCAAAGTGTCTGTGCCTATGTGGTATGTGTGTCTAACAAAACTGAAGAAGTAGAATGAATCCAACTGCTGTGTTCTAATAGATATCCCACATCAATGGTGACCAAGGAATAGAACATCCTGATTTTCAGTGTTGTTCCAGGAAATGTCAGTTGTTTTTTTTTTCTTTTTTTCAGAAAGATAGCTGTTGGTGTGTCTTGTGCTTCTTTTTTTAAAAAATGATGAATCAATGTATGAATGATTTGGATTTTTGCTTATCCAGGACAAAATCTGTAGTGGAATAAGTGCTTTTCTTATTCCTCCTGTAAGGCCGAAATAATCCTTAGTGCAGAATCTGTGCAACCCGTCAACTGCAAGTGGCTTTGAAGCGCACTGTTAAAATCTCATCAGTGTGGGCTTAACTCACCCGCGACTGTTTCCCCCTCAGCAGGAAGAACATGTGGCGGTGAATGGCTGCGCAAAGCAGAGGCGTCTGTCTTTCAGCACAGCTGGTGCAGGACTAATAATCATAACCTCAGCTGAAACCTCACAGCTATGCTATTATGCTGCGCAGAGAACAGAGTGGTGTCTTCCTGCTTCCTGTTTACAATCACATCTTAAAGGCTCCTTGTCCTGAAGCTGGTCTATTAGGAGTCTGGCATCCATTGGGTGTCCTCTTACATAATGGGTCAGCGAGATGGGCTGAAGCAAGTCTGAAGGGCAAATTCCAACGGTTCAAGACCTGGCCCTTGTCTCCTGTTCTGTTTGTCTTCACCCACGGGTTCTTTCGTGACTGTGTGCTTGGTGCTCTGGCCTGGTGATGGATGTTGTGGGACAAAGGAGAGCTACCCTAAAAATCCTCACAGTCTGGCCTTTGCTCTGATTTCCTGTCAATATTTCAGCCTCCTTCAACAGTAATAAGTTCATTTTTTCTTCACACTTTTGGTACAGAGGCAAAACTGTAGGAACTTAACTATAATCATGGTGAGTGATATACAAGGTATAAGTAATGTGTAAGACACTGATTGGCTGAATCCACAGAACACTCCTTAAAAGCACAAGGAGCTTGGAATTCCCTCTCCCTTGGGCATAGGTAATGGGTCACTAGCAATGCAAAGACGGCGATGTCCTTCAATATGGCTGCCATATGAGAATTTTGTCGCTTCATTTTCGGACAAACGCGCAATTACCCTGAACCGAATATTGTGGGGGCTTGAGAATGGCCATAAATCATCGGTGACAGATGGGAGAACACATTGTCAGGGAAAGTTTCTCTGCTGTTCACATGGCTGCTGTGAGCTACACAGGACATTGATGCACCCCCCACTCTGAACTACGCATTTTGAGGGCTTGGAGCTTTCCGCATCTGTTGTTGGCAATGGAGCAATAACGTCACAAAGGAAGAGCTTTTACGTTATTCTTACGTTATCTCTAAACACTGTGACCTCAGAACAGTAGAGGTAGTGCTAAGCTTGGATGTTCTTGGATGTTAGCGAATGGCTGGACCCCCTGGGACTGATATCAAAGGACACCTTGGCAAACAGATGCAATATTATATAGATATTACTGACCATATTCAAACATGTATCAGTGTCGAACAGTGCTGAGATCACAAATGTGTGCTTTTATTGTGGAACACAATATACACAACAGTAGTGCTCCACCATTCCAAACAGAATGCTAATAAGAGATCACTTCTAGGCAGAGGGGCTGAGGAACAGTCTGAAGATATGTGCGTCTACAGGGCAACTGACGGTCTGGACCTGACAGGGTCGCTCTTTTCAGACACAATCCCTGTCTGTACTGGTCCCTCAGTGGTGGAATGAACTCCCCATGGAGGTTAGGACAGTGGAATCGTTGGCCATCTTCTGACACAGACTGAAGACTCACCTCTTCAGACTGTATCTCGGTTCCACTTCAATCCGCACCCCCAACACCTCCTACCTCTAGCAGTTGATCATAGACACAGGTAGGAAAAGAAAGAACTCATACTGAGTATATTTCTATGTGGCAGGCACAAAGAGCACTGTTATTTTTGATGCTAGATGTTGCGCTAACACTAATGCTAATGCTAACAATTGCTTTGATATGCCAGCATTAACAATGGACCTCAAGTTTGTTTGTGACCTTCCGGGAAAGGTATCCTTTTCATAGGATTCTATTATGTTTCAATAGTTCTATTGAAATCACCTAATAAAATTTTGCAGGCTATTGTTGTAGATAGAGGCACCTGTCCATTCTGTGTGCAGGTGAGTCTTGTAAAGGGAAGATCACTTTGAAATATGAGGACCTTATTGTGGCATTTGTGGAAATACTTACAGATGCTCTTTAAAGAAACATTTACATTTATTGATTTAGCAGATGTTCTTAACCAGAGCAACTTACATAAATAATCTTTGAAGGGGAACCAACTTCAGTGCATCTAAATTGCACAGCAGGTCTCCAGAGGTTGCCTGCTACAGTCTTTATAGTAGAACTCAAGAAATGTGACCTCATCAGGAGAGAAAAGCGCAAGGTCGTGCTGTTGTTTTTCTCCATAGGCTTGTCTCTTCCTATGGATTGTCTCTTCACTATTCAGTGTCAGTGCCTTTGAAACCTTGCGCACCATACTGTCTGTGTTAGCCCACAATGATGAGGACCAAGGAAACACATCCGAAAGTATTTGTCGGGTTTCCCGCTCGTGTGCGTTTCTGAGCATGCCACATGCAAGGATCTGGTGTTTTTACTCTCCATTTCTCACTGAGCTACAAGAAAGCTGCAGCTGCCTCAGAGCTGGGAGTGCACTGAAATAAAGCTGTCAATCTGTGAAATTTCTCGGATGGCCTGAAGTGGCACTTGCTTCACGTGCACGTGCCTTTCCCCCTCACAAGGTTATTCAAAATTGCAGCTTTGCCATCCTGTTTTCCTGACTTTCTGAGGGCCCTGCTGTTGCAAGTGTTTAGATCAGTGCTTTTATTCAAGGAAAACAATCTCTGAAAGCAACGATTGACGTGAATCAGCTGAACATGGCCCTCACTTCTCAAAGCTTTTATTTAGCAGAGATTAACGGACATATTAGGAGAAGTGCTGATCTTACCGTTGTACTCTCTCTAGAGCACAACAACAGATTAGTGCAACTAAACACCCTCCTCCACAGCCTCCACAGGGTTCATTTTTAAATTCATGCAGACTCTTTCCCAAAGTTTCAAATTATTGTCGAATGGTAGTCATTTAACATAACATTTGTGAGAGCTTATTCTTTTTCAGAGAAAAATCTTTCATGCCTGTTAATTTGTAGGTTAAAAAATCGAAACATTCACAAACATTTTGCCAACAGCAATCCTGGTGGGATGGAAGCTCTCAGAGACCTTGCTAGAGGTGATGGGCATCTTGAACCACTAAAATGGGTGGATTTACTGCATATTATTAGAGACTCACTAATCTGAACCAATCATAGTCTTTTGTTGTCGAGAGTAAACTCAATTTATTTGTTCAAACAAACCAGTTATTGGCAGGATATGATAGCTCCTCCCATCATGGGGCTCACAAAGACTTTCTCTCCCATCATTACATGCCAGTGGCAGAGAGAGGAGGCAAAAACAGCCAACCAAAGGAACGAATGCGGCCTTTTTACTAACCTTTGAATGGCAAATTTAGTAAGTGTTACATTTTTAATTAACATTCTCACATTATTAATCTCATACATTGTCGTGAACCTAGCAGTCACTGAACTTGGAGGAAAGAATTAAAAAGAGAAAATGTAACATTTGCTGGACTTCTTCATGCAAAGTTAGTTAGACTGAACAGACCCTGACAATCCTCTTGTACTGGGCCTGGACTGAGATACATGCTGGTTGGACTGGCTGTCAGAAGTTTACCCAGTCTGCTTTGGGCTCCACTTCAGACCAATGAGTGCTGTGTTAGTAGTTTAAATGACTTCGTTCGAGAGTAACAGCATGTTGTATAAACAGAGCATGCAGAGTTTAACTGTTGGTACCACATCAGGCAACCATTATTATAAGGGATTACTGCTGCTGCCGTCATGGGGGTCTAAGAGCTGCACCTGTTTATACAGCATTAATGCAAATGTCCTTACACACACACACAGTCTCTCTCTCCCTGTCTCTCTCTCTCTCTCTCTCTCTCTCACACACACACACACAGTCACACAGGGTGTATGGAGAGAACAGAAGGAGGTCAGGCAGGGATGCAGTTGCTCTAGGCTGCAGCCGACTGCTCATGTCATCTTCGGGGGATTGAGTAGGCATGACATGGCTTATTACAAATACAAAGTCTAATATGAGCCATTTCCTTTGAGGCAGTCATGGGGAAAACAAAAACATCAACCAAAACTGATTTTCTCACCTGCAGCAGATCAGAAGGAATGGAGGGCCTTTCAATACCCACACATGCTTCATTCAGTAGATCAACTAAACAGGAATTGAAACTACATAGTACATAGGTTAAATGAATACATATTTGAACGCTACAGCCTGCATTCAATCCCAACTGTGTCACTAGCCGACAGTGACCGGAAGCTCATAGGCGGAACACATTGGCTTCGTTCCGCTGGGGATAGGGGTGGGTGCGTCAGAAGGGGCTTTGGTCCCATTAGCAACATCGACCCCTGCTGGTCGATCGGGTGCCTGTGGTCCATGTACCAAAGCTGCATACAAAATGTCTTCCTCCTACTCATCTATGTGCTAGCTTAGCTTGTGGACTGCAGTGCGAAAAGAAGCAGCGGCTGACATCACGTGTCTCAGAGGAGGGCACATGCTTGTCCATGCTCTCCCGGATTAACAGTGGGGGATGTGCAATGGGACTGAACATCGATGATGACAAATTGGACATTCCAGAATTCGAGAAATTGGCCATTCCGAATTGGGGAGAAAATGGAAAAAAAAATGTAATACATGTTTATCAGAATGACCCACGAATTATCCAGAGGAAGATATTTGCTAACACAGGGAGTTGTAGTTATTCTCCCAGCCTTAAGGCTGAGCCTTAATCTCATCAGTTGAAAGTCTGAAATTGCACTTTCAAAAGTAATCAACACAGGTGAACATTACAGCACTCCTTTTTCAATGCCCACGGCATTCCACATCAATACACATAATTCCACAATTTCCTACAGCATTCCACAACTAAACATGCATGGCAGCATTCTGGACATCTACAACAGAGTATACAGTATGTGCTTAGTGGAGCTCAGTTTCATGAATGAACACAGGACAAGCCACGACACAAGATGACATCACCATCCCCCAGTGTTAGAACAGTGGCGTGATTGGTTCCCTTTGCTAGGGGTCTTTAGTTCAGCATGTTATCATCATATGTTTGGCATGGTTTAACCTGCCAGAGATCTGCCTCTGTGTCATATGTAGTGTTGTTCAGAATAACACAGTTTTAGCACACTGAATATCTGCTATTAAGAAGCTAAAGAACAGTAAACAACGCACTTCCATGTTGAGGAGCTGAGGTAGAATCTTTGAGCACAAGACAAGATCCCTGTTTTCCACAAGGGGAGTCAAAGCCAATTCACAGAAGTGTGGCTCGAGTCTCACCAGGCTCACAGTTTGGAATTCTAGTGTCACAACTGCAGTCCGTCATTGCATTATCAGCCATGTCCAAATTTGAGAAAGGTCTCTGTGCTCTACTCCTGTGACTGGAAGAAACTACGACGCTTCCTGAGTTAAATTATCCATGGCATTATGAGACAGTGTTGACTCGACTGTGTCTCAGATTTAAACACTGGTGTCACAAGAAATGCAGCTACTCTACTGTGCGACAGACTGTGACAGCATATGTGAGGACTTGGACAGAAGATTCTCACTGGGGTGCAAGAGTGCTGCTGCCTCATTATGAATGGCTCCAGCACTCTTTTTCCCATGCTTGTTTTTAAAGTATATATAAAGTGTATATATATATATATATATATATATATATATATATATATATATATATATACACACTATATGAACAAAAGTATTTGGCCACACCTGTTTTTCAGGGTTTGGGCTAGGCCTCTTATCTCCAGTGAAGGGCAATCTTAATGCTTCAGCATACCAAGGCATTTTGGACAATGCAATGCTTCCAACTTTGTGGCAACAGTTTGGGGAAGGCCCTTTTCTATTCCAACATGACTCTGCCCCAGCGCACAAAGCAAGGACTATAAAGACATGGTTTGATGAGTTTGGTGTGGAAGAACTTGACTGGCTCGCACAGAGCCCTGACCTCAACCCCATCCAGCACCTTTGGGATGAACTGGAACGGAGATTGCGAGCCAGGCCTTCTCGTCCAACATCAGTGCCTGGCCTCATAAATGCTCTACAGAATGAATGGGCACAAATTCCCACAGAAACACTCCAAAATCTTGTGGAAAGCCTTCCAAGAAGAGTGGAAGCTGTTATAGCTGCAAAAGGGGGACCAACTCCATAGTAAAGTATATGTATTTGAATACAATGTCATTACAATGTAATGGTCAGGCATCCGAATATCTTTGTCCATATAGTGTATATATATACACATATTCAGTGACCCCCCCCTTTGCTACCAGAATGGCCTGAATTCAAGAGGGTCCTGGAAACATTCCTTAGAGATTCTGCTCCATGCTGATATGATAGCATCACACAGTTACAATACAGATTTGTCAGACGTACATTCATGCTCAGAGAGTGACCCGCACCACAGTGCTATGAACCCGCTGAATTATTCTCAGCGCCACACACCAAGGTCAAACCCGCTGGTGACCTTTGAGCAGGTCATGAGGTGAACTGAGGAAAACCCATAAATGTTAACAGCAACCACAAATTCATCTCCAAAAACAGACATGCTGCAAAGAGGAAATAAATATGTTAAAATGAAATCAAATTTTCTATGTATTTCCTGTGATTTCAAAGTGTAAAATTTCAATGACACAGTGATTTAAAGCAATTTCTACCAACATTTTGATAAACCCTTGGATCTTTAATGCATGAACTTTCCTTTTTGTGACTATTTTTTATTTTTTGTGGAACACACTGAAATGTCTGCGTGTGTTGCTGGTGGTAGCATGCAAGAGGAGCTGTCTGGTCTAGCCCCGTGAAATCGAGCTGTCAGATGACAGAACCAATCGTTGATCTGTGGCAGGTCAGAGATGAACCCCAGCTGTGAACTGTCTTTTTTTCTGTGTCTAGTTTCACCGTGAGTCAGACAAGGCGAAGTTGGAGCTCTCGTTTAAGACAGACAAGGCCTGAGAAGGCTGAAAGTTTGCCTCAGATGTCACTTTTGCTCTGCTGCAAAAAACCAGCAATGGGCCGAAAAGAACACCCCTTCCCCAAAGATCCATCAGGGGACAGTTTCCTCCTCCCACACGGCCAGTTCCAGACCGGGGAGGTCCACTGTGGATCTGTTCATTAATGAGGCCCAGTTCCCCCTGCAGATGCCATGAAGCAAGCGGGGTGTAGAAGGCAGGCGCACTGACATGCGAGTGGCGTGCTGATGGGGATTACGAAAACCCAACCAATACCCCTCCTGGGCCGGGTTCATCTGCCCACCTCACCTGGCTTCTCCCTCTGCCTACACTCTCCCCTCTAATTTTCATTCCAGCCTCTGTGCTTGTGGCTGATTGGAACTCCTACCTGTGCATGATATTCGGCTCTTAAAGGGCACTCATCCTGTTCCTCGTGTAAAGAAGAGCTCTTATCAGCCTCTCGCGACTCATTACCATGGCCAGGGTGTCTTCACCGACACTGCCTGCCTGAGTGGGGCTGCTTTGGAGTGATTGCTCATTCCCGACAAGGCTCTCCCAGAATAGGTATGATGCCGATGAGGGAAGCGATTGCATGTTTTGCTGGGACCTGGAATTAACCAGGGCAGTTTGAATTATGCATATACTCCATTTACACAGCTGTGTGTTTGCCAAGGCGTTTGGGATATGTGCTCCCAACAGTGGAGTTCTGCTCAGGACACCACCACCTTCTGTTTACACAGCGCCCAGTAAAGAGACCAGCAGGAACATAGTGGCAAGGGGCTGATTGGCTGCCATGTTGTGCTGAGTGTATCTCACCAGTGGTGTGACCCCACACCCCACCCCCTAAAGGGACAAGGCCCTCAGACAAACTGGTCACTCACCCCGGGGAAAAACCATAGCTCAGGTGCAAAGGGGCAGTATCAACGGTTCATCTATGGTTCACTGATGGGTCCAATGGTTCATCATCCATCCAGTTGGCCTGAAGTATTTCCACACATGTAGAGGAACATGTGGGTTGAGTTAATGTGGGAAAGAGAGAGAATGAGAGAACAAGATAAGGCAGTGTTTTTGTGTGTGTGTTGGAAGTTGGAATGAAGGTTGGAATCTTACCTCATGGTTGCATTCACCAAAATTACTGCTTCATACTGCAGAGTGCTGTTGTTTGTGGTTTGGAATGACAGCTGTGATCCATTCACTGCCAACAGGAGTTGTGTGTGTTGGAGGGGGGCTGGGAGAGTTGAGGTTGGGGGTTTGAGGGTTGGCATTTTAAGAAAATATATTTTTGGAAGAATCACTGCCCTTGATTTTATCATTTGATTCTGTCAACTTCCCAACTGATTAGTAAACTATCTAATGCTATTCAAAAGTGGTATTTCTTAAACAATGTCTTTATAAGGATAAATGTCTCCAGTGTGACAATCAAAACACAGTAGAACACTCAATTATTTCCTGAAAAGGGACACACCATACTTGCAGAACAATGTGTCTATTGAATATGAAAATGTTACACAGTAATTGAGGTCAGGAAATGAATTATTAATCTGTATGAATCTGCAACATGCTGGGAATTGAAGTATTTTAGCCAGAACAGCTAAAATGACTTGAAATGACCCATTTATTACCTTCAGAACCTGAGAAAGCAGTGCCTGCTGTTATGAATATTGAGTTAGACATTTCGGTGTGAAGCCAGTCCTAAAAAACCGAACTAAGATTAATTAATCAAACTGTGTCTAAAGAAAGGTATCCCAGAATCCTTTGCACCCTCATATCTGCCCAACTTCATCACAGACTGTCTTCTTCTCAGAAACAAGAGGAGCAAGTAATTGCGCAAACCCAGCATGTCTCTCCCTCTGTGCCCTTTTGTAACCCAAAAGCCACATGACATCCCTTTACAGCCAAGGTGGAAACTGAAACCGCCTCAGAATTTGATATTGCCCTCTTTAAGAGGGAAAGACAATTTTTCATTCATTGTGTGTGTCACAATACCTTTGGACAGCCAACAGTAACATAATCTGTCAGGCCCATTAGGTGGGTATAGGAAATGTCAGTGAGTTTTGACCTTGGTAACGCTGAGAGGCCCCACTGAAAAGTGGGTGTTTATGGTCCTGCTGTAGGCCTATCTCATAATGCATAGAGGAGGCAGTAATGGGGGCACAGAAAGAGAAGAGGGAGAGCCATCATCACATGCCTCTGGCACAAAAATATAACCACTGTGGACTTGATGCAGCATTTAATTTCTTCCTTCTCAGGTTTCCCAGTGTGAAATGACTTGTGTTTTTTGAAATGCTACTGTGTGTTGCCATTTCTCTCAACACCATCAGATGCACATTAATTTTAATGATTTTTAGTTGGAGACTTAGAAATTCTGAACTGCACAGGACAAATCTTGAATTAGTATTTTTTTATAATATGATTTACAGACGTTTATCAGTTTTTGACTGTCTTGATGTCTAGGGAAAGCTAGTCAGTTCTACTGTAAATTCTACTGTCAGTCCCAGGTGAAATATTTACTCTTATGGCTAAGACATTCTGTACAAAGTAAGTTGTGTTAAGCACTTACCATTCAAATCCTTGTAAAGTTGTAAACATACCTATAGAATGCTGTTTCCAATACTTTTAAAAGACATTGAAAAAATAAAACAATAAAATAAATTATTATGAACTGGTTTTAGTGGGCAAGCTTGTGATTAAAAAGACTCCTCAGCAAGTTGCTGTCCTCTGGAAATAATGCTCTTCTTTTAAGATGTCTGGTACTGTTGTGATTGTCCTGAATGTACTATAACCTACTTGAAACCCTTAAATAATGTGTTCTTAACTACCATGCAGCACATTGCAATATTTTAGTAATGCAACAGCAACATCACGTTGCTACCTTTATGGCCTGCCATAGAAGCCGCTGGAACATCAGGGGTTAAATACGCTTTTGTCACTGCATTAATAATCTCTGTCAACAAAGTCCATCTGCACTGTAATGATGGCTTAGGCCACGACTGTGTGATAATTTCAGGCTCAGGGGGTGTGTGCCTCACCTGGTGCAGTTGCTGTTTGGCTCACGCAAATGGCTGTTTTGACAGAGGAAATCTCCTGAGACACTCTGAGCGCAGTAAATCCAGGGTTTTATTGATTTCCTGGGGAGTTTCCCCCCCGCTTTCAATGTAAAAAAAAATATCAGAAGTGCGGAAATCGAGGCCTTCACCCCAGAGTATTTAAGGCCGCCCTGTGGAAAAAAAAATGATGATTAGCTCACAGTTCCTACTCAAGGTGCAAGTCTATTGGGATTTTTATGAAATGAAAAGATATAGATAAAGGAGAATCAAGCCTGCAGAAAGTGTTTTTTTCCAGGAAAGCCAAGCATACACAGAGTCAATGGGCCTTACAAGAGTTCATCATGAATACCAGCTCTGTCCAAATAAATACTTTGTGAGAGAATGTGAGAAAACGCTAACATTTCTAAAACGACGTCCCACAATAAAGAGTATAGGGAGAGGAGTGGTTTTGCAGGGCTGTATTAAAAATAGGCATCAATGACCAGGTACAGAGAACCCCCCATCCTTGGAAAGACGCTAGATCGGATATACTCAGATAGGGCTGCAGGTAAGTACCTGTATAACTCTTTTCACAGGTACAGTAAATGCCGTACAACTGCAGCAACAATCAAGGCTCCCTATGTGGCACAGGATCAGATGTACTTCAAAGGCAGATGCCTCCCAGTGATTTGCGTTAGCACAGCGGTGCTTGTTCAGGCCTGACTGATGTGCTCTGATGTGCGGTACGCTGGATGGAGTCTGTGTTTTTCTGAGCCTCCACTCTCTGCCACACGCGTGCAGACGAGTCACTGTAGGCACGTGTGAATGGGCATCAAACACACAATCAGGTTCAACGTGCTGATTTCACCACATTTCATTGCTAGTTTTTCAGGGCTGTGAAAACTGATCAGCAAAAACAATTGAAAACAATAGCTTTTCCTATGCCTCACGTTTTGGAAGAACATTCCCCCAGCATTAATGACCAGTTCTCTAAAATGTGAGAGTGACAGTAAACCCAAGCATTCCATACACAAATGAAAACAGGTTTTCTTCTAATGAAGCAATAAAATGGGGCAGCACAGAGCTTGTTGCCCCAACATTGTGAAGCATCCTCCATGAGAGATAGCCCACTCTTCTCAGGAGATTTTAAAACAGTTAATACATGTATATGTTCAATATTTTGAAGATGAATTAAACTAATAAAAAATTTAGAGTGCTGCCAAACCGTAAAAAGATCTTATCCTGGCACAACATCTTGTCAGGGTAAAAGACCAGAAAAAAGCAATGTACAGATTCAGTGACCACAGCCTGGCAATTGAAACAAGGCACAATAAAAAGATGGCTCTCCAAAGAAAGTATAAAATAGTGTGAAGCAGGTGAAGTCAAAATGGAAGAACACTTTCTGCTCTCCTGCCCAAAATATAAATTAATTACAGATACACACCTCCCAAAATTTCACAACAAAATACCATGTCATGACACTCTCAAATTGTAAGAAAATTAAGGTTCTGGAGGTGGAGGAAACAGCACTGCAGGCAGCACAATGTGTGTGTGCCTGCTGCAAGCCAAAGGACAAGAGTATTTAATCCATGCTAAATCTTCCTGTTCTCTATTAAATGAATGAGTCGCTGTTACTGTTATTCTTGTTGTTCTTGGTAATGATAAACGTAGTAGTACAATAGTGATTGTTATTATTTTTAATTAATCATTATTTCATTCCTGTTGTAATTATTGTTATCTATTATTGTTGTTGCTATTTTTCATTTGTATGTCATTCAGTTCAGTGTCATCCATTTTGGAAATGCAACACAGGAATTCTCTCATGCCAATAAAGCACATTTGAATTTGAATCTGAAAGTTGAATTTGGAAGAGAGAGAGAGAGAGAGAGAGAGAGAGAGAGAGAGAGAAGGAAAAGAGTGAGAGAAGGAAAGAGAGAAGAGAAGACATGGGGACAGGGAGAGAAAGACAGAAAAAGAGAGAGAGCAAGAGAGAGAGATGAACACAGACAGGGTGAACCCATTAAAGACTCCCCTTCCTGTCTGCTAGCAGCAGGGCTGGAGAGGACAGCATACTAAATCAAACCGCACAGCTCACATCTGACAAACCCTGTTAGCGCTGCCTACCTCCCTCCCAGCAGCCTCTACTGAGCCACAGGGTCTCCCAAAGGTCTGTCTAAGACTTCATGAACTCGTATGTACAACCGTATGTATTTTCCTGCTTCTGCTAAAAAATAGTTTTGCTGCATGCATGTGGAGAACATCTCACACCCACATGCAAAGCCTGTCATCTTTTAGGACCTGCTGACACTAAAAAGAGGGAATTTGCTATTTACAATGTACACTAAAAGGGAAAGTGTAATGACCATGGCAACAGTAACTATCTTCACATGACATCATATTGAAGCACAGCTACTCTTTATGCTTCCTGTTGGGTACTTGAAAACTCTTAGATCAGTGTAGGTCCTGTGCTATCTGCTAGGAGACATTCAATGAGCTGGGCTACTGCCACCAACCCAACACCGGCTCCACCCCCCACTCACACCCCAGCTCCCAGCTCCTCATCTCCACTTTACCTGAAACTCAGCTGAGTTATGATTCTTGTCTCTGTTATTACCTGTTAAACTACCTTGTGTCAGAGGTTTTATTTCATTCCCCTTCCTCAGATTAATTTTAGGTAGCTACCTGCCTGACATGTTATTTTAATGCATTTCTATCTGTCTGTATTTTTGCGAGGGGGACAGTATTTTTAATCCATCATAATTTAATCTGACATAATTTATTATTTTATGAATGTGTTAGCGAGGGTTTGGAGTACAGTGTGGGTGGCTGGTGTTTTCATGGGTCCAGAGTGGAAATGCATTTCCAAGATATCACAGAATTTGGATTAAATCATTAATCTCTTTAAATCATGTGGTAGTAACCATTTCAAAGCTTTCTTTTCTTTGCCTTTGAGTAAAAATTTAATACTATCACAGGGCATTACGTCAATGTGCCAGACACAAGATTTTGACAGGTTTGAAAGCGAAAGCAAGCTCTCTCATGCAAACAATGGCATCCAGCTCACAGCTGATATATTTGCATTTCAAAAATGGCAACCTTAGGTTAAAGCGTCTTGTGCTTCGATAGAGTGCCATCTCTATAGAGTCTTAATGTATAAGGGTCCCTTATACATTAAGTTGCTCAGGTGACTTTAATGGAGCAGGGCCTTTCCTCCTGTTGTGCACTCAGTGACTTGGAGTGTGAAGACCAGACTTTGGCTGCATTCAAGTGTATCGGCTCACTTCAAGTGTATGCATTCGACTCACTCCAGCAGTAAGGCACTACAACAGAGGTGAGCTGGGCCTAATGTACAGTTGGAGAGTCCAAACGGAGTTCCACAAAAGGAGAAAAAAAATCATTTAAAAACAAACCAATAAGATTAATGGCGTGCTGTTGCTAACATGTCCTAACGGAAAGTGTTGAGTCAGTATCCACAGGGTAAACGGGAGACAGGTCACCAGGAGGCGCAGAAGAGGTGCCGAACTCTCTAGGAGCTGAGCAAGAACATTTAATGGGAATTTTATATTTTCAAGATGTGCCCTGTTTCTTATGTGTGATTCCAGGATGGCCCCAGGTATCAAACAGAAGAGTTATGAAGAGAGAATGCCACTTAATCTCTTTAGTCTCAACAAGAGGACACCCAGGGGAGATTTGTCTGACTTTTTTCATTTTTTCAAAGTGATAAAGTGGACAATGGAGGATATTTCAGGATTAATTCTATGAGCAGAACAAGAGGACATAGGGGAAATTTGGTTAGGTCTGACACTGACACTGACGCTTGGTAGTATTTTGTACTGTTTATAGTGGACGCAGAGACTCGAGCCCTTTTCAGACATGCACTGAAACCCTGAACTTATCTAGACATTACCTGGAGGAGCTGTATGTGAGAACACAAATGTCCACATCAGTTTGACCGGACATTAAACGGACTTTACCCTGCCAGCTCCCTAATACAAAATCCATGTGATGTCCGATTGAGTCCATGTGTGAATAGAGCAGGTCATTGTCTGAAGAATTCACAGCGAGTGAGTAGGTGTTTTGATGACGTTTCTATCATGCGACTGGCGCGAAACCGGAAGAATACAAGCATCTGCTTCGTACTCTTTTCTGCTTGCCTGTATATTGCTTTCCACTCTTTCGTTGATATTGCGGATACGTCCAAATACATGTTATTTTGAGTTCAACAATCGTCAAAGAGATAGTTACATTCAAGCGACAATGTAACATACTACAAATGTAATTATTAATGGTCGCATACTGGGTACTACACTGAAAAATAGCATGCAGTATACAGTTGTATATACTTGTGTAGTACGCAGTACACAGAATTTGAGATTTCTGCAGCGTACTTTTTGCCTCATGTCCTACCTCCTGCACGCTCTACCCAGGTGCCACACCTCGCCTAAACCAAACGGAGTATTTCCTGTAGGTAAGAACACGTCTGACACGGACAATAGCCTGTTGTGTGCTACATGTGTGAAAGGGCAACTCCGGACAATGTCCAGACCTGATTCTCTGGACATGGTCCGGAGTTCATATGTGAAAACGGCTATAGTGTTCAATACCAGGCTTGACACAGTACTGAATGCACTCTAGACCACTCTAGGCCAACCTTTTTTGCACCACGGACCGGTTTCATATAGACAATATTTTCCCGGACTGGCCGTCAGTGGGGAGTGGGGGCGGGGGGTGGGGGGCGTGCGTGTTGGAGAGTATCACGACACGACCAGAATATGGATTACGCCTATAACTTTAGTATGGCCGCTTTTTCATAACATTTTAGTTTAAGTAGGTCTAACGTGATGATATTATTAAAAAACGTTAGCTGCATATTTCTCTCAATGACCATATACTAAAAACATTGCAACCCGAAGTGTGTTTCTTATGTCCGGTCTACTCCGTAAATTTCGTTTTTGTTGCCGTCATTGCGGAAAACCGCGCTTCGCAGAGATAGGATGTTGGAAATGGAAGCAACATGTTCAGTGCTTTTGTGCTTTTTCTCAGGATATTCAGCCTTGATTTTAACGACTTTTTTATCTTAAATCATGTCAGCTAGCTAGCTAGTACAAAGTTGGCAACACAGGTCAAGCAGGCCGTATAGTAAGTGATGAACTTGCGGCGCGCGCGTGCTCAAGTTCAAAATCTGTAAACTGTTGTGGGCTTGAGAGATATTAGAGTGGTGCGAAAAGGACCAATAGACTGCATAATTGTATATAATTATTATTTTAATATTATTTCATTTTACCAATTAAAGAAATTAAAAATTAAATTATTTATCCTTTCCGTGTGGCCCGGTAGAGAATGTGCCGTGGCCCGGTACTGGTCCGCGGCCCGGTGGTTGGGGACTGCTGCTCTAGACCATAAGCAGAATGACAAGCAATCGTAAATTTCTTACATCCAATATCATTTGAATGTAATAATTTAGATTAAGTACTACCAAGGTTACACACAATACTATGTGACTGAGCCAGGCTCAAAACTAGTTAAATTAACAATGCAGGAAGTCTATGGCAGCATTTGCTTGGCTGCTGTAAGTCACAGTGTATGTGATTGTGGCTGAGTTTTTCTGTGTTTTGCCCCTAGGCTCACAAATAGACAGGTTTTGAATAGAAAATATAATCCCTCGAGGCTGTTCTTGGCAAAGCCTGTCAATCAGTCATTTAAAGTAAGATAGGGAGAACAGAGAGAAAGGGGAAAATCTGCAAAGAACTCATTCCTTTGTCCCTGAACTCTGGCTGTGCCTCTTAATCCAAATAGGATGGCATCACCACAGATTTCCTATGCATGGAACAGATATTCAGCTCGATCTCACACTGAATGCATGTTGCATTGAAAATTCTGTCTCTGCCAGTTTTGAAGCTTATTTTCTAATAGTAATAATAAGAACTTCATTTATAAAATACCTTTCATACAACAATTTGCAGCGAAAAGTGCTTACAGTGAGCACTTAATTATAAGCTCATAGACTAGTAATAATCATAATACTAAAAAATGCTGTGTTCCAATAAATAATAAGTGATAAAAAACATAAACAAAAAATTAATATATACTAAAATAAAAGCTAATTGTGAAGATTATGAAATTTTTTAAGAGGTATGGTCTAAAACAGAACACCCATAACCAAAACATCCTGTTACCAGAAGGAATACAGAAAGGAGCTGAATATTTGCTCATATCAGAACATCTGTGGCATGACCCTTTATGATATGTTACAATATAAAATAAATATAAAATAAGAAAATATACATTTAACTACAAGCAGTAGTTAATTTCAAATATATTTCTCAGTTGTTGCTTCCTTGAAATGTAATTTCATGCATATGGTTTAAACAGATTGTAAAGTGACCAGCACTGAAAGAATTATATGCACCAAAGTCCAAACAATTGCATATTAAAATAGAAAAAAACATATTGACATATGTTCCTATATTTAGTCCTTATATTATATTTTGCACTTTATGTTTAATGCTACCCTAAGATACCTTTGCATGTTAGTGTCGTAAATTGTTCTGACATGTACACAGGCCGAGGTCCCTTCATCAAATGGATTCAGCCTCTGTCTCCTAATCATTGCATTGTTTGTATGAGCTTATGGGTTATTAGCTGTGCCTTGACTTCAACATGGTTGTCACAGAGATACATAAACATTACTTCTAGCTCCTCTGTCATCTGTAAAGTGGCATAACCCAAGCACAATCAACGGATTTAACTCCTTTGTTTTCCAGTCTCTCTCTCTCTCTCTCTCTCTCTCTCTCTCTCTCTCTCTCTCTCTCTCTCTCTCTGAAGTAGTTCAAATGTACTGAAAAGGGCAACAATGCAAGACTTTAGCCGTTCGCTACATTTCACTCCCGAGAACCCCACAGCTGAGTTTTGTGTTCCCATGACAACTTTCCAGTCCATCTCCATAGAAACCATCCCCCCCCCCCCCCCCCCCCCAAACCGCCTCTCAGCACAGGAGCTGGGAATCACATGATTAAAATGTCAAACACTGGATTATGAAGTCGCAATCAGACGCCGAAAGGTAGCGTGAATCCGATTCCACAGGTGTTCATTTAAGACTGAAAGACTCAGCACGAGAGACCCTCCTGGGAAGAGATGGCTGTAATTTAACGGCCGGCGGCTGTAGCATCGCACAAGTCCCACAGTCGTCCTGCGTAATCATAATTAGGGTCTCCTGCAAATCGCAGGAGAAAATGAAAACGGCGAGTTCAATCAAAAATACGTAAAACTCACTCAGAAGCTCTTTTTTATCCACTCAGCCCCTCTGCGGCTCAAATGAAGCATGTACTTATTCCAAATTACTCCCCATGTTATCATGCGAATTTCAAACGCTGTGAATCACCTGAGGACCTTTTCAACACAATCAGGAAAACATTTTCTTTCCCCACAAATAATACGCCACAGTGATAAAATACACAGTGATAAAATTCACACGCTCGTTCACACACTCGTGTCAATCAGCTTCAACACTCAAAAACAGCAAACTGATGGTGCCCTAAAGGCATGTCTTTTTAACATACTTGTCACACAGCGGGGTGACATTAAAATGTATTTGTTGCAAAGGTCATGTTAAAATACTGGTACCGAAAATTAAAATACGCACTGAAAGTCGGGACCACAGTGGTGACAATGAACACAGAGGGCGGTACCCACTCACTGACCATGGGTCCCAAGTCTCCGTTCTGGAGGGAGATATTTCTCAGCACTCAAAACTATATCAATCTGCAAGCGTTTCATCCTAAGCTCCAAATGTTGTCAGGCTTTTCTTCATTTCCATAGAAAATGACGCTGGCTGACTTTGAATCAAGTCTATTCAAACGGTTTCTTTACGCCTGGAGCTGCGACGCGGCGATGGAAAGGAATCGGTCATGCTGTGAACTTAATCTTCCATAGTGTGAACTTTCTTTAAACCCGCTCACTGAAAGCACTGCCCCGCCAGGAGCTGAAACACAATCATACAAAAGACGCCTGGACAGGTAAAAAGAAATCCAGAGAAGCAGATATATATGAGAAACAAACGTAGGCCTATACATAGTGGATATTTGAATAATCTTCATAAAAGTTTTTTTTAAATTGAGGCCGTTTACTTCTGGGGGGATATTGAGGAGAGAATTTTATTCAAAGACAAAATTCTGCAGAAAATATGATGAATATTGAATAAATACCGTGATTCACTGCAGTCATAAATTATTTTATCTGCGTCACAAGAACAATGCACCACCAACAGCATATGTTTGTGCCGACTGTAGGACATTACTCTGCAGTGACTACAGGATTCAGAAGCAATCCCTTCAGTTTATCATTTTAAAAATATATTTTAAGCAGCCACTTTCCTCAGAAACACCTTCATTATGTTTACAATCTGGCTCCATTCCCTGCAGAGTTCCATTCCATCGCGAGTCATCTGGTTTTCTATGATGGGTGAGCTGGAATGGAGGGGGGGGGGGGGGTAAGCGTAAAAATATATTCGCTCTCAAGCTGTGACTGTCACCTCAGAAATATAGTACATTGTGTTGATCCCATAGCATGGCATTTTTATCCTTTTCTTTCTTATGAGATGTACTGTGCTCTGTGTAACTTCTTGTACATGTGCCCTGCTCAAACTGTTCTTGTTGTTTGTATCACCTGTGCAGGGACTAGGCCTACAGATGAAATTTAGCTAATAGGCTACCTAATTCTGGGTTAATAAAGTAATTGTTCATTGCCCCTGTTGAATGAATGAATGAATGAAGCTGAATTTAAGCATTTGTTGTGGCTCGTGCACATTGACTCATTCAAACGAGCCAGTAAAGTGTGAGCTGGCGCCCTCTGTTTAGATCATTGTAAGCGGGGTAAATGATCACAATCGGAGGGGAAAAACGGAAAGACAAACTCAGATTCTTTGTAGCACAGCTGCGCATGACGCCGGGGAAGTGGTTATTGCGCTGTCCCGTTCACCATAACGACTGAGAGCCAAGCCGATCACTTCCCGGTGTGGCCACTTCCTCATTTTCTGTTGTGTTTGGGCCTTCTTTAAAAAAAGAACAACAAATTCTGTTACTTTCACAGAAGTCCTGGGCTAGAGTTTGAAAAGAAGTTAGGTATTTTTCAGCATCTGACACAAGCTCATGTTATTTTACAGATGGACAGGATAGCATCTGAAACCCTTGGGGTTCATGCCACACATTCATGCCAAGTTAGCACTGCCTTCTTGGCACCCTGCTGCCTTGTTGGAGTGACAGAGACAGTCTGACCAAAGGGAGGTCAAAGATAACTCTTAGGCATGGACGGGCGGGGCCTGACAAGCTGTCACTCAGGCCAAAAGCCCACCCTCCATGGTAAGTGCTGGAACGCTGTCCATCAGGGATTCATTTGTGTCTCCAGGATCGACCCAATTCAGATGCTGATGATCTGAGCCCATTGATCTCTTAGGACAATTCAAAGTACAGCTCAGCCCACTAAACAGACAGGGAGTGGAGCCAAGAATATTTACTGAAGGAGAGAAGGGCATTAACTGCCCCCCCTGTGTTCTTTTGTTACCACCCACAGCGCCCCACCATTCCTGATCAGTGACAGCCTGTATCTAATCTCAGTGTGTTCATTTCGGACTTGTCTTTTTACATCAGTTGCTCAGTTTAAGGAACACCTTCTCTGACCCCCTCAGCAACTCCGTCATCTTCTGCATACCTGTCAAAAAGAAACCCCACCTTGGAGGCTGTCTGAAAGCAGAAATCTGAGGAGACCATCCCCCTACTATCTTCCACACACTGGAAACCTGAAGGGAGGCCTCTCATAATGCAGTGTGATGCATGATCATAACAAACAAGTGTTCCTTTGGGGTCACAGTGAACTATCCAGGGAGCTTTTGTTCTTTTTCCTGCCTGTGTAAAGCTGGAGGAGGTATGAGTGACAGACAGGACTGACAGTTGCAACTGGGATTCAGTGACATTGAAACCGATTAAATCTCAGACCCCCCCTTCCCCCCGGGGCAGGTCTCCTGAAATGAACTCGTCGAAAAGCCAGATAAAGTCCCAAGAAGCGGAGGGAGGGGCATCAATGGCCTGTGGTGGGCGGTGGGACAGGTAACGTTAAAGTCTGGGACATCCCCATTGCAGTTAGATCACTGCAGACAATGAATCTGCCATCAGCAGCTCTGATCTCCAGGTGCACGTAGAGGAGCTGTGACGGAACGGGGACAAGGAGGGTATGAGGGGGTCCCCAGAGCTGGAGCAGCACATCTGCTGTCAGTCAGCCCCCTCCCTCTCTCTCTCACACACATACCCACACCCACACATTAGAGGGGGAGAGAGAACAAGTGACAGAAAACTACCCTTCCCTGAGTCAGTCTGACCCTGAAGCACTTGCAGTACGCATCACGAACAAGTTCCAGTGACAACACACATGGTCCTCTCAATGCCCGCCCTCTTCTTACCTCAACAGATCAGTGCGCACATCAACAAACAGCCCCCACAACACATAGCAAGAGTCTGATCCTGTCAGCGATGAGTGCATGATCACCGTCTCGGAGGTGGAGGGCTTTGAAGCACATCAACATCAGGAAAGTGGCCGGCCCGGACGGTATTTCTGGCCATGTGTTGAGATCCTGCGCTGATCAGCTCTCTGGGGTGTTTACTTCTATCTTCAATGAGTCGTTAGCTCTGTGGTCCCCACTTGCTTTAAAAGGTCATGTATTGTCTCTGTGCCGAAGAACAATAAGCCCTCATGCCTGAATGACTATTGTCCAGTAGCCCTCACATCTCTAGAAATGAAGGTTTTTGAGGGGCTTATTAAAAAAATCATCTGTTCCTCCATCCCCAACACCATTGACCCACTCCAATTTGCTTACCGTCCCAATTAGTCTACTGAGGATGCCATCTCTCACATCCTGCACTTACACACACAGACATAGGAAAAGGGAACTATGTGAGGCTGCTATTTATTGATTATAGCTCAGCCTTCAACACCATAGTCCCACACATGCTAGCCTCCAAGCTCAAGGAACTGGGACTGTATGCCCCCCTCTGTGGCTGGGTTCTGAACTTTCTTACAGGCAGACCTCAGGTAGTGAGAATGGGCCAGTCCACCTCTAACACCATCACCATGAGTACAGGAACCCCACAGGGTTGTGTCCTGAGCCCCCTACTCTACTCTCTCTATACACACGACTGTGTGTCCTCTCACAGTTCCACTTCTATTGTCAGGTTTGCTGACAATACAGTGGTTCTGGGCCTCATTTCCAACAACAATGAGGCCGCCTACCTGGACGAGGTGGAGAAGCTGGTAACCTGGTGTCAGGTGAACTGTCTCTATCTGAACGTCAGCAAAACCAAGGCGCTGGTTGTGGACTTCAGAAGGGGGCAGCAGCAATCTTACACCCCACTCATGATTGGCGGGACACGAGTGGAGAGAGTGAATAGCTTCAAGTATCTTGGGGTTCATACCACCAAAGACCTGACCTGGACTAACCACATCCAAGCTCAGGTAAAAAAGGCCAGACAAAGGATGTACCACCTGAGACTGCTGAGGAAATTCAGGGTCCCCTCAGCAATTCTAAAAACTTTCTATACCGGGGCTAAAGAAAGCATACAGACCCAGTGCATCTCAGTGTGGTACACAAACTGTTCTGTTCAGGATCGCAAAGCCCTGCAGAGAGTGGTGCGCTTAGCTGAGCGCATTTCCAGGGCTGCCCTCCCCTCTCTGCAGGACATCTACACCAGGTGATGCAGTACCAGAGCCGTCAGAATTATTATGGACTCACCCATCCCAGTAACTGCCTGTTTAGCTTGCTGAAATCTGGCAAGTGCTCCTGCAGTCTGATGGCCAAAACTGAGAGGCTCAGGAGGAGCTTCTTCCCCCAGGCCATCAGACTCCTCAACACGGACATGCCTGCCATATGCCACACATACTCTGATTGAAAGATGTGATACTTCCTAGTTTTTATTGTTATTATTCTTATTCCTATTGTACACATTTTTACTCTCAAGTTTTTTTTATTATTACTGTACATACTTCTCTCCTTTTATCTATTTTTATCTAATTTTTTTATCTCTGCTACTTTGCACAGTCTACTGAGTTGGACCAGTTGTACATTTCACTGTTACAGTGTGAAGTTGTATACTGTTATAACTGTGCATATGACAAATAAAGTTCTTGAATCTTGATGCTGAGTTCCATTTCATCAGCCCGTCATTTAGACCCAGGAAGTATTTTTCTTTCAAATGCTCCTGGGAGCCAAATATGCTGTTCTTACCAAACTGCTATGTGAAGCCAACGCTGTAATAGGTCTTTGTTTGCTGCCATATTGGCCTCCACTTCTCCCCCTTCCTGCTGTCAACCTTACACAAGGAGAGTGGAATACTCATGGCAACCCACAGCCATAAAGAAGGTTTACGAAGATGTCATAAAACAGACACACGGGCTCACACATGCATATCGGTATAATTAAGCAGGGGAATTATTCATGGAGACAGTCAATACCCTTCAAATTTCAGACAATCTGTGGTGTTTCATGAGCATAAGCATTTATTCTAATTACGCGATTGGTGTCGATTTTTCTGTGAATTATTTGTTTTATTGTTAATCAAGGAGGATAAAGGAGAACAGGTTGAAAGTAATGATAGATTTAAAGGTAGTGTTCGGGCTTTCCCTTGTTTCCAGCTCATCCGCTGCCACTGCTGTAGGGGGGGGGGGGGGGTCCAAGTCTTAATTAGGGGGGGGGTCAGACCCCCCCAATCCCACCCATAATTCGAACCCTGGTCACACTGTCACAGTGCTCTGTCTTTCCACGGTAGTGAAAGTGAAGAATTCTCCAAAACTGTTCCGTGTAAAAAAGGATGAAAAACTCAGGTCTCCCATGATGAGTGTGTGTGAAGTGTAAAGTGGAGAGAAACACAAACAGAAACAAGAGCTGGAACCCTTATTCAGCAATGCTCACAATGTACACAAACACACACCCCAAACAACATACAAACTAGAGCCCGACCGATAAATTGGCGTGCTGATATTATCGGCAGATATGAGCTAATTGCAGATAAATCGGTATTGGTGTTTATAACGGCCAATAAATGACAATTTAACAAGAGAGACGGAAGATGGATCCTTCAGCCATGTTATGAGTGTTGTCATCGCGTAGTTTGTCCACCGGAGGGCACACTGCAACTCCACTGTTGGTAACACACGTGTTTGGAACGCCACAAAATACATCAGCTGACCCAAGCAGAGTCGAGCAAAGTATCCCGGAGTAACGACGGAGGTCATCCGTGTTCATAGTGAATTGATAATTGTCACGTGAAATACATTACTTAAATAATAATAAACATCCCCTATCACTTCTCCTCGTAGCCTAAATAAGCCTGACAACGTTCATGTCAGCCATGCCTGGTTTTGCTACAGTAACGTGAAAGCCGGTACCGTCAGTCAAACATCAAAATTTGGTTTAACGCTATGTTAGTTGAGTGGTGTAGGCTAAGCTGTTGACACACTTGATTGTTGGTTTATTTATGAAACAGTGTGGCAATTCTAGCGAGTAAACAAACAACGGTCTTGTCATTTTCAGTTTCAGTTTCAACTGAAACTGTTTCAAAGTTTTATTGTCATATGCACAGTAAAGAAACAAGTTCCCTGTACAATGAAATTCTTCCTTTGCCTTCCACTTATGAGTGCCGTTAGGAGTAGAACACAAGAAAACACAAGAATTTAAGAAAGAAAATATATGAAAAAGGTCGGAGAGTGTAAGAAAAATAAATAAATAAATAAATAAATAAAGGATATATACATTAAATGTGCAAAAAATGACATCAGTGCAGTGTAGGATGTGCAACGTTGATGCAATGTTAGTTCCATTCAATTGCACAGTTGGTTGCACTTCTAAAAATTCTCTGGCAACATCGCTTACAGCAGCTTACGCTGTTCATTGCTAAATTAGCTTACCCACAAAGCTAGCTAATGCCGTGTTTTTCAGTGGAAGACCGCTAACGTTAATGAGCGGTTAAACTATGGCGTTTAACTTATTCTGCCTAAATGTAGCAGTGGTAAATATATCTGCGACTCACATGTCTGTAGTTAGTTGGTGTATTGGAAATTATTAGCCCCTTCGCGCGTACGGGCACACTGGTGTGATTAGCCGTTTAGCGTGTATGCTAAAACTGGTGTGATTAGAACACTAGATTTGAGAAATTAGCTCATTTTAGCTAAAAAAATATAGCAAATGTTAATTATAAACTATGAGAAGCTTAATAACGCTAATGAAAACATAACTAGCCATGTACCCTAATACCTGCGCTACATAGCATACAAATAAGTTAGCCTATGTGCGAAAGGCTTAAACCAGAGGGGACACGTAGGCTAAATAAACGTGAGTTGAACAAGTATCTAACATGGCGTGGTAGACAAAGTTATCTGCCTTCTCTTTCAAACGTGTAGTGTGAAATCCCAAAGTCCTCGTTGCATACAGTCATGTAGATGCATTCAATAGCAGCGTTTACCTTAAGATGGCATGATTTTTTTTTTTAAAAAACGTTTTACTTTTTTATACATTTTCAGTAGCGGAACGAAGGGGGGAGAGGGACTGCCCCGGGCCCACGGTTCTGCCCAGCAACAAAGGGGCCCACCTTGGGCCCAATCTGCCTGACTTAACATGCATTTTTGTTGTTTAGTTTAATATTTTGAATAAAGTCTGTTTGCGTGTTCTTGATTGCCGCAAAAAGATAAAAAGTCAGACTGAGGTTGTAATGGTTTCGACCGACCTCTAGCTAAGTTTCTCACTGCGATAGGCTATTTATTTTGAATTAGCAGAGACACAGTAAAGTTACAGAAAACTTTATTCGCAGTCCAGTATCCTCGTGTAAGTGTACAAACAGGAAAATTACGCCCTCTGTTCGCGTCCCAAAGCAGGAAAAATTACGCCCTCTGTTCGCGTCCCAAAGTAGGAAGTAGGCGGTCGTCGGCTGTCTTATTTTCCATCGCTGTCACTGCTGATGGAGCCGCGGTATTTAGCTAGGCCTATTTTGAATGAGCAGAGACACAATAGTTACAGAAAACTTTATTCGCTGTCCAGTATCATTGTGTAAGTGTTCAAACAGAAAAATTACGCCCTCTGTTCGATTCTCAAAGTAGGAACTAGGCGGTCGTCGGTTGTCTTATTTCCCATCGCCGTCACTGCTGTCGGAGCCGCGGTATTTAAAAATGGTCCACGAGAAATAGCACAACTCATTGTAATCCGCATTTCTCTCCGTTCCGCCCTTAATAGTCTCCGTAATTTTCCCCTTGGATCTGTCTTGTATCTCCATACAGCCTATAATAGAGGTTATGCACTGACGGGTTTCCTGACACGCCGGGGAAATACTCAGAGCAAAGCCTGAAAGGCATACAAAAGACGGGACATTCTAAAACGCTTAACGCGGCATAATGTCCCAAAACTACGATCAATGATCACCAAATTTCTCTCGGACATCTAGGCTATTGTCAGAAACACTTCCTTCTGTCAAAAAATCAAAACCGAAATCCTAGGAGTATGGTCGTTAGGCTATCTCACGTTAAGCGCTTTCCTCTCCATTGACGCCCATTATAAGGAAAAGGCTCAACGTGGCTTAATGTCCCAAAACAGCGATCAATGATCACCAAATTTGTCTGACACCTCACATGTCATAAACACTTCCTCCTATCAAAAGAAGCTAAACTCTCCATTGACGCCCATTATAAGGAAAACGCTTTGGAGCTTAACAGCGATCAACTAACAAAAAAGCAAAACTGAGAAGACTTCGCTTAACGGTCGGCCTAACTACCATATTCCTTGGATTTTAGTTTTGCTGTTTTGAAATCCCATGAGTATGGACGCTTTTTTGAGAGGAGATAGTGTTTATGACATGAGAGATGTAAGACAAATTTGGTGATCATTGATCGCTGTTTTGGGACATTAAGCCACGTTGAGCCTTTTCCTTATAATGGGCGTCAATGGAGAGGAAGTGAGATAACGACCATATTCCTAGGATTTCGGCTGTGGGTTTTTTTTTTGACAGAAGGAAGTGTTTCTAACAAGAGATGTCCGAGAGAAATTTAGTGATCATTGATAGCAGTTTTGTAATATTAAGCCAAGTTAAGCGTTTTAGAATATCCCCATGATATTGTAGATCTTGACTCCCACAATAGTCTACTAACATTTATTTGTAGAACTACAACACTTCACGTATTATTCACAATACCATTTTCCATGTAATATATTGCATTACACATCTGGGGCTTGGAAGCATTTGAGGTAGCTTGCGAATTCTAGTTGCTGTTGCCGCACTTTAAAATCCTTTTGCTTATTTTTCAGGCTATGTAGCGGGCCTGTTAGGCTACCTTACATGGTTTGGTATGTTTTCATTAGCGTTATTAAGCTTCTCATAGTTTTCAGAAAGCATTTGCTATATTTTTTTACGTTAAATCGCTGTTTCCTCAAAACTAAAATTAGCTACAATTTTTCCAATCTTGTGTACTAATCGCACCAGTTTTAGTATACTAAACAGCTAATCACACACAGCGTGTGAACGCCGTTGGCGCGCGAATGAGTATGTACATCCGCTTACGCAGAGGACGTCAGTTGAGCAGGCCGTCCTTCAATGTGGCACAGGACACATTCGCGTTCACACTGCTAAAAGAATGTGGATCGGATCTCAGTGCGTCCTCACTACGTCTTGGGTTCATTCACACCTGTACTTAGCGCTGTCTACTTGTGATCGGATCACCCAAGACGCATGTTAATACCAGGTGTGAACAGGGCCTTAGATGTGCATATATCTCTTTATTCCTTTATCAAACAGCAAAAGAAAAGAACCATTTGTTATCAAAATGTCAGGGGACCATCTCTTTATTAATAAGAATAACATTTCATTACAGCAGCAATGACATTTTGTATCATCTAATAAAATTTTCCTTCATATGAAAATTGAAAGAAGACAAATTCTTGATTCCTCTTTCTCCTTAACGTTTGCCATTTTCATCTATTCGTATAATACACTTGATACATTTATGTATATTGAATAATTCATACACTACACATTTTCCTCTAAAACAGAACATTGTAGCTTTGTTTTAAAGTTCAACCTAACAGTTGTCGCTCTAAAATGGACTATGAAGTCTCATTTGTAACTACCAGCATTGATGAAATTACTTCAGTCTTTCTGTGCCCTCTTGTGGTTCATCTTAGAATAACAGCATGGAAAAAACAGCGCAAGTCAGTGTTTCTCAGCATTGTTCCTGATGGAACACTGCATAGTCTAATTTTAGCCCCAGCTATGCTCAGTTAGTCAGCTCTGATCCAGCTTTTGATTTAAACACTGACCTGGATGTGACAAAATTCCACAGTCTATCTGCTATAAGTTCACTGTGAATTAAATGTGTACAGAGCACTGTGTTCATGCTACAACATATGTAGGTAGGTAATCATTTTTTTATCTGCTGCTCAAATTTACACTGAAAACGGCTTCACTGTAATTCTTGAGTGTAGACTGAGCCCTATGGCCTGGGTAGGAAACTGGCCATGTCATCAGCTGACAATGACCAGGGGGCCTACAGTAGCAGAACAAACTGGGTTTGTTCCACTGGGGATAAGGGCGGGCAAGTTGGGTAGGGGACCCTCGTCATACTACTTGCTGGCATCCATAGGCCAAGACAAAAACAGCTAAACTGTCCTAGGCCCCGTAGCTCATGAACTGAATAAATAATTGATTCAATAAATCAATAACCAACGCTTTAGGATGTATCTGTATCACTAACTACACACGCTAATCCCGTACTCCTCACAATTCAATAAGCTGAGAGATACCTTTAATTTGATATTTTTAGCTGCATAAATGTACCCCAGCTACATATTACTTCCACAAATGACTTGTAGCAGACACTGTAAATGGCTACAGTTGCCAAATCCAAGTCAGCCACTCAATAACAGCTCAAACAGCTCTGTCAAATTGTGTTTGGTTGGACCTGGACAGTTCTGTGTCCTGCAGTTACCGGTATTGATTTAAGAGAAAAACATTCGGAATTCATTGTTTCATAAGGTAACAATCAGCATATGGAATCAGGACTTTTTTCCGAGTTTGTACGCCTTTAAAGAAATGTTTATGTATGCAAGACTGCATAATATGGTAGGAAATGTAAATGACTGTATGTGTATGTACTCAAACAGAGGCATTCCATCATAGGTAACACATTTAAGTGCTTGTCATTAAGCACTGAGATAATTATTTCATGAAATTATATGGCCGTGACAGCTGAGTTAAAAAGCAGCTAATACCAAAATCCTCACCGCAGATGCTGAGCTGCACTGACAGCAGCATACCTGACTGAGGTGAGAGCATGACTCAAGAGTATAGATGAGTGAATGAATGTGTGTGTCTGTGTGTGTGAGAATGTGCACCAGTGTGTTTGTTACAGTACACCTCTGTCAAATGTGTCAATCAGCCAACTTCACCATCCAATCAGAGAGTGAACAGCTGGTCATGTGATCGGTCCAGTTGCTGGGTGGGCTGTGTCTGAGGGCTGGCCGGAGCAGAGGGTGTGGCTCTGAGGGTGGGGAGGCGGTCCGCTGCCTTTGCCCTTTCCTCCAGAAATTTGTCAAACTCTAAAAGAAAGAGAGGAGGGAAGGCCTTACCGAGAGGAGATTGTGGCTTCATGAACCCCATAATAGGTGGAACTACCCATTTTAACCAATCAAAAGACTTTGTATTCCGTAACAAAATTTACATTTACATTTATTTATTTAGCAGACGCTTTTTTCCAAAGCGACTTACAAAAGTGCATACAGAAAGTATAGCGAATCGGGTCAAAACAGTAAATTTTTTCAAGGCTCATGAAGTCTCAGATCTCCCATCACCACTAAAAATACATTTTCTGTGAGATGTAATCCTCTCTTCCTGGTAAACTGTAGCATCATGGTGCCGCTAACCTAACTCACCAGGCATATCTCAGTTCTGTCCAACAAAGGCAGCCTTATGTGATACACCGCTGGAATCAAAGGCTTATAGAGTCTCTCCTTACATGCACAAAATCTATTATTTTTCATATGCCGTCTTCTGAGAGACGTTTGGTGATATTTCATGCAAACTGGGTGAATTCTACAAACATTTCCATTTATATATTCCAATAAAACCTGCATTATCACTTCTGTGCAATCTGAGGATAAAATATCCTCATATGAGAACAACGTGGCCTAATCTAATCTAACACAGTACATCCAATAACGGACTGAAGTTATTGTTTTCCAGGGAAAAAAACACTTGAAAATGACTCAGTGGAAAGTGTTTAGGTGGCTGCACCAGCAAGAAAGAAAACACTCAGTAAATGGCCCTTTTGTTTTAGTAAAATGGTCAGTATGTCCAACCAGGGCCTTTCCTTGGGTTTCATTCTATTTCAAAACCACCCATGGTGCCTTGTATCATGGCATACAGTATATACTCGCCAGATGGTTGATGAAAAAACTCTTATATAAAATATATATAAAACAAGGCAAATGAGAATTTGGAATTATAGCACTTGTATTGTGTAAAATGATTTTCACAACATCAGATGCTGAGATGTGATCATGGTAGAGAGAGACACA
Organism: Megalops cyprinoides; assembly: GCF_013368585.1. Lineage (NCBI taxonomy): Eukaryota > Metazoa > Chordata > Actinopteri > Elopiformes > Megalopidae > Megalops > Megalops cyprinoides. The sequence continues at coordinate 26,077,847 of NC_050601.1, forward strand.
CACACACACAAAAGGTTTGAGAAGAGAAAACTCACCCTCACTGGTTACACCCTCACTGTCATCCAGGTCTTCCTCCTGCAACACACACCAACTCCCATAAGGCCATGTTCACAGTGGGGGTTAGTGGGAGTTAGTTAGCTTAAACATTAGAGGCTCAAACTTACCCCTCACACAAGCAGGTCCCATTAATTAACCACAACATCAACATTAACTCACTGCTTTGCAGAGCAGATTACTAACATCAGATGACTGTTTCCAGTGCCTGTCTGAAGTAAACACAACCCACCACTAACAAATGACTTATGAGTGATTTGAAATTCTCATCCATTTGCTTTACAGTGTGTGTCCTGATGCCCTAGTCTCATTTGTAAGGGGTTGGTGATGTTAATGACTTTAGATTTTAAACAGTTAATAATACTGTTTCATCAGAGTGAATATAAAACTGGTATCTGTAGAGAATATCTAGAATCTATCATAGCTAGAGGAGACTGAGGAAGAGTAGTAGAAACGGACTGAGATTATGGGGTCAGAGGTCAGATGCAGGTGTGAGTGTGTAAAAATAAACATTAACATACAAAAACAAGTTGCTCTTGTTTAGGGCAAGGAAGACGTAATGTAATGTAACGCAATATATAGGGCCTTACCTCGTCAACAGAGAGCCATTTCTCAATGTCGTCCATCACGTTGGTCTGAGTGATGGGGATCTGAAGGAGGGGGAGAGAGAGATAGAGAAAGAGAGAGGGTAGAAAGAGAGACAGAAAGAGGAAAAGGAGTAGAAAGAAATGAGGGGGAAGGAAGTATCACAGATGGTCCCACAAAAGAACCCCAAAAAGAGAGGGGGGGAGAGAGAAGGAAAGAGATGGAGGGAGATAGATAGTGAGAGGGAGAGACGCAGTGGAGGGCAGTATCACATACAGCCCCACCACAAAACCCAGAAGAGAGAGAGGGAGGGAGAGAGGAAGAGAAATCAGCCCTCACAATTCAAACACACTGTAGTATCACAATTTACTACCCTTCTTCCCGTCACACACCACCATCCGTCAGCACTGACCAACCAGGTTACTGATCCAGAATCAGCTCATCCACCCTAAATCCTCTCCCCAACCATTTAGAATAAAGGGTGGATACTGTTCCAAGATTAGTGATATCGAAATCTTCACCAATAAGGGGTCACCCCACCTGGTCTGTATATCAGGTGCTAACTGAAAGGTAGCTCTAAAGGCAGTAGCACTCATAACCCCCAGGACTATGATGGAAAAGCACAGAAGGACCAGCCCAAAGCTTCACACACTATTGAAACATGCCTAATTCACACCTGGCACTATTTACACAGCTTTTTGCTCCTCAAGACTGCATTTTCCACACTCACTGCCATATCAGAGCCACGTTATCTCACTCCTACTCAGAGTAAGTATTCAATGCCCTTAATACGGCTTTAACTGACAGTGAGTACAATGCAGTAGCATCTGATACATGCTGAGTACTAAACTGCATGAGGGTGTGACAACAGCAAAGCAACATGGGAAGTGACACGTGTGTCCACCACACCACACCACACCACACCACACCACCCCGGTGGCTTGGCGCAGCACAGATTCGATGCTGGCGCCAGCCATGGGGACCCACCATTTCCCTGGCAATCATCCATTCTGAGTGAGGCGATGAGCCGAGAGGGGTGGAGTCTGGGCTGTCGTCCTTCACACAGACAGACAGACAGACTTTACTCACAGGATGGACACACAGATATGGACACATGGTAACAGAAATATAAACTAGGACAAAGAAAGACAAATGGGCAGGGAGAGAAAACTGTATGGTGACCCTTAAAAGAAATACAGGGACTGTACAAAGATAAAACAAGGACAAATGCATAGACAAGGACACATAGTGATGCACAAAATGTGGCAGTACACTAAACAGAGTGAATGCACTCGCACTCACACACACAAACAAAAACACAGTAACATACAATAGAAGTGCTGCATGCACTGTTGTTCACATACATCCATTACAGTCCAACACAGTTACACTCATCCCTCTGTGGGTCTCCGAGCTCATAGCTGGGGCCAAGGATATAGCCCTATATTTATCCCCATATATCCCTATATCCAGGCAGATTATAACTGCTGCAGTGAGATTCTGACCACTGCAGTGAGATTATGACTGTTGCCCTGCGTTATCGGCCACTCCAGTGAAATGCTGACCACTGCAGTGAGATACTAACCACTCCTGCAGTCCTACGCCTGGTATCCACGTTTCCAGCCTGTGTCTCCACTGCTCCAAGGTTTTCATAGTCCACACTGAAACACACAGTGAACCATATAGTCAGCTCCATGCATTCTACACCGAAAATTCAGTCTCTGCCATTCAACACTGTTGAATCTAAAAGTGTTCTAACTGGCAAAACAAAGGGGCATGATATAAAACAGATCATTCATAGTGAGCATAGGAACAGAGCCAGCACCTTGTGTTACCATTCAGAACCTTCTAGAAAGAGGAAGGAAGGACCACAGTAGCTAAATATGGGTTATAACAGAATGTCTGTGAATAAGACCTGTGATTTATATGATACAGAGTTACCTGTTCATAGCCACGATATCTGTGACTTGACATACAAATATACCCTGCTAATTATCCCTAATGCGATGCACACAATAATGGAGATATGATTTATGCTATTCACAGGCCTGGACACACAGCTCATGCCATTTGGCAAGATCTTGTCCTGTAAAACTGTAAAACTGACAAAAATATCATGCAGGTCATTGTAGAGCCACCACCAATAACTGAAAGCAACTCAGGTATCAGGCAAGTTATCAGATAGTCATCTCCTCTCAATGTACAAGTATATCAGGGAGGTGATTGTCCAGTCTGGCTCCACTCTGGCCTGGTGGGTGGATATGATTGGCGATCCCCTAGCAGGAACCTTGGTAATGTCTACACTGCTGTGAGTGTGTTAGTACTCCCCCTCTGGTACACTACCTCTTTTTCTGCTCTGCCACGGACCTGCTCCTTGACTGAGCAAACATGTCGAACTCGTCGTCTGTCCCCGTGGCTGAAAAAGCCAAAGGAACCAGGAGGGGGTTAACAGTGGTGAAGGTGCTATCAACCACTGACATGAACCAATAAAAACAACCCATTCTCCATACCAAGACATTTTGCTCGCTTCAGATCTGCAATTCTGACAGCACACGAACCAATTACAGGGTTCATGAAGGCTTACAAATGTACAGAAGGTGCATGCATACAGATCTCGAAGCTCCAATTTCATTAGTATCCTGTCAGTGCCTGTCTGTCACTCACTCCCTCCCTCAATTTCGAGCCTGTCTCTGCCATGGTGTCCTAGGTAACAGGACCTCCGGCATCAAAACAGATCCTTATACCCACCTTAACTAATGAATATTTACAGTGACCTATTATTCTGAGAGCACTGTCTCACAGGCTAATGGATACACCCAGAAGAGAAGTTATTTTGTTAGACACAGTACTAATTCGCAAGGACCCATATATTGCTTCCAAATAACCTACGTGACAATATTTTTACAGAAAAAACATGGATAGAATTTCACTGGATTCTGTAACTTCAAAGCTTTTATTTTCTTGTGTATTGCTGTAGGGTTTTTGCAGTTGTTGCTGAAGTATATTATTGTACCACTTCTGTATATAAGGAGGCATTCAGGTGGAAGTATTCAGAGGTATTCTACATCTACACTTGTTCATGTGTCTATAATAATACTAATGCTAATACGAATAATCATCTTATTTTTAAAGAACCTTATCAAACAAAAAGCATTCCAAAGCACTTCACATAAACATAGACAAGAAAATAAGCAAAAAAAAAACACACAGTAAAGAAGAGTAGAGAGTAGTGAGTAAAGTAAAGCAAAACTACATAAAATATTGCGCTTTTGTCATTTGCACTTTTGTAACTTTGTTTTGTAAGTCCCTCTGGACAAAGGCGTGTGTCTTAATTTAAATGCAACATTTGGAAGTGGTAGTGAACAACTTACTGAGGCCAGCCATCTGATTGGATAGAGCACCAACTGCTGATTGGCTGATGGGCTTGTAGGAGGGTAAAGCGGTGACTACTGGTTGATTGACAGATGTAGGGGTGGGACTGAGGTCAATAAGGTTCTCATAGGTGGCTTCAACAGCCTGAGAGTTAGGGAAAGATCACACAAAGACACAAAGATCACAAAGACAGATTTAGGTAAATATATACCATGCAAAAACTACATAGAGGTTGAAAGATATAGGGAATAATAAATTACTGAACCAGAGGTCTGAAGGATTAAATGGGTATAGGTTGGAGGGATTAAATGAATATTCCTACCAATGTACCTGCCTCTTGCACTAGTTTCTAATTAAGACAAGTAATTCTTCATGTTTCCCTTCCTAGATTGTGTGATGTTTTGAATACAGACAATGCCTTTGATTTCATAAAATTGCAGGTAAAATGCAATTCTACATCCTTAGAAGGACATTCTGTGTAAACAACAAACTGGGTTTTCATTTAATTCTTTTCAAATGCAAACAATCACCTGAACAATCTGTCACAACACCGTCATTAAATCACTGAAGTGACAGCATCTCACTTTGCAGGGACAGAGCAAGCAGAATTCAACTAAACACATCAGTTTATATTTGGTCTGCATATTCAAGCATAAGGCGGTGTCTTGGAAAGAAAGGCTGAAATTCTCTGGTCCTGATCACAGCTGAGTTGACATAAAGCCCCACCTGTTCTGGAGGCTTCTGTCCACTGCAGTGTTTCTCGAACCTGGAGAAGACAAAGGGGGGCAGAGTCTCAGAAACAGATCCACTGTGGTTGAGCTGTGGTTGTGTACCTGTGGTAGTGGGTAAATTGCGGTTATGTACCCATGGTTGCAGTTGAGCTATGGTTGTGTACCTGTGGTAGCGGGTGAAGGTGGTATTGAAGTCGTCGTTCATGACCAGCAACTCTTCTATCAGGGCTTCCTCGGTGAGTCTGGGAATGAGCTCCACAATGCGGTCCTGCATGCACTTACACACGGTGTACAACTGCTGCTCACAGAGAAAGGAAAAGGGAGAGAAGGAGAGAGGAAAAAAAAGAGAGAAAGAGAAGGACAGAGAGAGAGAGGTAGCAAGATAAGGAATGGGAAAGGGAGAGAGGAGAGAGAGCGCATGAGAGAGAGGGAGAGAGGGGGGGAAGAGAGAGAGGAGGGAATAATGTCAAAATATAATGCATGTATTTAAATGAGCTATATAAGCAGAGACTTTTCAGGGGCTATGATTTCTTAGGTGGATACCCTTATTAAAAATGTTATGCTATCTAGTGGTAAAACAAAGGCACTGTCCTTGCTTTGAGGAAGCCACTCAATCAATTAGTCTGTCAGTTGACACTGTCATTATCTCATTAGCAATTACTGTGAAATCATGGCTAAAAATATATCAACAACTGTCACTTTCAATTATGCAGCTAAAGTTAAAAAATGCATACAACCTAAATACTATGTACATTTAAAATATGTAGGCTGTATCTTAGATCTTGGATTTTATATTTTAAAATACACTGACATTCATGCCTTTTCATGCTTTTCACAAAAGTTCTCAGTGACTGGCAGACCTGAAGGAGCTCGGTGTCCGACTCCTTGGCGTGAACCGGATCCAGCTGGTTCATCATCTCCGTCATCACGGTCAGGTTCCCCCGAACCACTTCCAGGTCAGCTCGGAGCTTCTCCAACTAGGACGAGGGTCAACGTCATGCGAGGCGCCGTAAGGTGCGTCCAGACGTCCAGGCATTCATGACAGAAATGACAGCGCACACAATCAGAATTGCAAAGACAAATCAGGGGCCTGTGCAACATAGCTCTGCAGAGGTGCGCGCCATATAAAATCTGCAGGTTTGATTCACTGATAGCCTTTAAAGCTATGTGCTCTTTCTGAATTCCAGAAAAAATTCAACTACATAACAGCATAAAGTAGAAAATATAAGCTCTGCAATTCACCCTGGATAAGGATATCTGCCAGGCATATAAACAATGAGCACGATAATGCAGTTTTCATCAGAATAAAAAGACGACATGCAATGAACACCAAAATGAGTGGTAAACACACTTTAGCATAGAAAAAAAGATAATAAACTGGAAAAGCAGGTGTATGCATAAAATATGTATGTTTTGGGCCTGTAACCAGGTGGCTGTAGGTTCAAATTCCAGGTGGGGCACTGCTCTTGTCCCCATGAGCAAGGTGTTTAAGCAGACCTGCTTTGATACATATCCAGCTGTGGAAGAGGATAATGCTTAAAAATGCCATCTATGCTGCCCCGCAAAAGGGTGTCTTCCATAAGACGCTTAAATAATAATAGTAATATCGATAATATATTTTGCATTTACAATGCAAAGTAAAGAGTCATGCACTGCATAGCCAAATGTGTGGTAAGCCAAATTAACAAGACATAACTAGGCTGTAAGAGCAAATGAGAGCAGTAATAAGGTTTTAGAAGCGCGGCAAACTTGTGCTGCAGTGCTATCCAGTGATCTTTCTCCATCTGGTATCATTTCCGTGTGGTGACAGGACTCATCTCACAGTCACCTGATCAGGAGTGATGGCAAGGGGGCCCTCGCTGTTTGGCAGGGGTGCAGGTGGCTGGGATGGTGTGGGGGCAGGGGGAGCAGCCGTTTGGGTGGTTGGCGCAGTGACAGGCAACTGGTCATTCTGCACACTCTGTGAAATCAAGAGAAATTTCAATCACGCACCGGAGAAATTCAAATCCAAATACATGTTCAAATTGATTACATTTCTGTATATACTGTTACAGCATGGGAGAGCAAGTTGATGTTTATGGTTTACTGTTTATGCTTTGGCAATATATTAAAACATGCCATGCCAATAATGTAGACTGAAAGAGATAAATACCTCATGTGTAGTCTGGACAGGAGAGAAAGAGACAGATACCTCATGTTTAGTTTGAATTGGAGAGAGAAAGACAGGCATGTGGCATGTGAATAGGAAACATAGACAGGCACCTTTTTAGGAGTGTGAATAAGGGGGGGGGGGGGTACCTTATGCATAATGTGAATAGGATAGAGAGACACAGGTACCTTGTGTGGAGTGTGAATAGGAGAGAAAGAGAGAGATGTGGTACCTTGTGTGGAGTGTGAATAGGGGACATGGTTTCCAGGTTGGCCATGGGGAACTCCAGCCCTCTTCTCCTCAGGTCCTCATACACAGAGACCACGCCTGTGAGAGAGGGGGAGCTGCGAAACGCATCTGCCCATGCCTTAAAACAGAGGAAGAGAGGTCACCCCACACACACACACATACACACACATACACACAATATACCCAAACCTAAGGTGGTTCTATGAGAACTAACAAGCCAAGGAAAGTGTCTTTTAGGACAGACAGACAGACAAGCAGACAGTGTAACAGCAAGACACACCTGTATTAGGCTCAGCACCCTGTCCTGAAGAATCATGGGAGGATTGTTTTTGGGCATAATGGCTCGGACCAGAACCCCCTCTACAAACTCCCGGGTTGACACCAGAACATGGAACCTGTGACCGCAATTCTTCACACATGCCTCTAGTACCTAGGATCCAGGATGAGGCAGGTCATATACCAATATACATACTCAGTCAGACAGGATCAGAGACAGAGAGAGAGCAAGAGAGAGAGAGAGAGGGAGAGAGAGGAGATAGAGGGATACAAAGAGATGACACTCACAGTCAGTGCCAGCATGACTTCTCTGAAGTTCTTATTACCCACAATCCTCTTCTTGATCGCTTTCACTGCATCTTTAGGTCTGAAACCACAAGACCAAAATTCAATGGAAATGACAGACTGGAATTACTGTGTCCTTAGTGCAGTTTTTCCAGCTCAATATCAATTAAACTCACTGTCACTGACGATAAAACAGAATCGATAACTTTCTGGAACGAACACAATCACAGGACTGCATAAACAAGAGAGCCCGTCTCCGATGACGTAAGATTTCATACCCTTCTTCTGTCTCGTTTATGATGTCACATATCTCCATGTTGAGGCCCCAATCCTCCGACTGAAGTGCGGAGCTCGTAGCGTGCTCTGGCGACAAGAGAGAAAATGTGTGAAGCGTAGGTACAGCCCGACTGCTATCCTCGGACCCATCTGCGTAACACCATAAGGCTAGGTAACGCTTCATAACTCTCCACTTCAGTCCAGCGCAAGTGTTGCAATTTTACTTCATTTTGTCATGTTTACCTGATTTGTCATACCGCTTTATCTTTGATGATAACTGGTCACCCAAAACTAGATGACATCCTCCCTCTTTGACAGACATTTATGATCTCCATTTTATGAATATAACTAAACGTAGAATATGAACGCAGCTGAACTCTAGGCATACGACTGGACATAAATGACATTTAAAATTACTTACTGAATGTTATAAACCTGTGAGCGATATAGTAGATATGGGGTGAAATTCTGCCTTAACAATAATTTCAATCTCCCACGAACAAGGAGGACTCGAGTGCGATAGCCTCTTATAATAAAAATTATCATCTATGCTTGTGGAACAAGATTCCAATGAAATTGGATTATATAGGCTGTCACCTGAGTTACTGGAATATTACCAAACAGACAAAGGACAGCAGTTACTGAAACAGTATTTGTTTCGCAAAGCAATTCTCTTGTGTTTGCAAGTCGTAAAATGACATGGTCACCAGACTCGCACAGATTAGCGCAAGTGTTGTGAAACACTAAAAGAGCGTGAAAGAAATTTCTGGAGACGTGCATGTTAAAACTAGAGTTTGGTCTTCTGGAAATGGTGAGCTCTTTGCGTAAGTCATAACTCTACAGTTAAACAACTTCACTTTCGTTAAGGTTTACACAAAAGAACGTCTTAAACTAAAAGAACAGCATAACGACGTGCTCAGTGCTTGTCCTTGGTTAACATAAATTGCTTATTTTATACAGGCCATCTGCTATTCCATATTGTCAATTTCTGATATTCCCCCATCTGGTCTTTCTTGAGTCACCTCATTTAAGTATCGTTCACATGCTTACGTCTCGTTAGAGCGCGCGCATCTCCCTGCGTATAAATCCTCCCTGCTTATTAATATTCTCCTGAGCTGTTGTCCGCGCGACAGTAAGCCGCCTCGGCTCGTGTTTTATTCTGTCATCTGAAATCTTTCTGCCATACGCTTATATGAAAATGAAAGGATGGAGCATTATTTAAACGGGAGATGTGTGGAGCAAACGACACCCTTTAGTCCCATCACAAAAAAACGCAGGTTTTCTTGTCCGCTATAGGCTACTTTTAAATTAAAAATGATAAAGATGTCAGCCTACGATGGCAATTTAAAAATACGTGGAGGCAATGGCAACAAACGCTATACAGCTCTTTCTCTTTCCTTACAGTTAGTGGTTATCATACCATGTTTTTCCACTAAACACGCAAAGTGAAAAGAAGTGTGTTTTAGAGTTTCGTCACGTATTTTGGCCCCGATGAGAACTCATCAGTGTAGACCAGCTGACCTCCTTTTGCGGTCAGGGCACAAGAACAAACCCTTTCATATGATCGACTGAGTCGTACATTGGCTGCTAGTTAATTACTTTTAGCTAGGAGGACTTGTTATCCAAGTTAAGAAGCTTCTTACAGAACTCCGTCCTGTACTGCTGACCACACAGGGAATTGGGACAGATAGAATGCGGTCTATTCAAAATGCGTACGACTTTCAATGTTTTCATTATGAAGACGCTCCTTAAAAATTAGGTCACATATCGTTTAGCCAGAGGAGGAAGCGAGCCGCAAACTTTTCCCAATCCCGTCCATCCCCGATCCATCCTTATAAATAATTGGATAAGCGGTAGGCACGTTACACACGTTAACCAATCATATGGGGGATTAAGACAACATGAGTACGCCCCCATCCTCTTATTGTACGAAGGAGGTGTCAATCCCAGAATGTCTTCCGTACACAGTCAATAATTACCTAGCTGCCAAGATAGCTGGCAAGTTAACTTAATTCAACCCATCACTTTAGTCTATGTCCCTTTATCACCCAACCTGGGTATGATCTGCATTGTCACTAAATAGTTTTTTTTGTCTAAATTTTACTTCTTTTTATAAAAAGCAGGTGGCAAAATATATCTAACAATTTCAACCATATTGATGAGCGAATTTAGCAAGCTGGCTAGCTCACTAAACAAATTACTACGGCTACTTAGCTAGCAAGCTAAGTTGCCGGTTAGTGTGTGCAGATAGATTGGAACATTTACCTATTCGCTGTCCAACCGGGGTGGAGAACGGACTCCCTATTAGAAAATCCATCACTCCGTCTTTGCCAGTCTGTCCGCCCCTACTTTCTTTCTTTCCTTCTTTCTTCAACTTGGCGTTACACTCCTCTCCTCAACGCCCTCTCCGCGCTCGTACAATAAGGACTGGGATCTGGAGCGCGCACTCGAGGCCTATGAGATGCGCGTCCACGTGAAAGACAGGGAATGTAATGGAACAGGAGAAATTAAGATTATGCAGAAACTCTTAGCTCCAAATAATATAGACAATGTTTTGTTTCCCGTTAATTACACGGTTATACAAATCTGAGAGCAGTTTACTTCGCTTAGAATTATTCAGAATGATGGCATTTTAGGAGGACATCCGGCGTGCGTAAAAATACTTTGAGTTCGTACTTATATATTGCATGTATCTCGCTTAATGCTGGTTTCAGATGTTTTGTGTGTATTGGTAGCGTTTTTTTCCATTTTCGTAGGTGATTAAATTCCGGAAGCGGGACAAGAATGTCATACTTTAAGATCTGCATCTGAAATATGACTCAGTAAATGAAGCTGAACTGAGAGCGGTTCTGGAAAATAACACCTGTTGACAGGAATGTGCGCGGTTTTGCTATCGAGGTGTTGCAGTTCAACAGGGGCAGCTGCAATAAACCTGTACTGTGAATTTTGAGTCTCAGACTTTGCGAAAGAAACGTGGTGTCCAAGGTCAAAGACTCAAAGGACCTTCACCACAATGAGAAAACAGTTTTTTATTACAAAGTGCATGTTAATGCTACAAAACCTTCTTACCCACAAATCCCGCCTGACCGCCAAGGAATCTTACATCCTTTAAGAATTAAAAAATCTGATTCCAACCAAAGGTTTTGCAGAAGCAAATGAGATCAGTTGCAATTCAGTAAAAAAAACACTTTAATGTTTTAAGAACGCTTTAGGACTAAGAAAACTGAGCACACTGCATTACATCAGCAAGTTGGTCAGCTGGTTTTGTGAAATGCTTTCCAATCAGTCACGCATTTTAAAGGATTAAACAAAGTTCAATTTCAGGTGACTCAGGCTTGTGTGAACAGTACTCCATGTAAAACACCAGCCAAATTTGGCTCCGGGTCTATTTATTTTACATTTTTGGCCACTTTGCATTTACTGAGCCCTCCACAGCTCCTTTGTAAAACACACCTTCACATTGCTTCATTACCACTTATGCACTTCTTACACACCATTGGTGCTTTATTACAGCATGAATGGTGCATGTATTCCTCACACAGCTTCTGTTTAACATAAAAAGTTCTTTTTTTCTCTTCAACAGGAAAAGAAGAAGGGGAGGTGAAGAGACACACGCACCCTATCACATCTGGAGAGGCACCTTTGCCCCGTTCACCAACAGGACCAAACTGATAGCGTGTACAGGCAGACCTTATGGACTGAGAACCTCACCACTCCTAGCAGAGAGACAGAGAGATTGTGTGCGAGAGTTAAAGGAGAGACACAGAGAATGAGAATCAGAGGCCATTGTGGGAAGGCCTTCCCATCACCAACCGCGCTCTCCCCTCCACTGGGTCTAGTTTCAAAGTCTGACGCTGTGAAATGAGTCCAAAATCCAAATACAGAAGCGGCGGTCAGCACGGCAACACCGTGCACAGCTCTTGGCACTCTCCCCGAGGCCAGTTTCAAGAAGAATGTACCCCCCTCCCGTCAGAAGTCAGTGCATTTTATTACAAATTACCGACACACATTGATTGCTTCAGTAACAGTCTCTTCTGTTACTGCTGTACAAAACATAGCTGGGAATACAATTCAAGTTATTTGAGCATATTCAGTTTGTTACAAAATGTATGTACTTATTTTTATTTAGGAAAAGCAGAATGAGGAAAATGTCAGGACAAAGACAGGGGTTCTTGATAAATAAGTGCAGGATGGATCAGCACCTGAAAATTCATAGAATGGTTACATCTCAATACAGGGGGGGGCAACAGGGAATCCAGATGTGAATGCATGATTGTGTGTGTGTGTATGTGCACACATGTGTGTGAATGAGAGAGGGGGCCTGAATATTTAAGTTCATGTGGGTGTTGCTTTTCTACCGCCCTCTCCCTCCACCACGTCCACTCCCTCCACCCCCAAACCCACCCTTCCCCCCCTTCACTTTCTTCCGCACCCCGCTGGACTGTTCTGTATCATCCCCCTCTCCCTCTCCTCCTCTGGGCCTTTTCTTCTGCTCCCCTTGTTCTTTCATTTCCTGAAAGAGATGGAGCAAGAGAAAGGGGGAGGAGTTAAATCTGATGAATAGCAAGACAGGAAAAAAACAGTGGTGAACAACAGAAAGTCAAGCATTCAGTTAGCAGAGCAGCAATATGACCATATTCCTGAGAAAAAAAAAACAGCATGCCAATAAAAACAGTGGGCACAGGACAAACAGTGATCAAATTCAACAGTAATATAACCATTTTAAAACTGAATCTTTTTGAGCAGTTTCATTCTTGAACGACTTGTGATTCTGGTAAAATGGTGCAAAAAGTATTTGGTAACAAGTACTGTGAAGTCAGACAGCTACATTTAAATATCTGAATGGAAGAAGACAAAAAATTGTCTAAATTTGAACTCACAATCCTGGCAAATCTCTGGGCCTCACTGACTCTCTCCACCAGCATCATCACCTCCTCCTCTTGGGTGGGAAAGGCGGGCAGCTTCTTCCCAATCAGGCTTTCAATTCGCTGGAAGAGCTCCACATCATACCTGGGAGATAGTTATGCAGAGAAAGGGGATATGACCGCTGTCAATCAAACTGACAGACAGCCTCTACCCATACCACTTGACCACAGATACAGATACATAATTTGATGGAAGTGGTGCTTGCAGGTGGCCATCATGGGGCAGTCTTTGTCCAGGACCAAACAGAAAACCACTATCAGTACAGTGATAGGGACACTGTGCTTAAGGAGGAGCTGCTGCTTTTTTTTTTTTTTTTTTTTTTTTAAAGATGACAAGCTAATACTGGGTTCTGACTCAATGTGGTTATTAAAGGTTCCATGGTACTTGGACAGGGGGTTCCCTTGTTTCCTGAACACACTTTCCAGTTTGTAAATCTAACCATCTTCTGTCAAGGTTAATTATTTTAATAATCCTCCTCACCACTGACAGAGCTGATGTGTGGTGGGTGCTGTGGTACAAAATGTCTGCCAATGCAGGACCCACTTGGGGACTAAACATTGGTGGCAGTTGATGTTCAGAAGTTAAACCCCCCTTCTTCACTCTGAAACTCTTTGGTCCTCGAAAATAACGAGATACACAACACAAATGACAGTTCCACCATATGGAAGGAGTCTGTAGTTTTTGACCCCATAGTTTTTGTAGCAGATTAAGATACTGATTTCATTTACCTGTTAAAGACAGGGAGAGGTGAGGCTGACAAAGATGAACCGAACAGAGATGAGGAATGGGTACGTCACAAGAGAGAGAGCAGGACACAGGTGGAGTGGACGCTAATTCGAGGAAGCAGAGACGACACACAGACAGGAAACTCACTGTGTGACGAAGGTGATGGATTTCCCAGACCTCCCCGCTCGCGCCGTTCGCCCCACCCGGTGGATGTAGTCCTGAGAGAGAGGAGGCGCTCAGGGTTAACGGAAAGACATGCAGACAGGAAAGTGGCATTCATTACAAAGCGTGGTATCACACAAAGAGAGAGAAATTTTCTGCCTTCCTAACAGTCAACACAGAGAGCAGTGACGTAGGTGCTGCCACGATTACAGTAAGGAGCTAGACCAACATACTGACACAAGCAAAAATTCACAGCCTCCCACAACTACACTCACAAATCTATTCAGACTGTTCACCTTCAGGCAAAGTGTCTACTGCACACGTGATGAAAAAGCGCACACCGGTTAAACATTTCGGCAACTGACAAATTTTGCTGTGACCTAAACACTTGGGGTCCAGGACTCTTTCCTTTGCCATGCACCCGACAGTGGGGTGTCGGCGAAAGGAGGCGGGGAGACAGGCGGAGGGCACGTACCTTGGAGTGAGTGGGGATGTCGTAGTTGATAACGCAGTCAACATGCGGGATGTCTAGCCCTCGAGACGCAACATCCGTTGCCAGGAGCACGGAGCAGGACTTGGACTTGAACTTGTTAAGTGCGCCCAGGCGTTTGTTCTAAGAGATGGGGGATGTGTGCACATTCAGAAACCAGGGTTTATCAGCAATTTCATTCACTTCTCTTTTTTTTTGGGTAAAAGAGGAGCATGACAGTAACTCTCCCATCCTGTAACTTGGCCAAGTCCAGGTACCACCAGGTACCACACTGTCACGCTGCCACTCCAGTACACTGTGTGTGTGGGTTAAATATCTGGCGTATACTCAGATATATGGGTTTAGTGCCTGTCTTACACACAGGTGTGTGGGTTTGGTACCTGCCTTACACTCAAGTGCATAGTTAGTACCTGGCTCACACTCAGATGTATGGGTGCTGCACTCAGGTGTATTGGTTTTGTACCTGTCTTACATGCAGGTGTATAGATATGGTACCTGTCTTGTGGTACTAAAGTGTTTGGGCACTGTATCTGTCTCACAACCAGGTGTATGGGAGCTGTATCTGTCTCATACCCAGGTATATGGGAGCTGTACCTGTGTCACACTCAGGTGTGTGGGTTTATTACCTGACTCATTTGCCCATGCAGGGGGATGGCTGTGATGCCCAGGTTCCTTAGCATTAGTGCCACTCTCTGGGCAGTATTGCAGGTGCTGCAGAAGATCATAAAGGAGTTCCCTGCAAGCTCATTTAGTATGGACACCAGGTAGCAGTCCTGACAGACAGACAGACAGACAACTCATTTAGTATGGATACCAAATAATAGTGCTGACATACACAAGGTCACAAATTTCAGCTGCCTGGGTGAATGGGGATATTTAATTATTTTATTTTGTTCTTACAATGTTCACTGACAGATATAAAATTTTAACTTCCCATTAGGCATATAGATTAAAATAAAACTAACGAGCAGTCAGACTGAAATTAAATGATGTCACCATCTTCATTTTCACATCAGAGGTCTAAATGTTCCCTCTTGGACTAAACCACACCCACTTTTATCTGATGCATCTGAGCAGTATGCCGGGCATGCCATCATGCCACTAACTAGATATGCTAAAGAGGAGTAACTAACCCCAACTAGTATTTATGGTAGAATGTCAGATAATATATGGAAAGTTAATTTTAATACTTTTATGAACTATTTGTCATTTATTTACTGATTGACTGCCCTTTTCCAGGGCAGCTAACTGGCACAGGTCACATTTGGCATTTTCCATTTATACAGCTAATTATTCACTGAAGCACCTTGCTTTAGAGTGCAAACAGCAGTTACCCATCTAAGATTTGACCCATCAACCTTGCAATTATGAACTTAGTTGCCTAACCATTACTGACCCCAGCATAGTTCACACAAGGTAAAAAGAACAGAATATTACAGTGCACTATACTTAAATTCAGAAACAGACAGCAATCAGAGACTAGACACACCTGTTTCAGTCTTCATCATGTTTCCAAGAATTTGCACCTGGTTTGATAGTTCACTGATAAGCTATTAGCATGTTAGCACAATGATCTCGTCCTTTTGTTGTAGTGCTGTTTTTCAGCTTCATCTTACTCCTGTTGCTCCTGTGAATGCATATTTAATGCTTCCTGCCAGACCCATAGAGTCATACAGGGCTACTGTGTCTCTAAGGCCTCACCTTGTACTTAGACGGGATGAAGATGTAGTACTGCTGCAGCTTGTCCACGGTTGAGTATTTGGTCGACACGGCGCACTTGACTGGGTCTTTTAGCGCCGCCCTCTGCAGCTTCTGAACCTGGAGCAATGACAGCAAACACACACAAATGTGAGGCGACCGTTTAACCGCAACAACCAACCAGTGCCCAAGAACTGACCGGGGAGGGGGGACAGAGGGGTGGGCTTGTCAATGGTACCTTTTTGGTCATGGTGGCAGAGAAGAGGAATGTCCGTCGCTCTCTGGGGATCACCTTCAGAATTTTGTCCACCTGGGAGAGAAGTGTACAGCACTTAAGGAACTATGCTTAGAACCCAGAGGCTGCAGGATCAAATCTTCAGTGTGTATCGCTGAGGAAACCTGGAGCTCCACGGCAGCTCAATGGCATCAACACATGGCCAGCTGTATATACGGATATTATGTGAAATGTAACCTATCCAAGTCTCCCTAGATAAGGATGTTTGCTATGCAAATAGATAAAATAATTATATCAAACATAATCTATGTAAACCACGCTAGACTTAGGCACCTGCTAAGCAAGCACAAAAATGTAAATCAGTCTCAGGACATGCGTAGATGGTCCAAAGTGTGCCTGTCATTTCTCTACGCGACGGCGTTTGGCGGGATGGACCTCCGTCTCGAAGTCCATGTTGAGGATCCGGTCGGCCTCGTCCATCACCAGAAACTTGAGCGCCCGCAGGGTAAAGCCCTTGGTGTTCTCCAGGTGGTCAATCAGTCGGCCGGGGGTGGCTGGGAAACAGCAGAGACCAAATTAGACAGGCACCAGGAGTGGTTATACAAGATGTTAAAAATCCAGGGAAAGTATCTTACAACTCAGCCTGGGGTGGGCCACTGGCTTGGTGAGTTTTTAGTATGTACGGCTAAACTCTTTCCCTGGAAGACACTTTTTTCAAGTACAACTTTTTACCCAGAAAACAGAAATTATTTGTTTAGAAATGCAAGAAGTGTAAGATGAACTAAGAATATTACTAAGTAAATCGTCATGGGCATTGTTTAAATGGATTAAATGTGGACTGAACACCATGCAATGATGCAAACTTCCCTGTGTTTACAAAGGAAGGGAGGATTTAAAGTACAAAAACACTGCAGACTGAAGAAAAAACACAAACAAAAAATGTGCTAATCTTTATTTATAAAAGATTAGACATAAAGTCCCAAAAAATCCACGTGCTTTTAAGGACAGCAATAATGTGTCAATCAGCAGCAGAGGAGTGTCAACAGCGTTATACACATGAACATGCACCAGTACACAAATGCATGGGTGCATGCATACACACATGTACGCGCCTGCGCACACACACACACACACACACACACACACACACACACACACACACACACACACACACACACACACACAGAGAGAGAGAGAGAGAGAGAGAGAGAGAGAGAGAGAGAGAGAGAGAGAGAGAGAGAGAGAGAGAAACAAGAATACAGCAAATTTTAACTGCTCCTCCCACTCTCCATCATTGGCTCAACTTTGCCATGCTACACCCTCAGTTACTTTCTCAGTAGAAACTCCATTATTAGGCAAATTGGTCACCATTCTGTGTAGTCTGGGCAATGCACATGACACATCATAAAAACACATATGGGCGTCGTGGAAGCCGAGACAAAGCGGAACCGGCCAGCCAAGGAACTTGCCTTTATGAGGTAATAACTACTATGCAGCTAAAGGAGAGCTCTGCAGGGTGATGGAACACTCTTCCTTTAATGAAGACGAGCTTGTTAGCAACTCACCAATGACGACGTGGGGCTTCTTGGCAAGGGCAAGGGACTGTGACATCATGTCAATCCCTCCGACTATGACAGCTGGAGCAGAGAGAGAGAGAGAGAGAGTGAGTGACAGCGGGAAAGAGACAGTGCCACAGCTGAGGGACAGCGGATAGGAAGCATTATTTATATTTTTAGAAGTTTAATATTAGAGTATGAATATTTATATTATAAAGTAATGTAACATGTTTGTCTTTGACAATCCTGTACACTAGCCATGAAGCTTGTCTTAGTGAGAGACAGAGAAAGAGAACTCACATTGCAACAGGAAAGAGACAGAGCTGCACTTTCTAACCGGGCATGAGAAGTAAAAACATCAGGTTTTTCATCTGCAAAACCTCCCCCAAAATATCTCACACCTTCCAAGCCCTGCTACGTTAATGCTGCTGTTACCATTATTACTGTTCCCATTATATGGATATTAATTGTTGTTAGTGATTTTGAGCTTCATCAATACTTACAGTATAAAAATATGATGCCAATACAGCGTTTGGAATTGAACTAAAGACAGAGTGAGAGGGACAGAGAAGCTGACCAGCACATGCTCATCCCTGATTCTGTCCCCCTCTCTCAGCTCATCCCTACCCACACTCCGTCATTTGGAATGTAATGGAATATAATTGTTCAGTTGTAATCCCCCCCCCCCGTACCAGTCTTGACCCCGATGCTGGATCCCAGGGCCTCAAACTGCTCAGCGATCTGGAAGGCAAGCTCACGGGTCGGGGTGAGAACGAGGGAGTGAAGGCGCTGTGCAGAAGAGAGGAGCGACTGCAGGATGGGGAGGGCGAAGGCCCCCGTCTTCCCCGAGCCTGTCTCCGCCAGGCCGATGACATCACGCCCTGAGGAGGAGACACGGGGGCAGGGTCAATACCGCATGCACCGGTAGAGCACACGTTAAAGCTGGGGCTTACTTGCCTGACACGAAAGTGTTCTGTTTCATAGAGACCTGTGCATTCAACCTTTCTTTCTCCATGGAAACCCATCAAGTCATAGTACTAGTAATTGTGCATAGTACTTCTATTCACAACCCAGTTGTCGGCTGAAATTTCTTCAGCTTTACTTTTGAGGATCTCAGATGCCCTAGCTAATTCTCAGGACAGATCTGGAGTGATTTCAAGAGGAATGTGTGGTGTTAACTCCTACAAATTTCAGCTCCTGTGTGTCTTCCACAGGTTGACAGATTCAGACATTAAATGTGATCCTCTTCTGACAAATCTGGGTCTGCACACCCTGGCTTTGAAAAGATCAGCCTCAGCATGTTCTACACTAAAATAATGCACACAACAACATCAAATGCAGTAGATAATATCAATTCACCTAACAATTACAAGTGGTCCCTGCATACTTATGTCAAAATACATGTAAAGGCTGAACGAGGCAGGCCTAACAATAGGCAGGAACATCAACATACAGACATTGCATCCAAAGACAAACACACTTAAACACAGAGGTTTGTATAGGAAGGTGCCGTGCCCTGTTATTTCAAGGCAACCACCTGGTCCCCTCTTCAGTCCAGTTGCCTAACCATGTCTCCACAATGTAGCATTAGAATAGTACGGGTGAACGCAAAAAAACACTGACTGGACATTTATAGAAACGGACACAAACGCCACCCCTCCATCCTCTTTCCCTCCCTCCATCCTTACCTTCCAACGCTACAGGTATGGCCTCCACCTGGATTTTTGTGGGACTCTTCCACCCCAGCTGCTCACAGGCCTCGCATAGCACGTCTGTGACCCCCTGCGACCACGACAAAAAGATATGCAAAGCTCTGCTGTGGACATCTGCTAGCTGGTCAGATCATGAGGCGACTACGATGGCTGCCTACCTAGATAGTTAACTTGCTCGTCATTGTGGCACTTAATGAAACATTTTTCTTTTCTGGAGAAAAGCAGCAATAGTTAAATCAGCAATAGTTAAATCAACGATTTATTTTAACAACTTGGCTCGCTAGCCATCTCGCTGGTTTTCATACAGCAATCTGACCATTTATGACGGCATTCTCAAATACTCATGAACCCATACCATATAGCCGGCGATGGAAATATGCTATTATAAGTACTCCTTTAAGAATAAAGACCGCTAGCTAATAATATCGAGTTGCCTATCACGTAAACGAATGGATTGCTAGCTAGCTAAAAAGCTGTTGGATACTTCGCTAAACTGATCAGCTACCTATCTCTCACGTTACAATTGAGGGTGGTTTGTTGATACTACACTACAATAAGCACAGTTCCCTCACTCCTTCGTTCTGAGATCTTTTGTCAGTCTCACCAGATCCTTGAAGGTCTTTGGGGTTTCCTTCTCATTCTCTCCTACGTTCGCCCCTTCGCTGTCACTCTCAGTTGCTCCTTCGGGTTCTGTTTTTCCATCACTGTCCCTCTCCTCGTCCGCCATGCTTGGCTCAACGTGTTGGCTGCGTCTGCACAGCGCATGTACGGAAGTGGTTGCAATCGCCGTCTAGACCTCTGGGAGTTGAAGTTTCCCGTACCCTTAAGTATATTCCTTCAAAGCTGTTTTCATGGTCTGTATCATCGGCATGGTTCATGCGTCAAACTGAAACTAAACATATATCCACCTGAATTTCTGACAGAACCACCGATGCCCCTTTTTAGGTACTTATGCCACCCAATGAAAATGGCATTTTATTTCTTCTAATTTATACTAATCCATTCTCTTTTTACATTACATTACATGCTCTTACCCAGAGCAACTTACATTGGTTACAGCTTTTTATAATGTTATCCATTTAAACAGCTGGATATTTACTGAGGCAACTGTACACTTGGGCAAGGTTCTTAACCCACAACAGCAGTGCCCCAGCAGGGAATTGAACCAGCAACTTTTTGGTCACGAGTCCTGCTCCTTAACCACTATGCCCTTTTATCACTTATATATAAATGTACCCTATGTCATTTCCCTCACTATAGAGAAAAAAAAAACACAAAGTTTCAGGTGATCATTTATTTCCAGGTCTGATGTTTTTAAACACAAACATTGTACTCACTCTTTATCCATTGTACACGGTCATACAAAAACATTTGATTTGTTTTCCCCACCTCTGACATTTCAACACACTTGAAATAAAAAACAAAGCAAATTGCATTTTAACATTCTTCAACAAACGGTCATATGAACACATCTGTGGTTACAGTTCCCCCCAAGCGGGGGAGCAATTACAGTCCTTGCTGGCATCTCTCTCAGCTCGGGCCCCTGTACTTCCTTAATTGTCACTGTTTAGGTTTAAAATGGGAAAACTGCTACTTGAGGTGTCAGTTAAAGAGCTGTTAACTGAAAGGGTTTTTCTTGTAAAACAAACTAGCAAGCATCTAAGTCCTGTGCCATTCCTAGTAAAGAAATGACTCCTCAAAGCCCCTCCCTCCTACTTCCTGTTGCTCCTGCATAGTTCTGCCTCCCCCTGCCCTCAGAGCAGTCCCTCCATCTCCCTCATGAAAGCCTCGTACACCTGGTCCTTGGTCTTCATGCTGGGCTGAGGCGCTGAGGACGTTCCCATCTGGGCAGGGTTGGTGGAGGAGGCGGGCACTCCGAGGGGCTGCTGCTTCTGCCCAGGCCCAGCCGCACCTTCCTCCCCTGGCCTCCTGCCGCCTTTATCCACCACACCCCCTCCTGTGGCCCCGCCCTTCTCCCTCCGCACCCTCAGGGCTGTGGGGACGAAGCGGGTCACCTCGGTTTTGGGGTTGATAATCTGGGGCTTGGCCGAGATGGTGGCCCCGCCTGTTGCTGGGTTGGAGGCCGGGTTGCCACTGGCGACGGAGGTGATGTTGGCGCGCTTCTCGATGGTGGGGGCATGGTGGAGGGCAGGAGGGTTGCTGGGGTTGGCGCTGGGCTGGGTGGCGCCGGTTCCTGGTGGGGGCGGTACCTGCATCACCCCTGGGCGAAGTGAGAGGGGCAGGGAGGGCGGGGCCAGCATGGACGAGGCGCTGGGGTTGCTTTGGGCACCCTCGGCAGCGCTGACAGGCTTCTGCCGGTGTACAATGGCAGGGGGCGCGCTCAGCACATTGGGGTTAAGCGGCGGTGGGAAGAGGGAAAGGGGTGGGGCCAGGGGCCGTGGGGGTCCAGCACGGGGTGGAGGTGGAGGAATACCTGCGGAGGGAGAGAGAACGACACATTACATTACATTATAGTCATATAACAGAAAGTCAGAGCGACTTATATAATTTTTACAATTTATCCATTTATAAAGCTGGATATTTACAGAGGCAATTCTAAGTGAAGTACATTGCCCAAGGGTACAGCAGCTGTGCCCCAGTAGGGAATCAAACCAGCAACCTTTTGGTTACAAGCCCTGCTCCTTGCCACTGTTACACCGCTGCTCCACATTACCCACCATTACAGTTACAGTGCTTGTCAACCAACTCGCAATCACATGTCTAATCAAAGAAACGGAGGCACCGGCATGAGAGACACAACAGCAGCAGCACAGGAAGGGAAATGCCCAAATCACAGCAGTGCTCACAGAACGTGACAGTGAACAATGAAGTGAACCAGGACCTTGGTTTGAATAAATAAAGATAACGCTGTCAAACAGAATGAGCTTTACCTCTACATCAACCCTGTCACAAATCAATATTCTTCCTAGAAAGGGGGCATCAACCCCCCGAAGCAGGACAAGGCACTGCAATGATAAGACCGACAAACCGACTAGAAACATTTACATTTATTTATTTAGCAGATGCTTTTATCTGAAGCGACGTACAAAAGTGCATGCAGTAAGTATAACGACAGTACGGGGACAGGATGCGTACAGTTCCACAATGAGACAGTAGATCTCAGCTGAGAGCAAAGTCTGTTTGAGGACGCAATGCTAGCTAATTTATACAGATACAGGGTATAGGACAACTAACAAAATCCGAATTCAAACGCCGCAATGAGTGCCAACGAACAAAACAAAAAACACACAGCAATTTTTGACAACACTGATCCAGATGGGGAGCTGAAAGATGACAGCAGACAGGAGTTGGGAAGTTACTGGTCGGGGGGGGGGGGGGGGGGGGGGATAAGACAGATACACAGAAGGAGGACGGATGAAAGACAGGCACTCAGAGGCGTGGCCTGACCTGGGGGTGCTGGCGGGGGCAGGCGGGGTGGCGGTCCCCTGGGCGGAGGGCCTGGTGGTAAGCCTGGGGGTGGACCGGGAGGAGGGCCAGGGGGGCGCCCAGGGGGCGGTCCCGGGGGCAGCAGCCGTGGCATGGGCCCCCGAAGGCCTGCTGGCATTCCCGGGGGTCTCAGGAAAGGGGGCGCACCTGGGGAGAACGGACATGCACAACCACTGCGTTACAACATTACACTCAAGGCAGTAACACCATCAGTGCTGGAAGAACAAGGCTTTAGGAATGCCTGAATGGGTGGAGTTATCATATTATCTTTATTTCATTTATCTTCAATCAGTCTTTTGCCAGAGAGCAAAGTCTTCATTGGTTCATGTGGGACAGTGATTGACAACACATGGTAGCCTCACCTTTTATGGAGTTCCTGTAGTCTGACCCCAGCATTAATACACACGGTTAGGATTTTCAGTACTGTATCAGTAATCTAAATTACATACTTGCACTACATTACATAGTATAAAACCAGCTACTGTATACCACAGCAGCCGGTGATACACTATAGCAAATGCAAAGCATAGTGAACTCTTCTTCGTACAAACTGAATTCACAGCAGACAACTATATTACATGACACTACATACAGTGTTGCATTAAACTGATTTTGATTCCAGGGCTTTGTAACCAAAGCTCTGAGCTGTTCATTTACTCTCCTCTGTACAGTGCTCTCTAGCATATGCCAATGCACTAAAACTGTTTTGTGACTAACCTGCAAGTCTTGATACACTGTGAATTCCCAACAGAACCAGTCTACAAAGAAATTCCCCACACTTCACCTGTTTCAAGCACTGTAACTGGGCCAGCTATCATTTTTACCAATTATAAAATGCCTTTCAGTCCCTTTTCTTGTATTGATGTTCACATTTCACTTACCAGGAGGGGGCCCTGGGGGCGGGCCTGAAGGGGGACCAGGAGGCCTCATTGGAGGGGCTGGAGGTGGTCCTAAGGGAGGAGGCCCGGTGATTGGTGGAGCCTGCATGTGAGGTGCGGGCTGCTGCTGCGGCGCTCCCATTGGTGCAGATGGAGGAGGCAGACGCTGGCCAGCCAGTGGGAGCGTGGACTGGCTGTCAGCGGGTGGCTTGTCATCAGTGTCTGACTGGTCTGACGGGTCAGTGTATTCTTCCTCCTCTTCCTCCTCCTCTTCTTCCTCTTCAGGGATGGACTGACCTGAGGAAAAGGAGAAAACAGGATGAGAAAAAGACAGACTAAGTTAAGCATTTCCCCTCTCCATGTCTGAATGCATGAACAAAGAGGAAAGCATTGTTTAGTGGAGGCCGGGTGTGGCGACTGCTCTCACCCTTCGGGATGGCTTGCCGCGAGGCCATCGGAGGCGTGCCCAGTGTGTGAGCCGTATGAGGGACCCCCAGGTTAGGTTGATCCTGGTGTGAGGGACCCCCGAAATGGGAGAAGTACGGTAGGAGAATGTGCAAGGTTTGGTGCGTGAAGCGCATGGGCGCGCTTCCCAAAGGGGAGGTCAGTGTGACAGAGTGCTGTCACTACAGTTGAGTATGCACTCTGTGGTTTGCGGTCAAATTACAAGTTTGACACCTCGTAGATCCGGGTTTGAGGGTGGGGTGAAGCCCTTCGCTACAGGACACCTCTATCAAGGGCAGCTTACATAAGTTACACCCAACATACTATCTGGACATTTATGTATGTACACTACATGCTGAAGTTGTTACACAGGTACAATGAGGCCTACTAGTCTCTCTCTTGGGCCCAACCCAGGTGTTGTTTAATTACAGTCCCTTACTGCCTGGACACTTCTGTCATCTGTCATATCAGATGTTCATTGGTTTAAAACTGTCTCCTGAAGGGGTTCAAGAACTGTTGCTATTTACTGTTATTAGTGTCTTTATTTCGTCTGGTGGTGAGAAAGTACTGTTGTAATTTTGGAGAACAAACTGACTGAGTGAGTGATCGGTGAAGTGAGGGTCCCTTCTACATTAAGCCAGGGGCGGTTTGTTCCTCAGGGCGGTCAGGCGACGCACCACCAAAGGGGGAAAGGGAGGGAATTTTTCTATCACATTCTACCACAGTGTTATGCTAGCTGTGGCTGTTCTAGACAGTTTGGCCTTCCTCTGAATATCATTGCAATCAGAGTCAAGTCATGTTCCATGGAGCACCGCCCCTTTCGGGTGATTTCAGTCTGGCTAAAAATCGCCCAGATCGCTCTGATAGACTCATGTTAAGGCAATTTTTTTCGAACTGCAGGCACTGCAATGTAATCTGTATGGGTTCCGGGTGGGCTTGCACTAACGTGCTTTTGTCATACATAACCTGGTGTAGAGATCGCCGGGGTATCCAGCGATCTTATCACATTCAAGGTCAACGTAGCTAATGTTACCTCAACTCAATCATTTCATTAAGAGAAATACCATTCAGTCATCATAGTAATCTGGATAAACTGGCAACTAAAGAATCAGGACCACGCAGACCAAATTTAAACATCAAGCAAGTATCTACAAAGGGGGGGGAATCGTATAACCAGGGATTTTCGCCGAGCTGGTATGAGCAGAAAACGTGGCTAGCAAGATGTCAAGATAGCTAGCTGACTAATTTGCACAATGCAATGTGACAATGTCTAGTTAGCTAGCTGTTAATTTACCCCTTGAATGGGTGACCTTAGCCATCGCCGCAACATTTGCCTCCCCCGAGAGATTTGGCAGGAGCCACCACTGCCTTAAGGCCTGTTTAAACAGAAAACTCAGGGCAAGAAAACTCAGGGCTGCGGACCTCCAGGAGCAGGAGGGAGCAGAGTGTATTCACTGGTGTGCATGTAGTGCAGCAGAGTGACCGCAGTGCATACCTGCCATCCTCAGCATCATGGCCTGCAGGGGTGTGATGGCTTTGGTCTTCTTCACCACCCTCTTCTTCCTCCTCTCTCTGGTGGGAGGGGGCCCCATGTCCGCAAACCGCACGCTGCGACCTGCATCCCAATTATTATGTTAAACACACACACACACAGAGCACTCCAAACACACATATTGTGTCATGTGCCAGCAATGGGCTATGTGGATGCTACACACATGCATTCACATGCGCACACCTATAAAAATACACTGTCTCAGCACAGTACACAGAACACATACACGGCACTATACACTGTGCATTCAACAGAAACACTACCAACACTACCAACAAACTCTGAACTAATGGATGCTTAATTTAACTTCTTACATTCCAAACTCCTTCATGTTCACATATGTGAGCTAAAGCAGACTGACTTATGCTTCACCTAGTACATATATGAGGAATTATGCATGCATAGTCAGTCTGTAATGACTACACTCAGCAGACCAATCAGGTAATAAACCCGCCCATTCTCTCCCTCACCTGCGGGCTTCTCCATGGCCATGTCCCTCTCCTCCTCTCTCTCTCTCTCCCTCTCCCGCTCCTCCTCCGCTCGCTCCCTCCTCCTTTCCTCCTCCCCGCCTTCATCCCGCTCCATGTCACTGTCGTCCTCAGAGTCGCTGTCGTCGTCCTCGCCCTCCTCGCCGTCACCCTCGCTCTCACTCCCACTCTCCCTGCCCTCCATGGGCATCTCGCTATCCGAGGGCGGGTCGCAGATATCTGTCATTCCTGAGGAAGAGGGGCTTAGGTTAACGCCAAGGGCACTGAACAATATGTTCGCTAGCCTAGGGCTATACGATACAATGCCAACACATAAGCAATGATAAAATACATCAGAATATATCAACAAATTCACTTTGATGCAATACATTTTGATACAATATGATTCAGCATAACATTAAAATTATTTCATGCTTTTAAAACTCAGAGTATCAAAGCATTAATTTATTATAAGCCACTGAAATAACACTCCATGTTCAAAGATAACTAGGACTGTCACAAGCACTCAGTTTCATCCTGATAAATAAATCAACAGCATGGATCAATTCTCACATTCAACACTGACATATCAATATTACTTTTCCATCAATGCATCAGCACAAATCCATGTATTGTTACACTCCTAGAGAGCACGCAGACTATCTGCACTAAACAATACAGAACAAACTGGTTTGGGCAAAGCCTGTATTATAACTTAATCGCTCAGCAGAGGCCTTTACCCAGCGCACGTTACAAAGCTCGCATTTCACATTAACAGCCTTTATACATATCTCTATTTACTGAAGGGATTCAGGTTGAGCGCCTTGCTGAAGGGAGCAACAACAGTGCCCAATCTGTGAGTCAAACCTGCAACTCCACAGCCCTGCAGCAGTTACATTTCAGGCCTCAGAGTCACTGCTTTAATCAGAGCTCACAGAGAACAAGCAGCAGTGCGCTGACCTGGGGGACAGGGCGAGAAGGGTGAGGGAGAGTGGGAACGGTACCTGTGTCGGTGCTGTGCTCCCCCTCCCTCCTGTAGTGCGGGGCCCTGCGGGACGCGTGCAGCTGCAGGACCTGGAGGGGCGGCGGGCCCGGGGGAGGGCCCGGTGGCTTCCGGCCTGGGGGCAGTCGCGGCACCCCAGCCACTGCTGCTGCCGTGGGCGCCGAAGGCGACACAAACGGGCCCTTCCTGTAAAAGACAGTGGGGGAGGGCAAAGGTCACTGTGATGAGGTGGAGAAGTGCCACACCTGCTATGGGTAAAATGCAGATTAGCGCTTTAAAAGGCAACCAGAGAGACTCTAAAAGGTGGTCAAACATAGCAGGACGGAGGGTGTGATAAGACATACTGAGCTCTCTCAGATCATCTCTTAGAATAAGACCAACCTGTCAAATGGTTTTTGTACAGTCAACTACTACCAAACAGTAAACATATTTGCCTTGTGTGTTCTTCAGACACTGGGGGGATACTGACCCGTACGCGCTGCTTTTTTTCAGGATGGAGGGAGGCTGCGCTCCCGGCAGGGGGATGTCCTGGATAAGGATGCTGGAGGGGGCGTGCGGCATCTCTGGGAGGGGGATGCTGTCCACCTCTACCAGTTCAGCATTCTAAGGGAGGAAGAGAGAGAGATGGAGGAAAAGAAGATATTACTGAAACAGAAATTAAAAAAAAATACCTGTTCATGCTCATTAACTCCAGTTAACTTCAATGCCCAAAAAAACCCTCAAAGGACACAGTGGTAATTAATGCATTAATACTTCTAACCACAAAGTATAAACCTTCAGTGTATCCTCAGAAATATTTGTTAAATTCTCAGACTTCCCCTTGTACCTACTAAAGCACTTCACAGAACACGGCATGTGTGATGACTCCTACTATCAAACTGAGACTTAGTATCGCCTCCACTCTTAGCCTAACCTTTCTGCATGCACTTTTGTGAGTTGCTCTGGATTAGAGCGCCTCCTAAATGAGACAAAGTAAAATGTAAATGCAAATACACAAATAAATCACCAGGAACACAAAACACACCAATAACATTATTCTGTGGCTAATTATGACGATCATACCAATTACAAAAACAGCTAGGTTAACACTGCCGCCAGTCCTGCCCAAGCCCCAGCGGACGGACAGGTGGACGGACAGATGAATGCTCCCACCTTGACGGAGTCGAAGTAGAGCGACAGCTGGCCGCGCTTGGTCTCGTAGTCCAGCTCCAGCTTGCGAAGCTCTTTGTAAGTTTCGGGGTTCTCGCGCTCGTAGAGCCGCACGATCCGCTCGAACGTCTCGCGCAGCTTCTTCCTCTTGTCCCGCAGGACCTTCTCGTTCAGCAGAGGCACCTGCACCGGGTTGAACTCTGACCCCCGGCAAGGGAGAGGAGCCAGGGGTCAGCACGCTCATGATCGCATTCCCAACACCGGCACTCTCACTGTCCTGCGATGTTGCAGGATTTTTTATGACCCCAGATTTAATTTATTAGTCACCATGTTGCTGTATTTAGAAGACACAACATCAATGCCCAAACAGGGCAATTATTTTGCATTATCATCATTATTAAACCCTTATTGATTATCAATAAAAATATAAATTATACATAGGAAAAAAAACCTTTTTACTGTGTCCAAATGACCACAAGATGAATGTATGCAGCACACATGATTAGCATGTTTCAGGCAGTGACTTCCTTGCCACTAAAATGGCCCAAGATGTAATCAGTGATGTCACGTTAAACACTAACTGAGCCTGGGCTGAGCCAGGAGCTGATGGACTGAAGCGAGCTCTGCAGCCTAGCGAGAGCAGACCCAGTGTGGAGCCTCACCCATCTCATCCAGCTTCTCCATGTCACGGATGATCTGCCGAGGGTCCTTCATCTTCAGCACAGCCGCCCTGACCATCATCCGCTGCTTCTTGTTCTGGGGTCACAAGGAACAGGAGGTTAGGGGCACGTCTGCATGAGGCTGATGCTGACCAAGCTACGTGGTGCATTCCTCGCCACGCCGCCGTGCCCGAAGACGGAGTTAACAGCACACATACCTTCTTAAGCTCTCTCTTTCGAGCTTCCTTCCCTGATAAAAAAAAACAACAGTTCCGTTAACAACATTCTGCAGTTTGGTGAAAAATATTAAACAACAGGCCTTGCCAATGACTGTGTTGCAGTGTTTATACTGTGCGGTAGTGTTTTGTGGGTGTGTGTGTGCATGGGATGGCTGTAGAAGGACGGTTGTAAGCCCCTCACTGAATATGACTTTGAGCCACTTCAGGTCTTTCCAGAAGCAGGACAGTGTACTGAGTAAAAGCAAACAGGCAGATTCCACTTATTACACAAACCTGCTTCCAGGAACACCAGAAATAACAAACTGCTACACAACAGGCATGCTACATCCATCCAGGGCTTGTGAAACTAATTCATAGTTATGAAAAATGACATTTGTTCATAGGGGGCATTATAATGCAGTAAATTACACTAGTGGGGTTTAGCAGCCACTCTTATGCAAAGCAACCTACAAGAACAACCTCTGCAATATGCTTTACAATTTAGAGTTCAATACAGCACAACAATATGTTCTTTGGCCTGCTCAATGCAGACTGCACCACATCTCAGCAGTAAAATCATAAAGACAGCACACTGTCTCTTATAACAGCAGTGTGAGTGTATGGATTCCTTGTGCGTGTATATAGATTATATAGACTCCTTACTTTCCGTCTGGTTTGACAACTACACATGAACTGAGCCATTCTAAAGCACTGACATGGCTCATTGCCGGTTTCATCAGTCACTTTACTTACTGGCCTGGTCGGTGGGGTTCATGAACTTTCCACTCTTGGTGGAAGATGTCGAGCGTCTCCCCATGGTGACGGCAAGTTTATTTCACCCTGATGGGGAAAAGGGCGGTTAGAACTGACAGGCTAATCGGGGCCCATACACAAGTGAATAACAATAAGAAATACGCTATGAAAATAAGTTTCGAGTTCCTTATATCTTTGGCCAAACATCGCAATAGTCCCGTCTGCCTCCGTCTCGATTCCATGCAGCTAGCTTGAATATAAACGCGAAAAAGACTCCCTGTAATCAGCAGGTTGTTTAAAAAATATATAGAACATGTAAAAATACCAAACATTGTATAAATTCAGCCAGCAGGCGTGAACTGTCACTCAGAAGTGACACCATCGTTTGGTATAAACATCGCATGTGGTTGTACGCGTGCGGTCGCACGCACGCACGCACCTGTATCGCCCTCGCAGGAATGTAGGTAGCTAGCTATAAAATGTGCGTTATTAACTACGTAAAATCTTAATTTTGATTTCGAAAGCACGGAGCTAACTAAGTTGCTAGGCAGAACTTTTCACACCAAACGTTTCCATAATCACAACACAGCTAACGCTAGCAAACTGTATCTGCCGAAAACGGAATAAAGCAAGCAGGCTAGATAGCTAGCGATTAGCTACCTTTCTCCAGATGAAAATCCTGAGGCAATATAGCTGCCTCTGTCTTTCTCCCAATGTTCCCCACACAGGGACTGAAATAAGTTTATTGCGCTCTTCTTCACCAGTTCAATGAATTTCTTTACGGGACCTCGACGATACTGCAACTGTGCACACAGTCCGCCATCTTCACCACTTCAGCCGGAAAGGGATTAAACTTCCTGAAGCGGGGATCGGTGAATGGCTGCGTTCAGATCACATGATATGTCACATGACAAGTACGTATCGGCTGTACATCCTAAGATCGTCGATAGTTGAGAGACATATAACACCTTACTCACACTACATACTACATACACTATGTTTACAATTCGAGAATTGAGTTCCTGCCACCAGACAATCCATCGTAGATGTCAAGCATAACAATATAATTAAGTGTATATATACACTTAATTACATATGCTACGTTTACATTGCTGGCACTCCAATCACACAATACATCTCCAGAATTCTTTTAACTCTTTTAACTCTAACAGCCTCTCAGCAACAGTGACCAGGACACATCAGCCAAAAGCAAACCCTTGCTCCCTCTTGCACAATTCTGTGCAAAAATAGTGTTTTTTTTGTGTTTGCCATAGGTATAAATCTATTCTCTGCTCCATCCATCTCCGTGGTGGTAATGCAGTTGATTAGTGATATTGTGTGAGCTCTCTCTTATTTGGGAATGGAACCACAGTGGTCATATCAGTGAGTATAACAATGGCACCAAGCAGGAATATGACACAGAACTTTTTGAATAATGTGTACTTTATTGTTGCTATACTAAAGATTAATGATACAGCTGATGCAATATTACAATCTACCCCAAACTAAACGTACACAGAGGAAAAAAGACTACATCAAAACAGAAAAAAGCAAAGAAAATGCATCTTTATTTCAAAATCTTCAAACAATTTTCATTTTAGCATATCAAGTGGTATTCCTCCTGCCTCTACTCCCATCTCTTTCCCTGTCTCTCTCTCTCTCTCTATTAAAATACTTAAAATCTATGTTCCTGACTCAATGTTTAAGATGAAACAGAAAGTGGTTTCAGTTGTGGTTCCAATTAAATTCATTAGACCACATCAGGAGCTGAAGAGCTTCAGTGGGTTAGTGGTTTAGCACACAGAAATTCATCCTTTATAGCACATAGGGTTTGGGGCAGAGTCAAGAGAAAACGGCAAATGGAGAGAATTCCCGCAAGAGCCCTGAGCAAGGAGAGGAGCCTGCATCTCGAAGGTGATTGGTTGAAGAGCCTGAGGTCTAGAAGGGGACTGGTCCATAGTATGCAGTGTAGGCGGCAATGATGCCAGCAGTCTCAGCCATGTGCTCGCAAGCCATATTGACCTCACAGACCTCTCTCAGGCTGTGGCAGAGGGAGGGAGAAAGGGAGGGAGAGAGAAAAGGGGGAGACAGAAGGAAAGAGGGAGAGGGGGAAAGGGAGGAGGTGGGAGGTGTACAAGGAACAGAGAGAGGGAGCGGGAAACGCAGATTTGGGGTGAAAATATTCTACACTCATTTATAGGGTTCAATGGTACATGAAATGATATACATACAGGTTTGTTTCTTATAGTCATTTATAATTGTATTATTATTGTTGAAATTAGTTGTCATAGGTAAACATAGATTAAAAGCTGTCAACTGCAAAAGAATGAGGTAGCCAAAACAAGGTACAAAGCATGACACATTTTTCTGTGTGCATGCACAAAATAATCCAGACGGCAAGTACCACGCTAAAGTAATTTCCTATACTTGCCGAAGCAAGTGTGAGAAAAATGTTCAAGGACAATGCTTTTGTGAGACTTAAACCTGCAGTTCAGTTCATTAACTGATCCCCACAGGGAGAAGAGTCATGTGTGTCACATGCGAACAGGATGGGTGTGGTTTCTACCTCTCCAGCTGGGTGAGTGACAGGCCACCACTGGCAGGGGCGGCGGCAGCCGCGGTATTGCCAGCCCTCTTCTGCCTCTGTTTCATGAGCGTGGAGGCCAGATCCCTCTTCACAAACACCTCTGCAGCACACACATATAGAATACACACACACACAAACACACACACACACATGCACACCGGTCACTTTGATATTACACACCTGCCCTCAATTACACCTCAGATTTCTCTCCTTACAGATGGCTTAACCGTACAGTTCACACACTGACCCATAGCACACACGCATATATGAATGCAAACACACATATGTACACACACACATATATATATATGCACTGACTTGCACATGCATACATACACACAAACACACACACACACACATACTGCATGGAGGCAGTTTTGTGGAGAGACAATGACAGAGCACAGAGGTGTCCTACCCTCATTGCTGGGGGAGTCAGCAGCACTGACAGAGGAGGCAGAGGAAGTGCCTGTAGTCCCTGCACAGAGAGGAGAACACAAGATGCATTGGTGATCTCCAACACTCAGCTCTACACACTGCCATTACCACACATTACCCATTATCACTATCATCTTTACCTGAACAGTTCTTAACAACCTTTATCTAACAACAGACATACACACATACACACACACATATGCGCACATGATCACACTCACACATGCATGCATGCACGCTTGCACATGTAAATGCTTGAATGGTGTTGTGCATGCACTTGCTGCTCTAGGAATGTTGTTGTTATGATCTGTTGCTCATGTAGCTTGGATGGATGCACTTCTGTTCCCTTGTCCTGGAAGTCACTCTGGATAAGAGTATCTGCTAAATGCATGGAATGAAACACAATTAACACACACACACTCACACACCATCTTGCCCCTTACCTCCAGTGGACAGACAGACAGACACTGCAGCACAAAGGATGAGGAGAGCAAAAGTCTTCATCTTTCTCTCTGCTGTTTCTCCCTCTATCTCTCCGATGTTTGACCACTGATCTTGCTGTGCACACTCACTCAGACACACACACAGGCACAGTTTATAGTTGTACCCCCCATGAGGCCCTCAGTGTGTGATTGGTTAGGGAATCGTCTGACACACTCCCACAGATCGACACACACACATGTACACACACCCACCCACACACGCACACATACACACACGCACGCACGCACACACGCACACACACACACACACACACACACACACACCTACAAACAAACACACGCACACAGATAGACACACAAACTCACACAGGCAATCTAAAATATATATAGTGTGAGCAATAAAATATGCAAGAATGTTTAAAAAATCGGAATATTGGCATTTGTGTCTATAATTTATTTGGAGCTATAATTTATTTTTATGCACACAAACGCTGCCACAATCGTGCATGCCGTTTCTTCTATTTTTATATTTTATTCTGTCTGCAGACATTGCAATAAAAAGAAATAAGGGATCCTCCATCAGCAATTAAGGGTCCCAGTGCATGCTGCACCAAACAACAGATTATAACCTGTTGTCCTACTATCACGTGTTTATTACTTGTTGTCCTTTGGTAATACCTTTGATCTTTTAATCCTGTTAACGTTCCATCTAAATGCTAAATAAACCAAAATCTGGGATTGCTAATGCATGGTGGATACATATTTATATTTAATATATACCATATATACAAATTATATACCAGTTTTGATATGCGTATGTTGAGGGGTAAATTATAACTACATATTTTTATTTAGATACATGTGTTTCATGATACTCGAACATCACGAATGCCGCATTACTGGTTGCCCTTGTGTGTAGCTGCACAAGACGGCCTCTAGATGTCAGGATTTCTCAGAGACCATGCCAAACCACAAGCAAAGACCAGAAGGCCACATGTTACTGATAAAACAAGCGAGACCGCCAGGGCTTATTATGTGTCGCAGTTTTAATGAAAGATTTTCCGTTTTTACAGTAAACCGCAAACATTTCCTATCTTAAAAAAACAGAAACCGAGCGATATTCGGAAAAGCGCCAGCTTCGTTTATGACTGTGCTTTTCAACTTTATTACACATATTATTGTACGTAGTATTTATATATACGCATACAGGTATTTTTAGTTTACCACCACGAAAAATAATACATATGGTATGCATTCATATAGCGTGTGGATAAAATATATGTATATACACACATACACTCAGACAAAATAAAGCATATTATTAGTCATACATTGTCATAACTCTTTTGCTTCTTCTTCTCTCTCTCTCTCTCTCTGTCTGTCTGTCTCTCTCTCACACACACTTTTTGTTTTTTTCAGTATGTTATATTTGACCGTTGCAGATATTGTTCTGACCCCTTTCTCCCTGGTTTATTTTTGTTGCGAGTCATCTTGGCTGGGTGGGCTGTAATTATGCCGTCTGCTTGTGGACTAAGCTGAAGAATACGTCCCGGCAAGAGCTGTCCAGGAAAAAACACTGCATGGAGGCGTTGCCTATGACCCTTCGTGCTTGCGCACATGTGTGTGCACCAACACAGACTGCCTGGTCTACAGGCTTGCCCTTAGGAAACGTATGGGTACAGGGCACATGTTGGGATCACTGTTTAGGTTGCAGCGCTGTAACACATACAGGTATGTACATATAAGCTGTTGGGTACACTGCATTGTGATATGGAAAAACGTTTGTCATATAATTTACCAAACATTTATCAATTACTCATTTAGCAGTATGTAATTTTTTGTATACTTGGAAGAGAGTTTCACAGTGCAATTTTACAGAGTATTTTATAATACCTGCATGATATTACAAATATGAAAGTGGCAATAACAGATATGATGTTTAATATTTCAAGTATTTTTCTAGCTCCATATATTCTAAATACATTATTTTTCTTGCAAGGCTATCATACAGAACACTGGAGCTCTCTGGCTCCCAAGGTTGTGTGGAGAATCCTTGACTACACCCCTCCAGAGGGAACCCTCTCAGTGTTGGGGC
The DNA here is from genome assembly GCF_013368585.1 of Megalops cyprinoides. NCBI lineage: Eukaryota > Metazoa > Chordata > Actinopteri > Elopiformes > Megalopidae > Megalops > Megalops cyprinoides. The sequence continues at coordinate 26,113,459 of NC_050601.1, forward strand.
CTGTGCCCCGATTGCATCACTCCATGTTGCAGTGAAGAGTACCATGTCATAACGTTTTTCTGACCTCTTCTGACACCAGCGCAATTACAGGACAGGCATCTCGGTGTGGCTCTATGGTATAAACAAACAGCCCAGGCGGAGTATCTGGCTGGACGTATCACCAATCAGACATTACATTACAGACCTTGTCAGTAGGCGACCTCTTCCCAGTTCACTGCAGTGGTGTTTTTAGGTTCTGTATCACCCTCATATTACACAGCTGGCTGTTTACTGAAGCCACCCCAGACAAGCGTGACGGTGCCCTGCGTGGGAATTGTACCCCCCCGCCGGGCAGCATAAGCCCAGCCAGCCCGCTCGGCTACACATTTTCAGACTTTCCTCCAGAGAACTTTTCATTCTCATCATTACATGTCATTACAGAGAACATTTCATTAGCATTTCATTACAAAATTGATTAACCTTCATCTGAAATGAGCTTGTCAAACTGAAATGTCGAACTATCATTGAATGTGAATGGCTATTTTTTCACAGAGTGACCCCCAGGTGCCCTTTCAAGCATTCCCATAATGAAACTGGGTCCTTTTTTTTGTCTCAACAAAAAAAATCTTTAATTCATCAAAAGTCATGGACAGAAAGAAAGGACACTCAAGATGGCAGAAATAGAAGGCTGAAATCATGATGTGGTTTGATACAACAATATATATAATTATAGCTTTGCTGACTGATAATATGTTTCTTCTTATACCTTAAGCGCTCTCACAGTTGAAGGTAGGCAGGAGAAACAGAGCAACATTCAAACATGGAGAGGAAGAGAGAAAATCCAATTATGAATAATACATTCATAGGCGTGTGCCATGGGTGTGCAATTACACAATGAATAGTATCGACAAAGTCTGCAGTGTGTTTTGTCTGTGTTTACAAACTTGGCTGTTAGGCTGATAAGTACTGTTTTATGTTAGTATGCTAATGTATAATTTGCCATACACATGGGAATGAATGTGAGCTATAACAGTATATCTGAAACAACATCAGTACAGAATGATGTGCTCATATATCTACTGATTGACAGTTGTTTGAATTGTTTCCTGGTTAACTCAGTATTTGCCATTGGCTGTATTCCGAGTGGGGAAATATCTATTGTACGCCTGCTGGTAACCGTAGCGATGGGCAAAGAGGCGACAGGGAGTGAAATCCTCGCAGATCTCGGAGCGTTGTTCAACAGCTGACTTCACCTTCCTATGAGAGAAATAGAGGGTGATCAGATTATAGGATCATGCAGTATACACCCTGGAGTATAATAATGGGCAGCTTGGGGTAGTGGTAAGGAGCAGGGCTTGTAACCAAAAGGTTGCTGGTTCAATTCTCCACTGGGACACTGTTGTTGTACCCTAGGGCAAGGTATTTAACCCACAGTTATTGTACTAAATATCCACCAGTATAAATGGATGAAATTGGATGAAACATCTGTAAGTTGCTCTGGATAGGAGCATCTGTTAAACGACAATAATGTAATGCTATAATTACAGTGGAAAACTGAGCTGTTACAGACAGTTCAAGATAGAATATGTGTACAACATACACATGGTAAAAATAATGTCATTTTAATACAGTCCCTGTGTTCCTCAATATCAAATTGTATTTATTTTCTCAGTAGTGCTGACATTACTTTCAGAAGATAGTGACTAAGTACAAAACGATAAAACACAATAACCTACACACTCCACTCTAGCAGAAAAAAGTCACTGAAATGGTCAAATGCCAGTTTTGGACTCAGAATTTGGAAGTATGTCTTGCAAAAGCAAATACTTTACTGGACACCAAATCACCAATAATAGCCAGGCTAATAATGCAAGCCAAATAAAGCAAACACAGTTTTGATAAATATGACCATTAGACAATAAACATAAGGCATTATTCTTAAAATAACAACACTTTTCCCAGTTGAAAATGGCTTGGGCTTCTGCAGTGCATGCAAACAAAACCATTATAAACATGTTAGTAATTACACAAAGTATACTAAAGCAATCCTTTGCAAGTGCAAATACCAGCCCTGCTTGTTGCCAGTCAAGCCAGTGTAACAATACTTTTAGACTGCTTACTCTATCTACTCTACACCTGCAGTACTTAAACACAATACTGTTGAGAGGCCTCTACCCTGTCCTCATTTCCCTGATATGAGAGTCTGTAGGTTTCTTTCTTGGTAATGCTGTGAGTTTTAAACATTCAGACAGCTGCGGCAATGCTCATGGTGTTTCTCTCAGTCTTGCTGGGGCTGAATGTTGTTTCTGGCACAGACTGTTTCTTCCAGAGCCACCTCCTGCACAGCAGTGGGCTTAAGGCCACACCCGTCACTGCGGTCTTTTCTTTCCACCCTGAACATAAAATACAGGCCTGCAGATTTCATAGTAGCATTACTGTAAGCTGTTTTCCAGCAGCGACTGTAATAGCATACATAAGCACGTCTTGCAGCACTGTGTATATTTCACCTACTGCTTTTCAGTATAGAGTATTCGGGTGATTGAGACAGCAGCTGACCTCTTTAGGTGTGAACTGGGTTCAACAAGGTAACCACCCCACCGACTAATGGCCAGCCTCAGGTTATGATGCGGCCAGTCGTCATCACTTTGATTTCATTTGAGGTCACAGTACATCTTGGTTTTTGACCGCAACCAAGACCATGATCATGATGACCCCAATCCTGACCACAACCACATCCACCAACCACTGTAGCCTGCTCCAACTTGTTACAGACTCCCACCACATCTGTACAGCCTTACAATCCTACATGTGACCCATTCATACAGCTGGATAATTACTGAGGTTGTGTACCTTGCCCTAGGGTACAATACCAGTGCCCCAGCAGGGAATTGAATCAGACACCTTTGGTTACCAGGACTGCTCCATACTACTATGCCACAGTGCAGCCCTACGGGAAAAAAATGTAATTATCAATTATCTCACATGGGGAATTTATGAGAGCACGAATCAATAATTACTGTGCAATCTAATAATTAAGTTTGATTTCATAGTTGAGCCTGAACTTTGCCTAAACAGCAATTAGCATCTGAAACAGGCCGTTGTGGAGCAAGGCTTTTGCTGTTTGTGTGGAGAGGTAAAAACGTGTCAGAAGGTGAAAAATTTACATTGCAGTCTGGGTTTTTGTGTGTATAGATTTGCACTTTGTCACGGGATATAGTAAGAACACAATCATTGTTAGTAGATGCATACCATTATGTATTATCTATTCATTATCTGTTTGCATCTGTCTAGCAGACACACTGACGTAAGGTCTCTGGATGCATAATGCTTAATCCTTTGTAATACAATCTGGACAGAATCCTCAAAGAATACTGAATTACTGTGGACACCAAATGCAAGCCAATATGTGTGAAGCTAGTTGATCTGCGTTGTTTATGGCTTTGATATTTGTACAGGTTTGTTGTCATTCTTCATTGCCCTGACCAAGATCCCTTGGGAAACAAGCTTGATGTATCATACAATGAGAACGGAGCACCTGATTGTGTCTCCAGCAACAGAGAAATTGAGTGTGTGCGTGTGTGTGACTCTGTGTGAGTGTATGTGAGTGTGTCTCTGTGTGCCTCTGTGTCAGTGTGAGTGTGTGTGTGTGTGTCTGTGTCTGTGTTGGCGTGCACATGTGTGTACAGATATTACCTCCTGGGAATGTAGATGTTCGTATTCCCTCGTGGATGGTTAATGAAGGAGTTGGCTCGGTGTCGCTTGATGAAAAAGTCTGAGGGGATTTACATATCAATATAGAAAAATGATCACTGTAGATGACACTGCAGTTTAGTTATTCACACTAATCACCATGTAGAGGAGATTTGCAGGTCATTCACACTGCTTCATTACAGATGTTTGTATCATTACATTATTATTATCATTACCATTACATCTGATAGCACCTTGAAAAAGTGAAGCTTTTCTAGAATGGAAATGCAATGAATCTACATCTAGATGTGTTCTCTTAAAAACTGTAATATGTAAGATATGTATCTAATAGGAGCTTGAAACAAATGTTAGGCTTTTCTGAGGGTAAACAATTTTATGAAAATGGACCCAAAGAAAAGTGCTTGGTTGGACATTCCAAGCACACATCTAGTTCATTAGCCTTCACAAGCTTTATCTATAAAGTTCAACCAAACACTTGCCATTGATTACTTTTTCCTCAAAGACCAACTCTAGCAAATGTTTTAGCAATGACAACAGAATGTTGAAAATAAAAGTGTAATATATCACACCACAATGGAAATAGTATCCATAATATCTTTCCATGATATTTATCATGGATAATAATGCCTGCAGTGATACTACTATATGTTTGTCATCAATAAGTGGTCATTTTCAATGAAATTGAAAAATAAAAACAGAATAAAAATAATAAAGGAGCTTATTTACCCTCAAATGATTCATTACTCTCATGGGAATCTGTTGAGAGAGAGAGGGAGAGAAAGAGAGGGAGAGACAGACAGACAGACAGACAGACAGACAGAGATCACTGCATGTTAGACACTTCATCTCTTAATAACGTGATCAGTCTGAACCAATGTTAGGGAATTGAAGAGGCATACCATAGCAGAGACAGAGAGCGACGAGGATGCTCAGCACCGCACACTGCAGAATGACCTTCATTCTGTCTGCCTACTGGACTACAGAGAGAGAGAGATTAAAATGTTGTTAGTGTTTTTGTCACAATATTAACTCTCTTGTGTTTTGCTTTGTGTAATCATAGCATGGCCAGTTTGGTGCTTGCTCCAATGTAAATTGAATTTAAAAGCAACACTCTCGGGGGGAAGTAGAAATAAAGAGATAGAGAGAGGGAGAGAGAAGGAGAAAGAGAGAGAGAGAAAGAGAGAGAAAGAGGGATAGAGACAGAAAGAGGGAGAAAGAGAGGGAGAGAAAAAGAAAGACAGAGACTGAAGGAGGGAACAAAAGAGTGCAGGAGAGAGAGAGAAAGGAATAAACAGAGTGGGTGAAGGAGGGAGCGAGAGAGAGAGAGAGAGAGGGATAGACAAAGAAGGTGAATAAGGGAGCAAGACAGAGAAAGAGGAATAGACAAAGAAGGTGAATAAGGGAGCCAGAGAGAGAAAGAGGGATAGACAAAGAAGGTGAATAAGGGAGCAAGAGAAAGAGAGAGAGAAAGAGGGATAGACAGAGAGGGTTAAGGAGGGAGCGAGAGAGAGAATGAAAAATAGGAGAGGAAAGACAGCCTAGTGTCTTGCTTTCCATTTCTGCTTCCATCACTCTCAGCTGTTCCACTGTCACCATCAAACATACCAGGTAGAAAAAGCAGAAGATGTTTATATTAAGGAAAGGAATGAAGAACGGTTCAATTATCATCTTAATTGTGTTTTAGGGATTTGACAAAACTGGGCTGAGAAACAGAGAGGAGAGAGTAGTTCTTGCTCACATCTTTTTATGTACCCCTCCATTAACTGTTCCAGCCTTACAGATAAATATAACAGATGAAAAAAACAAAAAAAAAGAAAAAAAACAGAAAGACAGTCTGAGTGACTGACAGGAAGACACATAGAGGGACTGATTTTTAAAGGACCTTTGTTTAAACAGCTTTTCAGAGTATTCAAAAACATTGCTTTTATTAAACTCACATCAACTTGCTCCTTCAAAACAAAAACCAACACTCAGATGAGCTTCTCAGATTTGAAAGGGAAGGGTTTGACTAAATCTGGGCCAAAATGTCATCAATACAGCACTGAGAGTCATAGATGTTTAGGAAGAGGGGAAAGAGATGGGGGAGAGTGATATTGTTAAAACAGCAGTAACAGTGAGAGAGGAGACAGTATAACAAATCAAACAGTCCCACACTTGCAGTATGACTACAACTTTAAACTTCAAAGACCTATCGCTTCTTTGTACTCACCCAACTTTTTTTTTCATTATTTCAGACTTAATTCAAATGAAATATTTTGTAAATAACAAAAAGAAACACTTTAAAAGGTGCTACCCAATGTAAAGTCCAGAACAATAAACAGGGGGAATGATATGTAATGTATGTATTATATTATTGAATTAGTACAATGACTATGTAAGAATGTATCACTAGCAATCAGATCTGGTCACTTAATGCAGATTATACAATTATGGACAATGAGGAAAGGATGAGAACTTTGATATAAACAGGCTGAGGCAGAGGAGACATAAGAAAGACAGCAATAAAAGATGATAGAGTTAAACAAGGCACTGTAGATAGAAAGAGTGTTATTAATAAATAAATAGGTTTATTGATTTATTTACTAATAGACAGGTTGATAGGTACATAAATTGATTCATTGATTGATTGGTTGATTGATTGAATGACTAGTTGGCTGATTGGTTGATTGGTTGGTTGGTAGGTTGGTTGATTGAATGAATGAATGACTGGTTGGTTGTATGCTTGATTGGTATATTAATTTACTGATTGATTGAGAGCAAAAGGCAGACAGGGTCATGAAGGCATGAAGGCAGAGAAGAGAACAGAGAAGTACATGAGCTGAGCTTATGAGTTGCAGGAAGTTGAAAGGTTCAGCCTGCAGGTAGTTCCTGTGGTCACATTGTTAATGTGTGCTTCAATCTTCCAGCTCAGGTCCAATCTTTGAGAACTCTCTGTCTCTGTAGCCCAGCTGTCTGCCTGAGGAAAGGGTCAGCTCTGTCTCCTGCTGCCTGAATTCCTGTAAACCGGAATGTGTTTTCGTAATACTGAGGCCAGTCAGGGCCAGAGCCCCAGGAGAGGGAGAAATATCAAGAGTGAGATTGAGAGCGATAGAGGGACAGAGGGGGACAGATGGCGTGGCAGAGAAAGAGTCAGGGCTTCAAAGAGGGAGGGAGAAAGAGAGGAAAATAGAGAGACAGAGAAAGAGAAACAGAAGCGTGTAATTGTTTGCAAACCTTCCAAATGCAAAAATTGCAAAAATGACCGCAACACCACAGGCAAAACAAGAAAAGTAGCAATGAAGACAATAGCTTGTTTCAGAGAAAATAAAAATAAAGCCTTTCTTAAACTCCAATCACATCAACATGAAAATCTCCTCCTCCCAGCAAAGCAGCAGAGTTGGGGGTGGGGGCAAGAGGAAAAGGTAGGAAAAGAGAGGGACAGAGAGCAACAGAAAAAGACAAATCATTTAACACTAAACAGGGACTTCAGAACCAGGGCCCTGCTGGAGAAATACTGTCAGACTGGAGCCCTGACAGTAACAATGAAAAACACCAAAAAATCCATATGCCCAATACATCCATATTATCCATATTATATCCAACAGACACAAATTAATTACAAACATAAATGAACATTGAAGTGAACTGGAAATACACACCATGTCTGCTAAATGACAATGGTATATAATAATAATGTTATTATCTTGACAAGAAGAGAATGAATGGAAAGCAAAAATGCATAAGGGCTTTTATACCATGTAAACAAATATTAATAGTTAAATACAAAATAAAAAAATAAAAACAAAAAGTAAAAAACATTATAATCCCTAAATAATGAAAACCCAATGCATTTAAAGAAACACTTTGTGATCGTCACTCCTATGTTCTCACTACAAAGACATGCAGTGTGAAAAGCTGAGCCCGCAGAGGAGTCACCTCAGCCAGCTGGTCCTGAAGCTGACAGCACTAACATCAACTGACACCATGCACTGTGAGGATAGCTCCAAACACAGACAATTACAGCTCCAAAAGCTGAGAAAGACATCAATAAGGTACACCTGCTCGATGAGAATTACACATGGGTACACAGTGTGAAGTATACAGCTACCTGAAGGACACCCCCCCCCTGCCCCCCCCCCCCAAAAAAAAACAAACAAATGCCTTCCTAAAAACAGAAAGAAAGACTATACCTGCAGCCCCTACAAACAAGCAAATAAATGAATCCTTTAACATCACAGGATACAACAAGTACATTTGCAGCAGAACCCCCCCCCCCCCCCAAAAAAAAGAATTACTGAATAATAAATAAATAAATAAATAATTTCTGCTAAGCAGGTTGTGAAATTTGCTTAAATATGGTCATTTCAAACTTCACGTTGAATTGAAAATACAGAAAAGAGACTCAGGAGCGAAGGAGTTGTGAAATAGAAAGAGGTAGATACAGAGAGATACATAGTGAGAGTTGTGCCAGGTGCCTGACACCTGTACAAACAGCTAGAGCCAGATGTGGGGACCAAAGCACACAACTCCAAGCTCTGCATGTCGTCCCCCCACCTAAGCTGATGTCATCCACCATGGAAACCACCGTTTGTAGCCTTTGGACAGCTATGCTGCCTGTGCTGGCTGACACCATGGCTGGACCCCTCCTCCTCAACCCACACACACAAACACATGCACACCCTCAAGCTGTCATCAACAGTGTATCCGCCAGGTGAGCCATTGCCCAGATGACAGGTGAAAACTGACTTCAGCCCAGTGGAGTTATCCAAGGCCACAGCGTGGAAATACAACCCAGAGAAAGTGTTTGGTTGGACATGCGAAACATTTCCAAACCAGCCACTAAAGGACTAAACATTTTCCTGGGGCTCATTTTTCAAGACTAATTGACTTGTTCTGGAAAATCTCAAACTCCAGTTACAGTAGTTAGATAAACATGAACATCCACCAGTCCCCTTTAACTCAATCACTTGGAATCTGCATTAAAATAGGGGTGTAATCAATACACAAAAAGACTGCTAAATTGCTAAAACATGCAAAAGCTAATGACCAGCATTTTCTTAGAATAACATTCTTTTAAAAATAAGCCATGTGTTATGCACACTCTGCTGTGAATTTGGTGAGGTTTTGTGAGTGAATGGATCTCTGTATTTTGTGAAGGCATATACTGTGTGCATACTGTGTGTGTTTTGTATGAGAGATATATCTTTGAACAGATGACTGCACTGTACTCACCCAGAGGATACAGCTGATATGTATTAACTTCTCAAGGTTCGTGCTTCTGATTTCCTCCTTCTCTGTTTCCCTTCCTCAGTGAATCATTTTGGCTCCGTGAAGCTACACTTTTATACCCAACTCCCTGGCCCCCCTTCCCACCCCCCCCCCCCCCCCCTCCTCTCCCACCCCTCACTCTCATCTCTCCCACTTTCTTTTCCTCTCTCTCCTCCCTTCCTCATTCCTCTCTGTCCCGCCCGCTCAATCAGACCGAACGATTAGCTCACTCTCTCCCTCTCCATCCCATAAACACGCTCAGGAAACAGATGGAAAGGTGGAGCAAGAGACGAAAAACAGGCAGAGGTAAACAGACAGAGGGGGGAGAGGCGGACAGACGGACCCGTGCTGGCCTCTGGCTGCCCTGCCCCTCTCTGGACGCCCCCTGCCTCTCTACGACCTTACACTGATGCTAACTGTGAAGACCAAGCACCTGTAGTGAACCAACATACTCATTCAATACAGATCGAGGGATGCAGTCCTTCTTTGCATTAATGTATATTGTAATGCAGAAATACCTGCACTCAACCACAGCACAGCATATGGTTAAGTGACTAGGCTCTGAACCTGCAGTGCGCAGGTTCGATTCCCATTTTGGGGCATGATGTTTTACCCTTGATTATGGTAAATAAAACAGCCTCAGTAAATATTCAGCCACATAAAGGGGATAATATGTGAAATGGAAACTATTAAAATTGCCCTAGACAAGGGCGTTCGCTAAGCAAATAAATAATGTCATGTAATAATATTACTGTTTTCCTCAGCAGACATCTTTATCCACGTCAAACTGCCAATTACCAACAGTTTACATAATGTGTTATCCATGGAGATGGCTGAAGTTTTACTGAAGCAATTTACATGTAGGTTAGTTTGTCTGAGGGTGCACCAGCAATGCCCCACCATCAATTCAAACCTGCAACCAAATCCATTTACAGAGCTACATCCCATTGGCTGTCAGGCATTTCCCAGGGCTGTGTTCCACACTACATATTGGTAGTGGTTGAGGTGAATCCCCCTCTTCAGTGTAAATTGCACTGAGGTCCTTGAACTGCACCATAGAAATGCAACCCATCTTTTTCATATAGCTAGCTACTGTATTATCTGTTGTCCTCCACAATGAAATTTGCAGGCCTCTGTATCAGAGGGCATTGCACTGCTCTGTGATATTGCATATTCAATTCTAACACTACTGACTTGGTTGCTAACTGAATCTTACATCTTTTTTGACTTTTGTCTGACAGAGTATTCGCAGTATGTACATTTATGTGCTAATTATACATTTATAGGTTGTTGATTACCTGTTAAAAACTTACACAATAATATCACCAGTTTCCAGTCACTTGAAATATTAATTTTCATTGATTATGAATTGATTATAAATTGCATTTTGCTTGAGATGTGCTTACATAAAAGGTCATGAAGGAATATTAGCTTATTTACTTCCAAGAGATTTTAATTTCACACTGTACTTTTTAGTTTGCACTTCAGATTGCACTAGTGCCCCCAGATAGCTAATCTAACTTTGAGCTCCCTAAAAATGGAATATTCTCAGAATAACTATGCAGTAACCAATAACAGTTAAACAAATAAAAACGGACCAGTTACTGAGGATGCAGACAGACAGATAAACAGAAGGAAACACAGGTAGCTCAGAGAGCAGAGGGGGAGAAAGGGAGATTCATGGAGAGAGAGAGAGAGTTTTAAAAAGAGAGATAAAAACAAGCTGTATAACAGTCAGACAGTTGGCTAGGACAGCCAGACTATGAAAGGCGGTCAGTTTGGGGTACAAGCAACGAGCGTTTGTGGTTTGACGGAGGCTGATTCTCTAATGGAGATATTAAAAGCTCTCTTCCCCAGTGCAAACATCAACAGGAAGGAGGGAAGACCAAATAGAAGAAGCAAAAGAGGGCCAGCAGGAGTTTGTGTTATTTCTGCTGCCTGTCTAATGCTGTTTATGTTGACAAAAGTGCTTTGGCATACAGTTATTTCACTGCTGATCCAAGATCTGATTTTTAATTTTAAGAACATACAGAGTGTAAGAATGAAAGAGGGGGAGGAAGAGAAAGAGAGAAGGAAAACAAGAGGGAGAAGGAGGGGGTGAGAGAAATTTGAAGAAGGAGAATGTGAGAACATGGAAATATTGACATCTGTGTCAACACTTTTTCTTTGTCCTTCATCTGTTTCTCTCTTTCTCCTCTCTCCTTCGTGCTTTCTCTCTTTTTTAACAAAGCCACCTGTTTCTACTCACTCCTCTCTGGATATCCCTCCCCCCGTACTGTATTTGGCCCCATAGCATGTATCTGGATCCATTTTCTAAGTAGGAAATAACAATTGACAAATAACCCCTGAACTAAAAACAGGAGGGAGAGCAGCTGTGCCTAACTGGCTGTACCTGTGAGCTTGGCAGGGCAGAGCTGGGGGGCAGGGGCAGGCTGTATGTGATGGACAGCGGGATCACCGGCGGCAAGGATAGAGAGATAGGCAGAGGCACGCACGGGGGAGGAAAAGGAAATGCTTGTTTGCCTCTCTGAATTCCCCCCTTTGCGCAATCCCCCACCCTTCTTTTCCCATATGAACCCAGTGCCCCTGCTTGCAATAATGGGGATGCTGTGACGCAAGAGAAGGAATCGTTCAGGTGAGATGTTAAACCCAGTATTCTCGCTCACTGTGGTCATTAAATATTCCATGGCGCCCGTTGCAAAGAGTGGGAGGAGAGTGGGAGGGGTTCCTCAGGGTCCTTGCCAAACTCCCAATCTGGTGATCTAATTGTCGCCCAGTTTAATTGGCTAATTAATTCCCTCCCTCTCCACCACTGGTGATGCGTGGTGAGTGTTCTGGTGCAAAATGGCCTCCCAGCATCACTCAGGCAGGGGCAACACGTCCATGAAGGCCGAGGCACCTGTTCGGACTTCAGCATAAACGTGTGTGCCTTAATACATGTTTTCAAATGTCTTATGGCTTTTAGAAATACATATATTGCAACCACTTTTTGACTGTATCTTGTCTGGACATCTGTGTGTGTGTATGTGCATGTGCATGTGTGTGTGGTTACAGACCTCTTGCCTACTTAATAATGGGGAATGATATGTGGTACATGATACATTTTGCTGTTTGTGAAAAGTGACATCATTGCTAACATGGACATCTGAATATCCAAACACTGCAGAGTGCAGACCATGCCCAAGTTGCCTTTAAACGGTCCTTGTGTCCCTCCTCTCGTCGCTAATAGCACCGTCGCTAATAGGCCTTTCAGATGTCATTTAATACTCACGTGCTCAACCTCCAAAATAATTGTATGTTTTCAGGAAAAAAAGTCAATAAATGTTCGTAAAACTGAAGCTCCAGGGCAAAGAATTTCATGGGATGCACACTGAGTAAATGACACTCTCACGACCAAACCTGGTTAGTTAGATGAGTTTGTGAGTGTTGAATTTGTAAAAGTGGACACAGGCCATGCTGTGTAGATGTGCCCACATGACAGCATATATAAAGCGCATGACTGCACAGTCTTACTGTGTGGCAGACATTTTGTCAGGCCATGGGTTTATTTACATGGCACACATATATGAATTATTTATAGTGAACTTATTTATGTAGTGTACATACAGGCAGTCTTTACAGCATGTGGTCAGTCCTCAGGTGTATCTTGAAAGAGACTCCTTCCATGGTACCTCTACCTTAGCCCGGGCCCATAAGGTGTTTTCTTTTTCCTGGATGCTAATCTGTGCTGCTAACAACACTCCTACACCGCCATTAATGGGATAAAATGTTTCCTGTACACTTGCAGAACACAACCCTCCTTCTCTCTCCTGCTCTCGCCTCCTTTCCTGTCTTCTGTCTTGGAGTCCCCTTTACATCTAAGTGGAGTCCAGTTTGGACTTTGTAAACAGGAAGTTGAATGCAGCGTGACTATCTCGCTTAGCCCTCCGGATAATTTCCACAGCTGGCATCTGCGTGCGGGGCATTAGTGAGTGCGCCTTGTTTCAATCGCTGGTCTGATCTGTCCAACTGCTTGGGCGTTGGACCTGTGGATGAAGGCAGCGCCAGGCCGCACAGGAAGTGATGACGCAGGGACATGGGTCCTTTTCATTGATTCATCCTTCAGTAGGTTCATCGTGTAAAATCAATGTTTGTTTCCATTCTGAATTTCAGTATTTGAGGGCAGATTCCCAACTACTCAGATCAAATGATACACTTTGTGATAGCAATCAGGTGGCCCATAATATTTACTGAACTGTGATTGCTAGTGTGTGTGCATGTGTGTGTACTGCTGTAGAATGAGGTTATCTGAGGATGTGTTTTGCAGTTTGAGTGTGTGTGTGTGTTCATTGTGTGGTACAGGGTTATCTGAGGACATGTTTGGAAGTGTGTGTCTCATTATCTTTCTGTCTACATTCCCCACATTCATATGTTTCTATTTCTTGTAAACAGACCCTCTCCAAGTTTCTTTAAATTCATCACAGTCTCCAGCCTCAGAACCTGGTCACTTCTCTGGGGCCAGTGCCAGCAGTGTCATGTACCCAGCCAGAAACAACTCCATACTGTCAGCACTTTGACATACTGACACACACTCTCACATACGCACGCACATACAGACACATACGCATACACACCCCCTCACACAGGCACACACATACACACATACACACACACACACACACACACACACACACACAAACACAAACACACTCTCACACATGCATGTACATATGTACACACACACACGTAGTCTCCCACATACATTCATGTACACACACACTCTCGCACACACAAGCACAAAAATACATATAGACGCACTCTCACACATGCATGTACATATATATACACACACACTCACACATGTACACACATACATACACACATCTGTACTCTAACAAACACATGAACATATATACACACATACTCACACACGTACACACATGTATGCACACAAATTCACCAGATACCCACACGCAGACAGACAGACAGACACACACACACACACACTTACACACACACACACACATACACACACACACACACACACATGCGCACACAAAATAATAATAATATCAATAATCTCACAATCCAGTCTATTGAACTTGTTTCATTAACACAGTGATGTATGGAAGGTCAGACATACATCAGTCTCATTACAGCACATTTTACCTACACTTGCTCACATACAGTTAAACGTTTTTGGCCAAACAGTGTGATACTTGATATTAGTGTTATGCTCACTCTCACACACACTAACACTGAGATAAATGCATGCACATTTCAAATACATAGACACTTGCAACATCCACACACACACACACATACATACACACACACACACACACACACACACACACACACACACACACACACACAATAAAAAACATTTTATTGCTATCCCTTAAGAGCCCTTCCTTTTCACATGTCCAGAGAAAGGCTTTGCTGTCACTTTTCTGTACAGCCAGTGAGGAGACTTCAGCATTACCACGCTGTCAGAGTTTACCAGCTACTGTGGGGACTTTTTCACTAATCCTACCCCAGCGCTGACTGTGGTGCACACCCACAAGCACAGACACAAAGACAAGCTCGGTGACATGTGACAGTCTGAGCGTCTTTAAATATCTTCCCTTCTCTTTCTCTCTCGCTCCTGCTCCCTCTTGCTTCAGAACGGCCGCATCTCTCCCTCCCCGCCAAAGCTTGTATCCTGTTGGCTGAGGGATCCCGCTAATTATCCTGACTTGTCTTGGCTGCAGAAGTTATCCTGCTCTTTTAGGGACTTTATGTGCTCCATCTCTTTCTCTAGCTGGATTCCTGAGTCTTTGGGGCTCTCCGTGTACAGACATGCACAAAAGGATCGTTTACATTCATTTCTTCATCTGGCAGAGGCTGTCACCCAGGCTAACTCTTTTTTCTGTGTTTTTCAATGCATCTTATCTCCTGACTTCTGTCATAACACACTCCCAGTATTACTCTATAGTATTACAGTATTAAAGTACAGTATTGTCTGCTTCCTTTGTTGTCTGTTTGGTGTCATTTTGCTCTATGAGCACCTAATTATGCCTTCAGCACTACATAAGGATAGGCTATGGTATTCGTAACATTTTGTCAAGTCATAGTTGCTTAGTGCTACTGGTGTACTGGTAAGTTATCTTGTGCTCTATTTCGTGACAATGGAAAGAAGCTATGATATTCAGTAAGTGTTTGGAAAAGCCTTGTGTAGCATTTATGAAGGACTTTATTATGAATCCTCCACCCAGACAGAAATGTTAGGATCTGTTTTGTTCACATTTTCTTAATTTTTCCCCCCTTTTATCCTCTGCTGTCTCCCTCCCTCCATTTTTCCTGGTGAACTCCTTTCTCAGCTCCTCCCTCTGTCTGTTCTGTCCTGTACAGTACTCTCTCCCTTCCTCCCTCTGTCGGCTGCGGTCCGTGTAATCAAACCTACCAAGCCGCCGAAGACAACACGCCAACATGCCAACACACGGAACACAGCTACTGCCCAGCCCAGAGACTCACACACACACACAGACATGCACACACACACACACACACACGCATATACACATATACAGACCACAGGAGGGTATACACATTCCAGTCCTCACATTCCACTCCATCAAACACACTCAGTGAAAATGCTAAATTCTAGTGTTTATTCCATGTTGACATATCTGTATCTGTATCTGATCCTAACAGAGATAAGCAATGACAATGCACTAATGCGTAAGGTCCTTGGTTCACACAACAAATGAATAACCACACCACTCAAGGCTTGTTTAGAAATTCTCAGCGTATCAAATTTAACACTATCAACCAGGCAGAGAAACAAAAACTCAACAAGAAGCCAAGAATCCGTTCCAGTACAGTATAACCAGTACAGTGTACTGTAAGTATCTTCTACCCTAGGCAATAAAATCTGGTTCAGGTCACTGCGGACATGTCATTTAAGGACCTGAAAAATGCAACACAGTGTAATATGGCCATCTTGGCCGATTTCTGCACAGTCTTATCCAATCCAGCAGTATTCTTGAGCCAGACCCTCCAGCCTGTTTTTGAGCTCAGTAAAGTCAACTCGCCCTCTACTGGTGAGGAATAGAAAGTAAGTTGATAGGCAAACTGCACACATGCAGCAGAATCCAAATACCTGGTTAATATTACGATACTGTATTACACAGAGGCTAAAAACAGCAGTTTGGAGTAATCCAGTAGCAACAAAAATGACTGGACAGTGTATCACAGATGATTACTATGAGTGGCCCCCATCTTTTCTTACTACAAAAGATGCAGGAACCCTCAATACTGGAAGTGACAGGTACTAAGAATATCAGTAACGTGCGGTGAGGTCCATGGATGGTGAGGCAGTGTGTTATTATAAGCATGTAGTCAATTAACGCAGCAGATTTATCAAAAGTTTACAAAAGAGTAACATAGCTTGCTTTAAAGACAAAACAACGCCATAGCAGCAACACACCAAAATGTTCATTATTGACCCAAACAGAGGGAGAGAGAGAGAATTACTCCGACATCTTTAAGAGAGAAGTAGGCTATATATACAGAGAGAACACTGTCCGAGAGGATTCGAAAAATTAATGGCAAGTAGAACTTCGTGCCAGTGGACCATTCTTAACCACTGAACTAAAATGTAGGCCTACATAGCCAATAATTAACCATCGCATTTTCGCAAACCATGTACAAAGCCGGGGAAACAAAAGACACTCTTACTTTATTTGTAGATAAAGTCCATATGTCTGTCCCTCTGGACGACTGTTAAAGCTCTTTGGGTTAAAGCTTTCAGTTCAGGTGTTGGCCTTCCATTAGAAATGACATTTTTTTTCTCTTCAAATGTCAGTGTAGTAAATCGTTTAAGGTAAGTGATGGAATCCATATTGAGCGTGACAAGCGAAACGACAGACTGTTTGCTTACAATTGGCGCACTTTTTGATCAAACAGCAGGGGACGTCATTGTACGGCAAGCGAGATTCACCTAAACTGTCAATATAAAAAAAGACCTGAGAAGCAGCAGAGGACAGTGCCTCAAGGTTGATCATTGAAGTCACTATAAGACCACAGTACGCATGCGCAAAACTACATAACCGTTTGCTGTTATTCTCAAGGTGGACAGAGATACAAGGAGACTCTGCCTCAGCTTGAGCCAGAATTACGCTAGAAGCAAGTTCTTGGAACTCGGAAGCAAGTTCTTCTGATGTCAGGGCATGCAGCATATATGTTTTTATTTTCATTTTTATGACATTTAAACACATTAAAGTTCAGGAAAAAATAAATAAAAAATAAAATATACATATATAAAATAAATTAAAATACTAGCTATGATAAGGTGCGGCACTGTCTACCCTGCCTACCCTGACCGCATGTCACTGAAGCATATACAACTACTGTAGTGGACATGTATAACAGTACAATAATTCTGCAAGCTCTCGATGCACTGTTTTTTTGCTCTCCCTCCATTTCTCTCTCTCCCTCTCCCTGGTGCTAACTCTCATCGCTCTAACATTGCTCTTGTATTCCTTCTGATTCTTTCCCTCCCTCCCCGGTTTACTGCGGTTTACTGAAAACCTTTCCAATCCCACAATTCCTCAGCTGCGCCCTCGTTTCCTGTCCGCCTGCACCCTCGCCTCCCCTGCAGGAAGTCTGGGCAAAAGGGTTCAGTATTCTAGGACACACGCCTGCAGCCCCATTGCCACGGCGACGGACCCAGCGGGTGCCAATTCTGAGGTTTATGTAAAAAAAAAAAAAGATCAAGAAACATCAACCATTACCACAGCAGCTATAAATGCTACACTGTGCAGAATAGCCACATTATGGCATCTTTCCCTTCCTGTCCATTTCCCTTATAACTTCTGTAAGAACCCATCTATCACCAGGGGAGCAGGTGAGAGATATTCTGAGGGAAAACCAGACATTCCATCTTACCTTTACATTCCCCCTCTTGTCTATTCGTGTTTGGAAGCTCATACTGATGACTGTTCCAGAATTATTGCTAAAGATTTAGCTGCAATGACAGCAGTGGCATTCAGGGGGCAACATTTGGCAGAAGAGGGAAAGGGTGAGAATGTTATTCTGTATGTCCAGCTGCCCATTTTCTTTCAGTGGTTCTCTCAGTTCTACTTTCTCCTTGTGACTGCTAGCAGGTACCACGGGTGTGCTTCAAAGTGTGTTCATATTCCATCTGCTGATATTCATCTCTGTGTGCATTAACAGTAGCTTTTCTATCTCAGACAGCATTGCAGCTACATGTGCAGTGATTTGCTAGCTTATTATAAATACTCATAATACACATGATGAAAAACATAGTAACCCTAGCTATCATGCCAGCCCAGATATTTCTGTAACACCATAAACTTGTCATGCTATACAGAATGTAAGCTTGTCCATCTCCATTTAAAGGTCTCGAGTTTCACTCATTAGTCTCACCACTTCCTGGCACAGCCCCCTCCCCTTCCTGTCATAGGCACCTCCCATCGCTCCTTACCCCTGCATGGCCACTTACACTCAAATTCTGGCTGATTTACTGGTAACAGATTCATTCACTCATTCAACTGGTCAATCAGCTTATCAGGAGAAAGACTTACGTGCATGTGCAAGGGATTTGGCTGGATTTGATCTAATAAGTGTAGTGCTTAATAAGAATTTAAGGCAAAAGGAAAATAGAATATGAGCAAACAAGTCCTTGAATGCCTTCCCTGTGCATTGCCTCATCTCAATACTCTGCTATGGAAATGCTTTGCTACTGTGCTATTAGTAGTGAAATATCCTCTGTTATCCTCTATTATATCCTTCTGTGACCACCAGGGGCCACTGCACATGTCACATTTTTACAGACAAGATACTCTGGCCACTTGGTACAGCCACACCATCTGTGCCAGTGTTTCTCAACCCTCTCCTGGAGTACCCCCTGCCCTGCATGTTTTAGATCTCTCCCTGCTCCAACACAGCTGATTCAAATGATCAACTCATTATGAACTCCTGAAGCTGCTTAATAACAAACTGATCATTTGAATCAGCGGTGCCATTGACAGAAGTAGGTTCAGGTCATACCATCATTCCTGTATTACAATCAGCTGACAGCAACACAAATCCAGAGTTCCAGGTTTTATATCTCTCTGTAAAGATCATTGTTTTGATACTGATGCTTTGTTCATGCAGCAAAACACATTCACATTAAAATATTTATCTTGATTCCAGAAACTAATTTCAAGCTCCTATTAATTATACAGCCCTATAATTGTGATACCCTGCTGTTACTATTTGTCCTTTTTATTTTAAAGTAACATTTCATCCATATTGCCCAACCATTGTCATATTCAATTACCATTGGTTGCTTGGTATGTGGCAGCCTGCTATAGGCTCAAATACAGAGTGAGCAACCTGCACTTAAAACTGTGCCTCACATTACCAAAAAACAAATGATCTGCTATTGCTGTTTTCATAATTATTTGTATGGCTGTTGTTGTTTATGTCATCATTTCTCAATTGTTATTTCTCATGTCTTATTGTTAATATTGTTGCCTTTTTTCTACTGTTCACTGTGTTGTTTTCATAACTCCTTTTCTGTTTTAGCAATACAGTGAATATTGTGAAAGCTCTTTGAAGCTTTTGAATGTGAATGAGTAAATTACTGTTCCAGGCACCCTTCATTTAAAACAGGATACATGTACACGCAAGGGGAAACCGCAGAGGGTTTAACGGCCTCTGTTTTTCTCGTGCCTTCTCCCTGGGGTAACCTTATCCTCCTACAGGGCCCAGACTCCTCTGGGGCAGTGGCAGGATCAGGCTGCTGGGGACCCCCCTGCATACAGCATGCAGTGCCTACTCCTGTTCTTCCCTGTGGTCCGATCCTGCGTCAGCCTCATCCGCCCCATATCCCTCTGTTGTCACACGCTAATTTGGTCTGATCCAATTAACCTCCCTGGAGAGGTGGAAGTGCTCAATCCAATCGAATTAGCTTGTCTCTTTAATGCTAAACCCGCCAAAGCCTGGATTACGATTTCTGTTCTCTTACCATCAATCTGCCCCCCCCCCCCCCCCCCCCCCCACATCAATCCAATGTCTTTTCCTCTCCTTCTAGGTCCTTCTCTTGTCAAATGACTCCATTCCTTCATAATCATGCTCTCTGTGTCCTGCCAGCCTGTTTTTCTGTGATGGAGGAGTTCAGACCACTGTGCAGGTTCACAGTGCAGCCCATGACATCCAGGCTATCACAGTGTAAGTGGCTCCGCCTGAGACCATTAAAGGAGGGGCTGTGGGGGCATGGAACTCACGCAAGGCAACCCTCATATGTAGAGGACAGTAAAGGTTTAGGTCAAGTTCAACGGCCACAAGTCAAGATTGCGGTCATGACATCTAAGCCACTGGCGTTTAAAACAAGCCTTGCTTTTGTGGAAATCTGCTTTGTTTTTGTGGTGAAATGTGTTCTACAGGGCACAGCTCTTCACTGAATGCTGATTTGTTATTCATTTATGACTGCAGCCCTTCCAGGGCCACATTATGTCAGAAATATGTTTAAATGGTGACAATATGCAATATCCAATATTTATTCCTACTGTATTTGTAGTGATTTGCTGATAAACCAGCTCAGTCCTCAGAATAGTGCATGTTTACTAAAATACAATGCGTGAAATTTTAGTCAGAAGGGCAGAATATTAACTAACTTTGACTGATAAACTGATGGGAAGAATCACAACAGAGTCTAAAACACTAAAAAAAGTAGAACCCTAGTTACAGAAACACAGGACTTGCTGATGGAAAAAGTATAGGTCAGTGATCAAGTCAAGCTGAGCAAACAATTAATGTGATGAAACTCAGACCAGAGAGATAAAATCAGTCATGGCTTTGACTGGAAAATCAGTCAACAATTTGACAGTGTGGCGCACAGTACATGGAGGACAGTCATTAATAAAATTCAGGAGCCTTTTTAAACAATGATATTTTATAAAACAAAAGCTGTGTGCAACCTTTTGCTTTTGACAGAATTTCTGACCTACGTAGTGCTGAAAGGCTACAGAATCACACAGACATGTAAGTGCACACAAGCTCAAACACATACACAGCTGTATGTGTCTTCCCTTTAACTGTCAGAACAACATCTCTTGCTTTCACGTTGTGACTATGCTGCTCCAGAGAAGCCACAGGTGGCAGCTATAAATAGAGTTAAGCTCTCTTGGCTAACTTAACCAACTTACCCACTGGTGACATTGAACCAGAGATGTGTGTGTGGGTGGGAAGGATGGGGGGAGCTGTGGTTCTCATAAAGTAGCATATCATGTGTCTAAATTTTATGCTCCAACAAAAGAAATATTAATCAAAAATTAAATACAGATGAAACAATTGGTTGGATGGACACACAGTAAATGTCATCAAAAATTTCTCAATTTACTCTCGCTTACTGGAGACTGGTGGAGGGTTGGCAGTGGTATGTGACATAACAAGCACACTGGACCTGTTGTTCAAGCAACATTTTTATTTCACAACCAAAGCAACTCTGATATAGGCACAAGGCAAGAAGTATCAGACAAAACACTAATGCTGTACCACGCCACGCTAATTGGTTTTGTGACATATGGCTGGGGCACGAGTCTTGGTTTAGCCGCAGTAAACATGCAGACAAAGAACAAGAACGTGATGCCTGCTGAGCACCTTCCAGGAAAACGCAAAGGCATTTCTGTTAGCACCCCTACATAGCTCTCACTATGGAGAGGCTGATGTGCTTCAGTGCTGCTTCAGATTTGAGCTGAAATTCACCTTTCTCACTTCATGGAATTACAGCCACACAATATATAGAATACAAGTGGTCACTGTAAAAATTTCATCAGTTGTAATGAATTCCATTTGAATGATTTAATTTGTCAATATTTCTCTGCATTTCACTTTTTATATATAATATTTTGATACAAGGGCCATGAGTCTAATCATTATTTGCCATTTATTTGGACTAGCAAATAAATTTCAGTGTTATAATCAGTGTTATAGTCTGCAACTACAGGGCAACTGACTGTCCGGCCCCAACAGGGTCGCTCCTATCAGACATGATCCTTGTCTGTACTGGTCACTCAGTGGTGGAATGAACTCCCCATGGAGATTAGGACAGTGGAACCACTGGGCATCTTCCATCACAGACTGAAGACTCACCTCTTCAGACTGCATCTCACTTCCACCTCAATCCCCACTCCCTAACACCTGCTACCTCTAGTATTTGATGTTTATTTTACATGTAGCATTGTGATATATTTTGGATTGTGTGTTCTAGTTACTGTATCATAGAGTATACTTGGCTTCCGTTGACTAGTCAAATTGAACAAGTTAACTTGTGGTAGAACTTGAATGGTGTTATGCTCACACTCACTGGTCTGACACTGTTGCTCCTCTAACTTTAATGGTTACACTTACAGTATGTTCCATTGTGCTGCAAGTCGCTCTGGATGAGATCATCTGCTAAATGTATGTAATGTAATGCAGTGTTTCCCAAACTTTTTTTCTGGTTACCCACTTTTTAAAAATGACAAACAATCGCGACTCACTTCACAATAGGCCTTATCTATAAATCCTGAGAAGAGCAGATTTGTGCATAAATGAACGTTCCTGAGCATTTTTATTGCCATTTCCATATCACCTTATATTATTTTGAATAGGTAAACCAGCCATTTCGAAGAGATATACGTTTGATAAATCGCAACTTTGTTTTATGCATGTTATTGAAAACATATAGGCCTACACATGTTAAATACTTTATAAATGACACCAAATAAATGCATTTAGGAGGAGTTAACAGGCTATCTCATTGTTTTTATTTCCTCTCATCAGTAAAACAATATACACATTTTAAATACATTATAAATGAGACAAAATAAGTGCATTTAGGCGGAGTTAACAGGCTCTCATTTTTTTTCCTCTCATCAGTAAAAGAAACAGAATGTACGTTAGCCTTTCATATTAGATTAAATGTTATAAGTACAATTATCAGGACAATGCGAACATTCAGTACTATCAAAACATGCTTCTTGTTGAAAGTTTTTTTGAAATGCTCATGCCTATTATCAGAACAAGCAGGCTTGTGTTTACATGCAGCTATTGTTATCAAACAGTCAATCAATCAATTCGAACAGTCAACAATCAATTCGATAACCACATCAGGTCTATTCCACGTCAAATCGCGCTAGGCACATTATGTGCTATTTACCTGGCTAGCCCTTTCGCACATAACTTATTTTATGCTGTGTAGTAGTTATGTTACATGGTTCGTTATGTTTTCATTAGCGTAATTAAGCTTCTCATAGTTTACTGTTAAATCGCTGTTTCCTCAAAGATAAAATTAGCAAGAATTTTTCCAATCGAGTTTTCTAATCGCACCGGTTTTATGCGCTAAACGGCTAATCACGCTAGTGTGGTTGTACGCGAGAAAGGTGTGGGCCATGATTTTATTTATTTATTTATTTATGTTAATTTTTTTTTTTTTACAATTTTAATATTAAAACAGCGTTATTGCCAATTGTAACAAGAAGTGCACACATCAAGCAAACCTCTACAATAATGTCATCTTTGTCATAAAAAAGCCCAATTCCCCAAGCCCAAATACAGATTTTTATTTTCGTAAGGAAAAAGAAAAACAGCATCAGTTCTTCAGCCGTCTGAGCAAACAACTTGGAGCTACTCCAGCCTGTAATTATACATAGGCTACTTGACTGTATTCGTTTGGTGTGAATAGTTCGCGGATCCTGTGTGTCTGATATTGTTATGAATTGGTATGATTTGTGTGTGGTTATGAATGAACCAATGCACATATTATGAATGTTGTTGATAATGTTAGTTTTTGTAATACAGTAGCTAAAGTAAGCATAAGTAGGTTCTGTATCTGGCGATTATTTTAAGTTTACTGTGTGTGCGCGCGGCATTCTTTGTGATGACGTCATTAAAATAACGTTCTCCCACAAAAAAATCCCTACTACACCACTGCCACCTGTGGGTCGCGACCCAGTCTTTGGGAAACACTAATGTAATAATTTTTCAATATAGACAAAATTTATTTAATTGGTTTTGGTAATTATTGAACTCATCCAAATGTTTTCATGAAAAAGGAGAGTAAAACATGCGTTCAAATTTGAGTCAAACTTGTGAACAAAGGTTGATTGAATACAGGTTGAAGTTTCATTGGCTATGACAAAAAGAGAACGATTTATTTGCTTGGTTCTGTAGATGTTCTTACCCATGACTTTCATAACTTCAAATTCTTATGGTGTTATCTATCAATACAATCGGGTATTTACTTAGCGCACCTTACTCACTGGGTACACCAATTGTGTCATATTATAACGCACCTGCAAACTTAAGGTTACTTCCTATGAACTGACAGTAAAAGGCCCATTGCTGCCCTGAGCACCATGTTATGTGTTAAGTGTTCTAGCTGGAGCCATTTTTACTACAGACATAATTACAGCTTAACACGATATTTCATCTTTTGTTGTAAGTTCAGGGTAATAGAAGTTGTTGTTAAGGGAGCTTTCTAATAAGCCCTATTTTTTTGTGAATGGAAATGTTTAAGATAAAATTCTGTAAAATTTTGAAAGCTTACCCTAGCCTCAAGCCTTCTTCATAAGACAGTAAAACTAAATAATGTGACTTGGTACGTGTGTGGCAAATCCAGTTTAACACTTTCCCTGAGATTCAAGATCATGCACTCACTGGCTTTTTGTTCCGTAAGACTTAAAATATAAGTCCAAGCTCCAATCAGATAAACAGGGAAATTAATTAGCTTATTTTGTCGGGTGCGGCCCAGGGCAGCCTTTAAAGCTCTGTGACGCACTAAGTGACAGTTCGAGACTCCCTTGGGCTCCTTTGTTTATCAGGGTCATGGAGCAGGCTTCTTGGTAGTTACATAACACTGTGTACTTACAGTTGATTTTGGGCGTTCACAGAGGCAGAATCCATAACCAAAAAAAAAATGAATACAATGTTGGAATGTATACATATGCGTTGCAGCAACACATGGAATAAATACACTCCAATGACCTCTCAAATACACTTCAAGGATCTCAGGATCTCAGGTCGCTAATGTCAGTCCAAGCAAAGCCAGTTACAGAAAAGGGCCAATCAACTAAAAATGGGCACTGTAAGCAGTGCTAGTGGGCATTTGAAATCGGCCAAAATGCAGGAAAAGACATGGAATATCGTGGTCATAAAGTGCACTAGCAGCCTGTGAAAATAAAATAAGTTGAAAACTCACTGACAGAAGAAAAATTGGATGCATGGACATTAACGGAATAAAACTATGAGCGAATGGGTAAAACAATACACAATTGCTAGCGTGTGCTCTCTCTGCTGCGTAATCCAGTTGAATGTTCTAATCTCCTCACGCAAAGACACATGCAAAGAGTCAGAGTGTGGTTGTCTGATTGGCCTTACTTCACTTTATTTAAGGATTTTCTCTCCTCTTATTTTTAGTTTTTTTCAGCTTTATTGTCAGCATTTTCCTTGTTTCTGCTGAGAATTATCCTGTAAAAATCATAATACCTTTCACATCTTTTTGTCCTAAACTTTTTCTCATATAATATGCTTGATATGCTCGTTGCACATTAAAACATGTTTAATGATAAAAACAGAATGATGTTTAAGTGATCTTGGGGAGGAGAGGGGCATTTAATACTGGATAATACTCTGCATAAGACCATCTGCAAAGTAACTAAATGTAACAGTGACCATAGCTGAGGGCAGTGGTTCCTAACCTGTGTCATAAAAAGAACTGAGGGAAGGTCAGGGAATATTCATGAAAATGCATAATATCTCTTCCACAGACATTCACATTAATCCAGCAAAGCATTATATTGGCTAGTGCATATTTAATTAGATTGATATACATACACATATCATTTTTGATATACATTTACCAGCTTACTTGTATTATGGCCATGAGTTACAGACATTTTGTAATTTATTGGCATTATATGTGATTTATGGTATTATAAGACACCTTCCCGTGGTTTCTAGGTTGTATTAGTTTCAGATTAGCATAAATTAACTTGAATGGTGTTGTGCTTGCACTCACTGGTCTGGGAGTGTTGTTATCTAGGTCTGACACTGCTGCTCATTCAACTTATATGGATGCGCTTCTGTTCTTGTAGTGGAAGTCACTCTGGATAAGAACATCTGCTAAATGAATGCAATGTAACATATTGTTACACATCAAAATGTGTTTAATTCTAAAAACAAAAAGGTATTTAAGTAATCATGGAGCATACAATAGCATTTGATCGTGACCACAGTTTAAGGCAGTAGTTCCAAACCTGTGTCATAAGAGGAGTTGAGGGGAGGTCACAAAATATACATGTAAAACACACAATATCCCTTCCACAGATATTCATATTAATCAAACCAAGCAGTATACTAGCTAGCGTACACTGCAAATATTTTGATATTCATCTACGTACAAATCTGCTATTTAAACATATGTTAGATTACATTTCTGGTCACAGAAAACACATTCACACATACATTTTTGGAACAGCAGTGCTATTATGAAAGGTGTGGTCACTGTTTACGTATCAGGTGGTATAAATAAGAGACATCTATAAAAGTATACAGATTAATACAGATTAACACAGGGCATTATGATTCCATTAAAGTGGGTTGGTCTCATTGGTTGTGGGATTATCTTGGCACCACTTTTTCAAGTAGTGACGTCTTAGCATTGACGTTTTGCTTACTATTCTGGACCATTGCCCTTGTATGTCAGCTCTTACAAAATGCACAATATGTGATGGCCCTGTAATAAGGTATTTTCAGTGTGTAAATTCAATCAGGGCAGTTTCAGATCAGGGCCCAGATTCAATTCAGCTGCGGTGCATTTAAACAGGTGCATTTGAGTAACTTTTTCATCGTTTCCTACACAACACTGCGTGCTAAGCACTGAAATGAGGAGAAAATGTAGTGTATGTGTAAAAAATCATGCTGTATTTCTTCACTCAGAATGAGGGATTAGGAATGCTCAGGTCAGGCATAGCGATTGGTTGACCCTGTGAATTCAGACGCACCTGCACTCAGCTAAATGGACACCCACCAGAACTGTCACTGGAGAGTGACGCAGGGTCATGTAGTGCACAGACGCAAGTTAAACAGAGAACACCATTCCTACCCACTCCAGCCCAAAAGAGGGCTGGAAGTCCATTACAACACAGTCAGTGCTACCTACATTCTTTACATAGAGGGGAGGGGGAATGGAAAGAGTACATTTGGGTGTGTGTGTGATGGGGGGGGTGCAGGGGATAAGTGGGGTGGTTGTTAACAGAAAAACAGCTGATTGAAAACCTCAGGATGTACGTGATTGGAGGAGAGGGAGACAGGGGATTAAAAGCGGGGGTATTTAGGGTGTGAGCGTTGCAGATGGTCTCTGTTTGCTGAACGTTTGCTGCTTGCTGAAAAACTGAACGTTTTCAGTTTTTCTCACCTGCTCTCTGGAGAGAGAAGAAGAGGGTCTTTTGAAATCCTGGTGGGAATACAGGTAAGAAATGCTTTTTTTTTCTTCCACAGAGCTGCAGGCTGGTCCATTTACAAGCTTTGGGTTATCTAATGAAGGGTTTCTAGTCACCTGTGGTTTGGTTTAAATGGCCCAAACTGTCTGCATGAACTATATACACATTTTCTTTCAGTGGGAACTGAGCAAATATAACACTTGATTACATAGTATTTTGATGGAGATGTGCTGCAGTGAGGTTAAAATTATAACAATATTAAGCATTTTCCTACATTAAACAGAAAGCCTTCTTTCCTGAAGAGCTGATAATTACAAGGATATTTGGAAGACTAATGCGAAGTAGGTCAATGTAATACTATATATACATACTCATAATAAATAACATACAGATCAATATAATAATTATAAAATCCAAGGTAATATAAATCTGAAACAGAGCACACAGAAGAATACCTGTAGTACACTTCCTAGCTGAGGTGGTGGAGGAGATGTGCTCAGCACTAGGGCAAAGCATGGGCAGCAAGGTCCAGCCAGACTCACAGCGACAGATTCACAGACACAAGTCAGCAGAGGTGTTATTACAGCACAAAGGAAACAGACGCCAGCCTCTCCACAATGGCAGTGTGGAGCAGTGCCAGAGATAGGTAATGTTTTGATTTTCCTTTAAAAAAATAACAATACTAAACCGCTCCAAGTATTCTCAGAAGAACCGTGCAGTTCAGAAACTGATTTGTTTCCCTGTGCTAAAACGTGAAAGGTGGGAACCTCCTTTGTGACAGACACCAGCATCTTAAAACCAGGCTGTCTGATTTTCAATTATGCAACCAAGCTAGAAGCACTGACTTCTAATTGAACAATCAACTTAAGGTTGCTAACGAGCTTTGCTAGATTCTGAGAAGGCAGAGGGATTAGCGTGCCACTAAGAATGAGGACAGCGGAAAGAAACAGGACCCCCAGGTGCGGACATCAGACGGGGAATCGAGGGCAAGGGAGGATTGGGAAGACACAAATCAAACGAGCCAATTAGGAAAATGGACTTTTGCACGCGCCTCTCTGCAGTGCATGTGCTTTAAGAGTATTCAGGGCCAGTGCCATTAATAATGAATAAATGAACACATTTATAGGTGTTCTACGATCTGACCAGTGCAATCTATGCACATTACAGCGGTGTAACGATGTGAGGTACTATTACCAATGACAGGAGAGGAAAATTAAGATATTCGCTTATTGACTCTGTCATACTGAATAAAATTCACGGTACCAGTTTTAGATTGATAGGATGGTAAATGAATGGTTCAGTCATTCAAGTGAAAACATTGCAATGTACATTGTAAATATATGAATACGTATACCTGCATACGAGGGAGTAACAGACAGGGTCAAGGAAGAAAACTATGAAGTGTTTCGGTCAAATACTATTCTCCCTTAAATTTGAAAAAGGGATTTATAGAAGCAGTCAGTAAGAGAGAGAATCAGAAAAAGCAACAAAACGAGGTGGGTTTGTTTGTTTCTCCTCAAATGTACCAGAGCCCTCTCTAAATGATCTGAGTTACATTAGATTACCTTATTTTGACACTACAGAACATGTGCGTGTTATACCTCGAGACAGCAGACAGGATATTCTTGCGGGATTAAAAAGAACAGTTAATGTAATAGGGTGTTGCCTCAGAATTAGTGTTAATCTTTTTATTTGCATAATCCAACATAATCTACATGGATTAACAGGACAAGGGCAACAGAAAGGAGTCAGAGATTGCCAGGCAAAAGCCAGCAGAGTTGAAACAGAAGTAGAGGAAAAGAGGGGTAGAGGAAGGATAAAGAGAAAAGAAGTTCAAGGGAAAGAGGCTGAGTGAACACACCAGAGAGAGACAGTGATAAAGAAAGGAAACAAAACAGGAGAGCATCAGAGAGAGATGCTTGTTATCATATAAACCCTGAACTTTGTGCCACAAAATGTCAGTCTCACCACAATATGACCCATCTGACTGGGATTTAGAGTAGAGCAACAACACTGGACTCAGGCAAGGTTGCCTTTTATTTCTCAAACAGCATTAAGAGTTGTGCCGTCAGAAACAAAAACTGACACTTTGCAAATAGAGAAGGTGTGTGAAAACAGACTTCCTTAAATTTGTGAAAGCTAAACTGCACTACGATCAGGTTGGGTTCCAGCCTTAGTGATCATGCCATGTTAGTTATCAGGTCATGTTTACTTCTTCCCCCGGTACCTACAGTAACCAGTGAAGATGAACGGCCAGCCCCCTGCAGGAAGTGCACTGGCTGCCCCTGCTGGTGGTACAGGACCAACCACCCCCAAGAAGGGACCCCCCAAATTCAAGCAGAGGCAGGCTCGTACATTCAAGAGCAAGGCCCCCAAACCCGGCCAGAAGGGGTGAGTCTCACATACACACACACACGCATGCACGCATACATGCACAGACATGTATACAAATCAAAACATCCATTCTGATGTCAACTATGTGTTGAAATTATCTGGGTCAGTTGGAGGACCCTGCTCAGTAGTGCGGTAATGTTGAGATGGCAGTCCCAGTGTTCTTGACATCTTCCTTCTCTGTTCCACTCAGATTCGGTGACGACATTCCTGGAATGGAAGGTCTTGGCACAGGTGACTATGACCACTAATGTGTACATGTGGACAGTTTAGCATTACCCATAGGTTTGGTAGCATTAATACCATGTACAGGATCATAGTTTCAAATGACTGCTTCTGTATGTGTGTACTCCATTATAGCCAACATGACTGATGTCATGTACAATGATACCCTGCTTTATTATCTTTATTATATAATCATCTAAATGTTCTATCACCCATTATAGTATTGCCTAGTTACTACAATGGCCAGTTTTACTAAGATAATTATTCTCTCTCTCCTCTTTCAGACATCACTGTGGTCTGCCCATGGGAGGCCTTTGGCGACATGGAGCTCAGTGACCTGGCCAAATATGGCATCATCTAAGCCCCTCCCCCGCCTCGTCCACCAATCCTCTCTCCACCCGCCTTGCTCTCGTCTAGTCCAACCCTGTAACTCTCGTCCTCCGGCAAGTTCCTCCCCTTGCAGTTTTTGCGCCTTGCACCGCAACCGCCAGCCATCTGAGGGATACCCGCCCGGCGACGGCGTCACTGACAGCTCGTGGCATATGGTTACACCTCGTGGACCGCCACAAGGCCTCCCCCATAGAGGAAGCTGCACGATAGTCTACCTCGACCATGCTTCTCCTCCCCCCGTCTTTCCAAACTGTCTGAAAAATAGCCAGAGCAAATGCATAGAAACATGCACTACCAATTAACCATTACAGAGAGCAATGTACAAAAGAGAAAACACGCCACCCCTGAGTAAACCTATGTAACATTGGCCTGTACGTGCTTCTAGAGACATAGGAATATGCTAATAAAGCTTCTAACCTCATTCGCAAATCATA
Source organism: Megalops cyprinoides (assembly GCF_013368585.1). Lineage (NCBI taxonomy): Eukaryota > Metazoa > Chordata > Actinopteri > Elopiformes > Megalopidae > Megalops > Megalops cyprinoides. Next base: position 26,144,291 of record NC_050601.1, read on the forward strand.
TCAGTTTTATTTTCCTAATTTTCTTTCTTTTTTACCCCCCTCCTCAGTCACTGTTGAATCTCCTGCATTCATTCCTAAAAAGGATTTTTTTTTCTGTTGTGTAATGATTGCTCCTGAACACACAGAGAAAGAAAGGCTTGTGCGTGTGAAGGAATTGTGGGATATATTTTATACTGACTGGAGCTGAAAGACTGTATGAAGGGGAATATCAGACAGTCTCCCATCCTTCTCTCTCTGTCCCTCCCTCTTCTTCCCCTCCTTTCACAGCTGCATTATATTTAATGTTGCGAAACTATCCACATATATCATGTACGCAGGTAAACAGACGTATTTATATTACTAAATGTGAATGTCCATGTGCATTTATCTACGCATAGATTCAATTAAAGTTTATTTTCTAAATACGTACATTTTTCCATTCTTTCTTTCTCTGCTGTCTTTGAAAAAAAGAGTGCCTCTCTAAGGCTCTTTGTCTTGTGGATAGTGGGCTAAAGTCTTCAAGACAGTGTCACCCTGATGGCTATACCCAAAGGCAGATGCACAAATGTGACTAAACGGAAGAGACTAAGCAGAAAAACATATGACCAGAGGCGACTGCTCTAAGACTACACGGGAAGCCCAGTCTCTTCTAAAATGTCTCGGAAAAAGTTTGTCAATTAAATATGTCATATTGTATTTACATTACTTAACTCTCTTATTCCAAATCAATATTTTGGGCTAGAAATGGGCTATTCATGGCTAGTTCATTCAGGAGTAATGCCGGGCTGCTGTATATGATGATTGGAGGAAATCTCAAAAGGTTCGGACCTCTTTTAAACGTCATGGCAATGAACATGACTGACAGCGTTTTAAAATTATACACCGGCATTGGAGGAATTCAAGCTGAGTCTATGGGGAATGTGGGCAGGTGAAGTCGTGAGACATAATTTTCTGCTCATTTTCTCTGTTATTTGCTATACCATTTCTATTTGTACAAACTGTAAATAAAATTGTAAATATAGAGTTCTTGAGTTTGTTACTTGCTTTCAGTTCACTTTCAGTAAAGGTTGTTTTAAGCTAGGTCATGGAGGGAAAATCTAGCCAGCTAGCTAGCTAGCAGGTGCAAAATGGCAGATGTTGTTAATGTTGTCAACCTGATTTTGGTCCTAAGTCCTTTGATGGTCTTCCTTACGAGGAGAGACTCAGAATTAAACAGCAGGGCAGATCAATGCCCAATATTAATTTAGTTCAAAAGGCAGGGAGCAAAAACCGATCATTTCAGCTCTCCTGGTACGACAAAGTGAACTGGCTGACTGGAAGTGCTTTGACTAAGAGAATGTACTGTTGGCCATGTCTCTTAATGAAACCATCTCAGGGATGTATTGTTTGGTCAAAAGTGGGTTTTGGGGATTTGGCTAACTTTGACAGGGCATACAAAAGGCATTAGAAAAGCAAGGAACACTTGAGTTCATGTGCACGGTTAAGTTTACTTGGCAGGATCAGTGTAGAACGTGCAATTGATGATGGTCTACGCATTCAGGTGGCAAAGCACAATGAAACAATGGGAAAAAAAACAGGGCCTATCTGAACCGCCTAATTGATGTCACTTCACTGCTTGGCCAACTGGCTTTCAGAGGCGATAATGAGGGTAGTAAATCTGCTAACAAGGGGAATTACAGAGAATTCACTGAAATGTTAGTCAAGTATGATAATGTCTTAGCCACTCATTTTCAGTCACCATCTGTGTGTTCTGGCATGTCCCATTCCATTCAGAATGATTTAATTTCTGCCATTACAGCCACTGTCCTTGATGAGACCAAAGATGAAGTTCAAAATTGTCCCTTTTTTGTAGGGCTGGACCCGAATATTCGACTATTCGGATACTCGTTCGTTGGGTAGGTATTCGGTTTTCCATTTTTTTTGCTAAATGTAGGCTATCAATAAAGGCGACCTGCAAAATACATTTTGTCAGCACATTCTTGTACTATATATACTTTTTAATTGCACTGTTAAAATGTGGAAATATATACCATCTCAGCTTTGGCGCCTGACATCCTTCTCACTCACAAGAGTGAACGTCACGGTGATGGGAAATAAAAAGTAGCTGGTGATCGCCGAGCTCGTGCTTTGGGACTTGAACAGAGGGTCTAATTGTTTTGACGGACCCCTATCTAAGTTTGTCACCCTGGAAGGATGCTAGCTGCAGTGATGCCATGCTTCTCTCTGCTTCCAGAGGGGCATGAGACCATTTTTGAATATCACGGCTCTGTCAGCAGAGACGGAGATGGGAAATAAAAAGGAGCCGGAGATCGCCTAGTTCCTACTTTGGGACTCAAACAGAGGGCGTAATGGTTTCGACCGACCCCTAGCTAAGTTTGTCACCCTGGAAGGATGCTAGCTGCAGCGATGCCATGCTTCTCTCTGCTTCCAGTGGGGCGTGAGACCATTTTTAAATACCACGGCTCCGTAAGCAGTGACGGTGATGAGTGTATTGGATTTAAATGCAGAGGACAAATTTCATTTCAATGTATGCGAGTACAGAGCAATGACAATAAAGAAATTATAAATAAATATAAATCTTATAAATATAAATCTCAAATCTTAAATTTGTTGGAGCTAATATGCTGTTTCTGCGCTTCTGTTTCACAGTGCTTTGTCAGGCGTTGTCTTGGTTTCGGAGCCTATTATTATGAGCATTTATGTAGGTCTATAATTTATCCATGATAAGAAAAATTGTAACAAGCTGTCACAAAAAGTGCATAGATAGGATCTCATTCAACCAAACCCCTCAGGATTACAAACATGCATAAAACACACCAAACCTTTTTGAAAATGTTTTTATTAACAAATAACAATACAAACAACAATACTGTAGAATAACAGAATCCTTAAAAATGAATGCCTTTAATTAAACCGAAAGCCACCTGTTGCAGCTCTCCATCTTAGCCGAGAACGGAGAAATGCCTGGCTAAGTTCCTGAGTCATGCTCAGCAACCCCCCCACCATACCTTTGAATATTTGCTATTTATTACTACCAAAGCTCCGGAGCCCAAAAAATGGTATTTGGGACAGCCCTAATTTTTTGCATGGCAAGTAGTTGAGACAACTGACATTTCATGTCATGCACAACTGTCTGTGAGAGTTCGGTATGTAGATACTGCAGGCCAAATTCAGGAGCGATTTGTTGGATTTTTTGATGTTTCAGGAGGGTGAGATGCCTGGTCTGTCTTCAATGAACACATGCAGGGCTACAATTACAAAGAAAAACTTGTGGCTCAAACGTATGATGGGGCTGCTGTGATGGCTTCCTCTCTGAATGGACTTCAGGCAAAAGTTAAAGAAATTGCCCCAAATGCAATGTTTGTGCACTGCTATGCACATAGATTAAACCTGGTGTTATCCCAGGGGGCAAAATGCTTGCCTGAATCCAGAGTGTTTTTTGCAGTACTCTCCGGGTTTGCCACATTTTTTACTAAATCCACTAAGAGGGTGGCCTTTCTTGAGTCTGCAGGATGTTCACGGTTGCCCAGAAACGCTCCTGCTCGGTGGAACTTTACACCACGCAAGCACTACCTAAGTGGCCAACAACTATGATGGGCTCCTGCTGTCAGTCCTTCTATGTGATGTCCTGCTTGTGTTGTTTTTGTCTTCCTGTCTGTCAGTGTGGGTGTGTCATTTGTTTGGTTTTTCTTGCGTGCATGTGATTTTGTTTTTGTTTTCAGCCCATCGCCCCACCTCCTGTCCTGCCTATCTGCCCTGCTGCCCTGCTGCCACACCCACCACCTGAAGCCCATCCTGCACACCTGTTCCCTGTTAGCTCATCATCAGTCTGTGTATTTATACTCCTCTGTCTGCTCTGTTTCTCTGCCAGTTCGCCACAGTGTTTCGGTCTGTTTCATTCCCGCCTGTTTGTCTTTTGCTCACTCTGTTTTTTTTTGTTTTTTTTTTGACTTTATGCTTGTTTTATTGGATTTTGACCCTTGCCTTGTGTTTTGGATTTTCTGCTCGTGGATTCTCTGCTTTTGACTTGGACTGTTCTGTTACTACGATTTTTGGATTTCCTCAAATAAACGCTTGGTTTGTCATCCTGGTCTGCACCTGGGTCCTTCCCCCTGAAATCCTGACACCTGCAGACTTTTGAAAGGATTTTAGAGGATGAGACCATAGTAGAGGAGGACACACTCAATGCTGCGAAAGACTTCATCAGGACATTGGAGGATTTTGAGTTTGTTTTTATGTTGAATACATATGAACAAATCTTCTCAGAAACTGATGTGGTCTTTGACATTGTGCAGCAGAGGGCTATGGATGTTCTCTATTGCAAACATAGAATCGAGAGTCTTCTTGCTTTTGCAAAGGAGAAGAGGTCAGAGGAGGCTTTCAAAGCTGTGTATGCAAAAGCAGCAAATCTCACATCAGTTCCTCAAAATGAACCTAGGCGAAAGCATTGGTGTGTGTCACAGTTGCAGGACCCCCAGGAGCGTTACAGAAATCTGTACATGGCCATCTTAGACAATCTTAGTGTAGTAGGTGGGACTTTAGGACCCAAAGGAGAAGCTTTGCATGGTGCGTACAGTCGCCTTGATAACCAGGTGCGAGAATCTCGTTAAGGACGGGAGTTTGCCAAGTATCGTTTGGTGGCTGACAAATCGTTGCGCGGTCTGGGAGATTTGAAAAAAAGTTTGCTAACACAAGGCCAGGAAAGTGGATTTTTATCCACTAGGAGGAATTGACCGAAATACAAAATGATCTAGTATACACCTGCAGCAAGTGTCTGGGACCTGCGTAGTGTTAGGCCCTCCACCTATGATAGTGGATAGCAGAGAGCAACAAGAAATCTGCAGAGAGTAGCACAGCCAATGTTTTTCTCTGGGTTTTATATATGTCTTGTGTAATTCTACATGTGCCACATGCTAAGTGTCATTTTAAAACTAAGTGATTGTGATGTGGGTGTCTGGTCTGGGGTTCACCTGCAACTACCGTTAGACGCGAGGGGTAGCTGCTCTCTTCGTAAGCATAGGATCTCTACTGATTGAACAAAGTAATACCTGTGTAACTGCTTACTGGGCAATGTGCAATAATAATCTGTCTGGTGATCTTCAGAACAGTGTGCAATCATCCCTTTATTTGCTTATCTGTATGTTGGTATATGTGCAATTATAGTACCTGTTATAAGCTATTCTGGGCAGTGTGCAATGTGGTTATTTAGAGGGAAGGACAAAGTATTAACACTGGTCTTGTTGCTAAGTTGGGATAGTTTGGTTACCTCTAATTGGGATTGTTGTGAGTTGAGCATATTGACATTGTGAGTAACTGGCTGGGTGTGGTCCAGTTGTGAGCTTTGGTGATGCATGGGTGTCTCTAAAGTGTGCAAAATCTTGTTATAGCTTGGTATCATTGACCTCCCACAGCATTTAGAGAGCCAATGTTACACTTAGACCTCCCTCTGTGGTAACAAATCCTGTATTGCATTGACTTTTGTTTGGTGTCTTAGTTTCCCTGGTTAAGAAAATTGGGTTAGTTGTGGGAAAATTGCCTTGTAATTACCTGCAAGTGCACTGCAACCCAGTGTTTTATTGGCAAGGTTGTGATTTATATTTAGCTACTTTTTTGCATTTTGTGATAAATGTGTATATCTCTGTTTGTGTTTTTTCCGTGTTTTTCATTGGTCAGTCGTGTTCTGAGGCTTGAGACTCTCAGTTTGCCTTGTAATAGCTGATATTTTCAAAGTTTTTAATCGGAGATTTCTATTGATAGCCTGACTAGCCATGTCATGTCTCATGTAGTTGCTGGCTAGACATGAAGGATGGTCTCCAATGATTTTATTGGTTAATTTGGGGAAAAGGAGCGTAGTCGCTAGCCTAGCAATGGCTATCGGTAGCCTAGCAATGTTGCCCGCCTTATGCATTTGTAAGGTCGTGTTTTTGCATTATTATTATTGTCATCGCTATTGTGCTTACAACTAACTGCATGCTTTTGTTAAAGTGACGCTTTAAATATGGTACCCCTCCCCCCACCCACCAACATTGTTGATGCTATTGAAATGTCGATCTGTACTGGAATTGTAGTCTCATAAACCAGTGTTTTCAAAAACCATGAGCAGAAATCGGCTTTATTAAATTGCAGCAGCACTGTCTGGGAAATGCAACTTGCAATGTCATTGCTGTTGCTGTGTTTTCCAAAATGTTTCGCTAACAAGCTAATTATCTGCATGCTTGTGTTTTAAGTGACAGATTACTGACATGTTTTCCGCAATTGTCCATGCTAATAAAATGTCGTTCATTAGTAAAAGTAATCTTGATTGGTAAAACATTTTGATTAAAATTAGGTTTTAAAGATTTAAATGTTTCCCCCTTTTCTGTATAAACACTACTCTGTTCTGTGACGTTTACATTGTGAAATGTGTTGAATGACAAATGTATGATACAGCTGATACAGTGCATAAATACTATTACATTATTTGTTGATTTGTAGTAATCAACTCAACAATTACAGACTCAAGATTCACATTAATAGAAAGTGTTCCTCCATGCAGTTTCCTCTTCACCGCAGACCAATTACCCTTTCAATGTCTGTCACATGGCGTTTTGTGAAAGTTGCTGTAATTGGAAGTGTAAGTGGATTATCCAAGCAAATTTGATGAAATGAGTCAGATGTTTCCTGAGGAGGCATTCCAAAATTTGCTTAAAAGTTATGGCCATTTCTTTGATGCAGGGAGACTGAAATCTGAGCTCCAAGTCCTATACTCAGATCCTGACCTTCAGGGCAACAGGGGGAAGCTGTGTGACTTCTTAGTGTTTTTTAAAGACATGGAGTTGGATAAAGCAATGCATCAGTGATACAAGCTACTGTCTTTAGCTGCAACAACTGAAGCTACATCAGCAGGTGTAGAGAGGAGCTTCTCCTGCTTAAAACAAGTGAAGTCATACAGCCGCAACACAATGGGCCAAAACCGTTTCAGCAACCTTGCTCTGCTGGCCATTGAGAGGAAACTTGTCAAGTCTCAAGGAAAAGAATCCCTGTTGGTATGACAGGGTAATAGACCATTTCCTAGAAAAAGAAAGGAGGGCAGAATTCACATACAAATAACAACAAATGTAATAATTGACTAATTTTATGACGTAGGCCTAAACTGTGCTTCCCCTGTTTCAAAGACCACCAACCGCCAATGCATATGACTACCATTACAATACCTTTGTACTTTGATGGGGACACTGCACTGCTTACATTTGGATTCAGCCGCTTACCCCCAATATGAATGACTAACCCTAACAAGACTAACCCTAACCCTAACCCTAACAACCCTAAACTTAAACCTAACTCTAACTCTAACCGTAACCCTAACAACCCTAACCATTTCCCTAACAACCCTAAACTTAAACCTACTGTAACTCTAACTCTAACCCTAACCCTTACCCTAAAACCCTAACCCTAAACCTAACAACCCTAACCCTAAACCCAACCCCAAACTCTAACCTTAACCATAAACCCTAACCCTAACCCTAGTGCAGTGAACTTCCTAGATACCACAGTTTTCTTTACATTACTTCCCAACAATAACAAAACCCTCCATACCAAAGTTTTTTTCAAGCCCACCAATACCCACAGCCTTCTCCATAAAACTAGTTACCATCCAAAGCACACCTTCAAAGGCCTCATCAAATCTCAATTAATTCGATTTCACAGGATCTGTTCATTTGATTCCCATTATCAGGAAGCAGTGCAGATCCTCTTCCGGTCACTTAGAAATCAGGAGTATTCCAGGAGATTCCTGCGATGTGAAAGCAGAAACACAAATACAAATTCAAAGTGGATTACCTGCAGTGGCCTGGACTCCAGGGATGTCATCCCATTGATCTCCACCTACAATGTGAACATAAGGCTAATAAATTCAGTAATCAAACACAACTTTAAGGTTGCAAAGGACTTATACCCACCATTACAATGGTTCACTGTTGTCTCCGCTTATAGGAAGAACAAGAACCTTAAGGATATCTTAGTCAGGTCTTCCCTTCAAACAGGCCCCTCTGGATCTCCTCCTGGGTGGACACAACATTTTAAACAGCAGCAGTTCCTCTGGATCAGGTCCAGGGAGTATCCACTTCCAGTTCATGTTAACCTTGGTATACAGGGTCACATGCACACACTGTAGCCGACATTACATTGGAGAAACCCAGCAGACGCTGAGCACACGACTCAAGCAACATTTGCATAATATTCGCACACAATACCTGGGTACCCCGCTCATTACACATTTCTCTTCCATATCCATAACACATCTGAGAATCATTGTCCTGGAAGCAAACTTGACATGGACTCTACAGCAGAGGAGAAGAGAGAACTTTTGGATTAAGGAACTGGGAACCATCTTTCCACAGGGGTTCAACTGCAATTCCAGAGTGGGAGTCTCAGGGTCCCAAATGAATTGCACTTTACCAACTTGTCTTGAACTCTTGTGTGATAGTGTGAATGTGTATATGTAGGTATATGTATTGATGTATATATCTATCTATCTATCTATCTATATATATATATATTTATATATATATATATGTACACACACACATATATGTATGTGTGTATGTGTAGATACATGTATATATGTATGCCTTATCACCCCTTACCCTGGATTGCTGTGTATCCACCGACCCGAGCACTTATTTTATTCTAAAACCTCCATTCTGACTGGGACCACTTAGCTCCCATACTGGTCTTGCAGCTTTTCAATGGTATCTTTTACTTATTTATTAACTATTTTATTCTATTTAATATTTAACTAGTTAAAGTATCTAGACGGATGGCTACCTACCAACCCTTGAGGGACCCTATAAGACATAAGGTTTCTTCTGAAACACAACATGTTTCCTGATCATACAGTCATTCTTACACAATACTAAACACCACACACACATACATACAAATGCAAAAAACCCCCACACACACACACACACACACACACACACACACTCTCTCTCTCTCTCTCTCTCTGCCTCTCCACCTACACATACTCATTCACACATATACAAATACACTTATCTGGTATCCTCTCCAGCATGGATGACTGTTGAGCTACATACTCACACATATACAGATACACTTACCTAACATGAATGACTGTTGGGCTCAGTAGGCCAGAGCACAAAAGGGACTAATCCCAAATATTAAACTTGTCATAACCTCAACCCTAACCCCAACCCTAAAACCTAACCCTAACCCTAACCCTAACCCTAACCCTAACCCTAAACCTTAACCCTAACCCTAACCCTAACACTAACCCTAACCCTAACCCTAAAGCTAACCCTAAACCTTGACCCTAACCCAAAAAGCTGTCTACCCAAGGGCTCCTGTACACTGAATAACCATTGTAAACTTTTCTTTCCTAAGGGGTCCTCACAGAGGACAACCTAGGAAAAAAGATTTTTTCTAACCTAACCCTAAAACCATAACCCTAAACCTAACAACCTAACCCTAATCCTAAACCCTAACCCCCATAACCCTAACCCTAACCCTAAATTTTATTTTTATTTTTTTTTTTATTTTGGACCGTAAACCTAATCTCCATAACCCTAACCCCTAATCCTAACCCCTAATCCTAACCCTAACAACCCTAAAACCCAGGTTATTCTACCTACTCCCCAAAATACACAAACCACCACAATCCTGGAGGGTACCATTTAAAGTCCCATCAGGTGACCCATTGTTTCAGACTGCAACAGTGAATCCTACAGGATTGCCGAATGCATAGATTATTTTCTCACCCCGCTGTCAACAAAACACAACATTTATACCAAAGACACATACGACTGTCAACAAAATAAAAACAACCAAAATACCACAAGAACCAGTACAATTCACCATAGACATAGACAGCCTGCACACAAACATCAATATGAAAGCAGGAATGACAGCAGTCAAGACCTGGATGGAGAAGTACCCGAACAACAGCCGAATGGACACATTTCTCCTACAACTACTGGAAATCAGCTTCACCAAGAATGACTTTGAGTTCAACAAGGAGTTCTTCTTACAGACCAGTGGCACAGCTATGGGCAAAAAATTTGCACCAGCCTATGCCAACATTTACATAGCATACTGGGAGGAGACTGTTTTTGAAAAATGCCACAAACTACCACCACATTACTTCAGATACTAAGTGACATACGGGGAACATGGACACATAGCCTAGAGCAGCATTTCTCAAACCTCTCCTGGGGGACACCTTGTCCTGCATGTTTTAGATCTCTCCCTGCTCCTACACAGTTGATTCAAATGATCAACTCATTATGAACTCCTGAAGCTGCTTAATAACAAACTGATCATTTAAATCAGCTGTGTTGGAGCAGGGAGAGATCTAAAACATACAGGACAAGGAGTTAGCTAAAGGATTTCACACAATTCATACAAATTCTCAGCACACACCACACATCCATTATAGTGAAATATACCACCCATAACCAACAAATAGACTTCCCGGACACCACCACTTACAAGGGACCAACAATCCCCCCCACCAACCACCCACACACACACACACACACACACACACTAGACTGCAAAGTCTACTATAAGGATACGGACACACATGCACTATTACACAAAAACATTCTCCACCCAAAACACACATTCAGGGGCCTGATCAAGTCTCAACTGCTCAGGTTCCACAGGATCTGCAGCCAACTATCAGACTTTGAGGAGGCTACTAAAACCCTCTTCAAATCCCTAAAACCAAGGGGGTATTCCAGGTCCTTCCTAAGAGGAGTCAGGAAGACCTTCTTGGACAGAAAACAACAGGATGAAAGGAAAATCGTCCCACTAAGCACCACATATTTGGTATTCAGCCAGACGGACAACAACGGGATCAAAATTAACATTGGACAGATATTGGAAAGGACCCAGATGCTCCAGAAGTCCAAAAACCTCAGGAAACACCTAATAAGCAAGCTCCCGGGAATCAACACGGCACCCACACAAGGTATTTTACAATATTTTACAAACAAGTCACAAACAATCAAGAAAATATTGATTGATATTGATATATATATCTGGGCACCAGAAATATCAAACAACGATTGAACACAGGAGGAAAGGCAAAAAACAGAAAACCACTGGATAAGAAAACTTAACATCAGATTTCCAGGAGGATGGAACAAAAGGTAAAAACAGACTCACACAAAGACACAAGGGACCAAATTCTTCCCACCTAAGGGCTGCAGAGAACTGAATGGCCAGTGCAACATCCTCCTTCCCAAGCAGCCCTCAGAGGGGGAAACTTGGGAAAGAAAGATTTTTTTCCTCACCTAACCCTAACCCTAACCAAGTCCTTTGAATATTTGATGGGGAGGTGGGGAACACAAAATTCCAAAGCCCTGGACAGTCAAAGTTATGTTTCCTTCAGATTCTCATAAGTACCAAGGTTTGCACCCTTTTCCCAAAACCCCCACCCTCACCTCACCAATACCTCCAACTGTACACTACTGCTTAAGGTCCCTTCCTTTGAAAATATGCATATATTTCATGTTGCAAAATACATATTGTTACTGTATAGTCATATATGCACTTGTTTTTGCGTATATGCACTTGTTTTTGCATATATTTATGAATTTGTGATTAAAATATGTTACTATTGTGTTACTATAACACATATATATATTTTTATATTATATATATATATTTATATTTCCATTTTTTAAATGGAAAAAGGACACATTATAACCTACATCCAACACTCAAGACTTCAAGGTTCAATTTCAGTGAGGCCTATCTGTTTCTCACTTGCTCATGGTTCCCTCTCTGCCTATCCGGACATGTACATCTGTGTTTTTCCTCCTTCCCTCTAGTACCCTCTCCCCTTCCCTCTTTTCTCCTCTCCCTATCTTTATCTCCTCTCTCTGTCGGCCGTGGAGCATGCCCCACAGAAACATTCAGCTTGCTCAGACTTGAGCAGAAGCGTTGTGCATGGGCTTGCATTGAGACACTCATCGGGCTGAGGCATTCTTCCCCGGCTTACGTAACGAGTTACCTCACTTCAGCGTTACCCACCAAACACAGACAAATAAGAGCCTTGCCACTTCAGGAGGGTGGGGGGTGCCTTGAGCTGGTTACCGTTGTTGTAACGACAGCAGCATGAGTCAGGGTTATTATTCACCCCTTTTACCATCCGTATGATCTCCTCCTTCTTCCACCGAACACAGCAACAGGCAACTGGCAGCATGGCGCAACTGCCTTTCTGAAGTCATGTTTTTATAATGGCCTTGTAAAAAATGCATTTTGGCTCTTCATGGAGGTTTTAATAAAAACACAGGCAAAACCTATACAGGACATGAGGGGTCCCATAAGGCAGCAATGACAGGGTGTTCAAATGAGTGTGCATAAGTGCGTAAGCATATGCTTTAATCCCACTGAGTGTGTCTGAGTGTCAGTATTCCATATCCCCTAGGTGCATGGACCACACCTATTCTATGTGGCCCATGAGGACAGCGGTGGGGGCGGGGGTTGAGTAGCAGTGCGTACACACCTCTCCTCTTTTCAGCTGTCAATGTAAATTCGGGGACTTGTAAAAACACTCCTCGCCCTCTCTCCCTCCCTTTTTCCTTTCCTCCTGATCTCCCTCCCATCCACTTGTTCTCTGACAAACTCGGAGCTGAAAAAGGTGAAGCCGTGCGTTTGGCTGATCACAGCCATGTACACTCTTTACAATCAAAACTACTGACACTGTGACTCAAAATTTTAGCTACAGAACTACCATCCAGCAGCAAGAGGACACAAGCATAGCTGGACTCAGTACGTGGACTTAAAAAAAGCTGAGGCCAAAAAGCTCTGGGGAAAAAAGGTGAGTCAATGGCTCAATGACTTCTTCGTGGTTTAAACGCAGAAATAAGTTACAAAGACAACATTTTCTGTGTGTTCTCACCAGATACTCATTGTGCTCATTGGATGTGTAAACATGAATTATATGGTTAGCCTAGCCTTGCTTAAGTCAAACTGACCTACCCAAAACATAGAGGACCAGACTGCACTGTACTGAAGTTTACTGTTGTGAGCCCTCACTGTTACCAAATATGACCTTTCATGTTCCCTGTGAACATAAATACAGCCCTGATGGCTACAGATGACTAATTAATTTAATTTGACTAGGGCCAGTTCCTCTGAAACCAATACTCCAGAGACTTTGGAACTATAATTCTATTCATTTAATTGACTGTAATTATCACAGCTGTTGAAGGTTAAAGGTTACTTGTTCTAAATTCTTGTTCTCTAAAAACTCATAAACTCATTGCACTGCATAAACTGATATACAGCAACTCAAGATGGTTGAGTAATGGAGTGAGGGCATATTTATTCTGTGATAAGACTCTAAATGTCATCAGTGAATCTCTGCCCCTGAAACAATGGCACTCTTATGGGTTGAAGGAAGTGGCCACCGGCCATCAGGAGATTATATCTCCCTCCCTCATTCTCTCTTTCGCGCTCCATTTCACTGCCAATCACTCTGTCCATCTTTCCTTGTTTCATTGTCACTCCAGATGTTTCACTCCCTCCTTTTCCCTTCGTTTTCAGCTACATAGTGTAGTCATGTCCACTGGAGATCCAGGGTTTTTGAGTGGTCATTCCAGCTCAGGGCTTGATTGCTTCACTAGAGCAATTGTTTGGCTGGGAGCTTGAATCACCCATTGCTCCAGCTGTCTAATCAGCTGCTGGCTGTAAGGCACCTCTGAATGAAACTCTCAGGTTTGTGAATCTCTAGCACCAGACACAAGAGCCAACACTGCTATACCTCCACTCCTATTCATATGCACAGGTATTGACATCACGCATTCTCTCACTTCCAGATCACTCCCTGTTCCAGCTTGTTTGCTCCTTCATGTCATTCTCCTCCCTCCTCTCTATCTCTCTCTTTCCCTCCCTCCTCTCCATCTCTCTCTCTCTTATTGTTGAGCTCCAGCCAGAGAAGATGAACTCTACAGTCTGCCACAGTAAGAGCAAACAGTGGGCCAAGAATACAACAAACTAGAGGTTTCCTTGCTATTTAATGGAGTAACTCCAAATGAAGCTGCAGCCCAGCTCATATCCTGTCCCAGATAGGGATGGTATAGCAGGTTTGGTGGTTCTCACAAAATCCAGTTGCACTCTTACAGCTTAGTATGGAAACTAAGTTGGTTCAAGTGGGACAATGATTGGGTGAATCAGGTGATTATGAAAGTAACACCATTGCTACCTTCAATTTTTTTTTTCATTTCAGTGAACAAAGTCTTGCTTTTGTGATTAAAAGGAAGGACAGGAGTGGAATGGAGAGATCTCACAGGTCAGGAGTAAAAGACATTACAAAACAAGAGACCAGGATGACACAGAAGGGAAGGACCACGCTTTCGTTCCCGTTCCACGCATCCATCTTCCTCGTTCTCCTCTTCCTTATCCCCCTGCCCAGAAGCAGCCAGGCCACAAACAATACCTTAACCAGTAGCCCTAATGTCACCAAGAATGGCAGTGCCACCAATAACCTGAATTTGACTGCTTCCGTTCTGCCGAACTTTACCTCCGCCAGCAACGCAACCGCTCCAGCACCAGGGTGCGAGGTAGGCTTGGACCCAATTTACTCCAACCTGTGCGACAGGCAGGCAGCGTGGGGGATCGTGGTGGAGACACTGGCCACCCTGGGCTTCCTGGTCACAGTTGGGCTACTGCTGGGGCTGGCCGGCTGGGCGCTGTGGGCATGCATGCCATTCCGGCGGAGGCGGGGAATCGCAGGAACCGTGGCATCCCTGCTCCTGTCCCTGCTTGGGACGGCGGGGCTGTTCGGCCTCACCTTCGCCTTTATTGTGCGCCTCACCCCACAGACCTGCCCAAACGCGCGTCTTTCCTCTTCGGCGTGCTCTTTGCCCTGGCCTTCTCTCCTCACTGCTGGCCCGCTCCCTCGCCCTGCAGGGTTTCGGTGTGGCACGCGGCCTGGGCGAGGCGGGCCTGGTCCTCGCACTGACGGTGGTGCAGGTAATCGTGGCCACCGAGTGGCTGGTGATGGTGCTGGTGCGGGATGGCCTGCCCTGCTCCTACACACAGGGTGAGTTTGTGGCGCTGCTGGTCTACGTGCTGTGCTTGCTGGCCGTCGCCCTGGCCTTCACCACGCGCGGCCTCTGCCGCTCCTGCTGTGCCTACAGCTACAGCTACACCGGCGCCAGCCGAACACAGACGCGGGTCCAGGCCGCGCTTCCTCTGCCTCACCGCCGTCCTCTCCGCCGCCATATTGGGTGGTCTGGATTGCCCTCCTGACCCGCGGGAACAGCGACCATGGGGCGGAGGCCTGCATGGGACGACCCTGTGCTCAGCGTGGCCCTCGGTGGCCAACGGCTGGGTGCTGCTGCTGGCCCACGGGCTGGCCCAGACCAGCTTCCTCTGCAGGGGGAAGCCAGGGGCACAGGAGGGGCCGCTGGACTTCACTGGGTGGACCAGCCCCAGCACCGAAATGCCTGGGCTGGGCAGTTCCACCAAAACAGGCCGGGAAAACTGCAGCTTTGAGAGCGGACGGGCAGGAGAGGAGAGGTAAGGGGGCTGTCTAGAGGATGGAGCCAGAGGGGGTTACGGTGTGGATAGAACAGTTAGCAGCTCGGGAACTGGGCTTTTGACTGTACTGCTCAACCCCCAAGTGTGGCACTTGGGACAAAGTATTAGTTTTGCTTCAGCAAAACCTCCAGATGTATACGTGGAAGATATGTAAAAATGTAAGTTTCCCTGTACTGGAGCTTCTGATAAGCAAATGACGTCATGTAACATTGTAATCTATTGGCACGCCCAGTGATTGGCAGTCTGAGAGGACTGTAGATTTGAATCCTGTGAGATTTGTGAAAATGTGTTGCTTTCCCAGGTAAAAGGCAGGAACCAGTTCTGCGCTCACCCTATGAGTCTGGATTCTCCATGACAGTGAGTACTGGAAAAATAAATACAGTTTGTGTGTGTAATATTTGCCTATAATATTTGTAATATTTGCTTTTTGTAATTTGCTTTTGCTTTTTGTAATTTAGTTTTCTTTGACAAGCACAGTGCGACCTGGTAACTTACCATTATTGTCACAGTAATGTGGCCATTATTGTTAACAGTTTTTGAAATTCATGAAGACAGATCTAGTAACATAAACGTATAATGGTTGAAGTGATACATTAGTATCATGTTATACTAGATTTTATTAAGTATACTCATATATATCATGTATGGTGTTAAAACTGTGACCAATATGCTGCTGTGTTTCAGGAAATAGACCCAGACAGGGACTACTCTATCCCCCGTCCTCAGACCACTAACACCACTGAACCTTATGATGACTACTACGGAAACAGGCTGGCTGATTAAGACTGGACTAATGCACCCGCACGCACACACGCACACACACACACACACACACACACACACACACACACACACACACACACACATATACATGCTTGCAAATGGCTTCTGAATTCTCATGGGCACATGCAGTCTGATTAAGACTGCCATTGATTTACATTTACATTCACCACTCACATACACATGCACACACATGAAGTGATGTCCACACAAACAGGCACTTATTTAGCTACTGTAGAATATCACCATATGTTACATATTATGGTGTGATATAATGTACACAGACGTGGATGCACAGGACAAAGGAGACACATTCAGAGAAAACATTTGCCTGCATCCAGGCCTCTCATTTTGCACTTCTGTGTATTTTATACTGATAAACAGCGCCTTCTAGTGATGGCAAATGGTGTATGTAATGTAATATAATGTAATGGTAGATTGGCACACATACAGTGGTTTACAGAGGGGCGCTAGGAGACATTTCCAACAGAAATTCCATGATTTAAAGGATTTTTGTAGCCAGGTAGCTCTACACACGTGTATGACAGTGTATTCTGCAAATACGCTCTGGCAGTTCAAGGGACAGCTGGGGCCTAGGTTCAATCCATCCAAAATGACTGTAAATCTGAGTGCTGAATTTAGTAAGTGTTGCAGGTTTTTCTGAATTTTAGAGCATGTCATTGTGAGGATGGCAGATGCTAAAATTAATAAAGGCCATATTGCAAGAATAATTAATGTAACACTTCAGTTTGTGTGACTAACTTGGGACTGTGTTTGGCTGGCCATATACAAAGTGAATATTAAAACAAAACATAACACAGCTCTGTGTGGACCATAAACTTGGTGCTAGCTTGATACATCCAACTTTTGCTGGGGTTCATTGTATTTCCATTTCCTAAAAATGTTCAGGCTGCAGTTAGATGAAGTTTTTCAGAGGGAGCCCTTTAAGAAGGTGAGAATTGCACAGATGAAAGCAAAGGTTGAGTGCATGAAGGCACCAGGTATTCTCTGAACATATGAGAGGTGACACACTCTGTAAAGGAGCATGTGTCTCACACACACTGGAGACATTCTGGAGTCCTGTGCATGGAATGAGGACTGACAAAAGGGAGTTTCACCCAACAGCGAAGAGATGCTGTGGATGGCATCAAACACTCACTGGACAGGTGTCCAAATTTAGGAAAGTATGTTGATGAATGATGACAATGAAGATGTTTCTTGATAATGGTGATGCTACACAGAATCCTACCAGGCACAAGAGCAAGCATATGCCTACATCGGTTTAAAAAATTTCCTAAAGTTATATGGGAGTTTAAACTGTAATTCAAAATAATCACACAATGTTCATGGTCTTTTCGCTTTTCATGTCTATTTTGGTTTCAGATGGGCAAAGGACAATAAACCCTTGTTAAGAAATATTTTGATCTATAATGTCATTTATCATTGTAATTGAACCCATGCCTTCAGAAAGTCTTCAAACACATCACAACACAGTCATAACCAACTCCAAACAAACAGCATTGAAATGCCACACAATCAGGGCCAGTTAACGACTTCTAATTTTACACACACACATACATACACACACACACACACACACACACACACAGAAACAACTGAGAGACATTCTGAGATGCTAAGCTGAAACAATAATGGTAATAGTTAATAGTTGTAGACATTTTCAATAGTACCTCAACTACTAAATTTTGATGGAGGATGGCAAAATATTTATATATGCTTTCCGTTTCTGAGTTTCGTTGACAAACCTCATTTTTAAGATGACAACATTAAGCAGAAAGAAGTGATTCATAGTAATTGCCCATTGAAAACAACGGGGAAATAACTATTTAATAGGATATAATGGGATTAATCTGAAAAACTCTCCCATATTAACAATCAGGTTTGTAAAATGATAATATTTAGTGGACTGTAGATTGTTTCACGGTATGCATTTTATTGACGTGTTGCCATATAAATTTTGGATTATGTGGTAATCACTTAGACATTTTAATCTGAACCGTGTAACAACAGCAAACCGAGAAAAAAATAGTATAGCCTTTTATGCCCTTCCCAACGCTTAATTTCTACCGCCACCCTGCGGCAGCACAGCGGCACTAAACAGCACCATGATCGTTAGTTCATACGCTTACCATATCGACAGCTGCACATCAGTTTTGTCGTCCGTGCGTGGCACACGCGCACTCCCATTTTAACGGCACGATTTTTTCGTTAATCAAACGTGTCACGTGCCACACGTGTACATCAGCAGCGACTCAGAATACAGGCTATGTCACACATACACACATCTCACTGGCATATACTGTGCGTAATGGTATTTGGACATAAGTCACTACATGAACTAATTACTTTTTAGTCATAAAAGCGCATGGTCAATTAAAAAAGGAATTGTAAAAAAAAGTCATTAAAAAATTGTAAAATAAATACATAACATCTTGCTGGAGTGGATTGCCTAATTCTATATTAATTGGTCTTTCCAATACATTTTAACATAAATAACACAATTGTACTGAAAATTAAAATACAAAGCACTGTGAGGAAATTTAATTCCTCATTTGGAAGGATGCATCCTCAGAGATCCCAGTGGCATTCTTCAAACTTCATTATGTCTTTCTTTTCCTGTAGCCTACAGATTTTCTAGAAAGCAACTTCAGATCATCCTCTGTTCTAGTGTAAAGTAACTGCAATTCCTTAGGCACATTCATTTGGGACCACACACTCTCATGACATTTCATCAGATATGGCAGAGTGTGGGTATGTCAGCTCTTCACCATCGGAGCTTGCTCTCTTGCTCCCTCCCTACTCTGCATCACAGACCCACTCCCTAATTTAGAAGGGCAAAAAAGTTTAAAATTTAGAGGCACCGTTCAGGAAATGCATGTCTGTATTTGTCAGTATGTGTTGGGTTGAGGGTTTTGCTGCTGCTGGCAGTTTTGTTTTTCTTTCAGACAGCAGACTAACTGGAAAAGTAATTGTTTAGTCTTTCCCTCCCAAACCCACATCCCCACAGCTCTTGAAAAGTTGGTTCTGGATAGGTATTGCCAGACAATAGCCTCACCCTTGAGTCACATTAGGCCTGCCTTGTTCCCTTTGAACACATTTCGACCAAGACATTCCCATGTTATACAGTTGGCGGCGTGTTGCTCTAATCTAAAAAGTGACTCCTCT
The DNA here is from genome assembly GCF_013368585.1 of Megalops cyprinoides. NCBI lineage: Eukaryota > Metazoa > Chordata > Actinopteri > Elopiformes > Megalopidae > Megalops > Megalops cyprinoides. The sequence continues at coordinate 26,163,791 of NC_050601.1, forward strand.
CCTCACCAGCCTTCAACCTGGCCTCTTAACCCACTTTTGTTGTTGTCTTTTGTACAATGTGAAAGGACAGAATTATGGCCTGACCTGCTTGATAACATCTTGATGAGGGAAGACAGCAGACACCATCTCACACAGGACCATGTACACACAGGCTCCCAAACCACACAGATTTTTATCATTTCATTGTGTGTGTGTGTGCGTTTGTGTATGTGTGTTTGTGTGTGGCGGGCAGTGGCAGCTGAGACTATTCTTCCTTTGTCCCAAACAGATTTTCTTGCCAGAACAGATGTTATGGAACTACTTTTCAGTGTACAGATAACAGGTGAGGACAAGTTAACTGCTTTTTGCTTTCTATTTGTAGGATACTACATCAAGAGGGGAAGTATTTGGGATCATACTTTCAAAGACCACCAGCAGGAAGAAAAACCCCAGTCAGACTGACTTTCGACCTCCCCAGCAGGCATCTTAAGTTTTACCATTCAGGAATATGGACTTCCCACTGCTGCTAATTTACAGCATGAAATCAAACTTTAGCAACCCACGTGTCGGGGGGTGTAGAGGGACAAAAACAGGCAACTGAGCAAAACATAAAAACCAAACAAACCGTTTATATGTACATTCAATGAACAATGACACAGAACACAGAGCGGACATGACAGTGGGTAAACCATGAGCAAAATTCACAACAGTAAACTTTCACACCCAAACAAAAAGGACAATGGGGATATCAGTCTCCACACAAATAGGGACCTTGGGACAAAGAAATGTGTATGCAAATCAGCCCCGAATTAGAATCCCTGCTAAAACCTGCCCATTTCCTCCATGCCCCAGGGCAACCATAGTGCAGGGCGGTGCACTACGAGACAGTTGGCTCCGTGTCAGAGCATGTCCAGGGTTTACTCTGTTGGGCAGAGGTATTGGCTTACTGGACCGGACTGTTCCATGTTCCGTGGTTTGTAGCGGAATATAGTTATAGTTTATGACTAGCGGCATGGTTAACTGTGCTACCCCACTTTCAATAAGCAGGTCCATGAATCCCTTGGTCACCACTAATTTAAAGGCTGCAACAGCAATAACCACAGCAAAACCCCCCACACCCCTACTACCACCCAGATAAAGTTATTGAGACCAAAGCCATTGTGATGCAGTTTAAGACATTACAGTCTTTAAACCCCATAAATTCTGAAATTTCATGGAAGAATTTTGTTTTCCTTTTTCACTCTTGATGTTCGATGGAAATGAGAACAGCTCTTTGGTTTCCAGAGAAGCAAGATCCCGTGTGAAACTCTCTACTTTCATTTAATGACATTCAAGGCCAAACCTTGGGAGGCGCAACCCGCCCCCACCTTCAAGGTTTGCAGCAAATGACAGATGCACCTATTCGTTTGCAACCACCTTCTCACTCATAAAACTAACTCACAAAGGTTCACCCACTCTACAATCATATCCTTTTATTAATACTTTAAAAACATGACACTCAACTGTCACCAATGGAATCGTCCATGCAGCCACATCTTTTTAACCATAAATGTGGTTTAGGCACCCCACTCTTTCTCAGAACTCTTAGATCAGCCTTGAAATGTACCTCCCCTATCATGTGATCAAAAAGGGAGGGGTTTTGACCAGATTAAAAACAGACCCTTGCAACTTTTTACACATTTTAAAAATGACCAACTTGCAAAATGTGAATCCTATAATTCTGCAAGCAACTTTAATAAATGTTAATATTGAAATATGGCTCAATCCTGTTTCCCCTTTTAACCCTACCCCCCTCCCCCCTCAGACAGTTCAGTCTTTAAAAAAGGTTCTTCATACTGCTATCTGACTGGGATTACGATCAATATTTGAATACTCCTCTCTTCAGTTGCTCCCACAAGTATTCCCCGCTTAACTCCAGATATCACAAGTATAGCCCCCCCTCCCCACCCACAATGCGCCATTTCGCATTCGTGCATCTCTGCAGGCCCCACCCCAAAAAGGCTCCGCTTCTCCGGTCAGTACATGCACGCAAACATGCCACCTCAAACAAAACTGTAGTGTACCAACTCCATATGAAGGACTTCTCGTTTCATCAGTTCCCAAATGATATATAAACCTCCCGATTCTCCACTTCCCATCTATGACATTCCTGCAATGGTCTGTACAAATGTTTAAAATTGACTGGTAAAATTATCATTCATCCCTGCATACCTCAGCCCCACCCAAAAATACACTTGCTCACTCTCTCAGGACAGTGTGGTTTAAAAACCTGTATCTCCACAAGACTTTTGAACAGACCAAACATAAAACAGGGGAACTTATTCTGGGAAAAACTACAATTTTAACAAACAAGAAAAATATAACATGAGCTAAAATAACACCAAGAACAATGATGAAAAAAGTACAATAATGTGTATACACTTGACCAAAAATGTGCTTTTTAAGAATCTTTGGAGCCAAAAGAAAAACAATAGTGAGAATAAGATATTCAGAGTATATGGAGATATACATAATAGTACTAGAACAAAGACAGTATTTATACATTTTTATGTTTACGTCACATCCTCTCTCACTGTGAACAGCAACAGGCAGTGACTCTTCCGTACATACGGACTAAACCATTCACACAAAAACTCCTGAAAGCAGGGTGTGTTTTTAAGGGCACAATGGGACTGCTCCACTTTTTGAGAGGGGGAGGATTAGTGTCAGTAAAGCAACCAAAAAAGAGAAGAACAAAACTGTTGCAACTTGTTCAATGTTTAAAGGGTACGTTTGTGTGTTTTTGCGTCCGATTTCTTCTCTCAGGCCCTGAGTTTTCAAGTTAACAACTGTGGGTAGTGGAGGTCTTGTCAATTGAATTTTTTAATTGAGTTAGCCTGGCACTCCTAGCCTTCTAGCACCCATTCAGTGAAATGCACTGACACTATAATCGGAATGGAATGTAATCCTGTACAGTGAAGGGTGTTAAAAACCCAGCAGAAGTTCTTTTCTGCCACTCTTCCTCTCTCCCCCTCTCGTCTGGTTCTACAAATAAACTGTGTCATATCCTCTTAGGTACAAGGGTAGACAGTACACCTGTGTGTTATGAGAATGCATGATTCAGATTGGAATTGTGTGTCAATATAATATATTGAAACAACATCAACAGCAATAATAATCATAAAGTAATACTAATAACCAGCAAAAAAGTAATGAGGAATAATGAGCTGGAAAAATGTGAATAATGATAATAATAATAATAACAATAATAATGTTTGGTTAATTCGTCCCAATTTCACTCTTGATTATTATTATTTTTATTATCATTATTGATGTTTAAATGAGACATTTATTCCAGAGACCAAAAAAAAAACAAAAAAACAAATGAGGTAATGCGGAACAAAAACAAGTCTTTTTAAAAAGTTTTTTTTCCTTGTCATTTTCCAGCGGCTTTGTTTTTGTCATATTTCCATCCAGCTGGTTGGGCAGTTTGGTATAGCCTCTCACTCAGTGTGTGAATTACGTCAGGGAAACTGATGTTTTCTCCCTCGCATTGTAAAACAAAAAATAAACGTTTGTTTTGTTGCTTCAAATGCGTTGTTTTGAATGTTTGCGTTGTCATACGTTTGTTGTCGAGCTTATATTGTTTAATTTGTGTAGTCGTCCTTCTTCTGTTGTGCCATCCTGTTGTCACAAAGTCCGCTCTTCAGATGTTGCCACAGTTTCGGTATTTTAAAACCCTTTTGCTCGTGGGGTCCCTCCATTTTCATCACCTATTCCTTGCCAAAGTAGTGTATATAGAAGCAGTCATGTATTTCTTCCTTTTTTGTTGGTGCTCAACGGTTTGTCGTTGTCAAACATTCACAGCAGTCTACTGTTTTGAGACAGCAAGGCCTAGATTCGATCCTACTGCATGTTGGTTTGTCCTTCATTTTAATTCATTAACCTAAGTCGATGTTATCTCCTTTCCTCATTAACAGAAATCAAAGAAAATTTTGTCTTAAGCAGCAAAAAAGAAACTTGCTTACTTGTTCATTTCATATTCAAACAAGACAACCAGCAATGCAGTAGGACTAGCCCCAGGTCCGAACTGACAGCTGCATCCTTTTCAGTCAAGACTTTGGCTGACTGTTGTTGATTTGTTTTTACTGCACGTGTCTGGCCAGACTTCTGTACTGAGGGAATGATTGTGGAGGCAACATCTGCGGATCAAATTTTTAAAGCAGCAATTCTTTTCCGGTAATGGAGCTGTGGTTTTTGCGTAGCTGTGTTCTTCAGGTGTTTCCGTTTTGTTTTTTTTAAATTCACTTGTAGCTGTCCCCATAAATGTAGTTGTGTGTTACTAGATGCTAGCTGAGTAAAAGTCAATCAATCTTCATTAAATATGTTTGTCCAAAAAAATAATAAAACCAAGCTGTAATTATGACTGAGAAATGACTCCTTCCAAATTTTGAGTGTGGAAAAAGGGGTCCCAAGGAATGGGAAGATCCAAGGAGGGTCAGTGGGCATTTAATAGGGGGCAAATCGACTGTATCCACCCCGGTACAAGCTAGCCTGTTGGAGAGAAAGAGAGGGGTTACAATGAGTGGGGAAGTCGAGGGAAAGTGAGAGAGAGAAAGGAGGAGGCTGTGCATTCATACCCACAGAGATATTGTACGGCCGCACTACCCACAGAGGTATTCCATGCATAAGTTTGTTTTTAAAAAAATGATGAAATTAAATATGTTCTACAAACAACTGGTCATAACTAACGAATCAATACAGCTTCAAGCTGGACCTAAATTTACAGGCAAAGGTTGGACCCATTTATTGGCAGTCCAAAATAATTTGACTTGTGTGAGGTAATGACCTGAACACTAAAAGGAACCAACCGAGAGAAATTTATCAGAATGCAAGACATTCACACAGTTGAATCAAGGTCAAACAATTGGAGGAATAAGAAAAGCAAAATGTTATAACAAATGGGACACAAGCATGGCTGCCAGCTACATGTCAAAGGCAAAGCTGAGGTATCACTACTGGTTGGTGGGACAGGGTCACATGGAGGTAGGTAGGCAGAATCTCACCATGGCACCCACTCCATAGGCGGCAGCCGCAGCAGGTGCAAGGGCGTGGTAGGGGTCTGCGGTGTAGACTCGTCCATAACTTAAAAGAGATGTGTGGTTTAAAGGTCACGATACACACAACCTTGGCATGGCCATAAGACATAATTACAATACATTTATGAAAATAAATCTGAACTGCATTAAAACCAATACCAAAGCCTATTTTTGTTTCACTATATATTATGCAAGTTCTGATTTTGCAGGTGTAATTCTTGTTCAAGATTCTGTTATTTTGTATGTTATTGTAAAAATATCTTGCACCTGGTACAAGATCAACCACAGAAGAAATAAAAATAATAATCCTGTACAATAAAATACATAAGCAAAGATCCTCTACAATCACAAGCTATCAAACTCATATAAAATAAGCCCCTGCTGAACTGAACACCTTCATCAATGCTTGAAAAGAAACAGCCACTCGGCATCCTCACCTGTCACTATAGGCAGCGGCGGCGGCAGCAGCAGTTGCCCCGGTTACAGCAGCGGGTTGAGCATAGCGATAGGCTGCATAACCTCCCTACGAGAAAGAGAGAAGAGGCAGGGCTTAATGACCTCAATCACATCAACTAATAGAGAGGCTGGTTACAGTGAGGAAAAATGAGAGAGAGGAAAACTAACACATACATTGAAGGCATTTCTGTCACACAAGAGAAATATTACCTCTCTCTGACAGCAAGATGAACAAGCTAAAGCTAATACATGTCAATGCCTTCAGGGTAAAACTACACAGTGCGCTCCAAACATTTTTAAAAGACATATAGGAAGAGGAAGAGACAGCCAGGGGCATGGACATTTACATGAGCCGCAGTTACATCCTCATGAACAAGCATTAGGAGGAAAAGACTGAAGAGAGGAAGCGCACACATACACGTGCGCACACACACACAGCGACAATATGACACACACATAGCATGCAACCCTACTCCAGCAACATTCTGTATTTTAGCCTGGGGGGGGGGGGCACTGCAGGTAAGAGGAGAGAGAGGCAGAAAATGATCATTAATGTGCTTTGCATGCAGATGTTGATCAGCATGCCACACGTACAATCAACAGACAAGAAGGAAACACTGGGAGGGGGGGCAGAACCTCTTTCTTGGGATATTATTTGGAGCAAAACAAGGAAAAACAGGGGGTGGGCAGTGTCTGGCACAATCCTGCCACCACAGAAACCTGCTGGTTTACAGCACCGCACACACAAATTCCCTTTGCACATGCCCACATGGGGTGACCTGCCAAAAGCCAGTGAGATAACACGTTAGTGACCTCACCTGTGAATTTATTAGCCAGCTAACTTACTACATGCCCTGAGGCCAACATATGTTTACCAGCTACCTAAAAAGGTAATTTGACCTAGTTTTCTCTAAAGCTTTTCATTAGCCTACAGGTTAATTAGCTAGCCAGCTGCTGTATAGCAAAAAAAATCTAATTTAAGTTAACTAGATCTACATGCTGCCTCAACAGTCTTATGAGCACTAGGCTGAGAGGCATAAAACAGGCATGTGTATACATAATACATACATCCATGTGCTCTCTGGCAGCGCCAGATAGGTCAGAGCACCAGCAGCATAGTAGGCCTGGTTCTTCTGGCAATGCAGGCTAAAACTAATCAACGTTTTGGTTAGATAACCTAGGTTAGGCTGGTAACTTAGCTTAAATGACATGAAGTAGGGATGTTTTAATGACACCCCCACCCCTTAAAACTCCCGTGTCAGATTGCAGCGAGTTAGTACAAAGGAGAAGCTGTTACAATTCAAAACCATTTCCTCATCAGAAAATCAACACCAATGCGGTCACGTCAACGCACACAGGGGTGTTACCGCACGGGCCCTACCTGAGGCAACCTGGCGCTAATGACAGAGTCCTGAAACACTATTCTATAGAGAGAACAGAAATAACCATTTGTCAACCTGGACACACAGTCAGGCAGACAGGCAAGGCAGGCACAGACACGCATAAAGGAGCAAACACACACATGCACAGACAAGCACAGAGACAGACACACACACACACACACACACACACACACACACAGTGCTGTCCAGTTATGAATGAACAGATATATGCTTAAGCACACTGACTGTGATCATGGACTGTAATCTTAGCAATTAGAGCATGCAACACATCACGCCATTGCATTAAAGAGTATGAACGGAGCAGGAACATGATTCTGTAGCATATCTGCACACAAGTTTCACTCCTCAGTAAACTTTGACTGAGGTGAAATATTACTTTCAAGGGTATCCCAATGTCCAGTAACAACATGATGTAGCTTTGGTATTTAAGGTATGAATGATTTGCTAAAAATAAGCTGCAAATTTTTAAGAAGCCCTGCATTCTCCATCATTCCCAGCTGGACGGCTCCGGTGCAGTGGTTACGAACACACATGCAGACACTCAGAGAGAGAGAGAGAGAGAGAGAGATAGAGAGGGGGGGGGGGGTAGAGAGGGAAGTGTTTTACTTACATATAATTCTGCAGCTCCATAAAACCCATCCTGATACACCACACTAAGAGTGAACGAGAGAGAGAAAGAGAGAGATGGACAGAGATGGAGAGATGGAGAGGGAAGAGCAGAAATCCAGAAAGGGTGAACAGATGACAGGGGGCAAGCGAAACAAGTGAGGTAAGTGGGGGTGAAGAGAGAAAAACGACAGAAAAAAGAAGGAATCAGAGAAAGGAAGGAACCAAGTAAACAGGAGAGAGCAAGTTATGGAAAGAGTGAATGTAGGAGAGAGAGCAAGGGAGAGACAGGTAGCGAAAGAACAAAGGGGGATATAGCAAGACAGAGAGAGGAGAGAGAGATGGAAAAGTTATTTCACACGCATGCAGCATGCAGTTTGAATAAAACCTCCACAGACCATTACTCACTCCTGGACTGCATTACAGAAGATGGTGCCATTCTAAAGGCCAGCAGCACCCCCATTACGCCGTGCTGCTAAAAGAGCTGTCCCTGCGCGGACAGGCTCTCCAGCGTGCACTGTGTTCAGGAGCGCGTGCTCTCGGCACTTTCATTGGCTGGCCTAATGGTGTAGCCCACTCTGGCTATGTGAGATTGCCGGTCAGTAAGGAAGTAGTATTCCCCACAGCGTTCATTAGGTTTGTTTGTACACCATAATGGCAATCACAACCCCACCCCCACCCTGTGAATCTGCACAGCCCAGCCACAACACACACAGATAGCATGCAGATCGACAGTGTGCGTCTGTGAGAACATGCATTACGTGTCTGTGTGTGTATGGCATGCAAGTGTGTATGGTGTGGTGTGTGTGTGTGTGTGTGTGTGTGTGACTGTGTGTGACTGTGTATGGTGTGGTGTGTATGTGTGTGTGAGTGTGTGTGTGTGAGTGACTCTGTGTGTCAGTGCCAGTCTTCTGTGCCAGGCAAAGTACCTGATTTATTAAAATATGAATCCAGAACAGAGACTGCAGTCTTGTGTGTGTGTATGTGCATTAGGTGGTGGATATAGCACCTTACCCGGGGTAGGCGGGAATGGCCGGCTGTGGCACAGCAGCACGGACGGCACTGTATACGGGCCGGCCCCGCCCCCTGAGGTGGGCGCCCCGAAACGCTGCCGCGGTAGAGGCAGCTGCTGCCGCTGAGGGGTATGGGAACCCTGGAACTGGGGGGGAGTGAGCCAGTAAGCATGAACATGAATAATGAGCAGAGAGGACTTTCAACCAACTGCATTTCACCCATTTACAGCAAAGGAGAACATACATACAAAATACGGGGAAACAAAATCTAATAAGAATTTACAATAAAAACGTGCAACGAAAACAGACATCCCTGAACATTCACATTTTGAAAGTATTTAACCTTAAAGCTCCTTCTCTGTTCTTCTCACAAATGGACACACAGTTCCAAATACACCTGAGAACATCTGAGAAACTAGGCAGAGCCCTTATCGGCTTACAGTGAGCAAGAGAAGAGCACGAGAGAGAGGGGAAGAGAAAGAGAAGAGCAAGTGAAGGCACAATGACTATAAATGAGCAAAAGAGAGTGAAAGGGAGAGTGAGCAAAAGATATGAAGACAGTTTGCTCAGCAGCCAAAAAGGAAGGTCTGAATAGGACAGGGTGAAGCATGAACACTCATATACTCTCTCTCACACACACACACACACACACACACATACACACATACACACACACACACACACACACACACACACACACACACAGATATCAAGCTCACAGTAGCCAAGCCCTCAGGATAGGACCTTACCTGCATAGAGCTCTGGCCCGTACATGGCTCCTACCATTGGGCTGAGTTTCCATCCTGCTGGAAGGGGGGACAGGCCAAAGAAAACAAGGGGAGGGGAAGGAGAGAGAGGGGGACACGGAAAGAAAGAAAAAATGCATGGCATGGACACAGATACAATGATGAGGGAGGGGAGAGAGGAAACACAAACACAAGGGCTCATGGTTAGCATCGGGTTCCTGTGTGTTGGAGCTACAGTATGCATGAGCGGAGTATAGACAAGTCAGTGCTAAGAGTTACCGTAGGGCAGGGTGCTGAGGGCCTCTCCGTTAGGGTAAGGGCTGACCATCTTCTTATTGGTCATCACCCTGGCTGTAGCATTATTCACCTGGGGGACATGGAGAGAAGGCCCCGAGTCAGTACCTACACAGGCTGAGTGCTCAAGGTGGAGACATGCAGACAGACAGAGAGGCAGAGAGACAGACAGACAGACAGACACACACTCACACACACACACACACACACATACGTGCACAGACAAACACACACACACACACAGATGCACAGCCAGTAATGCACAGATATTCAGACACACAAAGTCAAAGGATCATATATCAAACAATCATATACCATCCTGGAAGCTACATGCAGAGACGGAGAACACTTTGTAAAAAAAAAATATATATATATATATATATACCTTCAACATTAGATGCAATTCACAGGTAAATGTGCATGCAATTAATCCTGAATTGACATCATTTCTGGTCTGATGAAACTAACATCAAGAATCAAATGGTCAAACAAAAATGTTTACCTAATTATTTGTGTGTGTGTGCATGTGAGTGTGTGAGAAACATATGCAGGAATGAGCCCACCAGTATGGCTGTTCGTTCAGCTAAACAGGTTCAATGGAACTGACCATTCTTCAGCGTCTGCCTCTTACACCAGGTTGTGATGAGTTGGGATGTACCGCTGTGTGTGTATGTGTATGTGTTTGTTAATGGAGGCTTTTTAGTCATGCAATTGGAGAAGGGTGCACTGCTTAACGGAAAGCGCAAGCTTGATGATTAATATGCCAAAATGACATTTCTGAATGCCAGAGTATATGTACAGCCAAAGTCAGAGATAAAGAGGTGTGTGTGTGTGTGTGTGTGTGTTGGGGGAGTGACAGAAGTGTTAAAAAATAGGCTAGGCAATACTGTCAGATAATGTTTCTCATTATCTGACAGTATTGCCTATTTTACTGGCATGTGCCTGGTGGTGGAAACTTTTCCTTGAACTGGCAACCAAAGAAAGAATTAAAGTGCGCCTCATTGGAACCACTGGTTGTCTGATTCGAGAGTCAGCAAGATCACTACTTCATCATCACCAATGCGATCAATGTGATTGTGTCTGATTTGCTGGTGTGATATCAACTAAATCAGCTCATTCTACTCACAATGGTTGAAAAGTCAGATTAAAATCAGTATGATCCCTTTGTTTATATGTATTTTCCATAGCCACCGCTTTGATGAGATACACCTCCATCCATCTGTAAGCAACTGTTATACTGACTAAATGTTTCCTTTCATTTCTTAATCATGTTTGACTGTGTGCACACACTAGTCTGTTACCTATGTTCTCTGAGATATACTAAAAATCAGAGGTAATGGAAACAAATCTAAAATCTTGAAATTTCAGACAAGTCTACATGGGTTAAAAGAACAATAAAATATTCCTTTTCAGCCCCAACCAAATTCTACCACAGTCCCACAATAGAACATTAACATCAAGAATCTGATTGAAAAAAACACTTACAAAACAAAGCCTATGATTTTTTTTAAATAAATTTATAAAATATGGGGTAGGGAAAGAGAGAAGGGTGCAAAAACACTGTCCGATTAAAACAAATAAATAAACAAAAACAAATTCAATAAAATACAGAAATTACACGCAGCCAAATATGGGCGCATCACATGACCAAGAGTGAGAGTAAAGAACCAAAAAATTCAGCCAATCAGCAAGCGTCGGATGCAGCAAAGAGACCAATCAAAACAATCGCAGCACTCCCATGTCAAATACACATACAGAGAAAGAGAAAGAGAGGGATGGGACAGGAGGGGAGTCTGGGAGAGGGATGCAGGTGAGAGAGACAGAGCCAGTCCACATTCAAAAATAGAGGGAACACAAATATGGAGGAGGGAAGAGAGAAAGAACATTTCATCTACGTAAGCAACACCAAAAGTAAAACAATTATTTTCCAAAACAAAAATACCAAGGTGCGTCATTCAAAAAAAGCAATTAGAATCAGTGACCATTCTCCTACAAATATCACTAAAATGTGGGGGGAGGGATTGAGAGAGAGAAAAAAGATGAAGGGAAGAGAGAGAGGAGAATAGAAAGCAATTGTCATACCCAAAAAAAAAAAAAATCAAATGATATGTAAGAAACACTGCCAGGCATTAATATTTGGTGTCACAAACTAAGACCAATACACAAACTATACACACACCATTCAAAATCATATTAGAACAAAATGAACAATGGAAAACAAGAAAAGCGAGGGGAAAAACCACCCCCAAAAGAAAGCCCAGAGTTCAACCCTTCCCAAAATGAATAAAAAACACAAAGGAAGAAAATGAGTTTTATAAATAAATATAACCCAATGTATTCACAGGATAGCACTCAGTGGTTGGTAACTAAATGTCTGGACCAATCAAAGCACTGACATTGTCCTGTTGCTGCCTCTTCATAGGAGTGCCATAGACCTCTGACAGTCATAACCCAGAGATCTAGGGTATAATGTTACTATTAAGATACTAACGTCACCTTTTCCCCTATTTTTGTGTTGGACCCAAACTCAGATACAGTCCCTCTCCGGTTTACACTATTGCATCTCACTGGGAAAATGTGGCCTCAGTGCCTATTGGGTACTAGCCCAATGACAGCCAAGGGGCGGGGCTTGAAAAACACGCATGGTGGTGTGGTGTAAAGTGAGGTCCATAGCTATCATGAAGGAGGAAGCCTATTGGTGGTCTCATTTAATTTTTTTTCTCTTTTCAAACGTTCACTCCTGTCCTCTCGAGAAACATGTTGGCTACAGCTATTGATAGCTACACTGAAAACAAAAGTTAACGGTTAGTTTTTCTCTAAATTATCTCACAAAACATTTACAAAAAACTGCATTTTTTGTTTTGACATACTCTCTTTAAACTTTACATACTTTGGCGGTAGCACTCCTTCTATTCCAATTTGTGTGATGTCATGTACAGCCCAGGTACTGGCCACCCAACAGGGTTCTGTTGGAACAGAAAAGTAGCACAGCTCTACTTGGTTCAGCTCAGTTCACTCCAGACGTCAGGAGGGTCTGCGGACAGACACACTGGCCCCTGACAAGCTAGTCATTTTACAGATGGCCGAGGCGGAATTCATAGTTTTTGTGCCACTAGTTTAACAGTAAATATGTATATAAAACATAAAAAGTATAAACAACACAGATTTCCAAAGGGTGCTCTTTTTTCCAGATGTCCACATACAAATGCATAATCTTATCGAGACGTATTTCTACACGAGAGTGCTGATAACTATGTGCCGTGTCTGTACATGTCAAATAGGGTGTGGAAATATGTTCTGTGAGTGGAGAAATAAAAAAAAAATGCTGGTGACAGGTGAGAACAGAGCTGTAAAATAAAACAAAATAAAAGTGGGAGAGTACCGAGTACCGACGTGGGCCCCTAAACCCACAAACGCCATAAGCAAATTGTATGCATCATAATTGAATGAGTCCACAGGACCTTAACAAAAAATGGGGTTATTTTCATTACCGTGATTACAAATCAGTTAGGGAAATAAAGAATTAATCAAATGAATCTGGTCAGCCATGTCATTGCAGAGAGAAGTTTAAGTTTTGGGCATTCCAAGGAGGTGTTAATGATGGGGCAGGGGAGGGGTGTGGGAGGAGGGGTGCGCATACAGTTACTTCCTGTGCTCTGCCTTTACTGCGTGCTGACTTTGTGTACGTGAGTGCTCGCCTTTATTTTACATAATTTAGGCTCAACTGTGGCCAAACCACCGCAGCTTTTTTTCAGTGAAACGTGGGTGGAGTGCATTTTCGCTCGCAAATGTGAACGACGCGGTCGCTAATTCATAAAGTGAAAGCTGTAGCAGACCAATACTGCAGCAACACAGGGAGATCCAGTGTTCAAACCCACCGTCTGTAGATGTACTGATTAACAGACTCTGCATCAACTCTGAGCTTTAGCCACAGCCTCCCTCCACCACACGGTCACATCCTCCACCATGTGAGTGCATCAGACAGAGCGCTATGCACCAACTCTAATGAGTGTGTAAGTATCACTACTCCACAGTAAGATTCACTGCCACGTACTAAAGCCCCATCATTTTCATGAAGGAAAAAAAAAAAACACGGAAAAGGCCAGAAATAAACTAATTGGGAATTTTACAAACTGTCTCTGTCATGCAAGGATTAGATTAAGCTAATGACTGGTTACTGCTTTGTGGTAAACCTCATCACCTGCTAGTATTCTTGTGAAGCACTTGTGTATGCCCTCACTGACCTTATGTTAGAATGACTGTAGGCTGCAGTCAAAATCAATGCCTTCACTAAAACGAGTGAAAGGGCAATTCTGTTGGCAAACCAGCTGAAGGACACAAAGCCTCCATGGAGACCATTAAAACAGGGGAAAGTACAAAATGTTACGCTGCAAATGGTGTCGCAACCTTCATGGTTAGGAAGAAGGCCAAACACAGAACGATACAGGCATGGGTATCACTTACACAAGCGAGCCAGAGTACTAGGGCTTAACATCAGCTCAGCTGTTACCTCCTCTGTGCTGTCTGTGCTGTCGAGCGGCCTTGCCCATGGCCATTGGAGAAATCTGTGCAAATATGTGGCTTTGGACATGTTTGGGTTCCTGTTACTATGTTGCCAGAGGATCGCTAACTTGCTAAACTGCCCACCTAATAGAGGATAAATTGTGTTGGAGGAAGCTGAGAAGCAGGATAGGGGGCCTCACTGATATACAGGTATCCTAAAATTAACTGCACAGTGCTGTAATTGCCCTGAATGTCTTGTGTTCAGTGGGACTATAACCACAGCAAATACATTTGAGCAGTGCATACACAGTTCAACATTAAAGAGAACAATGAGCACCTCACTGCTGTCTTCCAAATTCCTTTTTGTACAGCTATAAAAACATTCCCTGATTAACACTCCCTGATTAAAAAAAATGAAAATTGAAAATGATGGGGCTTATACCTACTATACAATATGAACTGATTAGACATAACGCACCAGACGACATGGTTGTGTCCTGTATGCTGAAGCCCAAAGTGAAGTCATTGTTACTGCTGCTACATGGAAGCCCTGGAATATACTATATATAGTGTGCTGTGGTAAAGAATCTGTCATAATTTCTTTTTGAAACAACCTTTACTTTGATTTGAATGAAAAAGATGAAAATATGCGACTGCTTTAGCTCTGCTTCTTTCAAATAAACACTTAGCTGGTCACAAAAGCTAGTCAAACGCAGGCAGCTGATAGGTCAATTCAACAGGAAATGAGAAAAATTGGTGCCACGTTGTTAAGAAGCAAGTTTTATTTGCGTTCACTGTATTTTTTTAGGGGGGGAGTGGGGGTCTGTCAGCAATGATGTCATACATACACAACTTACCGTTGCCGAGGAAACAGCGTGAGGACACGCGAGTGGTTACCGTGGAGACTGACAACAACACACATAGAAGTCGTCAGGGAAACAGAAAAAATATAACAAATAAATAAACCAACAACCAACCTAACAAACAAACAAAAAAGAAAATTAACCCCTTCCCCCCTCAAAAATATCAAAGTAAAAAAAAAATGAAGATTAAAGAATAATATTACAAATTAACGCAGTATCATAAGTGTTTTGAACAGATACAGATTAACGCTGACTCCACAGTGAGCAGACCCCTGCTGATTGATGCCGCTGTCTGGGAGATTCCAGGTGGACTGGCTCACAGACAGAGGAAATAGACAGACAGACGGACAGCGTCCATTCACTTCCACATTAGTGAAAGTGCCAAAGACAAGAGAAGGGAGGGGGGTTGTCTTTCATTGTATGTAAATTGTGACTATCATAATGTAGGGTAGAAACACTCCAAATCCTGGCAGGCCGGTTGCCACGCATTCGCTTTGGCATGAAGGGATTGGCTCACAGAATAAACTGCGCCCGCTACCAGGTCGCTCAAAAAATCTCACACGGCCGCCAAATACTTCAGTTTTATGTAGCCCAAAATACATACACATTTTTTAAGAATGTTACATTCTTAAAGCACTACTTTAAACACATACAGGAGTGACTTCATATAATTCACACATATGTTGTAAAGGTTAAGTTAATATTCATGATCTTCAGAGTATCTAATCTGGAGAGACAGGAAAAGGTCAGTTTTCATTCTGCCTTCAAAATGTTCACTTACATTTTACTTTCATAACAATCGGCATTATAGCAGAATACAAATACATACAGATCAGTATCAACAGATATATATGCTACAGAAGAATCCCTTTAGATCACCAGTGGTAGGATTATTGTATTGGTTCAATGCTACCACTATAGCCGTTAACAATGTCTTGTTTGTCAAGACTACAGGCAACATCTGTTCACAGGATTATTTTTTCCATATGACCATTGCAGTATGCAAGTAGGCCTGAGCTGTAAACTCAACAGCACTATTTTTTTGGGCAGGCTAGAAGCAAGAAAACAAGAGAGGGACAGAGAGGATGGAGAGATGGACAGAGAGAGAGTGGAGAGGGGAGGGAAGACCTAACAATTACTTAATCTGTTTTGAGTTACTTGGCATCCATTCACTTTGTTTATAATGCTAAATGATGTAACAAACAAAACCAGGAAAAAAGACAAGAAAGAGGGAGAAAGAGGGATGAGGGAGAGAGAGGGCTGAGGGAGACAGGGACAGAAGTGGAAAAGACATGACAAGTGGAAGGCAACCAAAGCCTTAAGGGAAACACGGGCATGTGCAGACAGACAGACAAATGAAGGCAGGATGGGAGGGCCCAATTTCACTACAGAAACAAGGGAGGTACCCAGAGGGCCAGACATTCCAGGATTATTATATGTGTGTGTGTATATATATGTATATATATATACATGCATGCACACACGACACACTGGACTGGCATGGAGAGGGGAGGGAGGGAGAAAGGAAGGGAAAGAGAGATAGAGATGGAGCAGGCTGAAAGTCTTCAGAGATAAAGAAAGCAAGAGAGGAGTGGAAAGCAAACAAAAAGCTCTCTCTCCCTCTTTCTTTCTCTTTCTCTCACACACACACGCACACACACACACACACACACGCATATGCCCATAGGCAAACCAATATCAGGATGAACTCAGCTTTTCCATTTGTAAATGACGGCCATGCAGAGAATATTACGGGACCATGACAGAAGCCAAACTCAAAGCATTAAGCTAATGAACTTGCACACAGTCCAGCCTCAAAGCAAAGACAGAGGAAGAGGGGACAGCCTTCCATTCAAAGGGATCCTGAGACGCCGCTTTAAGCTCCGGCACATTAAAACAATTCTAAGTGTCTGAAATAAAGAAATGTGTCACACTTTTTTGAGTAAGGTAAAGCAAATGTCAAATTTTAATCAAACTGAGTGGAGCGTCACCCCACATCTCAACTTTTGGATGCCAAATGTGGAGCACATTCAAAGAGTAAATTCAATAAAGACAGGTTGTCTTCACTGATAACGGAGGCTGTGACATCTTTCCCTGCACAACTACTCATCAACCAGTTGCATTTCTCCATTTCAGTCCACCATGCAGAACGGCGTGGGCGACGCAGGTCGGTCAGTACAACAGAAACATAGTCTGAGTGCAGCACCACTCACACACACACACACACCACCGCATGCAGTTCCCACACACTGATACATTGCCAGTGCCATTCTCTCTACAGCTCTACCACATGCAATACCAGCACTCTCACAGGGTCTGTGTACTTGAGCTTAGAAGCTTAACCTCCCTGTTCAGTCCAGAAAAATAGGACTGGTTCATTGGGATCAAGTGAACTGGATCAATGCAGCATGGATTCATTGATGTTTAAGTGACCTAGACAGGTGTTCAGCTTACTAGGCTCATTATATTATTATTTACTAGGCCCGATCCACATGGGGTAAAGATCAGTGAATTACTATTGGTGCAGGGAAACTGCTATCCACCATATTAATGGCGAGCTTAGTTGGGCCGCATGGCCTGTTCTCGCCATAATATGTTCTTATATGAAATGCATCTTTAAGTGGCCCCTTAAAAAAAGACACAACCTTTCACAACTGAGAGGAAAAATACTGAGGCCTCTACAGATAAAAGCAGCCTATAGTAGAACAGAACAGGATAGCTCAATGCTAAATCTATGCACAGGTAGAACCCCTGGTATTTGGGGAGAGAGGAGAGCAGCAGAGTGTCATGCCTTCACACTACAATAAAGAGTGATTATAATCGGCTTATTGGACCAATGATTTCTTTCAGCTGGGTTACTTTAAACCAGGCTGACACCTGCCTTTTAGCTGACAGTCTGATCATCTCAGGCTAAATCGACAATTGAAAACACATCACATGCAATGCCTTCCCATCAGCCTGTGTTGCTGAGGCCACACTGGTTTACTATCTGCATCTTCAAAAATGGACCTAGGGTGGCTGTTACCACACCTAAGAGCCTGGCTGGACATCAGTCAGCCTCGTGAGGAGCCCACTGACACGTCACGTGCTTGGAACTTGCCCATAGAGGGGTTAATCTCTCAAGTCTTTTTTGCACAAAACTTCAAATTCGAATCGAGCTCCAATTACATACCAACCCCTTAGATAAAGGCTATGAAACAAACCGATCTTGTCAACAAGAGCCACAGGTGGCTTTTAATGGTGACATCATTTCTATCAGGTATTAAAAGCTGATCTGTACTTTAGTGAAGCAAGATTGGCAAGTGAAAGGCAGAGGTCCTTGGCCAAAACTTTTGGGGAGTTACACTGCTGAAGCAGACATGGACCCCTGAAAAGAGGACTTGCTCATCCCTGACTAAAAACGTGGTAAAAAGCAGATTAGATTGTGCCCGTCACATGCATGCACAGCTGTGGTAAGCAAGGACCCCATGCATTAATGGAATGCAATCAGGAGAACAGAGTTGCGCTGAAAGCATCTCCCCACCTCCACAACCCCCCCCCCCCCCCGTGCAATGCTGAAAACCAGAGGTACGGACCTTGAGGGACAGTGCTTGCAGATGGCTCCTTCAAAACAGGGTTTTTTTCTGTGATTCACATGTCTAAAAGAATTACTAGGAGTTTTTTTTAGGTCCAATAATGGTAATCTATAAAAATTTGTCATCCCTCAGAGGAGCAAGTCTGCAAATAGAAATCCTGCAGAAAGCGTATGTCAGAGCTACGGAACTCCAGCTCTGGAGGGCCATCATTTAACACTTCCAAAACTGAGGAGGAACGAAAATCCAGTTGGTAGCGTGAGATACATTTAGAATTACAGCTAAATGTATCTCACGCTACAGCCAAATTATCACACTTCTTCTATTCAATTAAATTTCACCATGTCTCTGATCAGCAGGAATCTTTGAAGTTTCTGAGGGGCATTATGTAAGCCAGCAACAAATGCTGTTTAAAGATAAATAAAATAATCTATAAAAATGATCAATAAAAATTAAATTTACATATAACACCACTTCAGAAATTGTTCACTTTCTACTACATTCCCTTGAAAGAGTGACCACTGCACAGCTGTTATGGTCATAGCTTGTGGGAGTGAATTTGCCTCATGCACTAGCTGCTTACAGACAAACCTATGGCACCATCACTGACCCATGCAAAATCAGAATGCTATACACACTGGACTAGAACTACCTTACCCATGCAGTAACACAGTGGTTATACACAAAGTGAAGGAACTACACTTCCCATGCAGCAGTGGTACAATGCAACCAATGGTGACCTTTGCAAGATTAGCTTGGATTTCTATCCTTATGTGACTGAAGGTATTAAACCATGCAGAAATTAAATAGGCTGAGCAGTCAAAGGCAAGAGTGATGATGACCCCTGAGGGTTGATGGAGACTGAGATTTATTTAAACATACTGGTGCAGATGTATTAAATCTAAGTCCTGTCAATCACAACGACTTTTTATTTGCTCTATCGCCAAAGGCTGTGGCCACATCCCAAACCACTCCCTCGCCAATTACCGATCCCAGCACAGCAGCCAGCAAGTGAGGATATTGCATGATGTGCTAAGCGCTGGTCTGGGATCAGAAAGGGGGTGTTTAGGATGCAGTGAATGGCCACCTTTTCCGGTCAGTGCAGCACACCGTTGGGTCTTCAGGTCGCTGCAAAATCATCACACACGGAGCAGCCACACCCATGCAGAAGAACTGCAGTCAAACAATGCTATTGGACAGACTACCACACCTAAGAGCCCATGCAGAACTGTGATTCACCGGGGCATCGCTTTGCTTGCAGTGAAAGTCACAGCCCCAGGGGGGAACGCAAGAAATTAAGAGAGCGACGGACCACACTCTGAAAAACATGCATCATTTCCACTGTGTGCGGGACCTTTGACTGAACCAATCACACCGGTCTTTAATGTGCAACAGCAAGGTGGAGACTGGCTTTTAATCAGTTTGGGAACACATGCATTGTCACTTGGTCTCTTCAGCACGCCATGCTGTGAGTCTACAGCTTGTTACTCCAGTCCGACAGCACATAGAAAAACAGACAGACAGCAAAAAACTACAGCAAACACACTACGAGTGAAACATCTCAAAACCAGTGCCATTAGTGTGCAGCTTGCCATGCACCACCTATTCCAAACAACATTTTCCATCATGCCCTGATCCTCAAGCAACTGCCAGCAACAAAAGTGAGGGAGAATTACAGTAGTTTAAAAACACAAGAAAAAAAAGAGAAATTGTGCAAAAACATACATGCGCCTTTATGATGCACTGAACGTCCCAGCATGCCTTGTGTTCCTACCGCAAAACAGCGTGGCCAAAAAGCCCAAAACAAAACTAAAATAAATTGATAAAGGAACTGAGACGACTGCAATCCCAGCAGAACCAGTGTAGAACAGTGGAGTAAAACATGTCAGATCAGTGCACAGGGCAGAGGAAACAGCAGTGGACAGAGCCAGGGGAAAACAATCACCTCGATTTTGCGTCCCTCTACCAGGGTACCGTGGAGCCGCTCCCTGGCCTTCTCGGCGTCTGCACTCGTCTCGAACGTCACAAAGCCAAAGCCCTGGGGGAGAGGAGGCAGAGAGGAGAGTGAGTGAGGGGTTAGGGGAGCAAAGAGGAAGGGATTAGGGGTAAAGGGAGAAAAGTGGAGGGGTTAAGGGTTAGGGATTAGGGGAGAGGAGAGGACAAATTGGGGTGGAAAGGATAGGTTTGGTGACAAGGGAGGAAGGGGTTTGGGAAGAAGGGAGGAGGGGTTAGGCCATCAGAAAGGTGGGGACAGGGAGAAGGGGGGGAGAGGTTAGGGGAGAAGAGGATGGTATTGGGGGGTGGATGAGAGAGGAAACGTGGGGACGTGTGATGGAGGAAGAAAGAGGAGATGGAGAGCACAGAACAGAAGGAAAGAAGGAAAAGAGAAAGATGGAAGGAGACAAGCAGGACAGAAAGACAGAGGAAAAGCAGTGAAGACAGTGGAAAGCAGGAGGGGGAAAAGCAGAGGAGACAGAGGAGTTTGGGGTTGAGAAGACAAAAAAACAATGATATTAGAGTGAGCCTCTGTAGCACAACCTCCAGGAATGGAATACAACCAAAATGTTGACTACACCAAGCCCAAGTTTACAACTTACAACTTAAACATAAAAGTGTGTATATAGTCTCTTGCCAAGTCCTTTACTCTGGCGTAGTTAAGACCCATAGGATGGTATTGTATCGCTCTTAGTGCCAGGGTGGGTAACACTTTCATTTAACATTTTCTTCCTCCCATTAACTTATTTTAAAGGCATTTTGTTTTTTGTTTAGAGGGGGGTGGTTATGCACCAGTCCCAAATCAATAACAGCTATTAGCCATGGCAAATACACTCACAAATAATTCCAGAATATTATGTGCATCACCCATCACCTCAATTTATATGTGCATGTATACCTGCTAGCTCCCCACTTTAGTTCTTGAGTTGCCAGCTTATTTCTAATTTCTCTATGCCTGTACAGCACCTGGGGCCTGGAGGAAGCATTTTACATATAAAATGTACTATTGCTCCTATTAGTGATAGTTTTTACAGACTAGTAAACAGCATGTGTTCTCAGCAAAGGTGTGCTAATTGCTTATTGTGCTGTTTCAGCCATGCAGCTCTCTACCCCCCTACTCTGTGCTGTCGTGCTTCTGCTGCTACTTTGTGGGTGCAGTCAGGTCCCCTTTCACTCAGTGGCACTGGGTCTAACCCACCCTTCAACAGAGGACACTTCTTCACCCTGAGAGGACCTCTACACCCCTCTGTTTTTGTGATGTCTTTCTTGGAAACCACTTTAGCCTCCCTCTGAAATCTACACGTACAGTGCCATTTTTATACCTTTTCCCAGAACAAAGGAGCACTGACCCCACACTGGACTTGCCCAGAGGGACTGAAGCTGGCCTGACGATTTAAATGAGTGATTTTCAGCTTCAGTAAATACATCCAGCAGTATCAACAGATAACATATGCACTCTGTAAGGCTGCCTGTATTCTGCTCTACGGCTTAAGAGAATATCAGTTCTTTACAGATTTTCCATTGGGAATACTGTGCCAATATCTGCTAGCGTCACAGTCAGCTGCAGTACTCCTCAACCTGGCTGGTTAATGTGCTTGCTGGAAACACCCCACCCCCCCCCGAGGAGCGCTCTCTGCATGTGACCCGCCACCTGCCATCACTCACCTTCGACCCCCTCTCATTGAATATGATCTCAACATCCAGGATTTTTCCAAATTGCTAAAAAGAGAACGAAACACACAAGAGTGTGAAGAAAAACACACTGCGCTGATGTACAAAAATAAATTTCTATTATCTCGCACCCTGTGAAACAAGCACAAACAGTACCTTGACCAAGTTAATTATGTGCAAGTGGATAAGTAGACTAGAATGAGGATCTGTTTACACATGTACTTCCATACAGAGAAAGAGCAGCAGCTGCAACACACACTCTGTACACTGGGGGGCAGTAGGGTCACAGAAAACCAACCTGTTTATGGTGTCTCACCCACCTTCTCTTTCCTTCCATTCCCTTCTTTGTTATCCCTTTCTACTAGTCCGCCCTCTCTCACTTTTATGTCTGACTATTTCTCCCTGTCTCTCAGCTACCACTCTCTGCAAAAAAGGCAGGCATATTACACAGACCACCCCAATAATCTACCCAAAAAGGAGGAAAAAAGGTAAATTCTCAGATGAGACAGGGACCTACCCCAAACATCTGCCTGAGGTCGGGGTCCCGGAAACGGAAGGGGATGTTGGACACATGCAGGCGCTTGGGGGTCCCTTTGGCTTCTGAGGGGTCGCCCCCTCCAACTCCACCTGCCAGACCTCCGCTCACCCCAGCACCGCACTGACTGCCACCTTCCACCTGTGAGCTGCTGTCTGACTGCTGAGAGACATGGGGAGAGAGAGAGAGAGAGAGAGAGAGAAAGTGAGGGGAGAGAGGAGAGGGAGACAGAAAGAGGAAGGGAGTTGAGTTGCAGGTTCACAGAGCATCAACACTTCGTGTGGGCAAAACACTTCAGTCCTAACAGTGCTCCAAACAGGAGGCATGGACCTCGAGGAAATGGCAGGATGTTGGACGAGCATCACTCACCTGGGTGCTGAGACTGGCAGGGGCACTGGCCGAGCCATTCGCCCCAGCACCGGCCTCTGTGGGGCCCTGTGCCCCCGCACCAAACAAGCTGCCTCCGAATTCCGACCCCAGGCCGTTCTGAGGAGGGGGCGGGGGTGGGTAAGTGGAGAAGGCCTGGGGCACCAGGCCCTCCTGACCCCCTGTTGATTCTTGAGAGCCCTGCATGAAACGGGGAAGAAGAAAGAGGGGGTCAATGTAACGTGATCGCCCGCTGGCCCCACCACACGGGAATGGGGTGGGGACTACAGTAAAGTTCACTGTTGTGCCTGAAAACAGTCCCGCTGGGGGGGGGGGGGGGGGGGGGGGGGGGGGGGGGGGGGGGGGGGCTCAAACACACCCGGCTGCATATCACTCCTCTCCCTCTCTCTCTATATACTGCTATGACAGCAGCAGGGTTATAGTCAGTCTGACATGAAATATTCACAGCAGCTCCATCTATTATTGAAGGTCTGAAAATTTGATACACACATCACTACACAACTGATACACGCATACTGCATACTCTGTGGTTATAAGCGAGGCGCATACTCTTGGGCTACGAATGAAGCTACCATGGGGAGCGAGCCTCCCCCCTCACCAATGCCCCTTCATGTGAGGTGGAGGCGAACTCGGGCCCATGGTTGCCAATAATGATGAAAGATATTTTCCTTGAACTCTTGGGGGGTCTTTAAGAAAAACAATTACCCCAGGTTCTGGGTGAGCGTTGATCTTTCCAAAATGGACAAGTTCGGATAGCAGCCAATACTCTTGGTTACAGTTTAAGAGGCTTCCCTGGTTGCACACTTCACCCAAAAACACACAAACAGGGTAAGAGAGAGGGTGGAGGGTGGAAGGTGGGGAGTGGGGGTAGGGGGTAGGGGAGGTGCAGGACAGTTGAGCAGGCCCAGCACAGGACAGGGGGGATGGGATTCCCTTTAACAAGCCAGTGCAAAGCGACTCCCAGCCACCGGGCATCTTTTAATCACCATCACAGCCGGGTCACAGAGCAATAAAACCAGCCAACAGCCCCATAACCACAGCGAGGCCTGCACTTTCCGTCACAGAAATAGCTCGCCTGCCATTTGTAATGTAGTAAACCAGCAGCGGTGCAAGTGTGCCCATTGTCCGTGCCGTGCGTCAAAGCTGCACCCCAACTACTGAAAGCCACACCAGAAGCAGGACAACGTCACTGCATTATTCAGTGCATGGAAATCACAGCCTGTAGACCTTGCGGCTCTACAGATGGATGCTTACAGTACGTTACATTACATTGTTAGCAGCGGCTCTTATCCAGAGTGACTTCCAGTGCAAGAGAACAGAAGTGTGTCCATCCAAGTTGTATGAGCAGCAGTGTCAGACAGGCTAACACCACTCCCAGACCAGTGAGTGCAGATGCACCAACATCCAACATCCACATCCAAGTGCGCGGCTCAGGGGTGCGATCTGGAGAATGAATCTCTGGCCCAACTCTACAGCCCGCCCCACACCCCCAGTCAGAGGTTTAGCTCCAAAAACTGCCGTGCCATGCTACTGCAAACACTATTTGTGTAGCACCAACCTTGGTCCGGACCTGCGAGGTTCCTCCATACATAACACGGCAAACTAACAACACTGGTTTTCACACGTCACGGCCACTGACAGACACTAAGTACACAAATCAGCCCGGGTGCTCTTTATGCGCCCGTCCCAGCTCCCTTTGTGTCCTTTAAGCCTCCTGGAACTCTACCGGAACACGGGCGAAGATGGAACGGCACAAATTCTGCCCATTTCATTTGCTTTTTTTAAATTATTCCCTCTCTGGGAGGTCCACACCATTTTCTTTGCATTAACAACCATCTTTGCCAGAAGTCTTTTGGTTCCTGTCGCTTTACCACTGCCCAAAGTGTGTGACCACACAAAGGGTGCGCCTGTCTCCTGCCCAGTGAGTCACAGTGACTAAAGCACTGTCAGAGACACAAGGGGTGGGGGTGGGGTGGGGGGTGCAGCATGATAGATGTTTGTTACACTACAGCGTTTCCACACCAAACAGACTGCCGTGGAAAGCAACCGCCTTGTACTTAGCAGCACAAGGAAAGGGGGGGAAGTGTAAGGAGAGAGAGGGAGAGAGAAATCAGAGAGGGAGACAGCAATTTGTCAAAGGTGCATTCCTGACAATGTGACAGAGGGCCAGTACTGCCCTAAATGGCAGTTTTGCACAGAGAGAGGGAGGCAGTGGGGGGGGGGGGGGGGGGGGCATTATTGAGAGAGAAAAACCAGTGCCCTGCTACATGAACTAGCTACACAGTCTGTGCAGGAGCACAACTCTGCCTCCATGCTACACTACAGCCATTGCACGAAATAAATCTAATAACTTCAGTGACCCGTTAATACCACCGCAGGCACTGTAGCTCTTGAATCTTGTTAACTCACCACGTAACAGCAGCGGCGTTTTATGCCTACCCGATTTACAACTAAATACACAGACTCATAACGACACGCGCAATACGACATACTGCACAGTGAGTAAAGTCACTACACACGGTACACTAGGTACTTTATACTACGTTAAACTAAAGATTTAATATCACGATGTGTCCATATACACGGAGATGGCTAAAGGTGTCCTGAAACTCAACTATTCGCCGCTGCGATGCTCGGAAAAGAAACACACAGAGTGTATGTCGAACCGTGCATATCAGCGCGCGCGCGCACAAATGTAGTTACCCCACAGATAAGTGCACGAGACACAATTAATACAATCCCCTTCAACCGTACCCAGCCCACTTTACACCTTAACTGCCAACAGGATTGTACCCTTCCCAAAAACGCGTTACCAGCGTGCAATAATGAACACTTTCCCTCCTCCCACCCTCCACCAAGACGGCGGTTGGACGGTGTTACCTGAGGCACCATTTGATTTTCCATGCACCAAATGGGCGTGGGGCAGGAAGGGTCGCGCGAGAGAGCCCAGGTGTTTAATGTTACGCGCGTCTTTTAGAACAAGTATAAGTTTACATGTGCTGCATACAAACAGTGGCTACATGTGCATTGCGTTTTAAGCCTCTGTCCTTGTATTTATCTGCTGCGTGTTTGCTGCTAACCGTTTGCGTCTCACAAAAACCACTTGATCCTACATCAAATAACATGCGTGTACAGTTCGCTGTTAGCGAGCTAGCTACAACATAGCCGAGTCATAATCATGATAAAAATAAGGTGGCTAACTACTGCTCCCGAAAATGTTTTGTTCTCTTTCTCCTTCCTCTCTGAGCAATCCGTTCTTTCTCCTCTTTTTTCTGCGGTGGCCAAAAAGACGTCTTATCTCCCCTCCTTTCCTTTCACTCCTCTCCCTCCCCTTCTTGACTCCTCGCTTGAAAGAAACCAGACGTGCATTTTCAACAAAGTCCCGCCCCCTCAGCGCCAATCAAAGCCACCGCCAGTTACAGACGTGGGCCGCCGCTGTCAATCATTCGTGACTGTGTCTCCGCCTTCCCTCCTCCTTGTAAGGTCGCCGGTGCGTTGAGTCCCGCCACACCCACACCGTTATAAACCAATGAAACGTACCACTGCTTTTTCCTCCCTCTTTTTTGTCGCTGCGAGTTAAGAACAACGCTAATTGGCCCACATACTTCAAGCGCCCGCAGGCAGAGTTGCACATGGTGATTCTTAAAGCAAACGTCCTTTCCTTTCCTTTCCAAACAGAATGTCACCGCAGATCGTTGTCTATTTGCACAAAACTACAGCGGCAGTCGCACCGCCATATTTCGGACATCTACACTAAATCGCCACTGAATGCCTGCTCTGATTACAAGGACACTGACCATATCAACTAATCAGCCCTCCTCCAGAGGGAAAGCAAATGTTGCACAATTTGCAAGAAACTTGTTAGGTATGTGAAACTCCCCTGGACTAGGACGACAGACAAGTATTGACACAATTACCACTGCACAGCACAACAAACCTTTTAAGAGGCAGGAAAAAATCGATACAGGGCATTTAACTCAGATACTGTGACCTCTACCTCGATATGGAAAGGGAGGGAGGGTACAGCTAAGTTGCCCAGACACAGGGGTGCAGGAAACTGCAGCCAGTGTCAACAGGGTTGTGCACAGGTGTTGCATGATATGGTCACCCTAGCATGATATCTGCTAGGGTGACCATATGTCCTCTTTTTCCCGGACATGTCCTTGTTTTGGGACCTAAAACATGCATCTCTAAACGAGGACGTGTCCGGGAAAAAGAGGACGTATGGTCACCCTAATATCTGCTGTCCTATGCGCGTGGCTCAAGCACAGATCTCAGTGTGGCGTGCGAGCGCGTTTTGGCAGGTGCAAGCGGCCTCCTCCACTGGTGCTGTTGTGCAGTAGGTACAACGTCTCTCCCAGCCCCTAGGCCACAAGCTTGGGTGTGGCTCTGCAAATACTTCGAGCACCCCTCCTTCCCTCCCTTTCAATGCACTCAATGTCTGCTTTCAGCAGCTCAACAGCAGCGAATTCATGCATTGAGTATTTTAATGGCACGCTTCTCCCATGCACTTAGTGCTACCTTTCTGCCAGTCCTGGCCGATCCCCGCCAGTCAGCCCGTTTGATGAATGGTAAATGCTTTTTACTTTTTCTGGCGCATACATTCGGCTTCCTCTGATTACACCGATGAAAAGTGCAGTTTTAGCAATGGGTTACGGGAGATCAGGGGTCGCCCTAAATATCCGCTCTGCTTCTTTTTTTCCCCTTCAGGAGGGAAGGGACAGTCAGGTCGATGTCACCTTTAAAACTCTTTCACACTTTGCCCCTGATTCCTTTCTCTCAGCCCATCCCCCCACCCCCTCCTCCTACCCGGCTCTTCCAGAAAAAAAAATATTTAGATAACAGCTGCTCAGACCTGAGGGAGAACAAAGAAATGGAAGGGGAGAAAGACAGGGAGGGAAAGAGACAGAAAGGAAAGTGTAGTGTAGTTCCAAGCTAAGAATGAAATTAATAATAATTTGAGAAAGCAGGGGATAAATTCAGTGTATGCCACTGAAGTCCACATTTTAGCCATCTTTGTAGCCAGGAAAGAGTGAGAATGGCTGGGGGGGGGTGATTGAGAGGAGACAGACATCTGTTTCACAACACCTGTCTCCTTCGCTCAAAGACTGACTGAATTACAAAGACAGCTGGGCCATAAAAGAACGCCTTCACCCCTCCTACCCCCTCCATTCCAGCTCTCTCTCCCCCAGTTTCCCGGTTTACAGCTAATGTCCCAGTTTAGTCTGGACACCATGGCCCACCAGGCCCCGTGCCATTTGTTGGCAAACAGTGCATTTCAGTTCTTGTCTAAAACATTTGCCTTCATTGTAGCTGTTACAAATGCACAGGATTAAACCCTAAGTCCTCGTTCGGTCCACCTCACTTAAAGGCATGTGGTAATGTGTGCAGATTTTCACTCAAGTGCAAGTCACAGCCAATGCAAATGACTGCACCGTGACCATGGGTGGGCCTCATCACAGCTGGGTTACCTGCACAGAGCGAATGATTAAAAATTAGTGCAGGCACCAGGTATACCCAAGGGCAAAGGCCCCAGCCATTGGCACCTCCTGAAAACAAAGTGGGGTTCATGAAAATTTGATGTGTGCAGACGAACACACAGACGCGTGGAGACAGGGCGCCAATCTATCAGCGCGTCCAGCCAGGACTCCTCTTGCATCTTAAGGAAGCGAGGGAGAAAGAGAGAGGCGCTTGCTGCTTCCCTGTAAAGCTAGGGCCTCAGCGGTTCAATACAGCCAAGACATGCACTCACCGAAAACACCACAGGGTAGTACAGGCCCATCATCGTACAAGGATGGTGTTCCTAAAGGCCAACTGGGTCCTCTTCCCCTTTCTCTCATAAGACAAGTGGGGCCGTCAGTTCTTGCTACACATCCACTTCTTTCACCGATTCGAATTCCCCTCTCCTCTCCGTGGGCGCAAGCCCGCGCTCCCCCCCTATCCCCTCTCAAGCTCCTTATCCCTGTCCCCCTCTACCTCCCTCGTTCCCACTCCCTCTCTCTCGCTTCGTAGCAAGCTGGTCGCTTCCTACATCTACCTCCCTCACTCATTCTCTCTCTCCCTCCCTCCCTCGCTTCCTTAACCTGTGCTCTCCTATCCCTTCCTCTTTTTTGGCTTGTACGTCCCATCCCACCTCCAAACCCTCCCTCCTTCCTCTCTGCCCGCCCCAGCCAGGTTGGCAAGCAGGCGGCATTCGCCAGGAGCAGAGAGCAGATAATCGCTTGCTTGCAAGCCACAACACAACCGCCCCCTGAGGGTTGGGGGGGATGGGGCCTTGACTAGTTTATGCATTAAACAACGCTCTCCTGCCGGCTCCACATCCCCCCTTTAAAGAGCGTGAGAGGAACACGGCTGCAACAGGCCCCTCAGGGGGGAGCTTCCATCCAGCTCAACATTTTCACCTGCAGCTGGCGGGAACCCGAGTTTGATCTCCAAAGATCCTAAAGCCTGTCCAACTCCATGGCCAATTCACCTGGGGGGGGTTCGAAGGGAAGGGGGGGGGGGTTGTCCTCCCCTCGCTCTGCCTAATTTCCATCTGCCAAATCTCTGAGCTGCCATTTCCACACAGCACCCCGCACATGGCCTGTGATGCAGTGCTTTTGATGTGTCATGAAACGACTGCACCAGCATGCAGAAATCAGATTCCTTTGAACAGCCATTACTTATTTGCTGCTCTGTCTGATAACCAGATACGTAAAGCACACACACCTTCTGTGCCCATCTCTTATAAAGAACACACACCTTGTGTCCCTGTCTCCTGTGGAGCAGGAAAAAGGAGAAAAGGCTGAGGGAGTGAGAGGCAGAGATAAGGGGATAGAGATAAAGGGATGAAGAGATGTGGAGAGGGAGCGCGGGACCACAGGATTATGCTGTAAGTGAGGAGGATGAGAGGATGAATGGAGGATGATCTGAGGATTAACTACACAGACAGCAGACTGCAATAAACGCATGTACACACCAGGGTTTCCGCTAGGATTTTTTCTTGCCAGTCCGGTGACCGGAAAGAATTTATTTTACGAGACAAATCTGAAACTTACCGGTCACGTTTCAATAACAGTCAATAACAATGTTGCGAACACAAATACAATGTACACCTAGGTTGACAAAAGAATGACAGCGACCCCAAATCAGTTTGACTATTTAATGAACAGTAACGATTAAGCAAAAACGAACAGTAACGATTGAGCAAAACCTCAACATTAGCCACTAAAATGTAGGCTATTAGGAAACATCTGTAACCTGTAACATCTGTAGCCTGTTTAAAAAAAGGCTAGGCCTACATGGCATCAAATGTAGCCTATAGGCTACCAGGTAACATTTTATTTTCTCCTATTTTTCATTGTGGCAAAGTCCTCTGCTGCCGACTTGAAATTAAACATATCCAATGTGTCTTTGCAGCTTACAATGCGCATAAGCCGCATCACTCTCTCCTCCTCCAGACGACTTCGCAGTGCCCATCTTAATTCGATTCTGCAGAGAGAAGCCCCTCTCTGCTGGCATGCTTGACACGGGCAGAACACAGGCAATTTCAGCCAGTGTAGCCCAGTGGGGGTACAGCTTGCTGAACTCAGAAATAAGCACTTTGCAAGCTGTTGTAAAAGTTAAACCCCCATAACCATGAAGCACCATCGTTACAGCTATGTTTTGTGTGAGCATTATTACCGGACATTTTGCCCGGCAAGTTTTATTGGTTTAAATGGTATTGGTATAAATTTTACCAAGCAAAAAATGGTAATTACCGCCTAATGGAAACCCTGATACACACACACACACACACAGATACATACACGCACACACACAAAATACACACTTTAAGCATACCCTGACACACACATACACACATAGATCAGCACATACTGACACACTAGCTGTATGCATTCCCAAACTGAAACACTCCCTCCCTCCCTCCCTCCCCCTCTCTCCCCCTCTCTCCCCCTCTCTCCCCCTCTCTCCCCCTCTCTCCTCCTCTCTCCTCCTCTCTCTCTCTCTCTCTCTCTCACACACACACACACACACACACACACAGGATAAAAAATGGCACTGAAAAATGTAATTCAGTCACATGCAAGAAGATGTTGCAAATTACATGCATATAAATTTACATACCAATTTACAAAGGTGCCACTCTGTCTGTCAGTCTTTTTTGCTCTGAATTCTCTCTCTCTGACACACACACACACACACACACAAAGAGCACACACGGAGACACATTAAGACTTATTTTTACATGAATCCCCACAGAGGCGTGAATGGAGTCACACACATCAACAGTGCAACACATGCGAGTCCTACACACTCCCGCACAGGCACAAACATGAAGGGATGACAATCTGAGCAAATCAATGTTATGCACCCTATACAGCTGCATGTGATCCAGGACACCCAAATTACATATCATATACTGCCATGTAGGGTTGGGTGGTATAAACGGTATAGAAAGAATGTGACTATACGTGCTGACCGGTAGAGCCCTCACAGATCTAGGTGTGTAACTTCACCGAAAAGACACAATACTAAGCTTTATCTACATACACAAATCTTTGCTGACCTGACAGAGCTGAATCTTTTCTGAAGCATTAAAATATTGTTGTCTGGGACACCGTGAGCCCGACGGCTGTATAGCCTATGGGACGCCGTGAGTTTGCGCTACTGTCAGACATGCACCCATTCTCTCTCGATCACACACACACACGCACACAAACACACACACACACACACACAAAGCAGTAGCATAACCTCACAAAGTGTAGCCTACATATACCGACATGACACAACCCTTCAAAACCCCTATGTCCCACTATAATGGCCACCCATTAAAAGTCTATCTGCATGTCATTTTAATAATATTGTGTTATTCTCTTTCCATTTCTTTTGAATTATGCTATGCATTGTGTGTGCTATCAGTCGATTATATTGTATAATGAAGGTGGATGGGACGTCCTCACAGGCCAAGCACTAGGGATGAGGGGAAATTAGTGTGCACATGCAGGTGAACACGGCGTTCAGGCTCACGATTCTTAGCTGCTGGAATAAACTTTCCTCATGGATTATTCTCGGTCAGAAGATATGGGTGGTTGCAAAAGGATTGTTTTTTTCTCGTTCGTCGGAGTGGTGACATTGCAGGTTGCTCCTTTTTGAACCACGGCTTCTTGTTCCTTCTTCGTCATAAACTTTGACTTTGATTGCAATCTTGATTAACTTTATTCGTATTTGAACTATTTCTATTGCTTGCTGGACATTAAGACTCTCGTAATTTGGGGGTTTTGGGGTATTTTGTCACGTTTATAAATGTGTATCTTGGTGTTAATCTAACGTCGGCTTGTGTGGAGACTAAAGTTGAACGTGAGCACGTCCGCTGAGATGTGATTAATTGATTAGCCTACTTAAATACACCGTGGGGCTATATTATCGTCTCCGATTGTTACATGGCCTCTCTGGAAGCCAACTGACAGAAATCCGTCGTAGCAATGGGGGACTTTAATCCCTGAGTATGTTTTTATTTTCACTTTGTGCAGCTTGATTTTATTGTATTTCATGAAAGTGTTTTTCAGAGATGGAAGTTGCTTGAGAGAAGGTTTTGTATTTTTTTCATATTTATTATTGCAGTTTTGCACAATAAATGTTCTTAAAATACCTCTGTACTATGTGAAATATGTCCTAGTAAAACAGTTAAGAGTACAGTAATAGCTGCAATGCAGTTGCCATACCAGTGCTTTACCCTTTCAGATGCATTTATATTGAAATTTTAAGAAAAAACGAATATACCCTGATATATACAGTTACCATCCGTGCTTCAAATTATACCGTGATATAAATTTTAGACCATACTGCCCAGCCCTACTGCCAAGTGTTGACACACAGCAGGGGCTGCAGCCGAGCAAACCTAACGGACCACTGAGAAGGCCAGCTATCCCAAAATGATATCAGCTGTCAATCAAATAAGTTAGGCTACTGTCAAGTTTGCCAACACATCGTCATGTCAGTTACCTGGTAGGCTAGTAGCTACTGAGGTATCTACTGAGCTAAAGCAAGGAATTCGGTGGTGTTTGCAAGCCAGTTTAGCTTATAAAATAACCAGATTTATGATGAACAAAGAAAGTGGCCAGGCCAAAAACATGCCATTTCCACGGGGAATGGGACCGCGAGTTTTATTTTCCACGAATGTGAAGGACAAGTGTGTGTGCCTCATCTGCGGTACTAGCATTTCAGTCGATAAAAAAAAAAACGTTCAGCGCCACTTCAGGGACATTCTAAAGCGCTTAACGTGAAAAGGCTTAACGTGGCTTTATGTTCCAAAACAGCGATCAATTATCACCAAATTTCTCTCGGACATCTCTTGTCATAAACACTTTCACCTGTCAAAAAATTAAAACCGAAATCCTATGAGTATGGACATTATCTTACATTAAGCATTAAGCATAGAACATACATTTGAAATGGTATTGATGTTAATTTAAGATGCTTTTGATCCAAAATATGCTTTGGATATTGACATTTGATACATGTGTATACAAAAAGTAGCTTAATTCAGCTGGTTAATGTGAGTGTTTTGATACATTATGTGAATAAGTGTGAGTAATATAAGACATGAGTAGCTCTCCGCCACTTGCATTTTTTCAAAGTAGCTCTCAGATGAAAAAAGGTTGGAGACCCCTGCTGTATACACTCCCCACGTGCTGCTGCTGTAGCTCAGAATGATACCCACAGCAAACAAACACCAGCTTTAGGAACAATGCCCACAATCAGGAGCTGCTCTCTTCTGTTTTTAGGCTGTGTTATATTACTTATTTAAACATCTGATCTTTCCACTTAGACAGGGCAAGGGAAAAAGCACACACTGCATATATGCAATAAAGCAATGACTTATGGGTAATGATACAGGGACATGACTTATGAGCACAACTGCCACACCCCCTTATATGAGATGAATAGTCACTGGCCAATCACAGCCAGGGCATGGACCCAGGGGAGCAAGAAGGCCCTAGTCACATCTGAGGACATCACAGTGCACAAAATCCCACGTGGTCCCACTGATCTTTACAGCATGTGGATCTGCTGATCCTGCTGGCACAGCAGACAGGCTGAGTCATCCAGATGACACAGAGATTGGGGCTGAACGCCTACCACCCTGCCCTTATATCTGTAAACTCCGGGCCCGACGCCACATTGCGAGGTGCTCACCCACTAGGCCAGACAGCGGTCTGGAGCCCCTCCAGTTCCGACCGGCGTGTTGGGTTTCTGTCATTCCCGCAATGGCTCGTCCCGGCACGGGAGCCGCGCTCCAGCAGAGATCAAAGACAGAGGAATTAGATCCGTTGCTTGCAAAGGTACAACCATGCCCTCGGCCACACCGACCAGCCAATGAGCCCCCAGGAGGCAGCCCAGCACAAGACTAGACCGGGAAGATTCAACACCCGAGGTGACTGTGCTTCACCCTTACACACCAGGACTGCGAGCCGGAACAAGGCGGATCAGACCAGAACGGGTGCAGACCACTTCAAGAGACACTAAACCCCAGAGACTGACCACACACAGACCCAGCGAGAGCAGCAGGTACGCTAAGTGCACACAGGCAGGCACAGGCTCACACAAGGATTCAATGCAACACGTTCTACTTAGACATTATAACACCATTATACTGTATATAAATATCCCCATCTACATACAAGGCAGTAGTGCTTCTTCAGCAGTAACATGTTAATGACCATTACATGAACATTAATGTGTATTGTAGTATCTGTTTCAAATATTAAATAAAAAAAAATTCCAATACATTCACTGATTAAATTTTCGCTTACACATGGTAGCACATGCTGTACTTGTTATAGCAAGCTAATTCTATTGGTTTCCCCCTACACCTCATCCTTCCTCAGCACCTCTCTAACACCCAGATGTCCCTTCTCAAGCTTTGAGCCAATTTTCCATGAAAGGAGGCAGGTAAGCACTGTCAGAAGAACAAGAAGTTCTAGAAATCTGCCCCCCCTAAGGGGAGGCTGCAACGGTCTGTGGTGCAATACCACCCTCCAGTGGTGTGACCCTGTAGCTGCAAGTCAATGTCCAGATACTGCAATGTACAATCGGTACATTGCACTGACAGGAATAAAGGGGGAAATAATGAGAAACACATGGATGGAGGGAGAAAGGAGGGGGTGGGGGAAGAAAGGGAGCAGAACAAAATGGCAGATGAATAGGTAAACACACTGGAAGCTGTGGTGCTCTTTAACAGAACTCTGACACATGGGAAAAGGATAAGTCAGTGAAACAGATAACTAGGACACTGCCAGTGATAAGAGCGGCACCCTACCTGACTGTGAGGTGGATATCCATGGAATCCAGGGGTCAAGGGGTCATTGTTCTGGAAAGAAAGGGAGGCCTCCATGAGTCAGATGTTCAGATTTGAAATGGCAAATTTCACTCTCGTAATGGGATACGGTAATCAGCAGTCAGCCCATTCTCAACACAAAAGAATGCTGCCAGTGTGGATGGACAGCAGGGACGTGAGACCATCACACTGTACACACAGACACAGACACAGACACATACAGATACACAGACACATTTATGGGGATGTGGCAGCAGTGTGGTGTTGTGGTAAAGAAAAGAGTTTGCACCCCAACAGTTTCCAGTTTGATTTCAGAGGCATAGCTGTTGTACCCTCAAGTAAAATAATATTTTACATGCATAACATGTAAAAACTGTAACCTTTGTAAGGCACTCTGGATAAGAGAATCTGTGTTCCAACAATACATGTAACACACAAAGATATTGCGAGTACACACACTATAAGGATATACACACATACAAACATTGGATGGGACTTGCACACATGTTCACACCAGCAGCAAATAGCCCAGGATCCTTGACTAACATTGCTCTTCCAGAACGTCCCTTCGGCATCCCAACAAAGCAGTCTGGTCTTTGTTCAGGGACAAAGGGGCCTGTGCCTGGCACCATGCTCCTTCACTGCACCAGCAGCCCACAGCCCAGCGCTGGCACTAACTGCATTGTAACTGGGCTTTAATTACATTATTTGTGTCTCTTTTACCAGCCTAATGACATTGTTTCATGAGTGCTAGGACCACGGAGCAGGGGGGAACATGACAGGAGAGACAGAGGGGGGGGGAGAGAGAGAGAGAGAGAGAGAGAGAGAGAGAGCACGCACTAAGACAACGCAGGGAAACCATCCAAAATGCTGAAAGTCCAAAAACTACCAGGCTGCCGAGAGTCCCCTCAGTCTGCCCCCCAGCACCGTTACTCATAAACCTAATTATGAAGAGCTAGACAGTCTAACAAGACTCAGGCCTTTTCAATAAAGCAGAGAGTCAGACAGAGAGGGATAGAGAGGTATAGAGAGAGAAAAAAGAGAGGCAAAAGTGGAGGGGGAGAGAGAGTGAGAGAATCAAATAGGGAAAGAGAGACGAAGAGAGAGAGAAAGAGACGGACAGGTGTCGCAGCAGGAGTAATAAATCTAACCTGCGCAATTGTTACACAAGCAGATTAAATCCATTGTCCTCTTGCCAGGAAAGGGTTGCATTTCATAACAAGGACCATTTTCTGCAGCTTGGCATTCTGGGACAGGGGCTGAGAGACAAGATCAGCCATGACAGTACGGCAGAAGCACAAACTCAGCACAGTGCCCATGCGAGTGAGTGTGTTTTAAGGTTAGTCAGTCATTCAGGGAGTAAACAACGTTAACCGCCGTCTCAGCCCCCCCCCCCCCCCCCCTTTTCCAGAGGGAATCATTTTGGTTCCTCCTGTTCCCCCCCCCCCCCCCCACCCAACCATACCACTCGACCAATCAAGGCAGAGAGAAGGCAGGGGTGCCATGGTGACAGCAGCAAAAAGATGCACTCACTGTAAGCCAGCCACGCTATACATTACACACAGCTCGGCCACAGGGAGACCCAGAAGGAGGGGATACTGTTTCATACAGCGTGTGTCAACGGCCCGGGCTGGCTACACACACACACACACACACAGACATAGACACACTCTACATTTACAGAAGAAGGGAGGCAGTATGAGAGAGGGGATATAGTCTCATATAGTGTGTTTCAATTAATCGGGATGGCCACAAACACAGACGCATACAGACACACACAGACACACACACACGCTTCATTGAGAGAAGGAGGGAGGCGGTACAAGGGAGGGGAAGGAGGAAGGAAGAAGGGATGAGGTCATTCCACATGAGGGAAAATAAGGGGTGGCCATCATGCAAGGCAAGAAAAAGCATTTGGTTTAACCCGAAAAAAAAAACAGCACAGTGCCTGACTTGATAGAGCAGCGAGCCGGAGTGCTGATGTAGGGGAGAAGGGCGAGTGCAGAGACGCTCCCCTCCCATCATGCCAGTGGGACCTCTCCTGCTCCCCCGATCCCTTGCTCCTCCGCATACAGCCGCCTCTTTGTCTCCCCCATCCCTACTTCCTGTTTCATCTGGAACCAATTTCTCCCTCGCGCCTCATCCCCCCGGGGGAACGCTCTTACTGGTGCGCAGTGCGAGAGCTGGGGGAGGGGGGGGCTGAAAAGTTTTTGCGCTGTAGAAACACTGATTAATCGATGGTGAATTGTTCAGCCAGCTAGAGGAGCACTTGCCTAGGCTTGGGGTAAACTTTGTTGTTTATGGTTGCAGTTTCAGGAGCCTGGGTCTTTGTAGTTCTTACCACCTCACGGGAAACTGGCCTGGCTCTGCTGGAACATCGCTGATAAGACTTAACTCTGGCTGAATTACAAAGGCACAAATGTGAAAAAAGCGGCCGGAGAAAACGATTGGCTAAGCAAAGGTGGCAGGTTCGAACTGTGGGTGGGGCACTGCTCCTCATTGGTCTAAAGTGCAAAGTTTCTGTTTTGTTTCTGTAACTATCCTGTGTAAAGATGTTAGCTAAGTAAGTCCAGATGGATAAGTAAGTCCCACTGGATAAAGCCTTCTCCCAAGCAAATACATAATAAAATAATCATAAAAAAAATAACGTTTATGTTTAAAGCACTCACTGCATGTTCAAAAGGCAAACATCAACACTCAACAGCTTCACACAAGTATTAATACTGAGTAACAGTTAAAAAAATATATCCGTACCAGTACTGGAGAGGGATGGGGGGAGGGGCCAAGGAACAGAGGGAGGGAGGGTTGGGGGGGAATTTGGAAACATCTGGAATCAATCTGTCTGGAAAAAGAAGACAGGGGAAGGATAGGGGAGGGGAGGGTGGTGCTGGGAGGAGAGAAAGAACTGCAGAATAACAGACAAGGAGGAAGAGAGACAGAGGAGTGTGCTGAGGTGGGGGTGGGGGGAGGACGACCCAGAGGCAAGGAAAGACTGAAAGTGACAGTGTTAACACACAGCAAAAGGGACGGGGGGGAAACTGAGACAATGAGTCACACACGAG
The DNA here is from genome assembly GCF_013368585.1 of Megalops cyprinoides. Taxonomy (NCBI): domain Eukaryota; kingdom Metazoa; phylum Chordata; class Actinopteri; order Elopiformes; family Megalopidae; genus Megalops; species Megalops cyprinoides. The sequence goes on from NC_050601.1 coordinate 26,202,276, forward strand.
GAATGTCACATGACCAATTTCCTTGAGGGGTGGGGAAGGGGCAAGAGGAGGGGGGGCCAAATATGATACCCCCCCATGACCGCACACATACACACACGTTCACTTTCAACGTGAGCCGCACTAAATCTTACATGCTCCTATGGCCTTTTGGCCAAGTAAACAGGACCATACATACCCTGCCTCACTAAAGTTTCAGTGGACTCAGCCGTGTGTGAAACCTGTGTTGAGTCTCGATTCCCCTCCTTTAGCTTAAAACAGAGGGAATCGGAGAGCACAGCCACGCGCTGACAGCTACAGCCCAGAAGGCAGTTACTGCACTGTGAGGGAAAATGCCCTGGAGAGATTCGAGACACTGATGTAGCAATATCAAGGAGTTCCTCTCCGTTTGGCTATTTGTTTATTTATTTTTATTGCAAAAAAAAATGGTCGGAAAAAGAACAGAGGGAGAGGCAGGAACGGCAGGAAAAGAGCAGCAGAGAGAGGGAGAGAGAGGGAGAGATGACCAGAGGTCAACAGATGGTGAGGGAGGGAAGGAGGGAGGGGGTGAGGGAGGGAGGGAGAGAGGGAGGTTGGGAGCAGGGGAACGGGACAGTGACTGCATGAGGGTGGAGGGGAGACAAAAGAGGGGGTGGTAAAACAGACAGAAGAGGGTACAATAAACAGAGCGATTAAATATAACACACTGGGAGGGATGCAGGGGTGGACGGGAGGCGCGGGCGTTTGTGTGTGTGTGTGTGTGTGAGTGTGTGTGTGCACGCGCAAGAGAGTGTATGTGAGTGTGTAGGAGACTGTGTGTGTATGTGTACTTGTGTGAGAGGGTGAGTATTTAGTCTGTGTGTGTATGTGAGTGTGTAAGAGACCTGTGTGAGTGTGTTGTTGAAAACATCTAAAGGGCGGGAGCATCCTGCATGTTAGTTTCGCGTGCGTGTGTGTGAGAGCGCTGCAGCAAGGGCCCGGATGAAGGCCTGCTCGTTGCACAATGGAGCGCGCCTCCTCGTACTTTCCCCAGCCTTATCGGCCGGATGAAAGGCCAAGGGCAGCACGGTGGGCACCTAGCGCTCAAAGTTCGGCAGCAATCATTAAACAGAACACCAACAGGGGAGTGGTGTGTGTGTGGGGGCATATCAATGCCATTTAACCAAGCAGGGCACGGAGGAATGCAGAACCGGGAAAGGTGTCAAAATGACACGCTGGACACAAACGTGAAACGTTAATAACCCCCCCCCCCCAAACCTCCTCCCCACCCTCACTCACAAACACTAACTTGCTCTCTATCCCTCTGTTAGAGATCAGCATGATTAATGCCGGCCCCTAAATGAGCTTTGATCTCGTTAGCGTGTCACAAAGCCTCTTTACTGCCAACGATAGGAGAAATCGGCTCTGAGCTGGAGCGCCAAACACCAGGGGGTGGGGGGGGGGGGGGGGGGTTACAGCCAACAGAGTTTTCGCCGTTTGACAGGCTTAAGGACGAAGACGGCAGTGAGACTGGAAGAGAGAGAATGTCTTTGGCACTGGCAGAATCCGTGGAGCAGGAGTCAATTAGAGATCTGGGACTAAGCCCCGAGGCAGGCTGACAGAGGGGAGTGCGGGGGTGGGGGGCGAGGAGTAGAGGAACAAAGGGGGCCTGAGGTACAGGGTAGTCTCTTAACCTCTGTTTATTTCAGCTCCTCTACCCCATCTCCTCTGCTTTTCCCTCCCCTCTTTCCGGATCCAGACCTCTGAGCAGAGCATTTACGTTTACATTAATTCATTTGGCAGACGCTTTTCTCCAAAGTGAGGTACAATACAAGACAAGCGAAAAACCATACAGTCAACAATATTAGAAGTACTGCATGACAAAGTTCCAAAGGTTGGCCAGGTGAGGTACCAACCAGCAGGTAAAGCTAACGAGTGCGTTACGCCATTACAACCAAGCCGTTACACCAAACCAGTACATTAAACTATTACAGCAAAACCATTATATTTTTCTTTTAAATATAGTTTAATAGGAGAGGGGGGGGGGGGTGTTCCAGGTGCTCAAAGCAGCCCTTCGGTTCTGGTCAGCTGACAATTGAACCCTCGTCACTGTACGTAATATAGCTTCAACACCCTTCAAGCTTCAACGTGCCCTTTCTGTGATGCTCTGAGCAGCAAGGAGTTAACAGGACCATCTCGAACGCGTTCCACCCAGCTCTACGCCCTCCTTCATCCCATCTGTCTCTCACTCCCCATCACCCTCTGGTCTGTGATGCCGTCCCAATTTCTGCTCCTCTCAAACCCACAGGCCAATTTCCGGGGGGGGGGGGGGGGGGGGGGGGTGAATCAATTGTGCTGATTGACACAGGCAGCCTGATCTATACTCCATCAAGCTATCTGAAGCGTTTTAACTCTGCATCATTCCTCTTTCTATGTGGACTATCCTGCGGTCAGTCCATGTGAGCGATTGCAACGTGGCTCCTCTTTCCTCTGAAATCAATTATGCTTCGGCCCTGACTCCAGCTGCAACATCGCAGCGTTTCCGGCGCAGACGTACGACAACAACAAACACTGTCGCTAGAATATAGATGTGTATTCCCCATACCAATGACACAACGACGTGACCGCTAATAAACAGCACAAGCGGGGGTACCCTGAAATCCCCCACTCTCTCTGATTCGAGAGGGAATGGGTCTGTTCTTTGTCTCTCCTGTAATGACCCCTCCCCCTCCCACCCCCCCTTTTCACCTACCTAAAAATCAGACACAATGACTTCAAAAACAACTGATGTGCGTTAACACGTTCGTTGATTTCAGTGCTGATGTCAGCTTGAAGGAATACCCCAAATCCTAACCCATGAACTGCTGTTTAAAAAGACATTCCTTATCTACCCTCAATAAATTAAGGTATCTGTGACATATTAGACCTATTTAGTACAGAAGTTTCTGTTGAGTGTGTTGACTGTGCACAGATGTAAGGCACATGCGTGCATGAGCACATATGGAGACAAGGAGTGTTTTCGCTCATTCGAGCCTTTGCTATAACGTTACTGCAGGGCATATCAAATTACCTTTGTCTGGTTTTGGTACGGCCATGCACACACATGCGCGCAGCGTACAATGCCACATATTTCAAGCGGAATATTTCACTACCTCGATCTCAACGTTCATTGATATTATGCACTAACGTTGCATTTGAGTGTTATGTCATCGTTTTGTTCTCGTCCATACAAACATACGAAATTTAATCACAGATGAATGGCCCACTGTACCGTTAAATACACTGAAATATTTACAAATAAGTGAAATTGTACTGTGGATCGTTTCTGAATGTGCTGTCGAAGTCCAATATTGTTTCTGCAGAATTTTTCTTATCGAGCTGTAGCGTGCTCTACAGTAGGCCTTGAGGTTACTGTAGAATAATTTTACTCTGTACAATTTCCTTAAACTACTTCTAGATATGTTTTCACATTAAGAAAGAGTAATCAACCCCAATTCGTTATACGTGGCTTTAACTAGCGAATGTATCTGCACTGAAATGGTGAATAATGACAAAAATATTTGAGCGGCGGCTGAAAGGCGCGACGACCCCCCATTCCCTTACCTGTCCGACCTCACCGACAGCTCCCGATCCTTCTATCCGCGGTCGTTTGCACTCCGCTCCAGCTAGTTCAGTCAAGGCTGCTGCCGATTGTGCGTCGGGCTCCGGG